>NC_063219.1:23610010-24235010 GCF_020740725.1 Corvus hawaiiensis | reverse complement strand
CTAACCAATTAACCTCCTTTCACATATTTCCACTGTCAGTACACACATTTACAGCTGCAAAGATTCAATATAAACCTTGACTCTGACTTACTAGGTGGCACATGGCAAACTGCTCCTTGCAGAAATTGTTCACAATCTGTGCTTTTCCAGTGCCCTGAAGTATCAATGTAAACACAGCTGCCAAAGGCCTGGGACTCGTCATCTGCCCAGAAGGTAAACAAAGACCTGGTCCCATCCGACCATTCAAAGTTAAGCCCGTTCTGCCAAAACAAATTCCAGGTTATCTTTCTGATATGCTTTAGCACCATAAAACAATCTACATTTAGAATTTACATTAATCTTCTCTTGGTGGCATCCTCACCAGGTATTACAGAATGCCTTAATTTTCTAAAGGTTTGGTGGATCCAGAAGGATCTACAAAGGCAGAGCCAAGGATCCTAGTTACTTTTGGGAGACTACAAACTACATGTAATCTTCTGTTTTCAGCAAGCAGTTATTTGGGCCTTTGGGTACTACAAATGAAATAATGAAATTTCAACATGGACACTACCAAATTGGCTCCCACTGGACTTACACATTATGTTGGGGGGGGGGGGGGGGGGGAAGTTTAAGGCTCGAATTTTCCAGGGTTTCATCTCCAGATGCAAACCTTCTGTGACTTCAGATCAGTAACACAGCTCACTAGCTTATTACTGGAAAACCTCCTTTGCAGCATTCATGTTCACAGTCAGGGAGTGTCCTACGTACATCGGAAGTGAAGAGCCCGATCCAGTGGTTGTATCCCAGCCGACTGACGATGACCGTGAGGAAAGCCTGGTGATACTGGTCTGTAATGCTCACCAGCTCTGCACTGTTTGCCATGCAGGCTCTTAAAGCTGAAGACCATGTAAAATTCCCACTTATTAGTTTATACATTCTGTTTCCGTATTCTAAAGTATCTGGCACAGGATACATATCAGATGCATTGATAACATGTCTGGATGTGTCTGTTACAAACAGAAAAAAAAGAACATTTTTAAAACAGACAACTTGATCACAGCTGAGCAGCTGCTAAAAAATCAGTATTATCCCTACGAGCAACTAAAAAAATTGCAAACTTCTTGGTTTTAGGAAGGCACTGTGAAATTTAAAAAGATGATGACTACTAGAACAGTATCTGAAATTCCATCACAAAACTCATTACAGGAATGACTGAGTTTAATGTATACAAAACCCCCCAAACCTGAATGAGGTTAGTTCCACTGACTCCATCTCTGGAGATCAGTAAGAAATCACCTGGGAACTGGGCATATCCCAAATGTCCAGTAGCAATGGGCTGCAGAGTGCTTTTATCCCAGATACTTTGCATGTAAGTTAGATTACTTTTTTTTTTACCTGTTATTATTAATAATTTCCAAGATCAGCTTACATCGGAAGACCTGGCCTCAAAAATGATTGTAGTGATACAGCCAATAGGATAACAAAGTGCATGTCTGGAAGCTTCTTGAGCTCATCTTTAATATCCATGAGCCAATGTAGAGAAGATCACAGTGTGGCACTTAAAGAGAAACACTCTGTGCATGGAGACTTAAATCTCTTTTTGATGATAAACTAACACAGCAATGTCCAAAACAATGAAAGGAAGAAGCAGGGTTCTTAAGTTTAAGAAATAAAGAGAGAGAGTCTCCCATGACAAAAAAAAATCCAGAGAGAGAGACCATCTCACCCCAGCCCAGCCTGTGATGCTGCTGCACTTGCTCTTTTACAGGAGGCAAATGCCTTTGCTAATGTGTGTGAATGCCTTTTAAAATGTACTTTACAAAATGCTACAGTTTTGAACAGTTTTGATCCCGTTTTTTAATTGGATTAATTATTTCTCACTGTAAAGCTTCTATGTGACTACAAAATGAAGTGGTTGCTTTGCTACAAGGTAGAATGCTTTTAGACTTGGTTCCCTTTATGACTAAGAGGAGGAGGAGTGTTAACAAACATCTTAAAATAGTAAATTAATTTATAACTTGTCATTCACAAACCATTTAAAATTAGAAATTTCTAAGCAAGAAAAAGTTCTGCTCTTGAGCTAACTGAAGCACCCTGTTTTGTTCCAGCTTTCAGTGTGTGTGCCACTGCTTAAAAAAAGCCAGAAAATGCTGTAAATGGCTGACACAATCCTAACTCAAGCATCACTGAGAGATCAGAGCCCAGTTCAGATCCCCTGCTGCTTTCTTTCATTTTAGTCTCCTTCAGAAAATAATTCAAAAAAGGGGAAATGGAATGCAGGCAGGATGGCAGAAGCAAAGCACCAGCTCATCTTTCCAGGACCTGACACATTCTTTTGGACACTTGAGCAAATTTAGCAGTTCACTGCTGCCAGCAAGAGGCTGTCTCACTACTCCTTTCCTTGCTTCTCTGCTCTTCCTGCTGCAAATTCCCTGGTCTGGCGTTTCCTGACCCTGCACAAAGCTGATACAGCCTGTAAAAAGCTGCAAAAAATGACATTAATTAGACGAAAATAAACAAAGCAGGAGGGGAGGGAAGAAAAAAAAAAAAGATGAGGAAGTTTTCTGCTGAATTAGCAAACTGAACTGCCTGATAGTTCGGGATAGTGCCACGGGTGTCCCACTGGGGAGGCAGGATTGTCCACTCGAACCCAGGAGCACGCTGCTGTGATGCAGCAGCGCCGAGCGGCACTGCAGCCACGGGCCACTCTCAGATTCACCCCCTGCCAGGAAAAACTTTAATGGTAACAAAAAGCGTCCACGCAAGCCCTGCGAATTCCTTCAGCTTTAAGCGACAGCGCCCAGTCACGTACTAACGAGTGCAAGTGGTTATCTTAAAGACTGTGGGCCTGAGCAACGCTGATAAGAAGGTATATCTTGACCAGCCTACATCACCGGGACTTATTCCAAGAAAATAAACTTCTTTTGGAGGGCTATGACCAAAAAATTTGAGGAATGGGATGTTCCCCAAATGGCCACCAGAGACCCTCAAAAGACCCCTACTCTAATGTAAATAAGCTCCGAGAAGTGATTTAAATATGCAAAAGAATTCGCAGGAACGTTTAGCATATATGCATGAGTTTTGTGAAATGTAATGAATATGTATAAGTTTCACAGATTTCAACTAGTCTGTTGGCTGGCTGCAGGGCATGGAATAGGAGGAGATACTCTCTGCACGCCTGGCGCCGAAATAAAGTAATGCAGCTTTCTAATACTGAAATTACAGTGTTGGAGAGTTTTATTCCCGACTTTCAGTGATCCAGCTGGGAAACGTGGGTAGGATCCTGAGCACCCACTGCAGCCCAAATCGTCGCCAGAACCCCGGCCACCATAAGGCAACTGTTTTCCTTCCTGCCTTTCCACGCCTTCTCCATCTGTCTCAAGCAGCAGCAAGGGGTTAAAATACAAACGTTTGGGATGTAACTGAAACAAACCAGCGGGAAAGCACATTTATTTATTTTTTCTGCACTAGGTCCAGGATCACTCCAGCCCTTCATGCAACTGTAGTTCCCAATAAATGATGTAAAATCCAGCTATGCTTTGCCTGAGTCACACGCGAGCGCTGCCCAAAGGTTGTACTTGTTCTGCTTCCCACCTGGCCGTCCCTCCCGTCCCAGGCAGCAGCAGGAGAGTGCTGTCGCTTTACCCCAGCGCTAAACCTCGGGGTGATAATACAATACAGAGCTGAGCCATACAAAACCACCCCCTTACAGGCTCAGATTACAGCCCTCCCTTTGCTTCAGGGTTAACGATGTGCTGCTGGTCTGCTTGGGCGTCCTGCTGCACAGCTGCTGACGGTGCTCAGCCAGGAGGCGACAGCGGAACGTGGCTTGAGGAAACACAACAACCCACGTTCCTCCCAAACACTTCATGCTTCTGGCAAGGGAACTTTATGGTACCAGAATCAGAGAAGTCTGGTACTAGAAAAGAGAAGCCAAGCTCTATTCAATAAGCCAGTTGGGTCCACACTGCTCAGAAAAATACATTTTCTAGAGTCTATTCTGATCTAACATCACAAGTTACAACCCCCCACTGTAAATCATATTTTCATCAAAATTACCCTCAGTTTAGCCTCTTGTAATTTCATTTACAGGGGTTACTCTGCAGCCATGAGAGAATATGAAATTTCATCTCTATTCCTAATTCAAAAATACACTCAGAATTCTCAAATTTAGCAGGAAAACTTAATAACAGAATATTTTTTAGCAATTACTTCTACATCCCAGCTACTGATTCATTAAATAGTGTAGAGCTCGTATGCTGAAATAGAAAACTGTCTTAGAAATCTTTATGCTCCTTGTTTAAAGACACTTACAAAAAGCTGCTTCTAGATAAAAACAAAGTAAGACAAATTCCATATAGTAAGAAAAGAGAACAGAAGCAAAGCAAGACAAAACCTTACCCTGAGTCTTTTGGCAGACAAACCCATAATTTTTCTGACAGTTTTCTAAGTACCATTTTCCCGTAAAATAAAAATTAGGGCTATTTGATACCAATGTACATAGTGGAAGTTGATCTTGAATGTTAAAATGCTGTCTCTGCAACCAACACAGAACCATGTATTAATTTTAAAATACACTGTGTGAAACAATGCATAATTATTACATCAAATTTAGGAGAATAATTATCTGAAAGTCTCCCTAACAAATATTTAGGTAGAACAATGAACAGTCCCATAAATACAATTTGAACCAATAACCGCATAATTAAATAGTCACAAGCTTTCAGTTGAATGAACTAAAATACTAAACCCAGCTGGGACTAATGTGTTGTAAAAGAATGTATTAAAATAGGAAGTTCATAATCTTGTTCCTAAACTTTCCTCAAGGATCTAATACTAACCATATGATTCAAACTTTGCTGCTTAAAACCAACTGCAAGAGAAAGAGAGTAGAGCCACAAATTATGCAAATGTGTGTCTCGACAGCGCCTTTTTTTCTACTTCTAGTTATTCCTGTAAATCTGTGCCCACAGTTCTTTGAAGTTGCAAAGATTAAGAGCAGCCTAAACTACTGTAACAACTTTGGCCTTGTCTTATGGAAGTCATGATTTTTATGAGTAAAACCAACTTCTCACTGTCACAACCCCCCTGGAAATACTCACATCCACTATGTCAACCGGCGACCAGTTGGAATACCTTTGAGGGTTTTCATTCAACCATTTTTCATAATCGTCACTCTGGAAACCTATCCAAACACTAGTTTTCCATCCATATAGATTCATTGTTATGAAAGCTAGGAAATGAAACAGAAACAAAATAAACCAGTAAGCATTTAGGGATAGATGAAGCCTCTTGCAACACACTAGAACATTGAAAAATTTATTTCCAATCAATGATATTACATAGAAAATAAGAATGAGTGGCATTTCAGTATCATCAAACCATAAATTCAGTTAAATTGATTGATTTCAACTAGGTTAGGATCTAGTCCATTAGCTAATAATACCAGCCCAATCATAGTACAGTCCAATTGAAGAAGCTTTCCTCAGTTTTAGTTGAAGTTTTCTCAGCTGAAGATAGCCAGTGAGATTCCTCCCACCTCCAAATAAGTGGTTTTACAAGTGTGTGAAATTCAACTACAGCTTTTTTTATGAATAGGGTTCATAAATATTTCCAAATTTGCTAGCATTTATTTCTCTGACAGTTCCAGCCTGGTGCTATACTATATATAAGACTTCAAGTACTACTAAAAGATAAAAATGACATAAGGTAGAAATTTTAAATAGCAAATTTTTAAATGGGTATTCCATTTTTGGGAGTATTTTTAAATCATGGTAAGCACAAAAGAATTTGCAATTAATCCTTAAAATGTACCTGTCATATATCCCAGTGAACCTTTAAATTTTGGGAAACTAAGAAAGAGAAACGTTAATGTGTTTAAAGCAGTGGAACCACGGGTAAGAGCTGAACAGTCTTCTTTCCTAGATCTGTATCCAAGATTAAACTTTACTACAGCATCCCAATGAAGATAGCGTTTTATTTATTTAACAATATTTTCAGCACTCTACCTTGCTCCAGTTCATCTTTCAGGATTGCAAGTGACCCATCATAGTTACTGCAGAATTCTTGTGCAGAGTACCAGTTTCTCAGATGTTCTGGATCCTTTGGAATTTGTATTAAAAAGCACTGTTTCAAACAACAAAAACAAACAAGCTTGTTTTGTTTGTTTTTCTCCAGTCATTTATCAATCACTAAGAGTGATCACTAAAACATTTCACATGCTGTTACTGAATGTTAAATATTTCACTTGTTTCTGTCCTGCCATGGACATCTCCAGCATGTTCAACATTAGTTTTCAGCTGTGATCTGGATTGCATTCAAATCAGTTATTTCAAGGCAAGCACAATCGAGGTCACTGCAGTGAGCACTGGCATAAATTCAGCCATCTCGATGCATGTTGCTATTAAGCAACTTAGGCATTCAAGAGAAACCAGATGAAATAGTTACCTTTTGACCCTCAACTGCAAATAAACTTTGGCTTATAATTATCTTTAATGAAGCCCATTTGAAACAGCATGTTTTACAGGACAGCAGCAATTAGGGATCGATTTAGGACATCAAGGGGTTAGAGACCTCTTTTGAAGTCATAAAAGACACTTGGAATTGTCCTATGTAGAAAAGAGAGGATGGAGCAAGCTTTTTATGGCAAAGGCACAAATAACAATTGCATAGCTTTTGCATATATGAGTATTTACTCCCTGAAACTAAAGTAAAAATTTTAACACCTGATTAAGACAACTTCTTAAAGTTTGGGAAGCTACTTAACAGCAATAAATCTTTGTGGCACTGTGTCAGCCGTTATAAACCCAAGGGCCCTGTTTTCAAAAAGCAAGAAAATCTTCAAATATTAAGTAATCCTTAAGTACAATTTCTGTCCTACATATGGAATGTATTTTGAACAATGAAACAGCATAAAAAAGGCTTTACTTTGAATCCAAAGTGCAACCAGCCTTTGGGACATACTCCTTGTTGGTTCGGGTCTTTTGGAATCTCTTTCTCTATCTTCTTTGGAATTTTACGTTTACAAATACAGGGAAGAGAAACAGTACAGTTTTCATCACCCCAGAGTCCTGAGTAAAAAGAAGAATCACAGTTCAACGTTGGTTGGAGAATTGGAAAGGGTTTTCTCTTAGGTAGCTTAGATATTGTTTAGTGTTTGAGTAAAAAGAGATTCTACATCAATTACATTTGGACATACTGCATTACAGTGGATTTGATGGTTCATGGAGCACGTATTTATTTCCAGTTTAATTTTATCGAGTAAAACCAATTCCTCTACACTGAGTCACATGAGGTATGACTATATCATCATTTATTTTAAAAATTAGATATGCTGGAAAAAAAAAAAAAGATGCCTTCCAGATAAAATAGTTTGACTTCCTTACATCGAAAATTTTTGGCAAGATCCAGGTGATGATAGAAAATGCTGATCTGCTTAGGAGGAAAACACACTTTTCAGGAAACTCAACAAATTTTTGCCCAGCCCCCACCTTAGGCCAGCTAAAGGGGGAGGGAGGGTGGGCATCTCTTCCTTTTATCTGACACTAACTATGGCAGTGGCAAACTCAAGCATTCAAAAGTCACGAATCAAAACCCCAAGATAATGTGGGGAAAAAAAGAAGGTTTTACATTTTTTCAGTTTTGACTTTCGAGGCTGGGATTACAAAACTGCAGCTGCATTAATCTTTTTTGTCTCTTTGCACAAATACCAAGCTGGCTATTTTTATTTTCCTTGGAACCTGATATGTTTACTTTATCACGTGACTTCCAGATCAGCTGAAAACAGACACTGTGAGATGATAGAAATCACTAAACCAGCAGCACCATGACTTTTATTTTTTTTAATACTCTAGTAAAATATGGAACTATGCCATGATTGAAAGGCTAGGACAAAAATAATGGCACCCAAAAATCCCTCAGCAGTTTGGCTGTGGGATCAAAAATAAGTACCTGAGTACTTAAAAGTCATGTGCTGATAGAAAAACAGTTTGTAGATGTAGGAAAAATTGTTGCTCAGTCCATCTGCGTCATTTGGTTCTGAGAAAACTGTCTGTGAGCACCAGCAATGCATTAACATTGTTGCTGTGCCACATAACAGACAATTAAAACTGAAGCATCAGTATCACTGGATCTTTGTATTCTGACATCAGAGAGCTGTAACTATTAATACACTTTTAAAACCTACAACCTAGTTTCTGAGCATATTAATATTTCCCTATTCTTTCCTTAGTCTCAGAAGCAGTCATGCAAATTATAACCATGGAACAGGACTTTAATATGGATTACATTTCTTAAAAGCAATGAAAAAAATACAAACTCTATGGCTAACAGAATCAAATCTCAATTCCTGCAGCAAAAGGAAATATAAAAGAAACCTGTTTGTGATGAAATGAAGCCACATCTTTTCCCTGGTTTCTGCAGATCTCCTTCCCTCCCTTCATCCCAGTTCTGGTACGTTACTGGTGATTCATCTCTCCAGCTGCACAGAAATATTAAGAATGAAGATTCACTTTTTCCTATCCTTACCTAAAACTACACCCTCCATTAAAGGGTTGATAAGGAGATGTAAGGGAGAAAGAAAACAACCAACCACCACTATCAAGGTCAATATAAATGTGTTCTACAACTCTGTCAGAAGGAATATTGCAACATGGAGATAAATTAAGAGCAATATTATTCTGAATGATATTTACATGAGAATTGAAGTTGTCTCTTGAATATCCCACTCAGTCACCAAACTGCTTTGGCCCATCATACTGAGACAGGGCATGCCAAGCACAACTCACAGCAGCTGTGGCATGCACGGATTCTTACCGAAATCCATCACTGAGGTTTTCTGCGCGCAGTCCAATCCACCAGTGAACATCACTATTCGACAGCTATAAAAGAAATGTTTTCCATGTGTTAAGCTGTTGTTGCTCTCCTATCAAGGCATTAACAAACTCCTGAAGTCACTGTGTATTCAAATAGCATCTCCATTGGGTTCCAATGGGAAGAACAGGTGCTAAATCCTGCCCATGTTAATTCATGTCACTTCAGTGAGCAGAGCATGATTTAGCTCCCGTATTTCCTCAGGATTGCTGATGCGTCTTCTTTAACCCAGGAATTTACAATTTTAGGAATTTACAGCCTATCTGGTTTGAAAAGACTGGCATCTTAGACCAGAATTTGTTTTTCGCCAACTCCTAAAATTAAACAATAGCAAATGTTTCCTTTAAGCACTAACATAGTGCTGATCCTCGATGTTTCCAAAATGCTTTCTCTGAACATTTGCTGATTTTGTATGGCTCATACCAGAGTTTTCTGGAGATGCTTTCCAGATTGACTGCTGTTCTCATGAAAGGATCTAGACCTTTGCTTCTAAAAGGCAAAGTGCTATGGAAAAGCCATGGAAATAATGTAATTCCAATAGCCATGGGTTATTGCTTTGTTGAATTGATTCTAGCTTAAGCTATGAACTGGTTTCACCTTCAGAGTTAGCCAGCCTGTCACAGTTTGGGGGCTTTTGGAAAAAGAAAAAAAAAAAAAAAGTTCTGAATGTGCAGGACACTAGAGAAGCCACCTTGTCTCTGTGAAGCATTTATTTTTTGTCAGAAAGAACTGAAGCCCAGCCTGTGTTGTGCTTCCACAGTGTCCTCGGAGTTACAGTTAAGATTTCTCCAGCTTACATCTTTTTTAGCAATATCAAATGAAGAAAATAGACATTTCTGACAAAGAAAAGACTCTGGAATGCTCTCTGACTTCCTGGCCCCCAAGTTTAGTTTTCTAATTACAGCACTCAGCCCACATATTACAGTTTTTAAAGAAATAGTGAAAAAAGTGATTCCAAATTCCATGCTAAGAAATCTTGACCAAGTTTTCAAATGACACATGCGAAGTCTATTTGGACTGCTGAGTATTATTTTAGTGATTTACTTACTCCTGCTTCCACAGGAAACTAGTTACAATCACTTAGGGACAAACTATGCTGAGAAAGCTCAGCCAAAGCCAGCAGGCCTTAAAATAGCTGTGTATGTTGTATTCTGAGACAAAACTTCTAGGAAGTTAAGCTGATTTCCAGTTTCAAGAGACTAAACTTTGCTTTTTTTTTTTGTAGAATGCTCACCAATTTTCGAAATGCCCACTAATTTTAATGATAAATCCACTTTTGAAAGATCTCATGTAAATAAACATGACTTACAAGCAGCATTCTGCTCATCCATTTTCAGTGATCTTAAGTTGGAAGAATATATATATTTTTAATTTTATATCATTTTTTAAGTCATAAATATTCAGAGTTAGGTAATGTAGTAATTATATCACATCACAGTCTCTGGTACATGTGGAAGAAGACAAGACAGCGTAGCCAGTTGTGTTACTCGTCACTGTAAGCTTTTTCTGCCATGACCTATCGGTTTAAATCTATTTCATCATGCTTTAATATAAAATTACTTAAATAGGAGATAAAAATTATACACAATTCCTTGGAAACTGAAAGACCCCATATTAATATAACACACTTCTATTTATGCTTTCTGTTACAAGTTAAAAGCAGGCAAGGCCTGTAAGTGTGGGTCAAGAGCTTTTCTACACATAACTAGGTGTTCTTTTAAAGATTACACTACAATATCCCCTTACACTACAATATCCCTTTACACTACATTGAATTTTGTCCTCAGTAAGGCAGACAGATTATTTGCATTCATTTTCAAATTTTCATTATTTTGGTTTTACTGAGAACCCCTGAAAGAAAACAGACTCAGTTTCTTCGGAATTCATCTGCTTGTGCAGCTATTTCTCATTTTCAAAGCTGTTTGTTACATCAGAAAAGTTGTAGAGAAATTCTGCTGTAAACCAGAGGAGGCAATTTAGAGGCAAATGTCTCTTGTTTCCCCACATAAAAATCCATAGTCAAAAGGGGATTTAATTCAGTAGACATCATACAAATCTGTGGACTCACTGGAACATTACCCAGGCTGGTGTGCACAGAGGAAAAGGTAGGCTGTTTTCCATGGTCATAAGCACCCTTCTCTATGATTTATAGTTCTAGCTATAATTAAGATGCAGAAAAATTGGCAATCCTTCGCTCTTGGCCAGCTCTCTTCAACAGTATCTTTCAAATGATCACGTTGAAGATTTGAACTATGGAGACCATTTCAAACATCTGCACTTGCTGCCCACGTTATGCTAATGCACACTCTGAAACATCCCTTTGTGTTGCTCCCTGATCACCAGCTGCCAAGTGACAAAATGGGAGTGGAGTAGAACTGCACTTGGGTCAGGAGACATCCCAGTGGATGCAGAACCACTGTGTGAATGTGAGGAACAACGACAGCTCCCCTTGGTCAGAGAGGGGTGGAGGGAGAGGAAGAAACAGAGAAGGATGTACACCACACATGAAACACACCTTTCTCTTTGCCCCCAATTACTTTCTCAGCTGTGGTATAGGAAGCTGGGGTTTTGCTTCTCCTGGGCTTTTTGAGGCAGATTGATCAACCTGCTCAACAGTAGAGCTGATTCTGCAGATTTGAAATGTTACTGACTTCTTAAGCTAAATAGGGCTTCAGGGAGAGGTATGGGAAATGAAGAGAGCAAGAACATTATTTCTAATGTAAAATGTCTTTTGGATTCTACCTGGAATAACAGGCAGACAGATTCTCCAAAAGACACAGCAGAAAACAGTCAGTTACCACCTGAGGGTTTATTTTTTAAAAGGGGTTGTTTTTCTTACCTTCCTTATTTTATTTTGAATAAAGGTTTGTTCACCAGAAGAATTTACTGTTGCTATTCCACCACGAAGCCAGCCACAGACAAACTTGCAGGTTTCCCATTCTGCAGGGCTGACGTGGAAAAGATATTCTGCTCCTTGATAATACAGCCAGGGCAGTTCTAGAAAATGAGCAAAAGAGTCAGTGCTGTGCAGGGGTAAAAAACTCATTTGAGGTCTCATCTTTTTTTTACCCCTATGGCCTGCCTGCAGCCACATGTCAGAGGACAAATATGCCACTAGGAACAGCAGAACAATATTTAACGTATCAATTTGTGGGGGAAAAAAAATGGACTATGAGTTGGTTTTCTTCTGTAACATTCTATCCCTTGACACTGCAGTAATATCAAGAGAGTTGTCCAGGCTTAACAGAAGGGCAGTTTTAATGTGATGGAGAGGTTATCAAACTCCTGTGCTTATTACTGGCAATATTCCTTAACCAAACCGAATGCTGATGCTCTAGTGCTCCTAAACAACAGTGGCAGATTTGATCTGCTAACAAGAAGTTTCTACAGAGTTCCTTACTGTAAATTTTCAACTTAGAATATTTTAGTTATTTTATTTTAACAAAGGCTCTAATTGTATTTCCAAGTTATATTGTTTCAAGATGAAAAAAAGAAAATATTGTCATACCAGCTGTGTACCAAACTGGACTCATGGGTTTAACACCTGCAAAAAAAATACAAACCAAAAATCATTAAGAACATTGCTATTCTTGTTCAGGGATTAAAAAAAAGGAGTTAAACATGGAATAAAAAAAAATAATTGCCACACTCACTAAAAAACATTTACAGTAGTTTTTATGAATAACAGCTTTGAATGAGTATTTCTAACTAACTGCTAATCTTGCTATATATTTTTAAACTGACTGTTCACATTATATCAGTTAACTGGACAACAAACATAAGTGGAGTAACCCCTCTGGCTTTGCCATGATTTCATGCAGAAGACTTTGAGAACTCCAGAGGTGGCTAAAAAGGAGACTTTTAGGTAGTTTTTTCCTTGTCTCTCCTGAATAGCAAGTAAGGTGTGTAACAGACGATGCATGCTAATTAACATTTTACCTTTTGGTATTTTGCATATCCATTCACGCTTGTCATTGCAATGTGCTGGAAAGACTGTTCTGTTTACTTTGAACACACCACAGTTTCTTGAGTCATCTTCAACATACGTGTGCTCCAGAAACGAAGATACAACCTGAAAACAGCACATTTGTTCTCTTTCACTGACAACCCAAGATGAAGCATTTAAAAACCTCATCATGGAGAAAAGGAAGGATTTAGACATGTGTGTACAATATGAATATCTAAGCAACAGCTAGAGGACCACCTAAATTATGATGGTGAAATACAAATAATAGGGTCCATAGTCATGTTCTCCCAATGTCCTGTCCAACTTACCTATCTTATATCAGACTACTTCTTCATAAAAATAACTGAATATCTGTTGAAACCTAACAACTTTTTGACATGACTATCAGCAGTTGCCCACATCTAAAAGCCTTTGCCTCGGTTCAACCTATGCTCAGATACGACTCGAAAGGTTACCGAAATACAGAGTAAACTGATAGTTACAGGTGTTTTGTCAGACCACTGCCATGTCCTTCCAGAAAGTGCATTTCTTTTATTAAATCCAATCCAGAACTGTCTCTCTTCTGTTCTATAACAGAAACAAAGAAAATAACATTTCTCATGCCCATTTTCCTTAGCCATTTCAGAAATATTTTAATAGTACAAATACATATATTAATTTCTTTTTTAATTGAATATATCATTCCATAATACATTTCTTAACTTTCTAGTATCCTTGAAGTAAACTCTTGCTTTCCTACTAAATGTTAGATTCTATTTTACAATATGAAAACATTTAAAATAGGATTAAAATTGTTGAACCTCCATTTCAACGAGGAATTTTGCTATTCACAAAAATAGCACCTTGACAATAAGAGCTGCTCAACATTTACCACAAAAATCATCTTCACAAAGAATCATATTGCAATGTTGCTAATGTATTTCACCCAGTTTTAAGTTCATGTTAGAGTAGGGACTTATTTCAACACTACTAAAGAGGATGGAACAACCTAAATTGTAGATTAGCATGATTCAGATAAATCTTGTTGGTGTTAAAAATATATTTACCTATCAAAAATTGTATATAATAGATTGTTCAAAAATGTCTCTTCAAAGATGTGGCTAAAACTAGCAAGATGTGCTCCAAAATCTTGGCATAATGCTTCTGCTTCATCCCATGTTCTTCTCATCAGAACTTTTTCATTGTGAAATATCTGCAATAAAATAAACATTGTCATAAAGTTAGTTGATTTTAGAGAGCAGTTTTTTCAGAAACTCAAAGAAATAAGGTATTAGTCACAGTTTTTCCGAGCTGAAGCCACGTATATTCCAAGTATAGCTCTGATTCTTGTTACTACTTTCACTGACTTTTAAATGCAGTGAAGGATGGTAATAGGTAATTTTTGTTTGTTGAGTGAAAGAAATAATGCATTATCAAAATTTTTTTAGGAACAGCATATCCCTAAGCTGGTGTAGATTCAGAAAAACTCAAAGCAAGTTTGACATGTACCTTGTAGCAGCTGAGCAGATTAGGTTCTGACTCCCATCCAAAATAGCAAGAACTTGATTGTTTTTGAAAGGTAAGTTCAGGTTCTTCGTAAGAATTAACTTTTTGCCTGCACAATGACATTGCTTTGAAGTCCTTACAGCTTTTCACCTCCCAATAACCAACAGGGTGCTGCCCTCGCATAGCCACACATCCTCCAGAATGACCTAGACATGGGAGTAAGTGTTGAAAATCAGAATAAAACATCTGAATTTTGTGATTTTTTTTGGTCAAGTGGCTGTTTTATCGACCTGAGTTTCTGGATAAAACCTTAATGAACTTACAAAACTAGCAAATTCTTTGGTCAGCAGCCAGTTTATCAGCCTGTCTTGGCCAGCTTGAGCTTGTAAAATGAACCATGACAAACAGTTCCTCTCACACAGGAGAAGAAATGCAGTTAAAACCATTACTTTTGCAAAATGCAGTAGTAAAACCATAAATGTAAAGAGTCCAAATCAGAGAGCCATTATTGAAATGGAGTATCTTTATTATTATGTCTCTGTTTTCAGGTATTGCTTAGTGGTTTATGTTTCAAAGGTTGAACGATTTCATTTTTTCATTTTTTGTTTCCTTGGAATATTTTCCTTAGAATTACTATAAAGCATCAAGATCAAACTAATGTGGAAGAAGAAGAAACCTCCACACAATGCTGCTATTCACAGAAATGTATCTGGCAACCGCTGGCCTATTTTTCATATAAAATGCAAATTTCAAACTGTGAGTTTTACTGAATAAAATTCATTACTTTTCTAGGACCTGTTGCTGGGAATCTCAAGAAATCCTTGAAAAATTCATAAAGAAATGTATGGAAAACATCAAGTATTGTTTTTGATGTTTTAAAAAAATATGGTGTATACAACAAATGTATTATAGTTCCTAAAGGAATGTTTGAAAAACACCTCATGGGACAAGAAGAATTTCAGGGATTTGCTGTGTCTGTAAGGAGGGCCCAACTGTGGGCAACTTCAGGCACAAGTCTGTAGCATAAGCCACAATTTTTCTCCAGTATTTTTTTCAGCATTTGATTACACAAAAGAAACACTAGATTAATATTTCCCTTGCCTCACGTGGGAAGAGTGGTGTCCAGCATCTCACCACAACCCAGGATAACAGCACCTAGGTGGAAAGCTGGGAAGGAAGCTCCAGCTTCTCCACAACTGCCAACTCACCTAATTCAATCCATGGTAGGAAGTTATGGAGCCAACAGCAGAGTTAAGTCTGCTGCTCTCTTGGCCAGGTAGAGAGGAGAGGACTGGCACTCTTTAGTCCCTGCTAAGCCACTGGTGCCATGGGGAAGAGTGCACACTCCCCAGTTTCCAAGCCATTGCTTTTTTTACCAGCATGCTACTCACGTGGCTGGTACTTGTTCCAGTTCGTGTAGCTCACGGAGCGATTCTTTCCTGCTGCACTTAGCCAAACATATTCTCCTGTGTTGTTAAGGTCTTGCA
This sequence comes from Corvus hawaiiensis, assembly GCF_020740725.1. Lineage (NCBI taxonomy): Eukaryota > Metazoa > Chordata > Aves > Passeriformes > Corvidae > Corvus > Corvus hawaiiensis. The sequence continues at coordinate 24,219,221 of NC_063219.1, read as the reverse complement.
ATCCTATCCAAAAATAAGTTCTCTCAGATTTTACCATGCTGCGGATCATACTGTTGATAAAAGCTTGCTCAAACCTTAATAAAATAATGAAGATAAAGTTTTTAGAATAAAATAGGTAAAGCGGTATTTTAGTGAACAGCTCTCATGAAATTATTTAAATTAATCTGAGAAGACAAAAATATAATAGAGGTCCTTAATTTTTTCTACAGAATGTTGTGGGGAACTTGAGGCACAAATCTGTAGCACAAGCCACAATTTTTCCCTATTTTTTTCAGCACGTGAGCACATAAAAGAAACACTAGAATCAGATCTTATAACCTCAATGCTCAAATTATGAGACGTAAAGACAGAATGTATTAATGATATGCAAATAAAAACAAGAAACTCCTTGTATGAAGAAAAAAAGTTAGTGGGGTCTGAAAAAGCTCCAGAAGAAAGAAAAGAAAAATCTCCACACAGAAGTGTCCTGTTGAAACCAGCAAATACACAAACCAGCACTAAGAAACCAGATCTGAAGGACTCAAAGGACCAGCTGAACTGACTACAAGGAATCACATTTTTCCTCTTTAATTTCTTCACTGAAGTTATGTGAGAAATATACGCCTCTTTGCAAGTTATAATTGTTGTGTATAGTAATCCAATTGTCACTTAAATGCAATTAGTTCTGATATAACTGGTATAGGATTATACAAAAATGTTTCCGTTTATGAGCACATTTAATCAGCTGCCTATCAGTTTCCCGGTTTGATGAAGACTTACTCGACTTTTTGGTTTCACAACCTTTGAAAAGAATGCCTAAGTACCATAAGGGTGACATTAGTGTAAAATCTGAATGTATCTGTAAAACTGTGAGTGACTCAGAACTTGTACTTAATTTGCATTTCCTTTGCATGTTCTCTTTTTATGTCTACTCTCCTTCCTCTACAACTTACTATCTAATGAACATTTTAGGATCAGTAACTGAAAAGTTTTTGCAGTTTTCACTCCAGAACAACAAACCTCAGCAGTAATTTAACAAAACCACTAACTACCATGTTTTTGCTACTCCTTGCCACTGCTGCTAACTGGAACTGGGAACTAACATCATAATTAGTGATGGCTACATCCAGAAGGGAAAAAAATAGAAATAAAAAAGCAGAAAAAGACAGAAGACATGATTCCAGTGATGAGCAGCATGCCCTCAGCTCTCTGCCACATTTGAGCTGCCAATGCTCAGCTGCAAGAATTTGTCCTTTATTCTCCCTGAAAGGACCACTGTTGCACTGCAGCTCAGTGCTGTACGCCCTGTGCACAATCCTGAAACCACCTGGCAGGACAAATTCCCATTGATGTAAGTCCTTATGTAGGGTAGCCAGTGTTTTCCAAAAAAACTACCTACTATTCATCTGATTGCTGGTGTCTGCTTCTCCTAGTCTAAAGGGAGCAGACATTTCCTCCTTAAACTTTTAGGGTTTGGGCTTTTTTTGATAGTTTGGTTTTTTTTAATGATAAATATGCAGCAGTTAAAGTACCTATGTAATTTATCTATCAGTATGTCAAACTCGAATGGAAAGCCAACATAAAGGGTAAATAACAAAGAGAGCAGAGAGAACCCAAGCATCCAGACATCTGCAGAGGAGAAAGCTCTTGCTAAAGCTGGAATAGAGGTAAATAAGAACAAGGCATGGAAAAACAGCGACAAGCGCTTTCAAACATTCTCTCTCTTACCCTGAGAGTTTGCTGAGAACTCACATAAAATGAATACATTAATAGAAGGATTTATAAAACGTTAATTGATTTGGATTAAAATTCTGTATCTTTTCATTATAAAAAGTATGTTTTCATTTTTCAGTACACCTTCCGAGGACACCAATGAAGTTTCTTAAAGATGTTACAAACCCCTGCAGAAAGCATATTCTTTGAATTCCTGCATGCCCAGGTGTACACATTGCTGTAAGTGTTTATTAGCCTCACAGTTGCTTTTTACTAAATTTATTTTCAATTAAAAATTAAAGCAAAACACATCCTTGATTTTAGCCAGTGTTAGTAATTACGCTCACCTCACAAGCAAAAATTATTTCACTATGGTCATATCTTTTGCCATGCAACACTTTATAAAGTTAGAACAGCTCTTGTTAGAGGTATCTTCACACTGTCTAATAGGATTAACTACCTGTTTGTTACTGATACAAGTGCAGATGGGCAGAAATAACCACTGGAAGCATGTTCAAAACTTCGAGGGGTACTGTCGATTTTGTAACAATATCCACCATGTCTTTCCCATCCCTTAAAAGAAATGAACATTATTTTATAGATTATTAAGTATTGTGTAGTTGTTAAAAACTTGTTCCCCTTTTGTACCTTCTGTCTGCTGATCCCTGGCATCCCTATAGACCTTTTCTTTCCTACCATGGTTGAAGAGCAGTTACCCTCAATGTCACTCGAAATGTGGATATCAGATGAGCCAGAACACTGAGTCAGTGGTCAGCCTGCCTCATTTCATCTCATTATTAGCCTTTTATTTCACACTATTCCCCCCTGGGTGTCCAAAAGACACCACCTGGACTGGTGTAAGTTCTGCTGGTGTGAGTTCATGCAGCAATATCTGCCTGGTCTTATGATTAAATGTTTTAAATAAGCAAGAGAATAAGGAAATAATACACTCTATCGGTCTTTTGATTAGCTGAATGTAACTTTTTGCATGTTAGAAATAAAAGGATCAAAGCCAAGGGACTGTAAGGGGGTTCAGCAAATGTTTTTACAGGGTGTGAAACATCAAAAAGCAGAAATTTATTCTGAGTAGAAGTTTGCCAGAGCAGATTAAAATACTTAAGACCAGTGGCTCAATACCTTGAGACTCAATCCTGTGGTGCACAGGACTGAGAAGAAGTTGAAGTGCTGTGAAACTGCTGACTACAGCTTGTCAAGAAAACCTTGATGCTCTGCACATTTTTCACCCAGTCAGGACTGTGACAAACCTTTCTTACACTAATGACACACAAAATTCTTGAGTGATGGAATACATTGGTCCAAATGAAATAAACGCATTCACCCTAAACTTTTGGAAATGTTAAGCTGGAATCAAGTAATAATGTCCATAATATTATGACAAGAACTCTGGTTCTGGACACTCTACATCTGGGGAAATCCAAACATTTCAGCTTCAACCTTCTTATAATTCTACTGAACTGGCTGCATTTCTTCATTTCTCAAGAAACAGGACAGGAAATTTAAAAAGGGAAAACAATGAGCTAAATAGTAAAGCAGGTTAGAGAAGAGAGATGTTTTCCTCCACAGTTTTGAATATAACAGAAATTCAACAAGTTTCCACACTGTGAAAAGGAACTGAATGCAAATAAAGCCATACTTTAACTCACTTCCTTTTACTACCAGAATGCAGAGCCTAAATGCCTGAAAATATGATGCAATGTCCCAGTTAGACAGCTGTGCTCCTCCTCGTTTGTGTTTGAAAGCAAACGGAATGCTAGTGTACGAGTGGAAGAGTTCACCCTCCATGTCAATGAAACGGATTGTTTTTCACCCTGACATTCCATTTCAATGTATGAAAACCATGTGTGGGGATGAGGCATCATATAACAGCCATTATTTACACAGATGGTGGACAAAAGGGCTTCACTTTTGATCTAGAAAGAAATAGGAACTTGGGTCACAACCACTGATGAAACAACAAGCCATGAAAGGCATCTTGTGAAGGCTTTTAATCTTACATTAAAATTTAGTTTACACATTTTTAAACCAAAAAATGAGATTTTTCCAAGCAAAACATGCATGTCTTTAATATGACAACCTAAAATTATTTCTCTATTTGCATCCATATGTTCTGTAGCTGTATTTAGAGGCTACCTGTAAGATTCTATGTCATAAGTATAGTTCTAAAACAACCACAAACCAACTTACCTCTGGACAACTCGATTCCAGTTCAGGTGAGACACTATTAAATTCACCTGCTTTTTTGCAAATATAGAAAAATTTGTCTTCGCATTTTTTAATCCTCCAATGTCCCTCCTAAGGAATACAAAGGAATATATTCTGTATATACCCATATTCTCATGCATATCTATACAAACATTAGATTACATTCTCTCTTTCTCTTTTAACTCTTCACTAAAAAATAAGTAATTTTTCTCACTCCATTTACTTATCCATTTATTTCTACCAATACTATCAGCAGGACATCTCCAATCAATCATACAAACAGGTTTGTCTCGGAATCAGTGTTCAGGATGTAAAGCATCTTAATTAACTAACACTATGGCCATGCCAGAGCACTTTTCTTTCTAGCTATCACAGTTCTTTGTATTTGAGCAGCCCTTACTCAAGATATTACAAAGTCTGTCTCATATAATTTTCACACATCTGTATATACTGGACATGTATCAAAAACAATGCTTGAAAAATTTTATCTTGAACCTCCTTTTCCGTTGTATTTTACATTTCGTTTGTTTACAGTTGCAAGCTGAGTAAAATACAACTTTGGAATCTAAAACCCCCAATTGTTCCAAAGTCCTATTTTCTGCTTCCAATAGGAACACACATTTTCCAGTCATTGTAATTGTCTTGGCTTTCCCCAAGTTAAAAATTGCAACCTGGACCCACTACTGTAGAGACAGCAGAAACTCTTCTTGATACGGTTTTCACGCTCAGAACATACTTAGCAAAAAAATTTTTTTAATTATGGTGCTACTTATGCAAGTCATGTATTAGTGAATTTAAATACTGTTAATTGCAAAATAAACTCATGACCACACTACAAAAGAATTGACAGTGCCATGAATACCAACAAGACAGGACAGTGTTGCTTTAACATTATTCCCTGTTTTACAACCCCTGACTGATTTGGTGTCAATCTTCCTGCTGTCAACTTCTATACTTTTATGTAGACCTAGACTACTATGATTTTGAAAGATGCTCCATAAAATTTATAGATATTTACACCAAGATAATAGAGGCACAGCTGACAGTTTTTCAAAACATGAATTTGAAACTTTCAAGGCCAGAACCTATGCATCATAAATTACGATACACATAATTACCTACTTGGATTTTAAATTACTTTATCAAAATACCCACTCATATTTGTTCTCTTCCATTTGGCAGGCTTTATATATGTAGCATTTTTTATTGAACATAAGCTCAAAAACTGTGATTAATTTTCTGTGCATCAGCACAGCAAAATGCATTGGTTTCTAAAGGCTGCACTGCATTTATCATAACATCACTACATTGGGAATCAAAAAACAAAGTCATACTCCAGGTCATGGTTTAAAAAAGTACGCACAGCAAGAAACAAAATTATTATGAGCTAAAAAAAAAAGTGCCTAATTCTTTTAAAAAGAAAACTTACATGTCCTTGTGCTGAAACACAGAGTTGTCCTGTTCTTTGAAAGGTGTTAGGTTCTTGTCTGTGCCAGTTAGAGAATTTTACTGGGGTGCTATCTGACCACTCAAAAACAACAGGGGCGTTGTTACTGTATAATCCAATCCATGTCTCTGTTACATTTTCTGTAAAAGAGTAAGTGAGTTCAGATTTTAATGGTGAAGTGACAAAGCCTGTTTTTTCTTTAACATCAACACCACCATTAAAAATTATTCATGGGATTTTTATAGGAATGTCCTTTCAGGAAAAAAAAAAGTTGTATAAACTTTAGGAAACCTTATTGATGAGACTATGTTCTACTACTCTTGAAAACCAAATAATTTCAAAAATAGATCAACATACATGATAATAGGCTTTACAACCCTGAAAAATGCAAATTAAGAGCATATGCACTTTCTTGAAGTGCATGGGGTAGAAAAATTGACATGGAAGTGAAATATTTCTTCATATAATTTTCCGTGGCACACTCAGCTTTAGGTTTCTCTGAGAGTTTATAGGGTCCAGTGACAGCACAGTTGTAACCAGTGTCTGACAAACATAGGAGAAACAAGGCTTGCAGTTTGATGTAAAGTCGTATTTGACCAGAGAAAAAGCAGAAAAAGCACTCAGGCTCTCAGGCATGTAAGCCCTTCTCCTGAAGAGAAGCCTGAAGCAGGCTGGAGAGAAGCAGCAGACTGAAGCTGAATACAAGTTGAGAACAATTACATCTATCCATTACAGCATCCCTGCAAATAATGGTATTTGGTATCTATGGAGGGTCTTAATAGAAGTGAGGAAGATGACATGGAGGTTAATCTCCTAATCTCTACATGTCACTGTGCCCCAGATCTGGGAGACAAACTCTCAACCAAACTGTGCAGCTCTGCCAGTACACTGGTAGAAAATGGTGGCAGGCAGAAAATACTAACTTTTCTTTGCTGCTGTTATGACAACAAAAGTATTGGCATTGCTGCATCAAAGAGCTTTTGTTCACTAATTTCCTTGTGTAATTATGCTACCTCTTAGGACAATGTGAACCAGCAGAACTGCTTTGATACGCCCTGCTGACATCAAAGTGAACTCTGCCCTCATAGTAACAGCAGCAATTTTGCAGTGTGGAAGAGGCCAGCTTGAAAGCAAAAGATACACTGAATTGGTTTTGCTTCCAAGCACAACTCTAGTATAAGGTTGATCACTGAATATTTTGCAACAATTTGCAAGGAACCAGGCAAGAACAGGAAAGGACAAAAGCTAGCATGTTTACTATGGCCTCACTGTGTCTGCTTCGTGGACTCGTATCTTTATTTAAAGAATGGTTACTGGAAAAGGTGACTCTATACATTTTTAAGACTCCTAGAATGGGCATGCAACATGATTTCATTTTTTGCAAACATAATTTGGGTGTGCCATGTAATACAGTGCTTAGATGGCTAACAATGTCAAAGAGCTGCACAGAAGAGCACCACAGAACACTTCAAGAAACACCGCACACCTGAACTCCCCAAACTCACCACTTTCAAGCAAGTTAAGCAGCAGCTCTTCATCTGCCATGGAGGATATACTAATGAGCCTGCTATTTTCACTTTGGCATGAGAGTGAAGCATCATTCCAGCTCTTCTCCTCTTTATGGAGTCTGTAGCAGTTGCGATTGTGTGGGTACCAACCAGCGTCACAACGAGTGGCATAATACTTCCATGTATCTTTTAAATGAGCACACCAAGTTCATATACATTAGATAGAATTGCCAAGCTTATATGTTCATAACACATTCAGAGATTTTTTTTTTTTTTAAATCTTCAAATGTTGAAAACAGAGTTGTCCAAGATGACTTAAGGAGGCCAGAACTCCTGCTCTATGGATCATCACCTACCAAGCAAACTGAAATTTCTTCCACTTTATTTGATGATTGAACTGTTTGGGCTGCTGGACTAGTGCAAATACTAATTCAGTTTAAAACACAGTTTATCTCCCTTATTACCTCTGAACCTGATTCAAAGACAGATAAAGCTTTTTCAGATGCATTACCTATAGAAAGTTTGGATAAGTCTTTCCTTATTACCTGAAACAGGCTGCTAAACTTTCTTTAAGTTACTAGGAAGGAGCTGAACCTATATATTTCTTACAAAACCAAAAATTTGGGTTAGAATAAACTCAATTCTGTGTTTAACTTTCTCACAGAACAAGAGCCTGACTCATTCTATGTATTATGTATCCTATACTCATTGTATAAACACTTGAAGTATATGTACAATGCTTTTTTAGTATGTCAAAAGTACAGCACATCATAAAAAACCTGAAAATTTTGTGCTGCATTTATACAGCTTTCTTCTCTGTGTGCCACTGGTTAATTCCATTCACACTGAAAACCTATTTTGCAACTCATAAGTGGGGCTTTTATTGTAATATGAAGGAGAATGAGCATTCTGATGGTGTAAGGAATCAAGTAAATGCTATTTGTATTAAAATTACCTGTTTGTTCTAAGACTCTCAGTGTGTTTCCAATGACTGAATTTAAACAGAAGAAAGTATTATTACATCAGTTAAAGTAAATAGTATTCAATTTAAACTAGCAAACCCACACATTTAGTGCAGCTGTGATCCTGTTTTGCTGCCTTTATAGTCAGGTGGCTTCTCTTGCTCTCCTTGCACACTCACAAACAGGATACAGTAAACACTGAGAGACTTACCCAGCCTGTCATGCTCTGTCTTATTTAAATATTTCTTGCATACAAAAGGCAATCCAGATTCACATAGATAACTGTTCCAGCCATACTTCAATCTTGGATTAATCACTGCACAATGATTTTCTTTAAAACGTTTATCAGAGACATCTGCAAACACATTTTTGAGAAGCACAAAATTACAAAAAATCAGTTCATAGTTTTAAAATGGTGTCATGAGGTTCTCTGCATCTTCCTGAATTAATGGATAAACATCCCTGCACACCCAAACTTCTAGTAATATTACACCAGTACTATGGACAGTTGAACACTGACGATGAATTACATGCCTGCTTGGCTGCTGCTCTCAGATGAGAGGCTGAAACAAGCTTGAATGTCTTCAACTGCTGGTGGACAGACTTCAAAATGTAGCAAACCAAGTCATAAAGTTCATGTTAATGTGCTAATGTTAATTAAGCTTGCTAACATAAACAAATTGAAACTCCTTTCCTCCATGAAAGTAGGTACAGTTTTTAAATATTCAACTGGAACCCTTAAAAACATCTTTAAAAGTAAATGACAAAAGGACTAGACCATTAATGCTTTGAACAGATCGATCTCACTTGATGTTACACCCCTAGAAGGGTTTTCAGTTCATGAATATGGATAAGTATTTCTACCAAAAAAAAGTGCACTCATTCACTTAATTCCACTTTCAAACGTAGCTGTAGGGACAGCAGTGTTGTATCAAGCTGTAGTTATAGAGAGCATCTCATTATGCTGCTATAACATATCCAAGAGGAACATCAAGTACTTGCTCTCCAGTTCACAAACATTAGAGGTGCTCCATCGGACCACTGCCAGCCAGCGTCTTCATCCAGGCGGTTCAGGCCTGTCCACAGCATCATGTCTGTGGTATTTAACTGCCCTGAAACAGAAAAAATAAACAAAGTAATACTGCATGCTTTCCCCAAGCTTTAAAATATCTACAGGCATAGACCTGCTGTCCTGACTTCTTACAACTGGAATAAAACAAAACTTCAAAGCAGTCTCCAGAAAGTTTAGGCTGGTTGGCTTTTTTTTCTGTCCTTAGAAAAAGTCTGTTACTTTGTTAATCAACACAGAGATGAAAAGAAATAGACTGAGAAACCTGAAATCCTTCAAAAGCCACTCATCCTGCAAACCTTTCCTGCAGAAGTTGTTGCTGACCTTAGAAGTTCAATCTAGAACAAGGAGCTACATAAATACTAGCCTGTTTACATAAACGCTAGCCTATTTCAGCTTTCCATAAACCAAACTACTTTCAGAAGCCTTTACAGCCCTGCAGGCATATCAAAAAGCTAATGAAATTATTTATAAAACTTCCATTTGGCTTATATCATTCAACTGAAAACCAGCAATAGTGGGAAGCAATGGATGAGAAACCTGAGGCAACCTTTGCATCAGAGCTCCACCACCCATTCCTCCACTTGATCTTCTCCATGCACATTAAAATACCCATGAAAGAGCTCTCAGAAGGCTCTGCACAATTGGCCTGAGACATTTGCTCCAAGAGGAAAAGCAAACTGCTTATCAGAGGAGAAGTAACATCCATTTATAAAAACAGAGCTGGCACTTTCCCCATACAAGATGTTCACGTCAAGCCTGCAGAAATGTTCTGTCATTCACATTTGGTGAAGTCCGGCTTACAAAGAAAACTTAGCAAGAGAAAGGGACACCAAGGTACATTGCAGAGAAGGTAAACACATGTATAATCCTCCAAAGGAAACAAACACACTCCCTAACCACAGCTGCAGGATGAATGGGAATCTCTGTGGGGAGGGAGAATTGAGCAAATTACACCCTCACGTAACAAACAACATACCATCGCTTCTGCACTTCAGTTTATTAAGGTGGGAACTTACCTTCGTCCTTGCTCTTTCAAGTAGCTCTACTGAGGTGTGTTACATGGCAAAGCCCCACAAGCAGCAATGGGAGAGACATCACACAGAGTATTAGGCTCCAAAGCGTACCCCTTTGCACAGGTAAGGAAGAAATCTAACTACAGGTTTCCTATGAGGTCCCCAGAGAAATGTCTACTCACTGCTTAAGTTACTTATGTAGTTCTGCTCTTCAGGGTCGGTGATACTGAGCAGGTCCCCTCCTTGCAGCTGACAAGCAGCCCGAGCCTCACTCCAGCTCAGCACAGACGCAAGGTTGAACTGGTAGCAGATGTGTGTGTCGGGGTTCTTCTCCCAGAAAATGTCACAGCCACTCTCTACTCAAAAACAGACTCGTCACCAACTGCCCAAGACTCCAAAACCAATCAGAAACATAAAACCTTGAACAATTAAATAAATTAATGACAGCAGTATCCCAATGGAAGCACGATTATGATCACCTTTCCTGCTCCTTTGTTAAAGCACATAGGGAAATAGGGCACTAATGAAATAAAATGTTGCTCCAAATTTCATATGGTTGATAAAATACTCGGAAGCTGATCTGCAGCTGGTAATGATTTTCACAGCTCTCATGAAGCTGACACAGCTACATTTTAATTTATTCTGACTAATCATTTGTTTCTAAAGCTGAATGTTGAAATATTCAAACTGTGAACACCTCACCCAACTCGTGAAGCAACAGTCACTGGATCTCCTTGGACTTTGTACTCAAGAGAATAAGCTTCCTATAATTAAAAGGATAAGCAAGGCTGCAAATACTATCTATTTTAACAGCTGCCCAGAAATACCCACTACAAAGACACATTTACAGCTGTTTTTAAGATGCTTTGGAACAGAGATCTGAAATGTAGCTTGATCAAGAAAGGCATTTCCAAACCACTTCTACTGATAGGAGATACTATTTTGCTTATTTACGCAAGAACCTGGAATATTCACAAAGATTATACATCCAAAATCTTTTCAACAGGAAGTACTTTTTAAAATACTACTTTTTAGGCCCAAGACATATTCAAGCAGTGCACAGAAGAAAAGGAATGTGCAAGATACAATGCAGTCAAAAGCAGACCATGACTTTGCAAGAGCAGCCCTTAGGTTATGTGTTCCACAAAAGCTGCCTGTATGTCACTAGGACAGAGGGGGTTGGCTGCAGGGTAAGCTCAATGGGCTGCACAGAATAAGGTCCTTCTGCTACCCCCTGTAGTTTTGCTGTTGTAATAAGGACTTAAGTCTCCAAAGGTCGAACAGGATAAATTACAATAAATTTGCTAAAGTCTTCCTTTGTGTTTTTTAAAGAGACGCTCCTCTCTAACAGAAGGGAAGTAATCCAAAACCAGACTGCGGCCTAGTATTACTAACGAAGAACAAACTCATGGAGGAGGGAGAGCGAAGACAAGTAACATCTTACCAGCATTTGGGCAAAACCCCCATTTTTCATCTTGCTCATAGTGAGTTGTTGTGGCACACCAGTCAGATTCCCTTCCATCTCTAGTACACTCATAATACCATTTGTTGTTATATTTAAATGGAAAAACGCATTGGAAACCAAAAGAATTTCCCAGCAAGGTGTATGTTTCTGCAAAAAATAAAATGCAGAGATTAAAAGAATGCAGACCACAAAAATTTTTCCCCCCCCCGTCATTATTACTGTTTTTAATAGCAGTGATAAAAATAAAATGTCTACAGTTCATTCTGAATTTTAATTTATAATTGATAACACAGCATTACAAGCATGAGCAGCATAATTTCAGTAAACAGAATCTGGAAATTATAATTTATTAAATTTGTCACGAGGCACAATCTTGTAACTTACTCCATTGACCAAAAAAATCCCAAACAAAACCACAACCCCCAAAATCTGATCAATTAACACAAAGTCTGCATTTACATGTCAGAACAACTACATAAAACAACAGTTAGTTAAATCAGTACACACTCAGATGCAAACTCTACTTATTTATTAGTCTATGACAGATGACTAATTTAACATTATTTCCCCTGCTTCTCCCACTCTTTATAAAGTGGATTTCTAATGTGTTTTCCATTCTCTTTGTCATTCTTTGGGAAAGGAAATGTACAAGACAAAGGAATATTAAATACACTTTCAAAACCAAGTTTTTGTCCCATGGAGAATAATAACATAGCTGAAGAATTGATGCTACATACATCTGTTGCCACAATCAATGCCTTACAAAATGTTTTCCTATTGTACTTTGAGGACCAAAATATTGAGAGAATCCAGTGCAACTGAAAGTTGTAAAAGCTTTACCTCAGTGAGTGTCCCCTAAACCTCAGAGCTTCTAAAAAAGGTCAAAGAACCACAGTCACTCTTTGAATGAAATTGTTTATCAAAGATTGCACGTTGATAGCTTTGAGATCAAAGTCCTTCAACTACAGAATCAATACATACTGCCAGGTTCCTAGAGGTTTCCATAGTTAATGACTGGCTGTGCACATAAAAAAGAGCAGTTTACACATGGTAAATCCCCGTCTGAGGTGAATGAACAGACAACACAAGGAACAAGTCAAAAAATAAATCAGGATTGCTTCTCTGTCTGCCTGCTACTGTGCTGCCAGCTATGGAGGTACAAGGGATTATCTCAGTCCTGGCAAGAAACCAAATTCAATTGCTACAGACCTCTTACCACAGTTGTGTGTGTGTATATATATATATATATATATATATATATATATGTTTTCTTTTTTCTTTGAAGGTAGCTATCCCCCACCCCCTTTGCTTGGTGGCTTGCGTTTGCCTGTGCATGAGCTGTGGTAGAAGTGGAAAATAGAACCTGGAAGTGAAAGAGATTCTGCCAACGCAATTAAATACTTTGGTCCTGAAACTAGGCTGCAAGTGCCTGTCTAAGGCTGATCCTCTTCTCACATCTGAGATCTTGCAGCAATAGGGCTAAACCAGGTCTACTTTCATCTCACTGTATGTACACAGCAAATGGGTACGAATTTTTATGGATTTTAATATTTTCTGCCTCGTCTTAAGCATAAATTCCACTAGGTTTTAAAAAAGAGGTTGGGCACTGTAGTGCTTTCCCAGTTATCAAAGGTCCCAAAAGAAGGGGTTTGGTGAGACCAGAGGCTGAGCACAGCTGCACCTACAGGGGAAACCACAAAGACCAGATCCAGAACTCAAACACCCAGTTCAAGTGGGGAAAATCAACAGCTTCAGTCTGAGACACTGTGCAAACATCAGGTCTCTCCCTCTACAGAAATGCTGAGGAAGGGGTAAAGGTACAGGCTGTCTGTTGCTTTTTGAAGTTGACGGGTTTATCTTAGTCCGTCCACCTGGAAAACTGTTCAGGTCTGCAGACCTGAATCTTGATGTACATTTCTACACCTTCACTAGCTCTATAGCAGGATTTATCATAATTCTGATCTCTGTTTCATGTTTCTGTTTGGCATGTTCAGAGTCCAGGTGCTGAACGTTGCAGACATTAGTCCATGCACACTGCAATTACAGACTGATTTTCAGTGACAGGAACTCCAAATCCCCTCTTATCTGTCTTTGGGTTTATCTGTTGCAGGATAATAACAGCAAATCCTTAGTAACCCTTTTAATTTTGCAGGTGATTTGAAGTGAGCATTTCCTGGTTTGCAAATATACTGGTGGTTTTGGGGGTCAATTTAACAAAAGAGCATCACTTATGTGATATGCTCATCTCAACCACTGCACATAAAAAACCTCCACAAACTTTGAGTCCCAAACCGCAATAGAGACTGGAAGGGATCATAAGCACCTGACCTCCCCCTTCAAAAGAACTTCTGAAACATTTCCCACCTACACTTCTATGACAAAATTTTATTCTTACCTTGAAATGGGTGTTCACAAAGGTCTTCATCATAGGACATATACTGTTTCCATTGACAAGTGGATTTTTTTTTGGCCACAATATCTTTGTTGTTTTCAACTGCTAATTTGTACTCTGATACACCAACTAAGGCTTTTCCATCACAGCTCCACCATAATGAGTATTGACTTGAATCACATTCCAGCATTGTTAGTGGCTGTTCTGGTTTGCTGATGTTCAGTCCGAGACAGGTACTGCTGCCTATGTTGAAAAGACGATGGTTGGATACCCATTTCCATAACATCTTTTCTGAGAGCTGACTGCAGTCTTCCAGAACAAGGCTAGCTCGGTCCACTTTAATGCATAAGCTGGAATTTTCACTCTGGATAATAAATATCCCTTTATCTGTAGGGGGGGAAAAAACCCAACAAACTTTCAGTCTGTAAAATACTGAAATTGATTAAATAGTACCAAAACCCAAATGTTTTAATTGCAGCTATTTAGAAAGAGAAATGAAAATATCCTTCAGAATAACTGACACTCCAAAAAACTACAGAGTACTGGTCTAAATTTACTGCCAGATGATTTTTTTAACACGTGGACTAGTTGCAAGCTCACAAAAATAAATCCAGGTAATATTTCTCAAGTTGGATAGCCAAAAAAATCCTCAAACAAAAACAAGAGGTGCCAAAAACCATCAGACTGTTTAAAGAAAAAAGCTCCTGGTCACCAAGAGGGAATAAAGGTCACAGTAACGGAGTAAAGGTTTAAGTATTACAAGAAGTCATGCTGTATATTGCAAAATAATTCCCAATGTAGATTGGAGAGTGCAATTAAAGTAAAAGCTAAAAATTTTAAGACTGACATTGCCATATTCATTCTTCACTCTGCCACTACAGAGACAGAAAGAAAATAAGTTGCATTGTCAATAGGACACAGAAATAGTAGAATTTAGTTATACCATGAGAACTGGTGGCCAAGGGTTAAAGTATGCCTTTCCTATCAGATACATATTTTTCAACCATGTGTGACTGCCCTCCACAAGAGCAGATGTGGAGCTAGCCTGACATCCCAGATTTCTTGGAATCATATAGAAATTCACTGAAATATGTGACATCATGTTGTAAGTATGTGAAAAAAGTCAGCTGTTTAATGTCTTGGGAGCAAAAGTTTAACAGAGCATATAGACTGAAAAAGAAGAGGGCAGCTGAGGAACTGGAAATCAGCAAAATGTAAGCCTGTAACAGCACAGCTACTTGATTCACTCTGAAATCCAATGGTAAATAACCCAGGGACTTCTGCTTACATTATATGTGAGATATTTATTTTATGCTTCAAGAAATTATGTGTTGAGAACCTGAGCAGCACTTGCATTTTGCCTTCAAATTTTACAATGAGAATTTCTGCCATGCATACTTTCAAATTTCTGTAATTCACTACACCTAGCATACTGAAGCACTAACTATGATAATAAAAAATCCCTCTCAAATTGACATAGCCCACAAATAAGTATGAGATGCAGAGGTCCACCCAGATGTTGTGTCTGAGTTTAGTGCATAGAGCTTAGGTGTGGCCCTAAAAAGGGAAGATGCTTCAAGCAGCACTGTGACAGTGCTGTGTAACAGGCACACAGGAGATCAGCTCAACAATGTAATATGCACACAACAAACAGAACAGAGAGGATATAGATTGTGGAGAGGGTTTTGGTTACAGATTCTGCATAGAGCACATTATGACTTACAGAGAGGTGGCACTGCAGATTGTGGCACTGGTAGCAGTGGCTGTTTCCCCCATGGCTATAAAGATTGGCAGTCTGTGATAGAGCAGGAGCAAGCCCTTCTGACTGGCACCAGGTGAAAATACAGCCTGATACATGAAATTGCATCTTTCAAGCACTTGGCAGCCGCCCTACATTGAGTCCTTAACCAGTTAGGGGTGAGCAAGTTTCCTTTGATCCATGGTACCTCTACAGCTCTCAGTGTTTGAGCTCACTGAAAACCCATCAGACACTGTGAGAGATACCCAGATTGGCCCTTTGCTTTTGAGTTTTCAGTGAAGTTTTGCAGTTTGTACTGGTTTCATCCTTCTTAGCCAACCCAATCCTCCATGGGCAACACAGGTGTCTCTATCTACATGGCCAGAGAGTTTCTGCCTCTCATGCTAAGGGTATGTCTTTTCCACAGCAGTCTTATCTTCGCTGACCAAAAAACACAGTTAATTTTCTAGATACAGGATACTGGGATTCACACTTGGATTGAGAGTTTGACAAAGTTTATCGACATCTGCAGCATGCAGCATCTCCCATACAGCACCTTCCTGGGGTGGGGGGGCAAGACCACAACCCAAAGGTGAAGGATTCTCAACCTTTGAAAGCCTTTATCTGTAAGGCTCTTAAGAGTTGCAACGACTGCTGAGAAAAGATAAGGTTCTTTCCCAGCCTACACAAATAACCCATCTGGATGATCTCTGTGAATAACGTTCCTTTTTCATTCTGGGGCAACTTGTGCCAAGAACAACCAGACCATAATTCTTGAGCCCCCTTCCAAAAGTGGTTTCCATTCCCCACATACAAAATGCAATTGGCAAGAGAGCTGTGCTGGCCTGAGGACTGCCAGGAAACAGCCAGCTCACCGCAGAAGTAAGAAATGAGAGATGGCAGGCTCAGTGACAGCTCCATGAGCTCCAGCTCAGCTCTGTCTTCAAGTGGGGCAATGAGACAACTGGAGAAACATCAAGCCTGGGAATTCCTCCACGCTCACCTCCTTTCAGCTTGCAAAGCTACACCATCCATTTGCTCACATAGATGGGTTTTGTTACAAAGCTCCTGGTGTCAGGGAGAGGTCTGTGCCCAAACTCCTGCAGATGAAGAGCTGCAATGGAGCTCTGTGAACTTGCAGGCCTCAGAGGACCCAAAGAAGAAAGGAGATAATCTATGCTTTAGAAACTGAATGGGTGAAGGAAAGCCTTTGGAATAGATCTGCTTCTCCTACATCCAGGACCCTCCACACAAGGACAAGGTGACAAGAAACATACTCCCAGAAGCGAAGCCTGGAGCTGATGTGCAGCCCCAGATGAAGAGCTGATTGCTGAGCAGTACCTCCAGGTTCCTGTTTACTTGGGCTCAACACAGCTAATCGGGAATAAACGGCTGTAACAAAACTAGGCGAGCACGATAGCTTCATTTCCTTCCTCCTTACCTCCCATTTCCTTCCCTCCAAAAAAGCAGCGAGAATTGCTTATGTGATAATAAAGTAACTGGGATTTACTGGAAATGAGTAAAAAAAACATCCCTATGCCCTCCGGGTGCACGGAGGACCGCAATGGGCAGTGGAATAAGAAGCAGTGAGGACGCACAGGGCGCGAAGCAAATCCAGCCGAGCAGGTCCCCAGGGGCTCCGCGCCCGCCCCCGCCCCTCGTCCCGGAGCGCTCGGAGCCGCCGGGGCTCGGAACGCCCGGGGCGAAGGGCTCTGCCCAGTCCCCGGGCCCCCCGCGCCGCTCCCCACCCCCGGGCCACGCCGAGGCGTCACTCACTCCGCAGGGAAGGCACCGCGTCCCGGCCGAGGGCGGCGGCGCCGCGGCCCAGCAGCAGCAGGAGGCAGCCGGCCAGGAGCCGCAGCCGCACCGCCGGCATCGCCCCGGCGCTGCGCCCGCCCGCTGCCGCTCTGCTCCGCTCCGCCGCGGGACCGGACCCGCCGGCCCTGCCCTGGGGAGGGCAGAGCGGCGATCCCACCCCGGCGGCGAAGGAGGGGCGGCCCCGGGGGGCGGCCCGCGGGCTCCCCCCGTGGGGCTGCGGGAGGGGGCGGGGGAGGTCGCCCCGGAGCCGCCGTGGAGCTCTCCGCGTTCCCCGAGTCGGAGACCGCTCGGCCGGACCGGCATGGGAAATGCCGCTCATGCAGCTCGGGCCGTCTGCCCAGGTCAGAGCTGTGGACTCAAGCGGACAAACCGCTCTGTAATAACCTTATTTTCCATTTGAAAATAACTACTTGCCTGTACCCCAAGTACTTTTATCTTAAAAAGAACCAGAAAACACATAGAGACATTGGCGGTGAGAGGTCACCGTCAGCACAGTCCGTGTTCCCAGGTTCGCTGTTTGTACCTGAGCATCCCCACTGTCCCAGCCCCACTCGGAGACTAGTTTTTTTAGCTGGGTGAGCTTTGACCTCGAAGTCATTTTATGTTTTGGCATGGGTAAAAATAATTGTCATCTTCCATTTTGTTCGTCTCTGTGTTCAGTCGAATATTTGCAGGAGCTGCCCCCCTTGCGCTGAGTTTCAGTCTTGGGGAAAGTCAAAAGCAGAACCTCTTGGTTAAAAATAGAGTAACTTTACAGGAATCCATGGGACAGTTTGTTTTCAATCTGCAAAAGCAGTTTCTGCTCTGTCCTTTATGCATAGCAGACAAGTAAGTATATAAACGTACATAAGTGTAAAGAAAACCAAATGCAGTGTTGGAGCATAACTGAACTGAGACTGTTCCCCCATGTCTACCTCAATCATAATACAAGGATGGAAAACAGAAGCCTCTGGGCTTGGGGAAATCTCTGATAGTTTGGTAGAAGAAAGACTTGAGAAGCAAGAGAAGCCAAATACTTAGAACTAGATAAGTGGAGGTGTTTCTCCCCATTTAACAAATGACAAAAATGTCTTGACAGAACAAACAGCAGGAAATACTGCTGCAGAAGCTGGTCCAGGAGTAACCTGGCTTTGCAAGACAGAAGGATTGTAACTCTCATGGAGCTGTGATGTACCTCTTCTCAGGAAAGCTGCAGCCTTCTGAAATTTTCAGATTCTGAGAGAGAAGCTTGTTAATGAGCCATTTATGAAAATCTGGCCATTCTGAACAGTCTACATTTCCTCAGGAGTGTTTGGCCACTGCTCTGAGTACTGAGCTCCAGAAAAATGCTTTCTTGCTCCAGAACCTGCTGCTGGGTCACACTGAGAAATTGTGCTCTGTTCATGATACAACATTTAAAAATAATGGTGCCAGAGAACAAAAATGAGGCTGCTGTGGGAAGGAGCTCCACTTCAGGTGGATTTTTTTTTGCTGATTTCAGCAAGATCAAAGTAATCACATTCTGGTTATGTATTCCTAATAATTAACTTATCAAAGTATTTTTGTAAATATTTGGCTAAATGCAAATTAGCAACTTATTAAATCTAAGTGGGTTTCTTTGCTATTTTTTCTTTTGTATTCAGATCTTTCTCTTTGACTAAACAGTTTTTTACTATCCTCAATCTATTTTGTTCTGACCAAACTGGTAAATCCTTTGTAGTGCAGTTATACTGACCTGGCCATTTACAGCTGAGCTATACCTACTTATTTACAATAATAAGACATCTTGGCTGGCATAGTGGCTTGTAGAACCAACATGATAGGCAACATTTTCTGAAGTAAACTTGATGGCAGTTTATAATACCTTGCACATTAAGTGGCATAACTTTCCAAATTTTTTTTTTTTTGAAGCGGAGGGGGCACGGGGGATTGCTTGTTTGAGGCTTTACCTGTCTTCCTTCAAGGTATTTGCTGTAGTAATTTGGAACCTTTATTTTATTTTCTGTCTGGGACCCACTTTCCATATATATTTTTTCTTAATTTCTCTGTTAATGACCTGTTCTCTTTCTTTTTGTGTATACTTGTACCCATGTACATATATATATATATATATGCGCATATACACATATGCACTTGTTTGAACTGATCTGCCTTTGCTATTTAGGTACTCTACACAAACATTCAATTCCTTTCCCTCTCTTTTCTTAGACTTCACCTTCTGTGTGAGATCTGTAGAGAGATATGAATCCAGTGCATGCTCATTACCTGCATCCAAAAATAAAAGCTGTCATTAAATTCACACTAATTCAATTTGCTTACAAACCCATTGCTTTTGCAAGGCACACACACGGATCCAGTGTATCATGTGCTCAGCACCTCCTTACACAGTAACTTCTGTTCATAATCTGGAGTCTGAAGACAGGTCTCATTTTTTTCCCCAACCAGCCAGAATGGGAATACCAAACCAGAGAACACCTGGGAGGAAAAAGCAGGCCCAATATTCCTTGCATTAGCAGTGCCCAGAAAGCAATAATCCCATATTTTTTGGAGGCACTGTCCTATATGTTGTTTGGCTTTGAAAAATCCAGGCATCGCAAATCAACTCCCCAGTTTGCATTCACCTTCCCTTTCACTTAAAAGTTTTTCTGTTTACTCCAGAGACAGAACTACTCTCATTTATCAGCTCTGCCAGTCATGTTACATCTGGTTATAGTCACTACAGGCACTGCTACCACCTTCCCTACCTCCTCTGACATATCCCAACCATGACCAGTGACTCCCTTTTTCCTTTTGGCAGCCCCACCTGTGTGCTTCTGTCACACCCCTCCAGTCTCCCATGCTCCCAGGTAATTGCTGCAGCCACCAGGCTCTGCAGTTTCTGTCCCCGTCAGCTCACATTGAGTAACATGACCTTACAGAACAGCCTGTACCAGCCAGTTTGAGGTTAAGTCAAGTCCCCAGCTGTGAATTGCCAGTTATATGTTCATTAGTCAGAATGTGGGGTTTTTTTCTAGATGTGACTTCTTAGTTTTCTTTGTTAGCTGTAGAGTAGAAACTTCTTTTTCAACGTGAAAAACTCCTTTAAAGGGTGACAAGAGCATTACTATGAGTTTATGCTTCTAAACTCTGCTAAATAGCAGCTGTTCTTTCACAGGCACGAGATGGAGAGAGTTACAACCTGTGTGGCTGTTACTGTGCCACGTGAGCCATCCCCAGCTGAATCCTTTCCAAGAGGACTCACCAACTAACCTTTCCAAGCTCTCCATCCCTCATCCCCCAGTAAATGCTCACTTGACACAAGTCTAGAATAGTTTGTAATAGTATATGATTTAATAATGGGTAGAAATTTTACTGTTACTATAAATCTAGCATGTCAGTCTGGCTGTTGATTGGCACTTATATCAAATTCAATAGCAGGCAGATGTTCATGTAGTTCATTTGATGAAGGCATTAAGGGAAAAAATCCAGTGTTGAAATACTTGCAATAAAACATAAATGGATAGTGGGGCCAGAGCTGCCTCTGGTCCAACCCTGTTTGTTTCTCAAAGCCTTTCTCCACCTTATCCTTTCCATTTGAGATCCTTGGCAAAACCTTACCTTCTGTATCATTATCCTTCGATGTAACACTGACATTTTTTTGCCACTCTTTTTAGTGAATGTTGCTGTGTTTTGCTGTGAAATCAATAGAAGAGAGCAGTTTTTGCAAAGACTTGCCACCAAAAGAATGCCTAATGTGTTATCAAAAAAAAGCTATTAATATTTAAAACACTGTCAATTTGGTTGCTAAACAAACATATGACTCACTGTGCTCAATACCAGAAATTACACATACTGTGATCAACAAATATTATTGTTTTTAAACAAACTAATAAAGTCATCCTATAAGTTTAGTAAAAATTTTAGAATAGATATAAGTCCCATAAAACTTTCACCCCCTTTGTTTCCTGGTTTAAATGCATCTGAGAGGCTGATAGCTTTTTTCCTGTTTTTTAAGTATATGCAGACAGGTTTGTATGCAAGACCATTCCTGATTTGTTAGGCCAGAGGTGTCCTCTACCCTGTGCTAAACAATTCCTTAAGCACAAACACTCTTTATTTTATGAGAACAAAGCTTCATAAATCAGGGTAATAGAAAATACACAGGCTCCACTATAAAAAATGGGAGTGAACATTGATTCCGACATTGAAGCATGAAGGAAACTTTTTATCAGCTCCAGGAAAAATGATACTTTCAAGAGGCACAAGGCCCTCAGCCAGTGTGTTCCCTCCAGGGTGGAATGCCCACACTGCCCCACCAGCCAGCCCACCACCAAAACCCCTCTTGCTCAGTCCCATTGCCTCTCTGCACATCCTGCTGATTCAACAGTGCATGAAACAGGAGGGTCGGTGAGCTGGGCCTGGCTTTGGTATAAACTGGAGTGGCCAGAAATGAGTGTTAGGAAAATTTAAGCTTTGTAATTTACTACAAGATTATGAACAACTCAGGAAGAACAGAAAACCACAAATAAAGTACTATCAGTCTAGTTTGAAAAAAACTTGACTGGGTGTAACACTTGGAACAAATATATGTGCTTCACAAATTCTAGGGCATAATGTTGGCTCAGTGCTGACATGATTTCACAGGTTGGGAGAGGGTGTGCCTTTGCACCTTGTACACTCCTTCCCACAAGAGATGATCGTGTTTTCTCAGCCATGCTTACACACTCCAAAATTAGACTCCAAAATCCCACAGCTAATATAAAAACACTTACTGTGCTCATTAGAAAATATGTACGTGGAGAAACCCAAAGGCATTTTACTTTGCCTCTTTCTTTAACCAATTTCTTCTCAGGCAAAATAATTCTCCTATTAGATACCTTACTTTGTGTTCAATAAAAATGAGTACATGTAGATTTTTTTGTTCTCTTAGATATTTTGCTTTCTGGTAAATCACGTATATAGTCAGTCTCATATTTGAAGATTTATGAACCATCATTTAAGAAAGGACTAAAGAGAAAATATGCACTTTGCTGTATATTTCCAAAAAGATATTGCTGCTGTTACCCTGATGGATCTTTAGCTTTAAGAAACTTGTGCAATTTGGAGATCTGTACAAAAGAATCATGGAATGGTTTGGGTTGGAAAGGAACTTAAAGACCATCTAGTTCCAAAGAAAGAAAGAATGCCATATGTCACCGATCAGTGTTCCAGAAATAGGCTGCTTGCAACATTCGTCCATTAACTCATTTCCTTGAAAAGTAAAGGATCACAAATGAAAAAATCTAGACGTTAAATTTCATGTGCTGTCTTTAAAAAGTGGGGAGGAAAATAATTTCTAGCGTATGCCAAAGCTTGAGAAATGTGCTAAGATTTGTAAAATCATGTGAAAACAGTGATAAAGACACATGCCAAAATAGAAAATGAAGAATGAACAACAAGAAAACATATTATAAAATCATTCAATTTTTCACTCTTTATTCAAGGTCAAATAACTCCTTTTTTTACACAAACAAGTTGAAGGATTTGCTGGTTTCTTTCAAATAGATGAAGCTAAAAATTGTCTGTTCTTTTTATTTTCAGACTGTGTGTGATAAGTTTTGGGGGACAATAACTCCCTTATACACACTGCAAAACAAACTTGAACTTCTACAAAAAGGCAGATGAGACATGGAGAGTATTGCACTTGACACCCAAATCTTGTAACCCAGACTCATTACCCCCACTAGTTACATTACAAAACAAAGCTGAATGCAGTCTGGACATTTATAATACCAATTACATGCACCTTTTATAAATCAAATGAAAAATTATCCATTTAACAGACATTAGTGAAATTACTATTCCATAGGGTGTGTAAGATATACAAACACCATTAAAATTGCTAATGATTATTCTTTTATTCAGTTTAACTCTTTAGTGAATAAAAGTATTACTATTAAAAAATGTTTTGGCCACTCTCAAGGTCCAGCCTCAGGTCAAAACAGTGTTTGTGAAAACAGCAGAAAGACTTTTTCATCCCACTCACCACACACAAACTCACTTACAGCTTGGTGGAGAAAAAAACATAAAAAAGAGAATAATATGAACTTTGACACAAATTCTACAGATGGAAATTATATAGTTAATAGAAAAGGATGAATACAACTCTTGTTTCTAGGGTGACTGCCAAGTAAGATCTTCAAAGTTTTTGAAATCTGGGAGTTTAGTCAAAATTTATGATCTAAATTAATGCTGTTAAAAGGATGGCTCATATGAATGAGTCAAGTTAGTTGATATCCCTCAATAATAGAAACCTTCCTCAGCAAGTCCTTCTCTTTTCTCTCTTCTGATGAATTCTTAAATTTTTGAGTGATTTCCATCCTGACAACTTGGAAGGTGTGCAGAAAATTTGTAGTACAGTCACAGCAGGGAAATTGCAAATCATCCTGCCTGATTCCTGTACATCTCTGATAATTTGGAGAGAGATTTTTAGGAGGAGGAATGGGCTTGGAAACATACCAAACTGGATCTCTGCTGATGATCAGAAGACACAAGTGATGGGAAGAGAGTGAGGTTTGTGAAACAAGATCTCCTGTAGGAACAGGGAATGTAGAGCACCAAGTGTTTGATATGAAATGCAAATACCACTTTGTTGTTAACATTTGAAGGCTAGGATATGTTGGAATATTGAAATGGCTGACCTACAGGAGAAAGGCTTTCAAACCTAATATTGAGCAGCAAAATCAGATCTCAGAAGCAGAACTTAAAAGGTAT
Organism: Corvus hawaiiensis; assembly: GCF_020740725.1. NCBI lineage: Eukaryota > Metazoa > Chordata > Aves > Passeriformes > Corvidae > Corvus > Corvus hawaiiensis. The sequence goes on along the minus strand of NC_063219.1, from coordinate 24,195,180 downwards.
TTAATAAACAGTATAGATTTTTATTACTTAAAAAGTAATAAAAATATTTTAATTTCTTTCAGAGAAAGTTTATAATTTGATGACTTCTACATGAGAAACAGAAGAGTAACAGATAACCTACATGGGCTAAATCCAGCTTTCCCTAGTCCCTTGGACAATTCTGACCCAAGTGGAATCTGAGCAGAATCAGGGGCCAACTTTGCATCCCATGAGTTTATCCATGTGCCAGAGAAACAGGATTTGGTCCCACATGTAACTTGCACTGACATCTGTGGGAGTCTAGTGGTTGGAAGGGCCACAGATGTGAGCCTTTATCTGTGCAGTTTCCACTGTGAGATAGGCAGGAATACCAGAGCACAGATGTGAATCTGTTCCAGCTTAATCACAGCCATCATTTCCATCACACGGCTATAATTTTGTACTTAATACGTGGTTATAGCATCACCTTCTTTCTGAAGGCATCTGATACTATTTCTCTTTGCACAGAAATATGTACTATAGGGTCTAATTCACTAATAGACAGTATTAACCAGTTTGTTTAACCAAAACAATATTTGTAAACCAAAACTAATAGTTTCACTGAAACTAGATCCACATCTGTAGCCATTGACTCCAGTAGGCTTTGGATCAGGCCCTAAAACAGGCATGGTCAGAGCTAGCTAATATACCAGTCTCAATTCCAGAAATTGTGGAGCATATGGAGACTGAAGTTGCACAGACTTGGTAAATATTTATTACAAAATGGACATCAACTTTTTCAGATCCAATACATTCAGATCAATACTTTCTCAGATCAAATTCCCTATTTACCTTAAGGAATGTCTGTGATTGTTTGTAACAGTGCCAAAATACTTTTGATTTCTTAGTCTTCTTTTCTAAGTACCTTCATATGTACATTTTGACTATCTGTTTCAGAGTAGCAAAAAATGCAACTGGAAAGATATTAAGAAGTAAAGTTCATTATTTTTAGCTTAAAATAGCCCAGTGCTGTAATTTTTCTATTGCCAGCATGTTAGCTACTTTTTGGGGCTTTCTGTGCCCAGTGCTATGCATGCTAACAGATTACAATTTAAACATTTATGGCAAGTCATTTGTAACTAGCTAAACCTGGGATGTAAAAATCCTCATTAATGGAAATGAATATGAAGTGATATCCATAGATCTTTTTGTTGTTTAGTTTGGGGGAAAAAACCCAAACCAAACCAAACAACCCAGCCCAAAAGAGCTGAAATATGTTATTCCATACATGAATAAACAGTTCGGCTGCTGGGCATTGAAAGAACCTCACAATTTTGGACATATCAACAAAAGAGTACTGTCTTTGTGTGTGATAGTAAGTCTTTTGAGTGAACATTTCTGCATGTAAAGGGCTCCTGAGCCACTTTGTGTGATGCTCCAGCGTGTGAGGGGTATTGTGAGCGCCCAAATAATTTACAGGACGTAAAGGGTGAAATGGAGTTCTGCTAATCCTCTGGTTTAATAGTGTGTCTACTGGGGTCTCTAATTTACAAATATTTATCTTTTTCTCTGTATCCTTTTTACTAGAATTTAAAAGAGGAAAAAAAAAAAAAGAGCAGTCTGTGCCTGGAGTAGAAAACAACTGCAAGTGAATAAGGCTTGATTGGATTGATGTAACTTTCCCTGAGATAATCCCAGAGACTAGGTCCTTAAAGAACATCAAACAGCAACAAGGAAAAGGAAAGAGGGAAACAGGACAAGAAAGAAGAACTAGAGAAGAAATGTTCCTGTATAACTTGCATTTACAGAAGACAGGCAATACCACTACTTTTTTTCTGGTGACAAACTATTCAGTTACACAGGTGATATGAGAAAGCTCAATCCTCAGTAGTTTAAACTGCATTCATGAAAAAACAAATTGTCTTTTCTAAATTTAAACCATCCCACCAAATAGACTGGTACAAATGCATTCCTAAACACTAATTTATAGGATTGTGTGTATGAAAAAAGTAGTATAAAGCTCACTGTATATACCTAATTGAACAAAAAATAAGCTTACATGTTAATTTATAATCCTCAGTAATAAAGAAAAAATTAGAATTATTTGTAATGCCATTTTTTAAGATGGGGCCATTAAGAATAAAGGGTCATTTAAAAAAAATATTTCTACTAACCTTTACTACTAATATGTTATCTTTATTTGTCCCAACACAAGACATATATTCTCTAACAGAATGGTTATACCACTGCAACTTGCAAACAAATATCACATAATCAGCTGATAAGAAAGAAGTGTTTTAGATTTCCTGCCAGTAAAACTAAGGCTGTAGTGTCCAAGGTGCTAATAGAAATCTGGAGCCATAGCCCTTTTATGTTTATCTTGGTTCTTGTAAGTCACATTTTTGAAAGTGGTTGTTGAGCCTCTGTACAGTGGATTTGTTTCCTAAAAAACAAAAAAAACAAACAAAAAAAATCAAAACCAAACAAAACCAGGTTAAATGGGTGTCACACAACGTTTGTATAGAAGTAATGTTGTATTTCTGAGGACTTTAGAATAGCTTTTGGTAGCTCATTTATGTTCCAAGCCAATGAAATTCAGACTGATCTGAATTCAGGCAGCACAAACAAGCCTGGGGTCAGGAACAGGCTTTCCTTCACATCAGCCTCCCAGATTAAAGTAATGCACTTCATCAAACAATACCTCATCAAATGGGTCTGATACAATTCAAATCAAATCTGGCAGTTGGACCATTATAAAAGCACAGAGAGTGTCTCAGCACTGAGATGTGACTTGTCACGGTTCTCTTGTCACATACACTAACTTCTGTGTGCTGGGAGAAGGTTAAGTCCCACCTGAGCTTTTCAACCTGGTCTCTCATCAATCATTTCCTATCCTTTACTCTTGTGGCAGAAAAGAAAATTAAAATGCTTCTATCAGCTGTATCCATCCCTTCCCTCTTACCATACATAGCTCTCCTGAAGGATCAAGAAAACATTCTCAAGTGGCCTCGCCTGTAAGTTAGTGATTTTTCCCAGCTCAAAAGCTGAAAGGCTGACAGTGCCCATTCTTGGAAAAAGTGCAATCACAGGACTTTGGAGGAGAAGGGAGCTGCATGAACACATTGCCTGTCCTCCCGACACCCACCAGAAACGCTTACTCAACATGCTTTTTAAAAAAAAAGATTCTCAGAAGTCCTAAAGCTTTTGCAAAAGGGCAAAAAATCAAGAGCAGAAAAAAAAGAAGAAAAGGGAACATGTGGTGTAAGCTTGCACTAGATGCCCAGAGCTACAGATAGAAAACAAGGCCTGGATTTCTCTGTCCTTTCACCTACATTTGGGACAATTCCATTCGCTTCTGCTCTGTGTGAGTGGGCTTTGATCATGACAGAGGCCAGGAACAGCCTCCCTTTCCTAAACAGCTCTGTTTCTGGGCAAAGGGGTACACCTCTGATAATCATAGAGGCAGACAACAACTTCATTAGGATTAATCAAAGACAGGGTACTAATTAAAAGCGACTAATAAAAAAAAGTTATTTACACATTTTCTTACATGTGGAAGAAATTATGCCAGGAGATTAAACACTAGATAATTTTGATCCATAAAAGAATCATAATTTTACTTTATAGAATACTAAATGTGGTGAAAACCTGCCAGCAAAATCTATCCATTTAAAAGAACAAAATCAAGACTGAGAATTTTAAAGGCAGTTGTGCATCATGTAACCAAATTAAAAAACCTCATATAAAATCAATACATTTCACATACCGTTTGCCATTTAACTTTTGATTTTTCTGCTTCAAACTTGGCCACCTCTTTTCGGTCTTGAACTGACACCAGTAATTTCCATATACAAAGTAAAACAATGCCAATGAGAAGGATAGCAAGGGTGACACCCACCACTATCATTGGGATATTTGGAAGCTGTGCACAATCTGTGGAAACAAAACCAGTTATGATGGCGGATAACCAATCAATAAATTTTAGGCAATCAAAAACAGCCTAGAGGTGTGCTGAGATTCTCATTTGCCATGAGCTGACCATGCCTTTTTCTTCAAGTTCACGTTATTTTTCTCCTGCTAGCTTGCTAAAGGGTTTGTGAAACCAGCTGAAAAATATTGCACTAAAATGTTTAAAAAATGAATTGCTAACTTATTCCAGTGCTCTTTTACCACAAGAATTATCAGCTGCTGGATACAGACACAGGTTCTGAAGAGAAAAGTCAGAAAGTTGATTTCAGATCTGTGTCAATATAATTATAAAAAACAGGGCTGAGTTCACAAAATTACAAATTTTACAATGTTATGGCTGGAGCTCTGGTTCAATTAACTGATATTCAGTGTGTTGCAGAAGAAAAGATTCTAATGAGATCTATATCAGGGTAAAGTCACCAATGATATTGATAAAATAGAGGAAACTACGCTTCTGTCATGAAAACAATGATGAAAAATTTCCTTCAGACTTTTTGAAAATGTTGGACTGGGCAATTGCAAGGAATTTTGCATTTCAAGTTCTGCAATGAATTTTATGATAAAATATTTCAGAGATTCAAAATTAAAACTGAAGTTTTTGCTTCACCAAAGCCCAAAGAATTTTGATTCTTTTAATATTAGAAAGCATTCTCTATGAAAGTTGGTGGGCACTACTATTTTACAAAATTTTCTGCAGAACCGTGGTTTCATAACATTAAAAAATTCACTTCAGTCTGGCTTGTCTTACATGATTGCATTTCACATTCTGTTTTTGCTTGATGTCCTCAGTTAACTAATTCTGAGGGGGTCTGGTTTGAGCAGTGGGCTGGTGTTCTGGCTACTGGTGCCATATTGACTTCAGTTCCATAAATGAAGTAATATTTCTAGAGAATTTCTTGAAGTCCCATCCCAGTTCACATTTTGAGGCCCAGGAGCAGAACAGCAGATGACAGTGAAATTGGTTATTGTAGTGTTGTGGGAGGGCCATTACATAGAGGTCAGTGAACTCTCCCTTCCATAAGACTTTTTTTTTTTTTTTTTGGTCAAATCTACTTAAAGTGCATAATAAAGTATTTAATAAAGATAAAATCCTACATTTAAATTCTTGAATCTTAGGGATGTGGGGGGTGTAGTTTAAGAGATGTGCTTCTTTAGTACTACCTTTATTACAAGCACCTTTTCTGTACTAGTAACCTATACAAAACCAGACTAATGTTCTAATGGCAGGAGCTGGTTTTTTTTGTGCAGTGAAATCAATTTAATTCTCACATGTTTGCTAGAGAAGGGTTACACAAAGGCTTAATGAAATAAACCCCATTTGTGAAAACAGAAGGAAGTTACAGACTGCATGGCTTTGCCTAAAACATGACTAACATTTGGTATGAAGACATCTTTATTCCCTAGAAGAGAAACTATTTGGCTGCAGAAAAGTGGTGTCTGTGTTCTCTCCTGTCCTACCTGATTGGGAGATTTAATGAAAAATCAGTAATGAAACAGCTGTAAATGAAGAACTAATGTTAAATGGAAGGACATAAAGAGATCTGTTCTATATCTGTTAGTTTTGCAAAATATTAAAAACTTAATGAGGGTTGGAACAACTCTCCCATGACGGTGGGCTGAGTGAGTTGGGGTTGTTCACCTGGAGAAAAGAAGGCTGTAGGGAGACCTTGGGGCACCTTCTAGTACCTAAACAGGTTACAAGAGAGCTGGAGAGAGACTTTTTGCAAGGGCATGTAGTGACAAGGGGCAATGGCTTTAAGCTGAAAGAGGGTAGGTTTGGATCCTTTACTGTGGGGGTGCTGAAGCACTGGAACAGGTTGCCCAGAGAAGCTGTGAATGCCTCAACGCTGGCAATGTTCAAGACCAGGTTGGATGGGGCTCTGAGAGTGGCATCCCTGCCCGTGCCAGAGGGCTTGGAACTAGATGAACTTTAATGTCCCTTCCAACCCAAACCATTCTATGATTCTATGATACTGCAACATTAAACAGAATTATAAATATATTTTAGAATTCCATCAGGTGCACCCAATTAGACAGTCTTTTGAATATTTGTCCATCTATGAAGCATGTATCATTTCAAAGTGAATTATAGTTTTATCATATAATGCAAATGATGTTTGGTATCATCTTCTTAGAACTGCACAAGGCTTTGAAAAAATTAACTTATTCTTACAGCCTAAGGATTATTCTGCCCATTTTTCATGAAAGGCAAAGTATTTATGTTACCATTGCATTAAATAAGTACTTGAGGAGCTGCTCTTTGGCTGGGCAGAGAAGGGCAACAAACACAAGGAGGTGCTGTGCTGCTTCAAAGAGTTCTGCTTCGAGATCGCTAACCTTGTCCGGTTTTAAATCAGATTTCACCCAGAAAAAGCAATATTCACTGCTTACCTTTCCGTTCTATGCTGTGAATGACTGTCCTTCCCTGTTCATCCACAGCCAGTAGAAATGTGGTTATACATTCATTTTCCCCCTGCAAAGAGCAGGAAATGGATTTATCCTCTAAGTAATCTGCAGAGGGAAGGAAAAAAGTAATTCATCAGATCAAATTAAATTTAACCTTTAATAACTAGAGAGACTGCTGGCATTGTGTTTGTCACAGGCTCGTCTGCAGATGCTAAAGAGTGAAAGACAAAAGCAGAAATACTCTCAGAATTTTTACTAAATTTAATGGCTCTTTTTCCAATCCCAATTTTGTTTAGTTTCTGATTTTTCACTTATATTTCCAAAGAAATTATCCAGATATTGTCAATCTGCACTGACCATCTAGTGCACTTTGCTACTTTAGTGAACTGTGAATTTCAATGAATTGGAAGTGCTCCAAGAGTCTTAACTGGCAGCTGTCTAGGAAATGTAATGCCCCAAATTATGGGACAAAGTAAACAGTAGAACAAAGTATGTTCCTTTGGTTTGCAGATACTCCAGCCACCTCTAGATCATGTTTCAGAAGTAGATATACATACATCAAGCAGCTATGGATGCTGTTTAAAGGGCTGCCTTTCATTTCTTCCACAGTAGCCCCTCAAAGGTCACTGCCTGTCCAGTACTGTCACAAGAGTAAATAAAGATTAATAACAGAAAACTGCGATTCTGGGATTTTTGTAATGGGATTCCAGATGAAGCAAATAAAGTGACCTGAGATGACAGTCTGACCCCATTTATTTGTCCCTCCACTTACTGTTGATTGCACAAAAATATAATCCATTTTGTTTCCTCCCAGGTTATTCCTAATCTGAGGAGGCAAGAAAAATTCATTCAAAGGGAACAGAGAGACAAAAGGAAGCTGAATTTGAGGGAGAATATAAAGCAAATAAGGCAATCAAAATTGAGAGTACAAGTCCAGAGCCAGAAATGTCATAATTTGGAGTGTAACTATAATATAATATTTTACAGAGAAAAAATACTTCATACCTGTGTGCAATAATACCTCTGGGGCTGAATGCTTATGTTTCCATATAGGCCATGATTTGAGCAGCACTGGAAATCTAGGTATGCTTTTCAATATATTTTAGTCAAACTTCTTAGGATTTCTTTTTAGAAGAAAGAAAAACAGTAGGCTTCTCAAACATTTCTTTAAAAATAATTGTCACTCACCATTATTTCTTACCCATTCAAAACTCTTACTGAAATTTCATAAGCAATTGTGCTAAAAATCTTGAAGCCCTCAGACTTTAATATGAAGAGTAATTGAATAGGAATCAGACAAGAATATGTATTTTAAATAATCCTACACTACATTAATAAAAAAGGTGCTTGCTCTATTTTTTCTTCCCTGTATAGCTTATTATCACAAGATTTGGTCTTATAGAAAATACTATTAAACACCATAGGAAATATGAAAGTATTGACTACCCTCCAGTCCTTTTCTCTGCTTGTTATGAAAAGAGAACCCTAGCTGGTTGGATTTTAACGGAAACCTGTTCTTGATTTGAGCCTTGTATTTAACCTGTTGGCAGTCCTTCGTGGCAGAGCAATGTGTTATCCACCAAGGGGACAGGCAGCCTAGACTTGCTGATTTAACAAGATTTGGCTTTGTTAGAAGGGCCACGAACTGCAGACTCATGGCTCTCGTTGACACGTCACAGTTCCAGTAACACTGTCAAAAGTTTTGCAATATTTGTACTTTCCCAACTCTTTTAAGCAAGCAGATTCAAAATATTAATTTGCTTACAAAGAGGAAAAAAAAAGGAAAAGGATAGTTGTTAGCTATCCTGAAAATGGAGGAAAAACTTGCAAGCATATACCAAATACCATCCAGAAGGCAGTAACTGCACATAGATTAGCTATTTTTACATTGTAATTTTTAATTTAATGTCATAATTTGAAACCAAGAGGAGCAGAATTCTGATTATGTGCAATGATGTAGAAATGAAAGCAAAAATGCCAGTTCAGGCTATTCGGAATCCAGCTTATGGTTAGTATTTTTATTTCTCTGATGTTATTTTTAGAATGAGGGATCACTAAAGAGAGACCTTTGCATATGTTACTTGCAGTTCATCAGCACAAAAATTTGCTTAGGTAGGTAAATTCCTGTAATTTACATCTGTGTAATTTTCTGCATTCTGCAGCGAATCATCACACTCTTCTGCAGCCTAATTCTGGTAATTTGAATTATATTTGAAAAAACTGAAGTCACACTGGAGAAGGATTCAGGTAAGCGTGGCAAGCAGGAGACTCAAAGCATGAAAGACTGTTTCCTAACACACATTTATAAAAGATTCAACAACAAAAAAGATGACTTTAAATTTAAGTGTCATTATGCCCTTTCTTGTTTGCCTTGTGCTCAACAAAATGCTTTTTTTGAGCAGAGTTCACCTGACTTTGACTCGTAACAGAGCAGCGCTGATAATAGACGTTTATTCAGGCTCCAGTGCCCACTTTGCTGCTGCACTGGGAATTTGTGAGGTGTCAGTGCTATGGGGCAGGAAAAACTCAGTTTCTCCAAGGAAGTATAACTGTCCCTGTCGGGCTTGTGGCAGGAGCAGCCTGATGCACTGTGGCTGGGGTGGTGGCAGGAGATGCCTTTCAGGAATTTTGGTTCCTCTTTCATGGTGAGTAGAGCAACTAGAGCTCCTCTTACACCCATGTGGCAAAGGGGGGACTAGCCTAATTTAAATGTTCAAGTATTAAAAGTGAATGAAAAGGAAAGTTCAAACAGGATGCCTGTTGTGGAGATAAGCCCAGTAAATATGAAGCCATCAGCACCTGCAGAGCTGCTGGACACCCCATGCCCTGGTGGATCCCCGGGGGGAGCGGCTGACCTGACCCACTGATGGGGAGCAGGAGGAGAAACCCCCAGCAAACCCAGAACCAAAGCAGGGGAGGGGAAAGCCACGACTCAGAGCCTAAAATGGGCACTCCCAGGAAACAGGAAAATGTAAAGCCTATGCTTTTTTTGTTGCTCCACCCTTCCAGTCACTGTATTGCAACATTCACGTGTAAAAGAGAAACAAAATTTTTGAAGTGCTAATGTTTTATTTAATCTAGAGCTTTTACTTTTTTTTCCCAAAAGCCTTGAAGCACTAAAGAAATTAAAATATAAACCAGAAAGAAGTATACAACCCCATGAAGTTGTTCAATTATCTGTCTTAAATATTATGTGGTATGCTAGTTATACCAATTTCAGATTGGTGAGTTTTGTTCAGGTAATAGTTTTTATTTTATGATTATTTTTTAGCTACTATTTTAAAGGTTAATTTTTTCTTTCAGGACTTCTTAATGAGGCTACACAAGCATTTAAGATGAAACAGTTTGCAACAGCTGCTTCTTTTTTTTCTTTTTTTTTTGAGGCATCTGGATGGGAACATGAAGGTTGCAGTAACTGCTGTAAATAAATTTTAAATATAAAGAAATAGCTGACAGTCCCAATCAGGGAAGCACAGGACATGAAAAAAAGGAAATATGCAGGAATAGGAGATGATAATGTCATGTTCATATTCCTGTGACCTCTGTGTATTTGAGCAGAACCATATAAAAGGCTGTTTCTGCTCTTGATTAGGATTCATTATATTTGAAAGTATAATGTTTTATATATTCCTAGCTACAAATATCTGCCACCTTACAAAAGCAACCTGTAAACTTTACTAACTAAAGAGATGCAGTAAAAGTGCTTATATGTTTTTTAAGCCTGTAAAGATATTTTTATATTTATAAACAAATACTGAAAGGCAAAGCATGATAGCATATCTAGAGAGGCAAAGCGTGATAATAATTTTACTAAAAATACAAAATTTGAATTAATTGTTCTTACAAGGGCAGTATTTGCAACATTTGATCTCTGTATTATGGAGTATTGCCATCAAAACCAAAAGGTGTAACTTTGCTGGAAGGATGTACATCAGTGACAATTCTGCACACACACAGCTCTGGATAGGCTTCCAACAGCTTGCAGGTACAAGCCTTAGGCCTGCACACAGGATTCTGCATTGTCATCCTCATTCTTACCTTCATCTTGTTTAATGCTCACGGTACATCTGTGATGTGGATATTATCAACCTATGTCCTGCCTTACTTAACAATTTCTTGTGCCATAGGATTGGGACTAGAATTGCCACTAGGATAAATACAGGCACCTTCCTTTACAGAAAAATGCACACTTTTTTGATTTAAAGGTTTGGTTTTGGTTTTTTGATTGTGGTGGGTTTTGTTGGATTTTTGTCTGATAGTACTATTTTACTCAAGATTAATTCCTATTCCAGAAATTTCCATTGATGCAGGGCAGTTTTGCATTAAAGCAAACAACTGAAAGATGTGCTTTGTTGGGGTTCCTCCCCCCTGCCATGGGGTCCTGGGAGAGGGGACCCTGGGGTAGAGGCATGGCCTAGGCATGGGGTCTCCCTGCTCCCTGGTCACACGTACCCTAATCCTGTTCCCCATTGGTGATTTTGTGTTCCCCTGCCTGGGGAGGACCCTGGTTGTCCCGTGATTCCGGAGTCTTTGAGCAGTCCCCTGGCCATGTGGCTGGAAAATAAAGATCTCTGAAACTTCTATCAAGAATCACTCCCTATTTCTTTCCACAGACCTTGCTGTCTATGGATGTTGCAGGAGACCCCACTGCAACAGTGCTTAGCCTTTTAGAAGACAAGAACTGTCTTTACCACTGGTTAAAGGGCTGAGTTTAGTCACCAGCTGTAATCAAGAATCTGCCTAAGGATTTAGAGTTAATACAAACCTGGAGTCAGGTTTGTATTTGTATGGCCGAAGAAGCCCCACTGAAACTCATGGTACAGGCATACCTTAAACTCAGGAACTTTCATCTATCACTGATTTTCAGGGGCTGGTATCTACTAAATTCTAGACTTTCCTGCATAAACTACTTAGAAAACAGGCATGATCCAATGAGTTCATTAACCTGGAAGGGTAATACCAGCCCTGTTCTGCATTTCCTACTTGCCTCAGAAGAACCATAGACAGACTCATAATTCCCTTATGACCTAGAATATAATTCCACAGCAGAAAAACAAGGCTACTTTCAAATATAAATTACTGAAAGTGGAACCTCCTGCTAACCACAAACACACACAAGAAAGGAAGACTGGGTATACCAACCCTTTGCCATGCTGACAGTTGCATCAACCAATTTGCATTTTTCACTGCAATCTCCCAGTGACTTGTCATCGGAAGCCAAGTGACATTCCACACAGCTCCTGTGGAAAATAATTCAGCAGCTCATCAATCTCTGCCTGTCACAAAGCAACAATACAAAAGCCAGTAGGTGTGCAACTGCATTTTAAAAAGCAGCTAAATAAAAGGTTGTCTGCTATGGATACAGCAGTTCTCAGGAATATGATAGGTACTGTCACCAAAAAAAATCCTAACAAAACCAAACAAAAAAACCCCCACCTGAATAAAGGTATTGTGGATAAGCTCCGTCTTGTCCTCTATTCTCTCCCAGTTTATTAGCTACCAGACAGAACCCCAGGCAATATTATTCATGTAGGTCTATCAAAGACATGTGGTTACTCACATGTAACTTTCATCTTCAAAAAATTAAAAAAATAAATATTCTGAACACTAAATATTCTCACACTAAATACCAGCTGAAGGAATTCCTATCAGATGAACAATATCTGAAATTGACTTCAAAGAGATCAAGCTGAGGCACCTACTATGAGCCTGCCTTCATTGCAAGTCTATTGAATAATGCATTAAACCACTTTGCAGGTGTCTCAACAGTTGTCTCTTGAATATGATTATTTGTCTCAGGAATTACTTAGGTCCTAATTATAGTAATGAAACTTACAGGAAAAGTATTTTTTATTCAGTGGTGGAATTATTGAAATATTATTTAAAAACACAGAGTCTAGACCAATTCCTTTAGAAACCTCTGAAAATCTTCCCATAAATTCAATGAGGATTTTAATAAATCCAGGGTTGATTAATGGAAAATAAAACAATAAACAATTAATATATGAACACTTCTGATGAAAAATGTGTTTGCTGATTCTTCACAAATAGCTTCAGCCAAATGGAGGGGCTGAGACTCTGAGAAGCAGCCTGAAGGGAAGGGAAGGGAAGGGAAGGGAAGGGAAGGGAAGGGAAGGGAAGGGAAGGGAAGGGAAGGGAAGGGGAGGAAAAAGGGAGGGGAGGAAAAAGGGAGGGGAGGAAAAAGGGGAGGGGAGGGGAGGAAAAAGGGGAGGGGAGGGGAGGGGAGGGGAGGAAAAAGGAAAAAGGAAAAAGGAAAGAAGGGAAAAGGAAAAAGGGAAAAGGAAAAAGGAAAACTGCAACAAAACATCCCAAAAAACCCTGGCTATCTCCTGTTGCACTGAGCTACATATATCCATGGGAATATGCTGAGGCTGCTGAATTTATCTTCAGGAGATGGAGGTGACCTTATCACTCGCTCTGGAAATGGTGAATAGTAAAAGCAAGTGGGTAATGGGATAGCCTCTATCTCATGGAGATAAATTCAGTGTTGGTGGTGGTTTTGTCATATTAACCATGTTTCTCATGCTACACTCTCTTTCTCAGCTGCCTTGCCATTGATCTCCATCCCCTCTGACCTGGTCTTTCAGCTCTTTCAGTTACCCTACCCAGGTATTCCCAGTGTTCTCTCTCTTTTGGCTTTTTGTGCCCTGCATTTCAGCAAGGGAAGACACTGAAACAGAAAGAAAAGATCCAACATTGCATACAATATACATGTTTAAACTCGTTAATGTAATGCCTATCATGTAACTTTATATTTCTTATTCTTCGCCAAATTGGGCAGAGCAAAGCAGCAGCATTGTCCTTTTTGTTTAGAGCAGCTGATTGCAGAAATTCTCTTTGAACATACTGAAAGGCTCGGTTTTCTTAGGTCAAATTTATCACTAACAGAAAGAGATCGATGAATTAATCACGACAGAGTAGCTTTTCACTCAGGTATACTGTAGACTGCAATGACAAGTATGAAAATACAGTGTTGGAGAGAAATGGGCCTTAACTCTGAACAAGGAGACAGGACATCGTCATGAACCATGCAACCTAAACTGCTCAGCACTCAGAAAGCAAAGCCAGGGTCATTAATAATGTGTGTTCTGTGAAGCCTAACTCAACTTCTAGCTTAAATTTCTACTGAAGACTGCTCCATTTGGACTGCAGCCCTACAAGAGGTCATGTAATACAAGCATGAGCAATGGTGTGCTTAGGGTGGTCATCTTCACAACCTGCATATTTTTGGTTGCTTTTTCTGTCATGTACCATGGCAGACACCTTGCATCACTGCAAGATGCATCCTGCACCAGCAGGAAAGCTCCATAAATTGAGTATGCTCAGTGGACAAAAGACATTTCACCATTTACAATCAATTTATCATCAACTTATTCACGACATACAGCTACCCACTTATTCATTCTCAGACTATTATCTAGTTTATTATACTTGCACCTCTTTAATTCAGCCAAGCTTAACTGAGTTTCGACTATGAATTTGCACATGTGTGAAGCTTGAGTGGACAAAATGACCTTACTCATTCATATGCATGAGAATGGTAATACAAATGCCAAATTTTCCTGTGAGGCCATGTAAGTGTCAGGTAAGGCCACCATTCTGATTAGTTGTACAGACAGGGACAGCAGTGGAAGTGTAAAGTTTTGCCTGTGCTGCTTGAAGTTGGCTTAATTGTTTCACATAAAGTCCTTTTGTACAAGAGTAATGCTCATGAATGGTTAATATATGAGTTGTGGCTACCCATCTCAAAGGACAAAGAAGCTCTTTGGTTCTGGTCTGTAAACCCAATTTACAGACATGGCAATAAACACACTGCTGAGGCAGTATAGGAAATAGATACCTGGATGATATAAACATCAGAGGTTTAAAGCCAGCACATTACCGTCTGGAACTGCAAGGGTCACCACAGAGAGGGCATTTTTCACACGTTTGGCCCGAAGCCCCTGGATGGGTGCAAGCACACGTCCCACAGATGCATTCGCCTCTCCCACTGCACAGTGTCCCATCCTCAGCAATGCAGGTGCTGGTATCAGTTGTGCAATTACAGTATTCACCAGTCCATCCACTGTGGCACCTGCATTCCCCACAGTCACAGTCACCATTACCTGGAAAAAGATTTATCATACTTCAAATCAGTCACTGATAATTAAAAAAGAATGATCAGTGATCATCTGAAGGATGATCTTTAAAATAATTCTCTTTAACAGAAAATATTTTGCTCTCTCCAACTCTTCTTCCAAACATCTTTCTTTCTCTCCCAGAATCTTCAGTTTTAAGTCAGAGGATCAGGTTTTTGCTTAGACTGGCTGTAAGCCAGCGCAGCTCCATTCTCTTTACTGGAGTCCTCCATGCAGATTGTCTCCTGGCAGTGCACAACCTAATGCGTAAATATTTCCAGTTTATAATGGTATAGCCAAAACTATTTAAAGTCTAAAGGCCATTCATAAACAGTAATTCTTTATACAGAATGGATTGCAGCTGAGTACATGATGAAAATACAAATCCGCGAGCTCCCAGCTAAGGGTGAGCCCGTAAAGCCCTGAGTGCAGACACTGCAAGCAGCACTGAGGCACCGTACCTGCGCACTGCAGCCCTCTGTGCCTGACACAGGAGAAGTCGTCGCACTCGCAGCGGGGCCCGTACACCTTTCCGTAGGGGGACGGGTGGCACAGGCACTGCCCGCAGTAGCAGTCGCCTCTGCCGCTGCAGGAGCGGTGCTCGGCCGGGCCCCGGCAGGAGCTGGCACCCAGGGAGCTCTCGTCGCACTCGCAGCGCGGCCCCACGTACCCGGGGCTGCACACGCACACCCCGCACTCCAGAGAGCCTTTCCCCTGGCTGCACTTTGGGCTCTTCATCTCGGCCTTTGCCTGACAGTTACAGCTGCAGAGGGGATGAATTTCCATTTCCAGCACGTCACTGAGACCAACAGGTTTTATCTTGATATGCCTTCTGGTTTTTTCACAAGAAGCGAGATTTACAGTCACATTGAAAGAGACCTGGAAGAGACAATGGCAGCTGCTGGGAGCTGGAGCACAGGGAACTCTGCAGGGTGCTCGGGAAGTGCATGCAGAGGACACAGCAAGACGGTCATAGATACTGCCTGTGTTTTGGTAAGTTGTTTGGAGGAAGATTGTTTAATAAAGAGCAAGCTCTACCTTGGTGTCCTAAATTATATGAACTTCATGTCTTTGGAGAATATGTTCTTCACTTACTGTATCTCCCACTTTCACACGAGAGCATTTCCTCTGATGTGGAAAAAAGGTCCCATTGTTACAGATGGCTGTGAAGGAGAGATTGAGCCCTTCCGTCTCTCCCAGGATCTCCAATTCAACCTCAGACCTCAGCTCCTTCAAGGAAAAAAGTGTGAGATGAATGGAGTGATAACATTGGCACGTGCTGCCACTGCTCCATGTCTGTGTAACGTGGACTATAATTTATCCTGACTTACACAGGAGCACACTCGTGCTTTGGCACTTTGTTTATAGAACTCTCTATTGCAAGAAAAATGCGGAACGAGCAAAATGATGCAAATGCCGACAGACCCAGCTTTCAGTGGAAAGCAATGGTGGCATCACTTTAATATCCGCTCACAGGGCTTATTTCCTGCCCTTCCAGAAGAACAAATTCAATGTTTTATTAAATCACCTTTCATCACTCTGCTGACTGATGCAAGTTTTCTTCTAGGTCTGGACTTACTGAGGAGTGGATTTGCGTCCCTGATTGCATTGCTAGTCCATTGCTTTTCCTGATTAGCCAAACTCTGTCAATATTGCTCCCTCCCTTCCTTTCTTCTCACAATGGAAATTCCTGCTTCATGAGCTGTTTGTGCTATTTTAACCTGTATTCAACAACTTCCCCATTATTTAAATCAATTTGTTCAATCAAACTTTCATTTTGAAAGTCACAAACTGTCTTCCTGAACTCGCTCATACTAGGTATTTATATTTCAAGTCTTTAAAATGTTTTATAGCAACTTTGCTTACACAACCTTAATCCGAAGCCTATTACAGGCCACGGGGAAATTCCCTATGACTTCATGGGCCTGTGGATCCAGTAAATGGAAATTTTTCAAAAGTACCTCGGCAACTGCTAAGAAAACATCTCACTGACTTGACTTTGTGCTCATGGAAGTTTAATTGCTTGCAAAATACCCCCTGCCCTTCAATCAGAGCACAAGGAACTTGCTGACCTTACTTCAGTGAGTCATTCTACTAAAGGTAGCAGGATGACTCACTGGAGTAAAGGTCTGGTGGGGTAAATCAAAGTAAAAATAGAATAGGTATAAACCTGCATAGACAACTCCCTGTCCTTTGTACATGTTCTGGATTCCTTGGAAATTTGTCTTACTATTGTAAAACTGTGCCCTGGGCATCGGGTTTGTAATGTTGGTAGCTTTGGGTATGTCCAGATTTCCATTTACATTTGATTTGGAGGTAGGTGCTTGTGTCGCTATTGAAACAATGCAGAGTCATAGATAATAATTTGTTTGCAATAGCTGGGCTCTCCCAAAAGGACCCAATACAGAAAATCTCTAGGTAAGGCTGTGACTGTGGGCATGTGCTTACGTTACTGGAGGTATCACCAGCAGGCCCTTTTCCACCAGCTGCAAAACTGTAAGGTACAGAGTGCAACTGTGAGAGAAAATTAAATGCTGCTGAACACCAGATTGTAATACTTTGAATTCTGGAGTCTGTATTGGGTCATTTGAATGTGCCTTGCTGTTGTGAGAGATCAAATTATTCATCTTACACCACTGAACTGTGGTGTACAACACAAACTGTGATAAATTCAAGGGTTTTAAATCCTAATATGTGTGAGCACTTCTAATGATGTTTTAAAACTACTAAGCTCTCTGGCCATAGTTTGAGGACAAATAGCAGTTTAGTGAGCTTTAAGCCGTTCAGACAGAAACATTTGTGGTTCAAAATACTTTCTGAATGGAACAACAGACAAAGCAGTGCTACATACTTGTGCCCTTGTGTTACCTGTCCTTTCTAATACATAATTTCTTTGATCTGATTTTTGTGTAAGTGCAAGGATCAAAAATGGGGAAAAAAAGAAAGTGGAATTTTTATGAAATTTTAAATTCTTGGAATGTCTTTAATCAAGCGGCCTGCTATCTGTCACAATGCACTTTAGCCTGCAGCTCTGCAACACAAACTTGTGCAGAATTCAATGCTAAACAAAGCAGGCAGAAATATGCTTACAAGAGAAAATGAACCATACTTGGAAGGAACATGAGAACTCCTTGCAACAAATATTTTGACAGCTCAGACTTTCTTAACTTACTTACTTCCTCTCTGAGGCTTCTAGATGGCAACACATGGTGAATGGCATTAACAAACGTTGTGTTTGCACAGCAAGTAAACACTCAAAAACACTTCAAAAGTGTTAAAAGATTTAGCCTAACTCTACTCCCAGGGGGCAAAAAGTTATTTATTCCTTTTCTAGTGAGTAAAGAAGCAGAGACACAGGACATTGAATTGAATATCATGAAAAGTTTCTAACAAAAGTAGCATTAGATCTGTTTTGCATGTGATTTTCAGCTGTAGGTCTCCTGTCATTTCCTTCTTCACAGTCAAAAAAAATTCAGATACTTTTACTCCTGTCAAATAAAGTGGTTTTTAGTGCTTCCTGCTTGGAAGATTTTCCATCACGAAACAATAAAATTGTTAACCTTTAAGGTTAAGTGTAATAAAATGGACTTTGTGAAATTTTGAGTGTGACATGTAGCTGCTTGTACACTTTTTACACCTTGAAAGAAATGCGGGATTTTAAGAACCTACGTGCAGCTCTGGTGCATGGTCCAGACATGCTGTGCCTGGATGAGGCGGTGACGAGTATGGCCCAAAGGCAGGACCACCCTCCCTGCAGTCACCTCCCTGCCACTCCTGCAGTGCAGCAAGCACAGAGCTCAGAGCTCCCTCCAAACCACGCCCGTGAACAGATGAAAACAGGATCCGATGAAACAGCTCAGGAGCTGCATCGTGGTCACCACTGCCAGCTCTGGGAGCTGCTCTGCTCAAAGCATGCAGCAGCTCAAAAGCAGGTAAAAAGCCAACAGAGCCAGGAGGCTGAGGACAAGAGACAGGACATCATTTCACCTTTGTATAAACCTCAGTGTGTCCTGTACTGTGTATTGCAAGCTCCTATGGGCTCCTCATCTCAGGAGGCAGTCATGAGAGTCAGGGAGGGTAAAGAGATGGTCAGATAAATTACCAAGGGAATGGAGCAGCCAAGGAGAGACTTAAAAGACTGGGACTGTCTAATTTGGAGAGAAGATTGGGGGTGTGGAAGGTGTCTCAGTGACACAATATTATGAAATCATGAAGACCCAAAGATAAGGTGAATGCAGAGCTGTTATTCACCAAACCCTACAACACGGGAATGGAGATGCACTCAGTGAAACTTTAAAACATAAGAAGTAAGATAGGAATAAGAAAAATGTACCTTGACACAGTGCAACTGAACTTCTTCTTGTCATAGAAGTCAACAGAGGCCAAAAATATCAGCAGGTTCAAAAAGGAGAATAGGAAAAAATCATAGGCCATAGGAATATAAGCAGATGCTAAGGAGAAGAGGCAAGAATTCACTTCACCGTTCACATTTTCAATACTCCAGTGGAGCATCATTCCTCACTTATGTTACGGCAAAGGCACCAGGACACAGCCCTGGGACAATTTTTGTGTGTTTTTCCATTACTTACTGACAGCAAAATGATATTTTAGCTGTTAAATGTAGGAACTTGTGTCTATACATTAGACTGCCAGCTTGAAGAAATGCTGATAGGAACCAGATGTGACTAGCAGCAGGTTGGAATCCAGAAGTGAAATCCTGTTGCCACTCAAAAGTTTAGCAATAGCTTTGTTCATGAGAAGATTTCCTCGTCCATATTTATTACAATTTGTACACTCCCGAGATTAACCCCGAAGGTCTCTCCTTATATAATTTTCCATAAAATGAAGAATCTTCTGGTATTTTCCATTTCATTTAAAAAAAATCATAGTTCAGCAATTGTATTGCTTTCATTGCTTTTATAAGAGTTAGAAGAATTTGGTTTCCTTCTATCACCAAGACCAAAGTAATTTTGGGACAGTGATGATTGTCTTATTCAGACGATAGAAGGAAGCGCAGAAAAAAAAGTAAGAGAAGAAACAGAAGTTATTTGCAAAATTATTTGTCATTGTAGACAACTGGTAGAGCAGGTTTTTCATAAATATGGGCTGAGACAGAAGAGAGAAATCTATGGTATATCAGCGTGTATGTAAATTAATGTATCTGTGCAAAGACCTGTGCAGCTGCCTAAGAACATTCCTCTGACAGAGGAGGCGCCCAGGATGCGTTTTACAAACAAAGCTCTGGAGAACAGTGCTGTGTTTAT
Source organism: Corvus hawaiiensis (assembly GCF_020740725.1). Lineage (NCBI taxonomy): Eukaryota > Metazoa > Chordata > Aves > Passeriformes > Corvidae > Corvus > Corvus hawaiiensis. The sequence continues at coordinate 24,175,445 of NC_063219.1, read as the reverse complement.
GTTCCTGACATCGTTACGGTGTTTCTTTGTATCACCTAAACAAACCCATTCAGGTCCTGGCATTACCTAAACAAACCCGTGCTGGCTCCTGTGTTCCTCTTTTCAAAAACCTCAAAACAGCCTCACAGGGGCAGCACCAAATTGCTGAAGGAGAGAAGAGCACTGAGCACAGACTAGTGTTTTTTCCCCACAGATATTCTTGCAAAGCAATTGTTTGTCTGCTCTGGTCGTGGCTACCAACGCAGAGAGAGCTGAGTCTCTCTTGAACTGTGGAACTTAATATAAAGAAGGCTGAAGAGTAGGTGTAAAATACAGGAATATGAAGAAAGCAATGCAGATGAGACACTGATTTAAATTCAGCATTCCAGGTGAACTAAGGACTGAGAGAAGGTTGTAGGAATTTTGTTTCTGTGCTTACTTAATCCTCAGAGTGAACACTTTTCCTGTTAAGGTCAGCACCTAACATAAAAAATTATGTAACCAGTTCATAAAAGGAATCAAAGACACTTCTTTTTACCAAACTGCAAACCAATGTTGAACATGTAAACATGAGGGAAGAAACTGCATTGTAACCATCTTACCTCATATGCAGCAATGATCAACTGGAGGATATTTCCAGAATCCTTCTGTAGTCGTCCAACAGTAGCTCCAGGAATAAGCTTTGCATAATTCTGGAAATATAAAAAATTAATTTAAAGCACAATGAAAGTCTAGGTGACAAGGAGCTACCATCTAAAAAAACCCTAAGGCTGAACAAAAAAGTAAAAAACCAACCTCAAAACAAAAATGAAAGAGCCCACAACAAAACCAAGAACATTGAAGCCAACTGAAATAAATGACAGCAACATTTTCAAGAATTCTTGCAGTCTCCATTGCACATGTCTTAATGAAAAAGTCAGATGAAGAAGAGCTGGTTTCATTTAAAATTCTTTGAACATATAGTGCTAAATCACCTCTATGTCCTTGGAAGTTTGATACTATTGTATTCTTCAAGCTCTAATTTTTCCAATTTAGAAGGAAGATACATTTTATCAACAGTTGTGTTTTGCTCTAATAAAAATATCCAGAAACAGATTCAGCTGCTCTACTGTTGCTGCACTGCTCAAGAGTCTTGGACCCTACATTCAGCACCTGCAGTCACTTTTTTGTCTTTGCACATGTATCTCAGTGCTCTGTGGTTATGGTGGATTGTATGTTGAATTTCTGTTAATAATACAGTGCCAATTTAGCAATTTATTTCCATGATAAGCTTTCTTTTCTTTTTGCATTAAATTGCATTGTGACACTAACATGACATCTGACAGCTAGATTTTAAATATGGTGAATTAAAATTTATCTTGCCTGATTGTTAACTACATGAAATTCCCTTGCTTTTACCCATGCCTTTGGTAAACAATGTGTTCATCATTGAAAAAAACACATTGTAGCACTAGTTTTCTTTTACACATTATCATATCAATACTGTTTTTTTAAATAAAAGTATCCAGAGAACTATTAATAACCATGGGTAATTTGATACCCTTATATCCTTATTATACTTCATATCTCCCAAAGCCCTGTGATTACTTTATTATTATGTATGGAATAGTCATCATTCATTAGATTTCTCATGCTATTGTAAATCAGTGGGATTAACTGCATTTTAGGTTACAGCTGGCATCTTTGCATTCCTGACTCCTCCTGTGATTAGTGCAGTCTCAAGGATTCTTGGAATATTGAAACTCTGTGTTTCGTACATGTGGACCTTTTGTGAGAAAAGATGATAAACCTGGAATTTAAAATATAGTCCCCCTTAATCTGTGGTATGCAAAACAAACAGCAGGGATATGCTGCTCTGAACACTTCAGTTGATCTCTCCTCTTTGAACAAAAATTTTCTGCGTGGTGATACAAGGATGGTGTTTCAAGCCCAGGCTGACTGTGTGTCTCTAGTCCATTGGTTAAACCTCACCTCTTAGCAAATATTTCTGTTCAAGCACTGCCAAGGTGAGGTAGACAGATGCTTTTGGGGTGCTACTATTGCCAAACATCCAAAGGATATCACAGAATTTAGACCTTTGGCAAATATTCATTAACAGGTGAACTGCCATTTTATAGGGATACTCTGATTCAAGTAAAGGAAATTTGACAATTATATGTTTGAGCCCAGTGGGGTTATGTCTATATTTTAGCAGTGTAAATGATAGAAGAATTTTCATCATAAATAGTGTGCTACACCAAATACATAATTTGAGATTCTGTATGAGTGTGGAGACTAGAGTATTTTTAGTTCCATTTTCAGCAGTGCAATGCAGTTTGAAACCCTAATTTTCAAGCTATTTCTCCTATGATATAAAAAGAAATAATTCATCAAAAAGAGTAATTTTTGTTTCAAAAGAAATGCTGCTTATTCAGGACTAAAGATGGAGTCTTTCCCTTATCTAAGTTTGAATATGTTTTTAAAGAATTCCGCTGGAAAAGAAATAATATCGGCAATAGCAGCAACTACTTCATGAAAGCTTAAGGACTGGTGTTTTCTTTTATACCAAAATATGATTTTTTAAACTATAATTATTATTGTCATAGTCACAGATGCTTTTTGAGTGAATAGCTTTTATAGAATGAAAACATCCCCTGCTGTTTTGGCAAGACTCAGCTGAGACTAATGATGCTAAAAGTTAGACATACATTAATAGATTATAAAAGACCTTTTTTTTTTAAAAAAAAACCATTCCTTTAAAAAAATAATCTCAAATAATCACGGCTCAGTGTAAAGAACTTTCTCTCCTCTCTTGCATTTACTTTTGAGTGGCTGTATAAATGTTTCCACATGACTGCTTCTGAAGTTCTTGTGGTCAGGGAGAGCATCAGATCTAAATGATCTCTTGAGGTTACTGTGCAGCAGCTTTTTAGCTGCGTGGAAGGTTCAAAAGCAACACCAGCTCTGTTACAAGCATAGGTGTTCTGTGCTTGTGCCACCCCTAACATTTGTGTGTTAGATAATAACACACATGTAAGTGGATAAACTGAAAATTCAGTTGAAGAGGATCAAGAATATTACATGTCTGAATTATTTTGGGCTAAATTGTTGGGGATTATTCAGGGCTAGAAATACAAAATGTATATTTGACAGTCTGAACACTGCACTTAAGACTAATGGAATCTATCAAGTCTATTTAAAGAGGTGCTTTCTAAGTCCTCACAGTAATTTTAACGTAAGTTTGTCCCTGAGAACTCGATTATAAATAGCAATAGTCAGTATTGGTATCTGGTATAATTAGATGCTGAGTTCAAGTAGATTTGAGATGAGATATTTGGGGAGAGTCTTTCTACCTCAAAGGATAAATGGAAGGGTTTTCTGAGGGACACTACGGAATCTCACTTGCTGAAGCTTTACAAGAGAACTGAAACACCAGAACTTTTAAGGGTTTAGGGTCCTCTGCCATCACTTCCAGGCTCCCTGAGCAGAGGCCGTACCATGAGAACGATTCTCATTGTCTTGCTTTGTTCTTTTTACATTCTTAAGCATAGATACTGGTTATTTACATTTATATTACAGATTTGCATCACAGAGATGAAAACATGGCACTATGTCCCTGTTTGCACATCCTACATAGACCCTTGAAAGTATATTTTACTCTGGCAAAACTGCACTGTGACACTTGTATATGACTTTTGTACTTGCTTTGACTGATTTTTTACATCACCTACAGGACAAAAAGCAGACCATAACAACTACAGCTATCCAAATAAAGGAAAGAAAGCAGTATTAAAAGAAAAAATCAGAAGATAAATCATATTCAGTGGGATTACTACACACCTTAGAAGATTGTTATACTTTCTCTTTTCTAACAGAGAAAGTAACAAGAGCAAACCATTCCCTAGCTGGGTTCACCATGATTTGTATTTTTTGTTAGCTATGAGACCTTGTTTAGTGTTCCCCACAAACAAAGGGTGCCTCTTGGAAACTGATACTGACATAAGACACTGAATGGATACTGAAATAGAAACACCTCGATAAGAATGCTGGTGGCCAACTCTGAGGATGACCACAAGCAATTTCCAAGGTAAAATACAGTGCCATCAGCAAGAGAAATGTTTCTTTGGACAAAGAAAGGTTCTGTAAATCAAAGAGGTATTTCCAAACTACTTTCCTAGAACAATCATTATTCATGAAGCACCTATTAAAAAAAGCACCTATAAGGAAAAATATTTCACCTGTTATTAATTGGATCTCTATTAAGAAATTGTTGAAGCCACTGCATTTGTAAGTGATCAACTTCTGCTGCTATCGATCTAAATTTTCATGATCCAGCTCAGTATTCAATACAGTCTTCAAAAAAGCCAGGCAGTCAGTGCTTCAAGACTCAGAGTATTCCTTCCCTTGTCAAGGCTGTAACCTGAGAATCAGTTTATGAAATTTGTGACTCTTTGTCACTTTTGTCAAACAGCTGGATCATCAGTCTTACCAAAAACAACTCCAACCCTGGAATCAGTTGCAGAAGTACTGGGGGGGTCTTCCCTGGGTTACACAGAGGACAGAAATAGAAAACCATCCTACCGGTGACTACCTCAAGGACTCAGCTGCTCTCTCTTTTTCCCTACTCTTTCTTTCCTATTTGCCATGTGGTAATCACAGCAGAGAAGCACTTCTGCTCATTACTGTACTTCTGGTTTTAATACAGAATGCTTTACAAAGGCTTCTCCTTCAGAAAGCCAGTCTTATTGTATCAGCAGGACCATCGTTATTGGCTACCGCTCAACCAACCTGAATAAATTTGGAGGAACATTTTCTCTCTGCTTGTCCCTTTTCACACAGCAGGATGTAGCCAGGCAGCCAAGCTCAGGCTGCAAAACCCCTTATTACCCACAATGAACTCCTCTCTAGAATTTCTTTTAGCATGTGAAGATCTTTTCCCAGGAGCAGGACTGGACAGAAAATGAAATAAGAATTTCCAACATCCATCTTATTTTATCTTAGAGGGCTTTTGCTCACTTTCACTGTAAGAAGAGGGAAGCAGCTGTTGGCAGCTTCACCTCAGCTCACAGCTGGAATATCCAATGGGTCAAAAGTAACACAGGGCTGCTTGTAGCTGTGGAGGCTGAAAACAGACTCCTGCACAGAAGACTGATGGAGCTGCAGGTATGAATGATATTCCAGTTGTTAAAAATACAGATTTTGGATCTCCATATCCACTGCTCCTCTGCTTTCCCCTCTCTCCTGGCTTCCATTTCCCATGACAACTTCACACAGCAGGAAATCACTTCACTGAATAGGATCCTGCCAGTCCTAATGCCCAAAATTCCTGTAATGAAGTGTTTTCCTTCAGTAGTCATGAGGAACAATACATGAGGAAAGAGGACTTTGTCCATCGTGGTCTTTACTTTTCATCTTGGCACTGGTGTCCTATCAGTTTCATTCAAAAGAGTCACAGAAATAAAGAAAAATGAAAAAAAAAACAACAAACAAAGATCTCAGAGCTGAGCATGAAGATAACGGCATGTTCCAGGTATATTCTTGTTTTATAAAAGTAAGAAAAGGTTCAACTCTCCTCTAGCCTTATAAAATACAAAAGGCTAATCACAATAATTACACGGAATAGTTTAGCAATGCATAGCTTGTCAATCTTTGATTTAAAGGACTAGTGTGATTCAATTTGAAATCCAATTTAATAGTTACCTTAGAACACCAAAATCAATACATGAGGGAGCACTTAAGCAGAAGAGTTTTCCTCCAATACACAATTTCCTAGTTATTTTTATCACATGAATATCTTGTAGAATTCAGTCCTGAGTACTAGAATTACTCTATCAGCTGTGCAAAAAGGTGAAATTTAAAACAAATACTGGCAAACTGAACATTTTAGTTTACTCACCTCATATATGTGAACTTGCTCATTTGTTACAGCAAAAATTAATAGAACGTTGTTTTGCATGAGTTTGTCAGTTAATTGTCCAATTGTGGGATACTCCTGCAAACAAACAAAAGAGAGGCACATCAGTCTGTTTCTCACGTGCTTCCAGTTACTGACTCCCATGAAACACACATTCAAGTGATCATAATGAACACTGTGTTCTCTGTGTGGTATAAACTCTAATTAGGAATACGTGTATACAAAATAAAAGATAGTGCATCTAATTTCCTCATGTTATTTTTAAGGAAACCCCTCTGTGAAAAATACAGAGCTAGATTCCATAGAGGGAGCTTGGCTCAGTAGCATCTGTGTTATATATTTATATTTAATCCAAAGAAAACACTGCACCAGAGCAACTAGGTATTTGTCCTACAATGAACAGCACAGTGTATATATTCAGTATTTCTGAACACTGAATCTTAAGGTAAGTTCTTCTACAGGAACAGTGTCCCGAAAATTCCTGAACTGGCCCTGAATTCACACTCTTTCAGGGAACATAATTAATGCAAATCTTGCCTTCCCTGCAGAAGGAAATAGTATTTAGTCCAAATCCATGGGCTTTCCTATTGCAGAAATCAGATTTGTTCTTTTTTTTTAGTTATAATCTATCCTAATTCCATACAAACGTGCTGTTCTCTCTTGACTGAAATGAACAGTTACAAATAAAATAGATTATGTGAAATATCTGGATTCCCCAGCTTTTACACATTTCAGTGCTATAATTCACTAATTTTCTAAGTTGTTTGTGTTAGTCTTTAAATTTCCAGAATGTGAGAGTGTACAAAATTCATAGTTAATTACCAGAACAGTTGACATGGAATATTCATTATTATGGTCCAAATGACAGTTCCCATCATTAGGAATAACAATCCCTGCCAGTTTGCTGTCCATCCCAAAATGGGAATCAGCGTCACTCACAAACACCAGCAAATGTAGAGAATCATTCCTCCATCCAATTTTTTCCTGTCATTTAAAACACATCAGTTTAGCAGGCTATACTGCATCACAACATAGAAAAATAGCAAAATATTTGGAGAACAGTGTCTCAAAATAAATGAAGAGCATCATTCTCAAGGAGGTATCAAAGGCAACACAACATCTCTTAAGAGATTATGTTCATTCCATTGTCTTTGGCTAACATTTTGTTTCCCCATCCCTGGGTCTAATAACATGGGTTGGCCATGTTCATGTCAATCTGCTTACTACCCTAAACATAATTAATAAAAAATATTTAAAGAGAAAGACAGACCCAGTAATTATACAGGTATTTGGGCTTGTCTCTGGCAATGAAAAGGAAATTTAGACTAAAATATTGCAATATGCAGGTTTTACTTGTACAGCCCAAAGTATTTTCACACAAATTTCATGAGGCTCTTGGTTTCTGTTAAAATGTTTTGAAAAATAATCTGTAACTTTGAAATACCAACATGTAATACTAGAAGATGTAATATATGGAATAATATTATACTTAGAAGTTTCAATTACCTTGCAAACAGCTGCCTGCATAATTGCATCGAATCCTCCCTCTGGAGTGTCTATATTAGCAGAAATTCGCTGTCCTTTCACAATTTCATTGAATTTTTCAGCATCATTTGTTAGGGGCAAAACATGTTTATATCCAAAGGTGGGTAAGCACTCGTATGGTACACTTCTGCAAGAAAAGTGAGACAGCTTATGGATAATACAGAGTGTAAAATCACTACAATGGCTACTTCAGAGGCCTGCCTGGGTTGGTTTTGGTCTTACATGTCTCGTCTGTGCCTACGAAGATTTAGTGAAAAGCATAAGATAATTAAAGAGCATCCAGTGACTTGAGCAATGTAAAAAATCTGCATAAAGGCTGGGAAATGCCTCCTGGAGCTGCCAGTTACCAACATGCCATGCCCCCTGCTGTGCTTTGATTTCATATTTGGAAGCATATTGGGATCTACAGTTCCTTAATGGCATTCAGAGAGAACTACCAAGGTGCTGCCATCCTGCTCCAGGTTGCAGAGCACAGGTTCTCCCCTACACAGGTTAGCTAAGGGCGAGGGCAGCCTGGGGCTGGGGAGACTGCTAGACCTTAAGGGGGAAAAAAAGCAGGAAAACAGCATTGATGGCTGAAACTGATATTCTGTGATGGGTTTGAGTTTGCAACTCCTTAGTATAGTGTCATAGAATTCTTATATATATATATATATATATACATACAAGTATGCTGCATACCTTTTTTTTGACATATTAAGCACATTTGTAACTAGCAGCAAAAGCTAAAAACCAGAATCACTCCCAGATTCCTCTATCCAAATAATGTAAGATGCAACAGAACAATGATCAGAGGGGTGAAACTAGAAGAACCAAATCTTTTTTCACACACTGACTGATTTACATCTGGAAGAGGGCAGTTTCCAGTGAAGCAGCTGAAATTAATTTTAGCTAAAGTTGTGACTAAGTGTTGGCATGCAAACAGATATTGGGACTTTCCCTGCCTACCTGCAAGGGTTGTTTATTTCTGCAGCTGTAGTTTTGATAAATGGTGAAACTGGTTTTTCAACAAAAGATCCAAACCCCAGTCTGAAGTTGCTTGTCAGTTTTGACATCTCTTTGGAAAGAGTTGAACCCAGTTCTTTGATTGTATTCAGATCATCATCCATGGAAGCTGAAAGATCCATGAGGTAGTAGAGATCAATTGGATAATCTTCAGTCTGGCGAACCTTGATCTGTATTGTTTCTTCATGTCCTATTAAGGTCAGGGAAAGTGGGATACAGATCAGCACTTCTGTGCAGAAAGCACGAGCAATGCCAATTTCTTCATAAACTTCTATATGGTGACAATTATCTGGTATTTTAAATCACCAGTAGCATTAACTAAAAAACTTCAAAAATTGTCTGTCAACAAAAAAAATCTCAAATAAGGGTCTGAAAAATTAAAAGTAGTTCTAACGTTTGGGTTTTTTTTCTGAACAGTTCTTCAGTAATGCCATAAGCACAGAATTAAAACTGATTGCTATAATTTGAAGAAATATGAGAACATCCCTTCAGCAGCATGAGGCTTTAGAAAATTTAGATATAGAACTAATTCAAACTGGAGGCAGAACTTTGGGGTCCTATCATATCCTTTAAAAATTTAAAGAAAGTCAAAACGTACACAGAGATTTTATTCTCAGTTCCAACACTATGACCTGACCTAGCTGAATGTCTCTTACCTTTTTTCATTCCAAATTTTCTTCAGGAAAAATTCACATCTGAAGGACCCCAAGGTAGGTCTGGAATGCTACCATAAATGTCACTGGTACCTTTTAAATCCTCAAAGCAAGATTTTATGTTGCCTCTGAGACAGTCTGTTTGCCAGACCAGCAGGGGAGAGGTGCTTGGCTGGGGAGGAGCCAGGGGCTTTCATTCTCTCCCTGCCACCTCACTGGCAAGAGAAGAGGGGAACTAAAAATATATATCCTTATTTTTGTGATGTATCCAGCACTTCTGAAAGTATTCTGAATTCAGCTGAACCTAGTTTTCATGCAATGAGTCAACAGATAATTTTGGACTCAACACAGATTTTCATCTTTAGTCTGTCAAGATATTTTTTAGACTGTTCAATCCAAGAAGCTTCAGTTTATCACACTGTCTGAAACAAAATATCCCACACCTATAAGCTGTGACTTACCTGGTCGCAGCCTCAAAGTTAATTTTTGGGGAGAAATCTGTGTGACGTCAGAATTGTTCTTCTGAGATGATGCAGTTAGAGGATCATTTCTGTGAATTTCTACTTCTGAAATGGGAAACTCAATCAAATTCAACTGGCATCCTTTGGACAAAAGATTTTCCAGGGTATCACACCTCCCATGAATTCCAGATGAGTCCGTGTAATTCTAATGCAAACAGGAGAAGGAAGGGATGAGTTAAATATTTTTACTGACTAGCTGCCAGCACCTGCTGGACAAAAGGTCAGTCCAATGCAGGGAATGGAAACAAAGGTGCAAGTTTGTGCAAACTAGTGCAGAACTAGATCTAGGTGGCACAGAAACCCAAATTTGCCCTTCATGGCTCATGTCACACAGGTGTATAATTAATGTAACTTACACTGTCTTGTTATCCTGGGAGAAACTGCTCTATTGTTGGGGAATGGGAATTGTGCCACTCACTGCATTTGGCTTCTCACAGTACTGGGAATGATAACACAAAGCCCCTCTGAGCCACTGGTTTTTCTCTCACAGGATTATGCTGCAAATTCATCAGTCTTTCCTAGACAGTTTTGAACTGCTGATGGAAGGACATCATTTAATAACAGAAGAGGTCTTGCTGATAATAAACTCCTGGACATTTTGTGACAAACTGATTGTGGGCTACCCAGTGTTTACTGGTTCTTTTTTTCTGACCTACTCTTTCTCCTCAGCTCTCATTTAACCTGTTCACTGAAGCAGGCATCAAGTCCTTGTTCCTCTGCCTGGTGCCCAGCAATGACCACAGCCTGACTCCACGGTTCCCCAGCACCAACGGTGCTCTCGGCATCCACACATCTAAATTTGGCCCAGCATCCTCCTTGACCTTCTCCCATCCAGAGGAAATCACAAGCCTTTTGATATCTCACAGTTTATTTTTGTTACTCAGCATTGATATGCATTCCTTTCCACAGCACTGCTACAGGGTGAGTATTAACCTCGCACAGGGGTGAAGTCAATGGTTACTTTCACAAAGAGTAAAAGTAACCATTCTGTGCCTTATTACCATTTCCCAGAGCTATGCCTAGAGTTAAGATCCTCAAAATCAGTCAGCTGTCTCCTGGAAACTGCTCTGGCCTGCAAGACGTTTTGACCAAAAACCTGGGCAATGCCTGGCAGGACCAGCTCTGAAGCATTCAATTCCTGGCAGATGGTCGTGGGCCCATACCATGGGGCTGCTGCTCTGTCCTAGGTTTGGGCGAGCAACCCATGGATCAGCCATTAAGCCACAAATATTCTCTGAATTCAGTCACTGAAAAACTTCCCATGCAAGACAAAACAAATTTACTTTTAACCTGTTAAAACCAGAACTATGACCCTTCTTTCCACCAAAACATCACCCTTCATGCCTGAAAATTGTCAGGGATCCTATATATTTTGGTGGAAACAATGTTGAGGCACCTGCTGGGAGCAGTGGTTTATTATTCTCCAGACTGAACCTGATGCCTTTGCTCAGGCAAAACTCTCACCCACTGCATCTGGAATACAGTGCACATAAAATACACCATTCTAGCATTACAAACCTTTCGCAGAGAGATCTGTATCAGTTATACACTTTGTAACTTTTCAAAATGTGTGAAGAAACAACCTCATATTTCAAATACAAAGTGTGTTCTTATCCTACAGAAAACAGTGGTTTTTTTGGAGGTGCTTTTGTTTGTTCTGACACTAAAGCTCCTATGTCTTTTGCAATTTTGGTGTGCTTTTCTCTAACAAAGAAATGAATGAGACGAAAAATCATGTTTACTGCACTGAAGTTTTCAATAGTTCCACAGTTTTGCTTGTTTTGGTCTTGGGATTTTTTAAATAATTAAATTATGTTTGGCTCTTTTTTTTCCCCTGAAAATACATGGCAGTAGTCAAAATTACGTGATCCAACCTCAATAAAATCCTCTTTTATAGTAAAAATATAAAAACTACTGCAAACACACAAATGTGGGGTTTTTTGACATCCATGGTAACATATTTTGCAAATGGCAAAAGATGTCTTTTTAGATTTTTTTTTAAATATGCAGTTTTGTCTTTGTTAGCTATTTCATAAAGCAGTATGTTAGTCCCATGCTAAGTGTCATTTTACTATACACAAAAACAATAAAAACTTTTAGCAGCAAAGGTGCAATCCAGAAACTAAAATGAAAAGGACTTACTTTATTTCTCTAGTATTTCTGTCAAGTTTTTAGTTCCTGTAGCTGACTATCTTGTTAATGCTAATGAACTAAGAGCTAGAATATTTACTGTGAAGTGGGGAGATATTATTTAGCACCATTTATAGGAGAAAGTTTTAAAAGCAGAGATGTGAAGTCACTTGACCAGGGTTGCACTGAAAATCTGAAACAAAGGTATAGGAAAAAAATCCAGATATATTTTTTAAGTCCAATGTTTTACCAAAACACATCTATATCATACTAATTATAAAGCCGACATTATCATCATACTTAAAATCAACCCCAGATTAATAATTTCCATATGCAAGTTTTACATGTGGAAACTTACACACTGTTTCTACCTGCAAACCTTCTGTTTACACTGTCTGGCTTAGCACGTAACCTGTACGATACAGACTGGCCTCTGGCTTTGTATCTGGTGCTTCATTATCAATGCTGGGAGTGAGCCAGCTCTCAGGCTGATGATCTGAGACCCTCTAATAGCACTTCTATTTCTGCCTTAGATTTGGAAGGTTGATGTTGTTGTGGTTTTTTCAAAAAAACAAACGAACAAACAAGCAAACAAATGCCCAAACAACCACACTCTGAATAGCAGACCATCTAGAGTAGATTAAATTCCACTTCTGATCCCCAGGAAGGCTTCACTAAGCACTGCATGCATTACAAAACCATGGGCTGACCCTATTAAGTCAATACTTCATCACTTGGAGTGACTACAAAGACTTCAAGTCTTACTTTGAAATTTTTTTTTATCACTCTACCTCTTGCAAACACCAAGCGCAGTGTGGTCCGGAAAGCAAACAATCTTCACAAGTCACTGTGCTTTCCTGAGAACAGGTCCCTGAATTTAAATCCAAGAAGATAAAAGACTATTAATAATATGCTTAATCATTCCATTTATGAAGAAACTTGTCATTTAGAGAATGTGTGTGGTGGAAAATGCACACATTTAGCCATATTTAGGATTACTGATAAAATTCCTTCTTAACGACAGTTCTATTGGTAAAATATTAACTCTCTAATAAAGATTAAAACCTCAGAATTGCTGGCAATTAACATACCTCCTTTTGCATGCTTTACGGGTGGCATTCACGTAGAACATGTTAACTTGTTTCCTCCAGTGCACCTGAGAGAGTGTTACATGTGTTTCTGGTGTGGTGTAGGTAAGTAATTTCTGAAGTAACCAGAGATGTTAAAAGAACGAATTTAGCTCATATTGTAAGCTTAAAATTGCTTCACTCAGCTCTAGATACTGGATATGATTTTTATCCATTGTGTAAGTACCAGAGAAACACTCATTCATATGTATCATATGAAAGTTTCTTAGCAGATCAATCTGTGATTAGTGTAAACAAAATTGCTCAAACGTCTGTCTCTTTCAAACCTGTTGTGCTATGTAACGACCACCAAATAGTAGATGAATTGGCAATGCAGCCCTACAGCAGTCTGTCAAAAAAAAAAATCATTAAATAGAAAGGAAAGATTAAATACAGAGGACAGAAAGCTATTTCGTGTCAACTTCAAGCAAGAAACAATGCAGAATGGTTTTGAAATGGATCTCCCTGCCCCTGAGCCTTACCTTGCACATAGTTATTTCTTTGCAGAAATAGGAAACAGAGGCAAAGCAATTCAATCCCCATTCGTTTTCAGTGCTGGCTGCGTGACAAAAAAATATTAGCTTGTTAATTATCGTCTGCGTAAAGGTAGAATGTCGTAAAAACCATGCATTCCTGGAGGGTAAGTTTTCAGATGTCACGTACAGCAGATTGCAAGGAAACTTCAACCCCAGCGGGACGGATCATGAACAAAAGTGAAAACAAGGGCTACCTGGGCAGGTAAAGAGGACAAGCTGTGCACACAGTAACGTGAACATGGTTATCACTTCCTTGTTTCCCTGGACTCCTTATAAGGCATACGGGGAAAATTCATTCAGGTGAAGATTTCTGTTAATCCCAGTCACTCTGGGTCCTAGAGCAACCCAGCCAAGAGACCGTGTTTGTCCATGTACAACAACCCTTTAAAGGCTCCTTCAAATAACGCCTTTAATTGTTCCCTGAGGGAGTGCTTTGAGAGATGGATCATTAAGATTGCCAAGTGAGTATACCTGCAGAGAAGTAAAAATCCCATTTTTTCAGATTTCCTGATGTGGAGGGAAACTCATAAAGGCAATTGTGAAAAAAAAAACCCCAAAAAACCCAAAAAAGCAAAAACAAAAAAGCAATCACAGATTAAAGCTGAGGACTTGGCTTCAGTACTTCAAGATACCAAGTATATTGATTTTATAACATTCCAAACTGAAAGGAAAATACTGCAGTTGTGGATTTATTTTAATATATAGAAGGAGGAATAATTTCATTCGCAGTACAGCAACTGACTTGAAAAACAGGATCATGTCAGCTTTTACTCTGTCTAATAAGTGGCTGAATATTCTACAGCACAGATACAACTGCATAACAAGTTACTGCTATCTCTCCTCCACCTTCCCAACCTGAAATGAATGCAAAATATGTCTTTCTTACCACCATATTAAAAGGAAATAAAATACGTTATTTCCAGATTTCATCTCCTCCCATCTTTTATGGCCTGCTATTGTCTGTTTTGAAAATCATTTGTTCCAGACAAATCCTGTCTTTTCACAAGGATTTGCAATAGTGAAAGTAGGGATGGGTCTGTATTAGTTAAACTCAACATGCCTGAAACATTCCTGGGCATTGAGGCCAACTGGCACAGAAAGACCGGAGTTTGTGATTGCAAAGTGCCTATTGGGACTATTCTAGCAACCAAATTGTGCCCAGAAATTTTTTGCAGTGAGTGTTAATTGGAAGAGGTCAAATTCATGCCAGGGAGAATTTTAACAGTCTAATAGCATAGACAATCTCATTCTAGTGCCTGGAAATATTCCCAGGCACATCCAATTTTACTAGTATTTACACAGACTATGGGTAGGTTCAACAGCAACTCAAACTGGATTACATCAGGACTACCTTTGCTCTGCCCTTGTGTTCCCACCCCTTTGCTCTTACTAGTCAGTGTTCATGTCCAAACACGCTGCCTTTCAAACTGATCCAACTAAAATCCAGTCACCTTCTGGGGGAAGATGGAGGGCTGTTTTTCATCTGGGTGTGTCCCTTGAACCCTGTGGCTGCCCAGTCCAGAGTGCAAGGCACAATTGGCAGGAAAGGTGAGAATATGTTAGGCCAAATTTAGCCCAGTTTAGGCTGTTGTGGAACCATATCTTAACATTTCTATTTACAACAACATTCCTAAGTCTCCTTCAGCTGCTCTCTATGCCTCAGAGTGCCCTTTGTAAGGCACTTGTTCAGCTACAGCAATTTCATGTGGCATGAAAAAAGCATTGATTAGATTATGTTCCCTCAGTTTGTGAAGACAAAACTCTGTGAGAACACTGCCTATGTAACTACATAAGGTCAAAAAGAAGTGGAATCTACTGAAAGTGTTTGTTCTCGCTAAGAAAAACATCCTCCTGTAAGAAGCCATTCAAACATCTTATCTCCCTGGGTTTGACTGACATTTGTGTATGTGTCCTTTAATATTGTTACTATGTCTACAGCCTTGCAGAGCTCCAAAATCCAGTGCTTTCCCTGTAGAAGGGTCACCTTGTAGCTCTCACTGGCCCCTGGTAACATAACAACACTCCAAACGAGGTACTCACAGGGCTCGGTGGCAGTCCTTCAGCCACCACAACGTACCAGCCACCAGCAGTGTCTCAAATTAAGGACCAGCCAGCTGAACAGCTGGCAATTAGCAAATACTTAGATTCAAGATATCAAACTTTGAAGTGTAGAGATAATTAATAATACAGCCTACATAAAATTTACAAATTCTATTTGATATTATCAGTTCCCCATTTGCTTGTGAGCTAATATTTTATATAGGTCTTGGCAAGAATAGCATGGCTGGAGGCTAAGTGCCTGCCTCGGAGTGGGGTGGCTGCCAAAGACTATCTGAATAAGTCTTTACTGAATAAAATAGCTAAGTTTCTGCAAATTATTCAGAATAGACCTCTCTGGATTGTCTGGAGAGAGCAGAGAAGGAAAAGGAAGTAGCAGAATAAATAACAACAAAAACACACAGGAAAAAAAAAGACAGCAGGGGCCTAAGAGAGGTCCTGAAAAAGAGACAGCATGCACCAAGAGTAAACCTTGGGCAAGGTAAGAATACCTAGACAGGAAGCTGACAAACGATTCTTGTTTTGAAACATCACCTGTGATAACTAAAGGTAAGTTGACCAGGAAATTCCTCTACTAGATCAATGTTTTATTGGCTTTAATTATCACTAAAAGAGTACAATCTCAATCTAGAGTGGCCATGCTGGTGTAGGAAGGGTGTGTAAAATCCTTTGGGGTCGTGGCATTGCTTGATTAGACAGCAGGGTTCCCCTTCTTCATAAGGTTTTTAGTACATTCTGCTTCACCCACCCAAATTAAAGGCATTGATTCAATGAGATACACATAGAAGTAGTTTATAGTGCAGAGAGAACACAATTATTATTGTCTCCCATCAGCCACTGTATCTTCATTTTGGAGCAAATTCTGGTCTCTATTAAATCAGAGTTACAGTTTTTTAATGACACATCAGAACAGAAAACAGCTCTTTATCATT
Source organism: Corvus hawaiiensis (assembly GCF_020740725.1). Classification (NCBI taxonomy): domain Eukaryota; kingdom Metazoa; phylum Chordata; class Aves; order Passeriformes; family Corvidae; genus Corvus; species Corvus hawaiiensis. The sequence continues at coordinate 24,159,066 of NC_063219.1, read as the reverse complement.
CAGTGTAGGCAATGCTGAACAATGCAAGTCTTCCCCCATTCCTGGCATGAATATAGCCCTGATCTCTCAGCTTCACACACAGCCCAGTTTTTAATTCCCAGTGATCTACACGCTCACACCCTGAAAGCCTGGAAAAATATGGAACAATTTAAAATCTGAATGTCCCCTGGCTGAGATGATTCTCAGAATATTTACAAAGGTGCAGGGAGGCACCCCTTGCACTTGAGAAAACATTTCTCTCTGTTTTTGAGATGGAGTCTGCCTTCTCTCCACCATATTTAGCTCCTCAATGCATCTTAGGTCAGAAGCAGATTGCTTTGTGCTTGAAACATCTGGTGACTTTATTCTCTCTCTGGTTTATTTTCCCAATCAAATACTGAAAGCTCCTGACAATCTCTAGTGGGGAATCAAAGTAGACTTTAAAATTTCAGTCAAACTTTTTAACCTGAAAGGCAGTAAGTAAAGATTATACGCAAGTTTACGGGTTAAAACACTTCTCTCCCAAAGAAGACCTATGTTCTATAGCTGTATAGATGAGTGCTTCCATACTCTTGGGCCAGCAGAAATGGAAAGCATTTTCTTTGGAAAGTGTGGACAGATATATATCCCCCAGCAGCCTGATAGACCCAGTTCCAAAGAACAGCAATGGCAGATGTTTCAGAGGATGCCTGTCAGTTCGCTAAGCAATGAAGGCTGAAAAAAGTTTCCAAGCTTGAAACTTTGGTTCATCTCTACAGAGCTAGAGATGATTTGAGTATCCACACAGCAGTGTGAGAGTTCTGCAAACAGGCCAGCCCAGCACAGAGAGAAACCACACATAAGTACTGCAGTGACACTGTAAGGACTATCCTGTCTCTGCCTTTGCTGCAGTACAGATCTGGCAGTGCTTTAGGGAGAGCTGGCAAAACCATTTCAAGAGGAAGTGACAATCCCTAACAAACCGTTGTATTTAATGGGGAAATTCACAGTGAAGATGAATGTAACAAATCAGCAACTTTTACTTCTTTTTTTTTTTGTTGTTGAGACATCTGCTCCCTCCTTCTTTATAAATCATCATGGTGGGAGATGGGTATTTCTCCAATAGAAAATGACATCCATCCAGAGAAACTGCTGGAGGCATTTGGGTCCTGTATGAGTGACCTGGAGCCTGCTGTAAGCAAAGATCTGAACATACAGTGGTGGAGCTGCTTCATTTAAGCTCCTGTGTTTTTTGGGTGTACCAATATCATATCCCATGAGGGGCCTAGGACCAAAACACTGCCACAGAGCCCACTGAGATGTGGTGTCTCCTACTCTCCTCTCCAAGTGCTGTTTGCAAGCATGGCTACACACAATGGAGAGCAGTTTTGGAAGCAGAGGAGGATTGTCTGTAGCCAGTTCTGGAGGGTCACAGGAGATGGAGAATCACATAGAGGAAAGGAATTTTCCCCTCCAGCTCTGAGCAAAACAAGGTGTTGGGAATTGGTGACTCAAGTTGTGATTCATGCTTTGGTCTCCTCTTGTTCCTGGAGCAGCATGCTGCTGTTAGATGAGGGCAGGGAGTGAAGTCAACAACCTGCTTCTGAACAAACAGAGGGGAAGAGGAGGAAGGAGGAGGAATTGCTCACCAACTGAACAGTGAGCAGCAGGCAGGAAACTCAGGGTGTTTTCAACTTGTATTCCCCTTGCCCACAGCTCTGACCTGGCTAGTTCCAGCCGAGGGCATGAGCAAACCTTTGTTCTCAGTTTTCTTGGCATGGGTGAGCAACGCGAAAGATTTGTTTGCTTTTTGGATTTTACTACATTGTCACACTCAAAGAGAAATAATCAAACCTCTGAACTGCAGAAGGGCTCAGGGGGAACTGGTAGGAAAATCAGCTGGCATCAGACTGTCAGCAAGCCCACAACAGTCAAATTGTGCCAGGGACTTCCACACAGCCCATCAAATCTCACCTTGTTTTCTGTTTGCTTTTCTTGGTTACGTGGTACCCCTTGCTTTCCCTACACTATAAAAATGTGGGGCAGAGGCAGCAGAGCAAGCACTTCTCAGTGCTGGTGGCTGATCATGCTGGGGGTGGGAACTACACTGAGGGCTGACTCCACAGCTCCTCAGACCCCTGCACTTTAGGTGAAGAACTTTTCATAACTTTCTTTGTTTAGATTACTGCTAAATTCAAATCAGACCTGCACTCCCCATCACAGACAGGCCAAGGTGATGGCCTTGCTATTGCAGCAGCACCAAGGGAAACAGAACCCTTTATCATAGCCCTGCACCAAGCTGGGCTTGCTTGTGGAAGACTGTAAGGCTGGGTAAACACAATGTCGTCAGGCCTGACCACCCATATGTAAATTCTAAACTATGGAGCTGGGATTAAATCACTTGTAAAAAGTGATTCTGCTCTGGTTTTGCACACAGAAAATAATTTTATAGCTGATCTTACTGTACTTAGACCTACAGAGGTACATTGCTTCACTAAAACACAGGGTTTGAATAAGGTTATTCTAGAATAACCAAAACAGATAAGAATGCTTAACTTAGCACCCAAGCAGCTACTAAATACTGAGGAAAATGGGCTCAGGTACTGCATGAAAGCAACTCCATTTCTGAAGTTTCCCAGCAGCTGGACTCGGCCAGTTCGATTTCCATTTACAGACACTCAGGCCACTCGTTCTGGCCAGTGGCTGCCGTCTCTTCTTGAGAAAAGAGCAGAATTTGTGGTTTCAGGAGCCTTTTGTGCAGAGTGCTGCCATCTTATGGCTACTCTGCTTCTCTGGAGTAAAAAAATGAGTATTCTCAAACTCATGTAGGAAAAAGGTGATACTAAGAGTCCTGTTAACTTTTAGCAATATTTTGCTTTGTGACTTATATAAAAACCTTTGGAGATGTTCACATCTTTGTTAAACAATTTATTCACTTATTATATTAGAATTATAATTTTGTTTGCACCCTTTTTTCAAATCCCATCTCACATTAAATAGAACATTACTTCCATTTTCTTTGCTATAAGCTTGGTTAAAAGCTTCTGAAATGTCAGAAATTGTGCAATATCTTTGTCAGTGTAAATTATTACTGTATTTTATAAACCTTGCGTTATTCTTGTGTGTTTCTTCTGAAAGCAGGAAGGAAATTTAAACCAACAGTGTCTGCTCACATGGAAACAGGGATATTGGAAAAACAATATTGTACTAAATGATTAGTACTTCTACAATTCAAAGTACTTGTCAGAACTGTAGATATTATATATATATCTAATAAACCCATGCAAAACAAGGAATATGTAAATAGGGCCACCTCTAAGTAAAAATAAAATCAAACTAAATCAATTCCAAGTATTTTGCTGAGCAATACCAAAAGGAAAAGGCAGAGCAGGTTTCTCTAACAATGTTTTCCAAGAGTTCAAAATGATTAATCATGTAAATACTGTCAATAATATTAGATCCACTGATACCTTATGCTTCTTATCTCATATGTTTGTTGTGCTTTATTCTGACACTTGGCACAGAGATCTGTCAAAATTTTAAACCAATCTTTAAAAAAAAGTTAGTTCTTAATATTTTGTAGCATGTTGATACGACACAGGCCATAGAGTCGTGCTTTATATCTGGACCAATAAATTAACAGAAATTTCAAAAAATACTATTGCCATAGTTATAAAAAGCAGAGGGCACAACACTGCAAAGGATCTTATAGATGCTGAAGATGTGTCCTTTCACCTTACACAGCTCTCTTAATAAACTTATGGAAATCCATCATAAGTCTTGTCAGACTGCTTCACTCTGGCAGAGAGGCAAAGAGAAAGTGGCTCTACTCACCGTTATGCAAGAGCTACGGGAATTCGTATTATCCAGTTTGCAAGCAAATAACTTCCATTTTACTGTGATACACACACCTACTGTGGTTTGTCCCTGTCACTCTCACTAGAAGGCTTTTTCAGAGACTTCACTCTTCTCATGGCTGGAAACCACCTCAGCTCCAGCCTGGATGGACTAACTCTCAATATATATCCATTTATTTTAATGACAACATTGTCTGGCAACTTAAATAGCTTCTTTCCTCCCTAGTATTTGCCCTGCCCTTCTTTCCCCTCCCCTTGATGTATTTATAGAGAGCAATTGTATATCCCTCATTCTTTGTTTTGTCCAGTACTAATTTTCTGCATTTCTTTCAATGCCATTTCCTAATTATGGCTGACAGACTGTTCTCAGTACCCAGAGGAGCTTTGACCAGAGGAGCCTCCTACAATGGTGTTTGCACTCAGGTATCCCTTCTTTAAGTCTCCTACATGATCTCTAAGGAGGATCAATTTTGCCTTTCCCATGGTTCCACCCCAGTTCTCTTGGGATCCTTCTGCGACTGACCAAGACATTATGGTCTTCCCCTTACCTAACCAACTTGTCACAATTTACAACAGAAATCATTTCTACCTCAGTCTGGGTGTGATCCAGCACTTGTACTATTAAGTTCTACCCCACACCTCCAGCTCTCTGTTCCTCCATAATGGAACCGATATTTTTCTCCTCTGACTAGACCACTTTTAGCAACAATGGAAGTGTTAACACTTTGAAGGACTAGATGAAACACTGATGCTTGAAAAGCTCTACTCAACCTTAAGGTAGCCCAGTAATTCCCCCTCTAGAGCAGCTGGCACCATGCAAACATTTCCTCAGCCCTAATACATTGTATTAAACATTTATTGTTTATTTTCTCTATTTTATCTTCACTCTATTGTTCATTGCTTCTTGCAAAATGTATACAAAATTTCCAGATTACTAAGGTTAATTAATGAAGCTGTAGGCGTGAGTTCACTTCTTCTCTCTCCTTTGTTTTGGGATATCTTTAAAGGAAAACTTGATACTGTACCTGAAATTTAATTTTTCTTCTTTGAGCAATTTAGGTTGGATAACAAACACCACTTCACTGTGGGCCCACTACACCTTGTTTACAAATTTTAAAGTGTGTAAATGTTAGCTTTAATTTCTACAGATTCTCCCATTTTTCTCCATGATCTGTACCATCATCTTTACAGAAAAGAAGAAAGAGAATTTGCTTGGTTTCTACACAGTCTTTAATCTCTACCTGAGAGAGTACTTGCCACGTACCAGATTCCCTTTTATTTGTGTGGTAGAAGAAACTTTCAGTCTTTCAAATATTGTTACAGATGGTAAGTCTGTAAACATGACAGATCTGACTGCACCCTCTTCTTCCAGGTTCCCAAAATACCATTTTCACTGATGACCTGGTATGCTGCGGACTTTCACTCTCTTTGCTAACTTCCAATATTTTTATTTCTTTTCTAAGGATTTGTAAGGTGCTAGCACTCTTCATTCTCTCCTTACAGTACAAATTACAGATTTTTAAATTATTATTTAAATTAAAGAAATTTTAATAGGTTTGGAGCCTTCATCCAATTAACATCACTAACTAATTTCTTTAGGTACAATACTTCACAAGGACAAATTTTGAGAAACGAACAGGACTATTCTTGTTCATTCTTTCATTTATTTTCAATTTAATCAAGTTGAGATAACTTTAGCTAGGTTATTTTCTACAACCAGCTGCTCTATGTCATCACTACCTAACAAAGATCCCCTAGAATAGCATCATGGTAGTCCAGTGACTGCTTGCTGATGAAATCTGCCAGCTATTATACCCTGGAATAACTGGCTCTACTGTTATCAGCAACATTTGCTTTATACTCTGTTTCTGATGAGTTAAAATCTCCCACAATGAGGCAATGCTTGGGAGCTTCTCTTTCATGCTCATCATCTGAGTTAGACCTATCTGTCACATGTTGCCCCTTAGTGGCCCTTCAGAAGACCTTTAGTTTGGCAAATTCCTTTCTGCCCCTGCCACCTCTCTCTGCCTCTGTAGGCAACTTCACTGCTACTGAGTGATGTCTCTGTGCCACTGGTTTTATTTCCAGTTTTCTTAAAAGACTACACATTAGTTTAAGTTCATTTCAGTCATAGATGACCCATCCACCATCCTTCACTATTCTTGGAAGATTTGGGGTCATCTTGGATGCTGCAGCTCTAGCTTGTGTGTGCAGTTTTTGTACACAAACATCTTGGCTCAATTTCTGTGACAGTGTGAAGGTTTTTTTCAAGTATCACATCCCTTTTATTCCTAACACCCAGGGCACACACACCACATTCGCACCTGTGTCAGTGCTGATTTTGCCTGTCCATTTTTCTCCCATCTGATATTTCTTTCTCCCTAACTTATTCATCACATTCTGCTTTTCAGAACCAGGCATCAAAATACTTACAAGTGTCCCCCCAACGTCCTCTCCCATTTCTTAGAATTCTTGTACTGATTATACTTATGTATAAATATATATATATTGTTATCATCTATTATTTTTAAACATGCTACATGACCTAACCCTTATACTATATTGATACCAATTATAGAAAACTTGGTTCCAGAAAATCAATGTCAAGTTTGCTCCAACAGAGTTCATCTAGTTTGTGTGAAAAATCCTCCTTCTTCTCAAAAGCTAAATTCCTCACAACACTCCTCATAACACTAATTCTTAAGACATCTGCTGCTCTTTATTATCTTGCATGCTTTAACACACCCTCTTCAGGAATGAAACCCTGGAGTGGGAGCTTTTCCTTCAGGACAAACCTACTCACACAGATTTCCTCTGGTTTTCATTCTTTCCTTCAGTCTTTTATCCTACAATGTGAGCTGCTACAGTTATATTTCATCCCAGAAATGATTGCACTGCCAGCAGCACTAAAATGGCTTCTGTTTTATAAATGGAATAAATAATAAACTGCATGCACATACTGTGTGTGTATTTGCCTGGAATACAATAATTTCAGCTTAAAACTATGCTATAATAGTACTGCTGAACTTACGTTTGTGAGGCAGTTTTAAAATAGTTTTTGTTAAAATAAGTATATCTTTGCATGAAAGAGCTAAAATGAAAGCTTGCATATACTTTTGAACTTGAGTAGCTTTGTGAAATGTCTCATCAGTTCTCCTGGAGATATTTTAGTCATTGGGAGTTAATCATTACCTGAAATTATGGGAAAAACCTATTCAAAACCAGTCTACCATGTAGTGTTGTGTTAGGGAAGAAATGCAGACACTGACTCATAGCTGTCATTTATTCAGTCTGTTATGATGTGATTCTTTCCAACATTATTTTTGTTTTGATCTACAGTAAGATGCTGATCTGGGGGATGAGAGTAAGACCCTGCCCACCCTAATCGGTGGAGACATTTGAGTGTCAAACGACCAGAGGAACACCACAAAATTTTAAAACTGCATGAGAAACATACATAAAGGTAAAGAGATTAATGAGTTATGTTAATCTGGAAGAGGCATCTGAATGCTCTCTTAAATCAGAAAAATTGTGCTCGGCAACGTCTGAGAGCAACAGGGTAAACCAAGAAAAAATTCAAACAGGTCAAACACTGGTGTTATGGTTGCTCCCAGGACTGTGCCAAGGCATGGATATGGCAATAATCAAAGCTCCAGGGAACAGCAGACACAGGGCTTGGGCTGACACAGGAGGTGCCTCACTCTGCTCTTTCCATAGACGCAGTCAAGAGCAAACTGGTTCTTAACTTGGGCATATCAGATGTACAGAGTACACCTTTCTTTCTGTACTACAAAGCCAGGCGAGTTCCTCTCAAGCTCTGTAGTGTATCAACTTTCTTGCATGTAGAGAAAACAGAAACAACTTCTTCTGCCTGTGTCATGTTAACATGAAGATTAGACAGGATGGGTACATTGACATAATAGCCAAAAATAATGGTAAAAATTTGAATTTAGATTATCTAAATAGTAGTGTCAGCACTTGTGGAAAGTGTGTACTTGTCATGTTCTCATGATGTCATAATTTTCTGTCTAATTTTGTGAAATTTGATCAATATTCAGTTTTAAGCATACAGAGAAGTAAACAAAACCATTGCAGTAATTTATTCAGACTGCGCTGACACACAGCTATTCACGATGCCTGTGCATCATATTACTGATAAAAACATTCATTTTTACTAGGTCTCCTTCATCATCAGTTTGCTCAAGGGGAGTAATAAAGCCTATTTTTCCTTCATCCTGTACTGATGTTTATGTTCTCATGTGTTACCATCTGATTTGTCCTGACCACTTCAAAATGAGTATTTTTCTTTTTTCCCCTGCTGCTTCAAAACCCCCTCTTAAGTTTATTTGCTGTGCTTGTGGGTTGGGCAATGACAGTTTGATTTAACTCATCCTTCTGAACTTGCATATTAATGAATCATTCAAGACTTGGCCTTTCACGTATATTCTTCTAAGGTCATGGTTTTTATGGTGTATCATTTTCTTCACGAACCTGGTATTGTGCTTCTTCTGTTGTTATAGTGAAGCTTGAGGAAGATTGTTCCTCAGAAATAATTTCTCCCCTCTTACAACCAGACCCAGTCCAGGCTCAGAGTCAGACAAAGCATCACAAGCTCCAGCCTGGGCAGCCTTCCTGGCTGAGGAAATTCCTCAGTGCAGCTCTTGTGGCAGAAATCTGACAATCTCTATCTGTTTACAATGTTTATTAATACTCTGGGTAACGGCACAGGCACCACAGAGGCCTTGATTCTATTCCACAAGGATGGCAGGTAAATATTGCCAGAAGAATAACAGTCCACTGTCAGAAGCAGGGGATTTCCAAATTTGAGGCTGAAAGCCTGAGTGGAGGACAGCCAAGCACAAGAGATGTGGAAGCCAGGAAAGGGTCAGAGAGGAAGCAAAGCTTGCTGAAGCTGATTTTAAACAACCATTTGAGGTATTGGCTGAGGTTTTAATATCCTCTGCTGTTGGATGAGATTAATTGCTGCTAGCATGGTTCTCAAGGAGGGAAGAAGCATCTTCTAGGGATGCTAAGGGTCATCATTCCAAGTAGGTTTTCTGCCCTGGGGAGAAACGGCAGCATTTGCATTTTCTACCCCCAGACAGTTCCACTAAGGGAAGAAAAACACTCTCTCCATGACCGTCATAACACACCTCTGCACAGCCAGAAGGCTTTATCATACAAGTGCCATTCCTAACTAGTCTGGCAGAGCCTCATTTCAGGGGCAGTTAGTGCTAAATGAAACCTCATTTGGACCAGGCTCTACCTCCCACACAAGTGGCCTGCAGAAGGCTGAGGATTGCCTTACCAGCCTTCAGGCTGTCTGGGTGCCAGCAATGGGAGACAAACCCTAAGGAGAAGCCTATCTCCAGGTTCACAACTCTGTACCCCAGGAAAAGGATGAGATCCACTGCCAGAGCACTACTACTCCAGTTCTGCTCTGCTGAACTCACCCCACCTGCTTTGGGTGCTACTGGGAAAAAGTACTGAGTTCAGAAAATCAGATGGATTTGTGTTTTCTTAGGTTTAGGATACCAGAGAGCAAGACAGATCAGAGTTTTAATACCATTGAGATGCTGACGAGGTCACAGACATCTGATTTAAGAGGCATATTCCTATCTTCCTAAACTTTCAAAAAGAAATATTGTTAATGACAGGACTGACATCTCATGCATTTCCCCAAGCTCCTTCATTCCTACCTGATAGCATGAATGTTTAATTAAAGCTTTGGCAGAGAAGTAGATCAGGACTACTGTATCATTTTCCCTTCAAGGCATGCTTCAGCAAGCTGATGCAGATTGCTTGCTTGATGAGATATATCAATATTATAAGGCACCATGTGTCAGGCCAAACACACTAAAGGCTGTGTTAAATTTTAACATAGGTCATGAATCACTTCAACTAATTCAGCCAACCAGAATTAATATGAAAAGTATGAGTAACAAGGGGCTGTTTTTTGTTTTGGTTTTATATAAGCAGGAGGATGAAGCATCTGAGCAAAGGTTCATATGTGGCAACCACTGTAACTCGGCTCATGTAGGAATGGTTCAGGCATTTGGACCACAATGCAGAAAGATCTACATTTGCATTTTGTTGAAAACCTCATTATAGCTTTCTGAGAATTAAAATTTTGACAACTTGATTTGGGGGAGACTTTTAAGACCATCAACTCTGATATAAAATAATAAACGGTGTATATGAAACAAAACCTTTTTAAAATAAGTTTTCCCTGACATCTCCTGAAGAGAGAACAGGAAATGGTCAAAGTGAATGCTGACTTAGTTTTTCTTTTTTTCACCATTTATTGGCATTGTTAGCTAAATTTCCTTACAAAGTGTTCAACTGTAAAGTTATTTTGAGTTAAGTCACAAACATAAACTAAAATCACAAACTAAAGTGCATTGAATGGTCTTAGACTTTACTTGCACTGATAATGATTGTATGCCCTACACAGCATGATAAGTATTTACATGATCTTACATACTTTGAGCAATATGTCGTCATGATTCATCATTCTTTATCTCTCTTTATTTTTGCTGACTTTGCTTCTTTTATAACTCACCTCTGTCTAGACCAACATACAATTCCTTATAAACACAAGCTTAACCATACCTAGACATTCAAGCTCAGCTGGGCAAAGAGGTGATGTTTTCATAAGTTTAACAGTTTGCCTTTCTATTCCAGTAGCATGGAAATACTTTGTTCTCTGAAAAAAAAGTTCTTTTTTTCCTCCTTGTTTTAGGATGTGCCCTGATGATGCATCTGACAGTGATGTTCACTCAGGACTATAATTAAAAGCACTTGCTGCAATAAGGTTACTCATTCACTTTCTGCACATTTTTGGTAAGCGTATGGTATCTCAGAACCTGTGCCTGTCACTGGGGACACTGAGCTCCACAGCTCTGCCAGAAGGAAAGGGACTGGTTTTGGCATCGGGAATAGCAGCAGCTCCAGAGTGAAAGCCCATTGTTGGGAAGTGGCACAATCATCAGAGATGGTGGCACTGCAAAAGAAGCGCTGAGAGCATTGCAGCCAGAGACGCGAGTAACAGGTCTATTCATAGCCCTGCTTTTCCCCAGGGGATGGCGTCTTGCAAGTGACTTCATTAACTGCTGACAGCAGACAGACTGCGCCGCGCTGGGAGCGAAAGGGAAACACTCATCAGATGGCCCCAGCCACAACTGAGGAAACGCACAGAAGAGATAACTGGCAAGCATGGTGCTTTCCTTGCCATTCAGAAGAAGTTAGTCACATCCCTGAATGCAATGCTTGTTTCTTTTCTTTCGGCAGGGCTATCTTCTTGTGTGCAGAGTTGCTCTGCACAAAGGGTGCTGCTGTCGATTCAACGCACCCTTGGAATCTGCCCAGGCTGTGGGAGATGGCATCTGAATTCCAGATCAGTTGCTGATTGTAAGAAAACCCCCCAAATATCTTGGCATTTGTTGATTTTAATAGTCGGGAGAAGACACCCACCAAGCCTTGTTACCTGTCATTCACATCCTTGCTGTGTTTGACCTCTTGCACTGTGTGCAGTAGAACTTCCTTCACTCCGTGGCCAGCAGGATGTGTGTTCACTTTGGTGTCTCCAAGGCATTTACTCACAAAACAGGGTCACACGGCCCAAATTACCTGTATCCTTAAAACCAGGGGACTTCATCCACATCCATCCTTACTGAACCATCTCTGAGGTTGTTTGCCTGACAGTGCTCTCCACAGTCAAAAGGTCTTACTAACAGCTAAAGACTGAAACACAAGGCTTTCTACACACAGGTACTTCCTCCTTTGCTACAAAAATTTACAGAAAAACGTGTTGCCTTACCTGCTGCTCCCCAGGGCACTTGCACATTTCTCGTGTGCAGAGCAGACTCTCCGGCACTGCAGACATCCTTGCACCACAGCCCAGCTTTCTGCAGGATCACAGAGAGATTCTCTTTCTCCGCATGGCAGCTGCCTTGCTTCTTACCAGCCCTGAAGCCAAGCCTCTGTTTTAAAAGCACACCACCATCCTGCTCCTTCGAACTTCAGTTTTCTCTGTGGATTCTCCAAGAGCCTGTTTCAAACATTAATATTTTGATTATTGGCTTTCTTTAGCAGATTTTCTACTCTCCAAACCCTATCTCCTATAGAAAGTCTGACAAAAGCTGGCCTAAAATTCCATTAGTCAAAGTCCTGTTCTCCCAGAGAAAACACTGCTGGTCCTTCATAACCAGGCAGGCTATTTATAGGAATGGTGACAGCGTGTCTAACCCCACAGTACAATGAGAATGAGGCAGTCCAGAGAAGACAGGATGATAGAGGCTGTTCATAAAATCAAAACTGGAATTCATGTTCTGTACGTCAATAGGGATTTAAGCAACCACTTGCTTTCCCCATTCCAGAGGGAAGAAATAAAGGCCCTCTTAGCACAGGGACACACAGCACATTGTCACTGGAATAATTAATCCATTATTTTAAAGAGTAATGTTGAAGTTTTGTATCTGTTATAATCCTAATCTCCCCTCTTTCTGCAATGCAGTGCTTCCACCTCACATGCACCTGCTGCTTTCACACTTCCCAAAGGAGCCTCCTCCTCATAAACTGCATTGCATGTTCATCTTAATAGACATAAAACCAGGTTCTTTGATCTGAGCAGCAAAGTACAATTAGTTTGGGAGAGAGAACAGAGGAATCCGAGACAAGCTCCAGACAAAAGCAGAAATGGCAGAGAGGCAGAATTACCTTAGGGAATGCACAAGGAAGCATCAGTGCCAGCTGGGTTGCAAATCAGAGCAGCAAACAGCTGTAACACTCTCTTCTAAGGTACTAGGTGGGAAGCCAGGCATAAAGAGCAGGGGCATCCCAGTGTACACATCATTTCCCTGGGCAGTAGTTAAGGAGCTGTAAGAAAAGAGAGAAGACATAAAAAACAGGCAGAGATGAGATGAGGATCTAATGCTGGCTTAGGAATGCACCAAGGTGAGAATTAGAAAAACCTGTGAAGAGGCAGGGAAATGACATTACTTGGAGTGGGGCTGGAAGCTACAGTGGCACAGTGGGCTCAGCAGCCCACCAGCCCCTTTCCCACGTCCAGGCTGCCCCGATACAGGGGCAGACCTCACGGGCCCAGCTGAGGACCTCTCACCACCAGTACTGCCATGTTTCCCTCTACCTACAGTAATAAATAAAGCCCCCACCTCATCTCTACAAGACCCAGGTAGGAAGATAACCAGCTCATGTTCCACCCTGTCTCATCACACCTGGGGCACAGCCCTTTGGGCTCAGGCACATAGGTGGGGAAGGCAACTGGCAGCCTGTGCTGACTCTCCCCATGTTGAAGACTTGTGGGATGTGCTGCCATGGAATTGACACCCCGTACTGTCCTCCCCCTGCTCCTGCCTACAAAGAAATTAAGCCCTTTAGCAAACTTTACCCCCTTTGTTCCTGTAGGTGACTCCCACCAGTGAGCTGGTGGTACTGCTCCTGAGGCAGCTGGGGGGTCCCTCAGAGCCTGGGTGATGTCAGGAGCTGCAGGGCACCCCCACAAAGCTCTGACACACTCCAGCTCTGCTCAGCCTGTCCCTGTCCTGAGCCGCCCTCAGATGGGGCCTGGTGAGCTGCAGTGTAGCACTCAGGGAGGACCACGTCTGGAGAACAGAGCCCAGGGAGGGAAGTCGTGGGGACTGACGGAGGTTGCTTCTTTAATGTCAGTGTCACCCATGACTGCGTTTGCTTTCTGCCAGAAAGTTGCTTTGGGCCAGAGATGGCTCCGTGTTCAGTCCAGCCTGTGCTGGGGTGTGAAAAGACAGGGGTGGAAGGCAATTTCCTGCAAGAGCATCCGAGCTGCAAAGGTGATTCAGAGAGGAGGGAGAAGGGGGACAAACGACAGTCAAAAGAGCTTCAGGGAGCTGGGCATGGACCTAGAGTGGAATTAATAAGCAAAGAAGTAAGGTGAGAGTAGGAGAAGTAGGTTATACTGTAAGAGAAGGGTCCCTTAGAATTGGATGGAAAAACTCACAGAGCACAAAGTTTGCTCTGAAAGAGCAGTGACACTTGTGGCCCCCATATAAACCCACATCATGGCTTTTCACTGATAAGTCCCTGGAAGCTAATTAGGACCTAAAGTTGTAAATTGGTGGTTGATTATGAGGCCAGAAGTGTCTGGAGAACATGGGCACAGCAAGAAAGCCCAACACACTCCTCCAGCCAGAACCCATGTGGCATAGGCAGCACCTCACTGCCCTCCCCATTGTTGGCTCCCTGTCAGGTACAGTGAGACATAAATTGCCTTGGCAAGCTGAGTCTGGTGCACAGGGTCACTGAGCAGCATGTCAGTGATGTGCTGAAAGCTGCTCATGGCAGCTGGGGAGCACGAGGGGAGGGGAGGCTGAGGGTGGTGAGGGGGGCTGAGCTGTCCTGACAGCAGCAGGTGAGACCCAGCACGTCAGCAGCACCAGAGCTCTCCCTGCCCTCTCACAAACCCAGCAGCCCAGCCCATGTGCCAGGTGCTGACATGCATTTATAGATATGCACATGATACCAGTCAGAAATAACATCTTCCTGAGCTTTTAACATTAATGTGGCACTAGGTCTGGGACAGACTAGGGAATTCTATTACATACCTTTAAAAATGGGATTTAAATAGCTACAGAATGACTGGCTAATAGTAAATGGCAATAAAACTTCTCTACCAAATTTGAAAAATCACATGAAAAGAGAAAGACAAAACTCTTCCCCATTGTGCTTGCCTACCACACACACCTTCCAAAAGACATGGCTGAATTTTGGCCTTGATACCTGGAGGAATATATTGCTAATAACTAGAAGTGAATTTGTACTTAGATATGTACTCCAGGGAAAAATATTACCCAGGTTGTCTGCAGTGGTAGCAACTCATTACCATAATTCTTTTTTTCTTCATAGAGGCACAGAATTAAAAGATCTCTTTCCTTAAATAAAGATCCGAGGCTGGATTCATCCCACACATAATTCTGTAATTTCAGATCCTCTTGATTGATTATTTCTTCACTAATCCCTAAGGATCAAGAACGGAAAATTTGAAGGGAAAGAGGATGTATGTTAAACACAACTATGAGTGCCTTAATGCACAAACAATAAGTAAGACCAGAAAATATTTTTCCTGTAATAAAATGAAGACTCCCTTAATCCCCAGAAATTCACTGTTTTTCTTCAGAGCAAACATTTATTGGTAATACACACTTCCCTGAACTAGGTAAAACTCACAGCTGCAAGAACAGCGGTGGTAAACCAGAGGACCAGACATGAAATGAACAAAATTACATGTAAAATTATTTTTGAGAGGCTCAGTGAAATCAAATGCTGTCATTGCTTAAGACAATCCACCTCACTGACTGCACTAAATTTGCCTAGATACACCCCTGAGAGAAAAAAAATGCAGCTGCCTGGCATAAAACATGGAGATACAGAAACCAAACAAATTCCCATGTGAGAACTTTATCAAAGCAGGGAGAATAAACTCCTATTTACCCGTTATGCAAAATTAGGTAATAGAAATACATGAATATTTTATGGAACAGATTCTTCTGAGACATATTTATTCAAGGTGGCCAAAACCCTCGGGCCTACGTTCTTGAAGATATTTACTTAATCTCTGGTTAAACCTTTTGGTCAAACAAGTGTTAAGTTTTATCACTTTACATCCTGAAGGACATATACTGCCTTTGCTTGATTTGTAGATATAAAAGATGCTGGGGGTAGTGATGGAAGCAGCTTATGTTTTTACTTCTATTACAGTGCTGCTTCAATCAGAAACAGAACTTTGTGGCAGAAATTGCACAAATAGCATACGTATAGGTACAACTTATACCCAGAAATTCAACACAGGTGAATTAATTCCACAGCAGCAGAGGTAAATTTTACACAGAAGTTGCTAGAGAGGAGGCATGACAGTGGGGGTGGAGTCAGAGCATACTGCAATCTGTAAGTAAAGAGCACCTAAAGAGTGAATGGGTTGAGGAGGCACTTCATGAGGCTATAGGAGAGGATGAGCTTTGCCTCTGCTCTCAGGTAAGGGGACTGCTGAGCACTGTGCTGAGGAGAAATGCAGGCACCACTCAGGGTCTGCCCCAGACCGAGCACAGTGCCAGAAATCACTATCCAGAACAGAACTGAGTAGTAAATACATGATTTTTATTCTATCAGTCACAAGCCTGAGTGGAATGAAATGTAATGTAGTGCTAAAAATCTCAAAGCATTAATAAGGAAAATTTAGATCAGAATATGATTTTCATAATTAATAAAACAGGTAACTATTGTACAATGCAATACATGCATTGTACATGCAATAAATGGTTACAGGTGTCGTGTAGGACTGAATTACACCACAGATCATTTCATTACAATGCTACAATTGCTTTTTTTTATAACATTCTTAATGCAGTAAAATATCTGAATAAGCCAGAATGAGCATGATTATAATTATAATTATTATTATTAATTAGGCTGCATAAATGAACACTAGTGTTTAAAAAAAATCAAAGATATTAAAGTCATGAACAGTAGCAACACTGACTAAACAGCTAAACTTCAAACACACTCTTTTCATAGCCAAATCAATTTCTGAAAAACTTTACAAGGTAAAGGATATACCACTAAACCTTTCATGTTATTTACACAAATTATGAAAATAAAGGAAAATACAAATTTATCTGTATTTCATGATGAATTATATTCTCTTTTGCAGCCAGCATCATATTTTATCAAGAAAGTTGTTGGAAACACAGGGAAATTGTTTAAAAGTATTTTTTTAATTCATCAGTTGAACATACTTTTTAATATTATTAACCGCAAATTAGAGTGGTAATAGGAATATGTGCTCTGAAGCCTCTAATGATGTGTTGCACTACTTACCATTCAGGACAGACCTTTCAATTCAGAAAGTGCTGAATGCATTACCAGGACCATTGTCCAGAACCTCTGCCAGACATATCATTTGTCTCTATTGTGGTAATAAAGAGATTCCTGGCATTCTGGTATTAAGAAACCAGAAGTAATATATTAGTTTTACTTTACCTCTGCTACTTAATAACGAGCACATACAATAGAGCACACAGTTTAGAAGACTATGAAGATAGTATCCTATTGAATGACAGACTGTCTGGTTGATTTACATGAAATACCAAGTGTTCGTATGAGAAAAGGTTAAAATTAGATTGACGAGCAAATGTGCTACCAGACTGCTGGCTGACAAATGGCAAAGTTATGCCAACGTATTACTTATTCTGGAGGCGCCCAAGAAGCAAGCAGGAGGATAGTAATTCATGTGCTAAAATATATTCACATTTAGCATAAACAAAGAGTCCTCAGGGTCTGCAACAGGAACATATTAGCTACATGTAATTTATGCCAACCAGTAAGTCAGTGGAACAATTTCATTATTAGATATGGAATTTGAATGACTTGTATTTTCTGAAGTCAAGAGTGGGTTGCTCTACTGTCATTTAAATTATTTCAGAATAATGCTCTGATGAATGACTACATTGTTCTTCCAATAAATTGACTCTTGTGCTACATCCCCCTTCCTGCTACCAGCCACACAATGAAAATACAGATTAGTCATGTAGCTTTTCACAGTAGCTCTTGGATTATAGTCTGGCTGCTTCTTGGTCACCATAAAGAGCAGACTAATTCAGTAGTGGTGACTCCTTTCCCTTTCTCTTTTCCTTTCAGGAAGTTCTGCCGAGATCCATGCAGCCATCCATACTAAAACTTGTTCCCTAAAAGGTGTGAACTAAGGAAAAATTTTGGCTTGCCCAAATAAAGGCAGTTTGAGCCTTAAAATTCAGCAGCAAAGATGCTGACAAACTGACCTTCATGCTCTGGGCGTGTCTGCGGGACTGAAAGTAAAGTTTCATGATTCTATGGGTACAAAAATCAACCCATCAGAGATATGGGGCACCTCTGCAAGCATCAGCTTTAATGAATAGAAGGTGGATTTTGGTGGTAATGGGTAACAACCAGTCAGATGTGTCTCAATTTTGTCTATAAACTAAAAACAACATTCTGAAAGAGATGGAAACAAATTACTGATGCCTGCTACCTTATAACTCATTTTACACACTTAACTAATAACACCTTGAAAAGCTGTTACTGTACGAAGTGGACAATGCAAAACTGTACCTTTCTCCCTTAGTAGCCAATGGCAATTCTGCAGTTTTCTCCTGTAGAATTACAGGTTGGCTATAAAGTGAATTTTTCAACATGTCAACATGAATTAAAATGGAATTTACAGAGCAGACAATTTCTGCTCTTCATTGGAACAACTTTTTGATATTTTGTTAGTATGAAATTTCATTAGCATTAGCACTAAAGCTTCAACAGACCCAAACCCATTTGCCAACCTGTTTCCTTAGGGAAAAGTGTTCTTATTTCCTTTCCAATCGGCATGACAGACAGCAAGTTAGGGGAGGGAGTTAATTGTCCCCATTAGTCATCACCTTGTCAGGATGACTGGCAGTCAGTAGCCTTCAGGCTTGCTTGAAAAGCTAAAGCCAGTTGAGATCTTCTTAAGTCTGGACTGGAGAGACACCTCTGGACCTGCTGCCCCTCAGTGACACCTGAAAAGCTGGTCCAATATTTTATGCCAGGTCTTTAATATGTCTGTTAGTTCCTCTTCGTCCAAAACTCCTGTCAATAACAGGGGAGAGGAACAAAAGGGAATTCAAGGTTTGAACCCCATTAGGTTCTCTTTCTAGCCTCCTCCTACTTCTGCAGTGTTATTCTTGCAAGTCATTGATAACCAAAGATATGCAGGAACAATTTGTTACTATCTAAAGTAATCCACTAGAGTGCAAAATAGTCTATAAAAAGAGTAGCCATTTCTGGAAAAATCTCTGCTTTAAAGCTATGATATATTAAATGGAGTTTACACCAGAGCCTTCACAAGTAGCTGTTGGAAGTAGTTATTAAAGGAGGTATTAGGCTAGATTCAGATCTTGTGCAAACAGTTGTAGCTCCCCCGAGTACGATCACACTGACAGGCTGGTTTCAGTCCTTTAGGCAAGAGAGAGGCAAAAAAGTGAGAGACGCTAGCAGAGCATCTGCTAGTTAGATCAAAAAAAGTCTGTCTTGTTGGCAGAGCTATTGTCCTTTGGTCACACCAATCCTAATTTGAGTCCTGCTTGCAGCAGCATATAAAACCTGTGACAAACATAGTCATGCTGACACTGAGCTGGATGCCAAAAGAAGATAATCACAAGTACTTGAGACTGCAAAGAAAAAAACCAAAAAACCAAGCCAAAACAAAAAGAAAATCCCAACAAGCCACACACAGGGAAGGAAAACTTTCAGGTCTGAAACTGGGGCGGGGGCGGGGGGGTGGGGGCAGAAATCGTGTCTTTTCCTCCCCAAACCTCATTCAACACCAAAAAAAATCCTTAAAAATTGCAGGCACATGCCTGGATCAGATCTTTTTCCAGAAATTCAAGTCTATTACTGTTTAGCCTAAAGCTAGGGTGTATGCAAAACAGAGAAATACTTTATATTTCCAGACTTACAGTATTTTTATTTGCAACTGTCTGTGAACTGTCCTACTTGTTCTGATTGCTCTTTGGGTCTTTTATTGTGCCTGATACAGCAATCTGGCCTGGTCCAGAGGTGAATCATCTAATTACTTTGAAGACTGACAAAATCCCTGGCAGAGATTAACAAATGCTTCTTGTAGTCCACATCTAAGAGCAAGTCTGTGCAGGTCAGAGCCACTGGCCTCAGGCACTGGTGATGAAGGCCAAGGCTGTGTCCAGCTGAACCTGGACCCAGAGGGGTTCCAGAGGGGAACACAATAGTCTGAAACACATTGGCTACATGATTCTCCCTGACCAAAAGGGATGCTGCAAAAAGCTTCTGAGATCTGAAGCACTAACATCCTCTGCAAGTTATGGTTAATTTATTCATTAGATTCAAGCTGTACACATAGAGACAAGCAGCAAAAATATCCATTTCTGTGGGCCCCTTCTCCCACTTGCCACATCTGTATTAGTTATCTGGATTGATATGTAAGAAGCTCTCTTTAATGATCACTGAAAGGTTTTCTTGAATGCACTTTGCAAAAATGACCTGCCTTTTCTATATCACTTTAGATACTTAGAATAATTTTGGTTTGTAGTACAGATTTTTTATTTAGCCCCCAAGACACCAATTTACTTTCACAGCTTTATCTACTTCCTGAGAAGTAGAAAGGTATTTGTTTGTTTTACACTGTGTTTGGAATGAATACGCTTTCAATTGTCATGGCTCTTACAAAGATATAACAATAATAAAACGGATGCTCCCAAGAGTATATGAAAATAGACTGGCTTTGAGTTAATGGGAAAAAGATTTCTAACTCTGGTCTGGGTTGAACCTTTGCAGGCTGCTTGACTTCTCCAGAATTCCCTTGCTGTTTGTCTCCTTTTGTGTTTGTCTGTCACCTACAAGCTACTTACCAATTCTCCCTGATCTTTCATGGAACTCTTGTGTTTCTGGTGACGTTGTGGTTTCTATTAGATTTTTTTCTTTTCTTCCCCTCGCCTGCTGTGCACTGAATGCATCCTTGCATGTTTCATTAACCAAAAGAAAATTAGCTTTAATTTTTCTCTAGTAAAGACAACCCTATTGTTACGTTAATAAGGACTAAAAACACATTACCAGAAATGTGAGCACCTGCATTGTATTGTGCAAAGGCAGGATGAGGTTTTGCTTTTAATAACAGGTAACTGTAAGCACTCCATAATGACACGCTATGAATGCGTGTTTACCTTTTGGGATTATTTCGGTTTATCCCGATGCCCTCTGGTGGCTGCACCAGGAGCTGTTATTTAAGCTCCTGGGTGAGATCAGCAGCTGTGGGACAGCTGGGGGGCTCTGGGCTCTGCCCTTTCTGTCCCCCCGAGAGAACCAATAGCCAAAAGCGGCAGCAGCGGAGAGAGCCCGAGTCCCAGGTGGCACAGAGCATCCCTTGGAGCCCGGGGCTCTGCACCCCTCACTCACCTTGTGAGTCCAGTTAAACGAGGCCAGCTCCAGCTGTTGGCTCTGCTGATGTAGCACAACATTGCTTAGGAAATTAATTGCAGGCTTGAAACAGGGCAGCACCATGCATTGCAGGGCTGATCAGGTGATCCCCACTTGGAAGAGATGAGCTGTGCATATGTGGACTGTAATACACAGACTGGTATGATTTGTCCTGAATTGTTTTTCCAGAGATGACTGGCTAGTTTCATCTGCAAAATACTTTTTAGGAGAGGAATTTCTGTAACTGCCTATTTTTTTTTTTTTTCATAACTGAAATCTGGATTTTCAACACCTTTGTACAAAATTCACCCTAAAATAGAGGGTAAAGCTGTTTCTAGACATACCACAGTAAAGACAGAGCTAGACCAATCTTAAATACGAATAGTTTACCTAGAAACAACTTAAACCCAAATGTTCCCACTCTTCTGCACAAGCTTACTTCCCTACTGCTGGCTGTGTTCTGTAACTTCTGCAGCTCAGGGCACAGAGACTTGCTTGAATGCACAAGTGGCAAAGGGGCTTTTTGCTGTGTGAAGCCTGTGGGTTGCTAATGAGCTGCCTCCTTCCCACTCACGTCAGAACCCTCTGCCTACTGGCAGCTGGAACTTGTTGAAGTATGGAAAGTGAGCAGAGCAGGGCTGAAGGAGGTCAGGAGCTGACGATCCATGCAGCTGCTGACTTCTGGAGCATTTCATTCTACTGAGCTGCACTGGCCTCTCTTAGAGCTATTTGAAATCTAGTTTTCATTCTGTTCTGGCAAAGACAGCAACACTTGGAGCTCTTTGAATATCCCTTCCTCCAACTGCATTTGAATGCTTTCCTGACTCAGGGAAGACCTGGAGTATGTCAGCCCTTACTGCAGCCCCTGTCTTGTGCCTCCCTTCCCTCTCCACAGCTCCCTGCGCACGAGGGTCCAACTCTGATCCAGCCCAGCTGTGTAACCTTGCTCAGAGTGCTGGAAAAAAAGCTGTGAGAAAGTCTGCAGAGGTAAGAAAAGTAACATTACAGACAGAGGTAGAGCTAGTGGGACCAGACTGCCAGGAGCTCGAGGGTTTAGGAAGGAAAGCAGCAATGTTGAAGAAGTATAAAATCTAAAGGAAGAAAAGAGCAAGGCAAGTCAGGAAGCATCAGGTCAGTTAGTTTGTTGGGGCAAGGCACCCATGACAGGGGCCCTGACGGAGCTTGGCAGAAGATAGAAACGTGCCAATATTGAGGGTCTGCTCCTGGGAGCTGCAGGGACTGACTCTTCCCCTCCTGCCCAATGTCTGCCTGGCCAGCAAAGCCACTGCTGGTACCTTGCTGGGTGAGCAGACTCATGCTCAGCCCAATGGCTTGGGAAATCCTTTCTTTGCTGTGGGCTGGTCAATAAATAACTGCTTAGTGTGCCTAGTTATGTATATTCTGCGTACAGATTATCTTTGAGACTGGCTAAAGATACCAGAACAAACTGATGCAAAACCAAGCTGGTAACAAATACCTGTAAATACATTTTCAGGATTTTTTACATTCACTGGAAGGAAAAAAGAAAATTAGTAGTGTTTTCTCATTGGTATGAAAGTATTTCCCATTGGGAAAAGGCTGAAGCACACAAAGGAAAAGTAATTTTCTATTTGTACTTGGAAAAAGCTAAAACTACTTACCAAAACATAAAATTTACTAGTATTTTATCTTGGGCTTCTTGTAAATCATTGCTTTATTCCATTACCCTTAAGTGCTTCATAGACATTGCCTGAAACCATCATTCCTGTGTGTGCATTAAAGGTGGTTAAAATACTTGGGAAAATTTCTACTGCAGGTGACTTCTTTAACATCAGTGGAGTGCATGTGCAGAAACCATTTTACAAATATTATTCCCCTTGGTAATGCTTGCATGTGGGGCTCTGGAACAATAACACTACTTAGAAAGCTGCCTGAGCAGGTTGACCCAAACACCTGCAGCGTGCATGCGGGAAGTCTTTAGGGTGCCACATACCTTCATTCCTTCAGCTCTCCAAAAATCCCTTTGTATTGCACTGAAGCTGTCAAAAGAGGTCAGTTTATTCAGCTGAAGGGAGACCAACATAACACAGAGGAATTCAGAACACCACTGATGTAGGTACTGAGTGAGGGGATAGTGTTGAAAAAGGCAAGATAACTTGAACAGTTAAAGCTTGCCTGTGAAGAAGCTGGCCTTTCTTCCTGGACATGGAAAAAAAATCCAGTAGTATTTTCCTGTGATACGATTTCTTCTTTACTACAGAAGAGGGCTGCACAGATTCCTCAGATGGTAGATGTGGTTAGAGCTGTCCTGAAAAGGGAAGACTGACTCATTCCACATGCAGGCTTTTACACCCTCCCTCTGATCACTACACTGTAAATCTTTGCTGTTCTGACATCAGCTTGGCTTTTCTTAGTCACTGGAGGAGAAGTTGCCAAACAGAATAGGTTTTGTATATCCTAACCCCTATTCTGGATAGAATTAATGGACTGAGTCTGAAAGCCAAAAGCCTCAGATTTGTTTTGGTTAATCAACGCCAGAATTTGTTGGCGGGGGAAGGATACAGATGATCTTTCACAGTTGAAAGAGTACATCAGTGTGGCAAGCGTTTGGAAGGTAACACATGTCTTAAATGCCACCAAATAACACAGCGGCTTTCACAAGACACTGCTGGACAGGATAGATTGAGTATCTTATTCCAACCCATGTGGAAGTTTGCAAAAAATTTTGGAGTGGTTGATCACAGCAAAAGGAACAAGCGCAGGAAGTACGCACAGGAGGAGTAGGAGTACAAACCCATATAAATATTCTGGCACATCAAATGCATTTCTGATATGATGATTCTGTGGAAAATTAGGTGGCACAGTTTTAGTCAATCATCGATTTTGTCTAGTATGGTGGAGGTACCATGGCATAAATTAAAGCTGGAAGGGGAGAGCAAAACAGCACTTACTAGTTTGGGTTTTTTTCTCATTAAAAACTAACACATAGTAGTGTTTTAGACTACTCTGACTTACACTACAACCGTTCTAGCCCAAGATTTAGCAGGGCTCAGTTGGTCAACAGTACTTGGTTATACTGCTTGTTAATGCATTGCTTGCACTTGTCTTGCACCTGCCCAGAGTAGTTAATTTAGAAAATAGAGGAAAAGAAAAGATTATGTTCAGTGCCTAAAGAAAGGCTACTTTGCAATCACTAACAACCAACGAACAACAGGGTTGGCACATGATCTTGCACAAAACATATATTGGTACACCATCATCCTACATGAATCTGATACCCATATTTGTTAATAGGTTAAAAAAAATTATTAACAGCAGGTTTGCAAGTAGAGTTCAAAACAGGTTGCATGCAAGAGGATGGAGTCAATGTTTGAACAAACTAGTTGGTATTGAGTTTTATTATATACAATAAAAGTATATTACATAAAGACATTGTATTACTGCAGACTGCCTGATAGGAATGATACACACAACCTTATTAGATCACGCAAAAGGTACTAACCTGAAAAAAGCATTAATTCTTATCAAATATACAAGTGAACTAAGTTTATCATAGTGATAACTAGAAAAGCAAATAGAGAGCCAAAACCATTTCCAACCTATATTATTCTATTTACATACAGCTTTTGTGAGGAGTATTCATACTTAATTTAAAATGAATGCTTATTAATCTGAGTTTAATTCAGTATGGTGATGAACATGAATAGTATTCATGTTCATCAAAAACCCTTTTAAAGTTTTAAAGTTTTCTGTATTCATCTTCTCATGCATTGCATTTGGGACAGGCAACATACTGGACCAATATTTAAAATGACCCCCAAAATGGTTACAGGAGTTGAGTGTTTAGTAACACAGTGTGACGGTTTTTTCTCTCCATTAATCACAGAATCACAGAATATGCTGATTTGGAAGGGACCCACAAGCATCATCGAGTCCAACTCCCTGCCCTGCACAGGGTCATGCCCAAGAATCACACCATGTGCCTGAGAGCATTGTCCAAATGTTTTCTGAACCGTCAGGCTTGGTGCTGTGACCACTTCCAAAGGAGCCTCTTCCAGTGCCCAGCCACCCTTTGGGTGAAGAAGCTCCTTCTAATATCCAACCTAAACCTCCTCTGACACAACTTCAGGCCATTCCCTCGGGTCAGTTAGTACCATCATTGTTGAGGATGTCTTCATTGCATAAGCAACTGTAAATGAAGTTTCCCATCCTCCAGGTGAGTTACTTTGCCAGCTCCCCCGGAAACATATTTATTCTCAATATCTCGCATGAGTATGGCATGATTGAAAGCTCAGGCTGTGCACTGCCAGCAGCATGCCCCCACCTGTCATTCCCAGCAGGCTGCCTGGGATCCCTCACAGCCAGGTGTGCAATGGAAAGAACTGCCTCCCAAGCTGCGGAGAGCTCTCCAGCGCAGCACAACCTGGCGTTAACAAGCCTCTCCTTTGCCTATCCTATCCAGCTCCTGTAGCAGGGAGCAGGAGCCCTCTGGATGACCCAGCCCTGGTCTCTGCTGCTGGGCACACCCTGGGGTGCCCAAGGCTAGACCAGAGCCCGTCTCCTGCCACGCACATCAACTCAAAGTCATGTCAAGACCAAGCAGTTGCTAAAGCATTTGGCTGAGGAGACACAAGAGTTTGAATTTTCCCCTCTTGCTTTCCCAAGCCTTACTTTGGTCAGAGCAGTCCTTTACCTGATACACACCATCTTGCCAAAAGAATAATAAAATCAAAGATTACCTTTAAAGAAATAAAGGGCTTAAAGATTGCAGCTGGAAGGCCAACACTGGAGATCTCTTTGAATGCCAGTAAACTATCACCTCTGCTCTGCAGAACTGGGTATTCCAGCCAACACCAGCACACGTGGGAAGACAAAAGCCCTTGAAGGCAGCAATCCAGTGCCATGAGCTACCAAAGTCACCCTCCATCTCCAACCTTACCTCAGGAAAATGGCATTTACAGCCACAGCACGCAAGCCTGGTTACACACAACTCCCTGTGTGGGCTGACACACAGCAGAACGGAGCTCTTGCATCCAAACCAGACATTTCATTATATATTTTTCACATATCTTTTCCTGTTTTGTCTGAAAGAATTAGTGACTTTGTAGTGTGGCGTGAGAGAGTTAAAATTTAGTTTTGACGAAAGATAGAGGAGAAAAAAACCCAGGCTGTCAAATAAAAAGCAATTCCAAACATTTCAAAATAAATGCAGAAGTTTTACCATAGCCTGTTTGGGTTTTCCCCCAATAAAGGAAGGTCTGAAGGAAAAAGACGATGCATTTTTGTTTTTTTGGATCTTTTTTATTCAAAAGTTTTCAAAGAAATAAAACAGAAAAAGCTAACAATCTAATCAAATTTACAGTTCAAAAATGTCTTTTGGCGTTTAACAACAAGTCCTAGGAAACAAAACTACAGAGTTATCTTGAACCGGACAAATAAGTTACCACTGGCAAGTTTGTGGCACTAGTAAAACAAAAATAAAAAATTAACTCTCTTGATCATATAGATATCTCTATGAAAATCTTTTTTTTTTTCAATCTGTACAAAAGGTCTTTCTTCATAAATTAATTTTTTATAATTTAATGGCTGTCTACTATGTGATGTTTAAGTAACTGATTATTTCTTTATGTACAGAGGTTAAATTTCCCAAATCTTACCCAGACAATGAGTATGGCACTTAGTTCAGACATTTCTGGCAGCAACTCTTCCCTCCCTCTAATCCAGCTATCATACTGCAGTTTTTAATTAATGCAAAAATAGCAAGTAGTGAGAGATCCAGGTTTGGAAAGTTACCAAATACAGGCAAGGTGCTGCAGGAAGTCTGGACTTTTACAAAGCAGTAATATTCCAGGGAGCATAGAACCAATAATACCACAACTTTTTAAAAAAAGAAAAAACAAAAACACATCTCTTATGACTATGCATTTCACTAGAATCTACACTTCTCAGAGCAGCAATTTACTTTTGAAACTATGAAATGTCACCGACATCTATACTCCAATACTCACACAAAATTTAAAAACTAAAAAATACTTGAAAGAAACAACTGCTTAGCCCTAGCTCCCGAGCTAGGATGATTTGGTCTGTGGAAACAGGGAGGGCCAGCAACCTGTCCCAATACAAAAGGAAATAAACTTTGAGGTAGATAACTGATCATATACAGCTGACCAGAGAAGTACACAGTTTTGGAAGACAACTTAATTTATCATTCGATTTAAAACATATGCAATTGTAATAAAGAGCTTTAGTAGCAGTGAATTATCTAATATGTGAAGTACAAATAACTGTGTATTTATGAATCAGGAATTTCATAGTTTCAAAATTGGTTTTCTTTACACTTAACACTTGTAGTGATGATGTAAAGTGTGGCACTGCTTGGATCCAAGTCTTCCTTCATGCTTTTGTGTCCATACATCAATTAAAATTATAAAACCTAAATGCAAATGTACAAAAAAGGCACATTCTCTTAACCGCAAACTGGTCCGGCAAAAATAAAGAGTACAGAAGACGCAATGCTGAGACAAATCAGAATTATTGGTTACTGGCTCTTTGTTCTTTGGTAAAGTTACCTTTTAAAAGTGCCAAGTCTTTTTATTTTTATTTACCTACTATAGAGAGCTAGTACCCAATCAATTATGCTTCTACTTAAATCTCAGCGTATGTTTGAAAACGAATCCTTTAGCTTTTGCCATTTTGCTGTAATAGCAACTTTTCTGTTTGCTAAGTCTCAGCACAATCCTCATCCTAAAGCACTATCATTAGTATAAAGGAAGGACAAAAACATTCGGTGATATCTCCACCCCAAACTCCCTACTCTACCTATGCTAAAACTAGAACATCAAGTTAGTTTCTGAAAAAAGGCAAAAAAAGATTTTACATTGCATCATACAGCAGAGTTCCTAAATCATTCAAACTACCAGAGGGAACTATTGGCATATGGCCTTACAAACAATTTATACTATTAAAATTTCCCCAGTCAGAAAATGTGTTTCACACAAAACATTTTTTCCCCTCTTGCATTTCACTACCTTACATATTATGTGAAAAAATCATTAAAAACACTTACTACACATTAAAAAAGCCAAATTTTCAGCAATTTTTATTGACTACCTTTAAAAGCCCTATGCTGCTGTTTTACAAGGCATAATAGACCAGCTCATTTGGTCAAAGCATTCTACACCATTAGTTTGGACTACTTACTGAAACAGCTACAGCATTGAAAGATTTAAGGCAAATTGGAATTTATAGAAAAGGATAAGACACTTCACACTACATTAAAAGAAAAACAGAAAGCTAAGAGACCAGACACTATAACTGCAACACTGCACTAAAGCAACATTCACACACTGCAAGCACAGAACATCGTCTTAGATGTTTTACTATTTTAAACTTCAGAAAATCCATTTCATACAAAAAAAAAAAAAAAAAAAGAATAAAAGAAACGAACAAAATAAAAATAAACCAAAACACAAATTCTGTCATGCACGTGAATAAGTCTTCGTGGTCATCTGTGCATACCCAGAAATTTGAAGGTTTTTTTTTTGCGTCATAACAATTGATAAAAACTTTTCTTTTACTAAAATAAACCTGTTCATGGGAACAGCTACTAGATGAATTTAAGGTTTTTCTTATGCACCTTATAGAACTTATAGCAAAAATAGTTTTAGTTGATTTCATTATAAATAACATTTTCAAGAACCTGTGCAAAACTGTCAATAATTCCTAAAGCACAATTGATCAGTAAAATCCATGATTGTTTCAGCCTTTGCACCCTTCTCCAGGCCAGGTCAACACTGGACATCTGTAACACAGAAAGGTCAGAGCTAGAGCAGAGTTACAATCACACAGTTTTTTTCTAATGTAGCTGTCCACAAAACTAAATAATTTCCTACTTTAGACAGCTGTGAGAAGCCAAATGAATCCGAGCATACCCCCTGAGAAGCAACACAGGCGGCACTGCAGGTGCTTGGCCCTTCCCAGGATAAGGCTCTCCACCCAGACAGAGCCAGTGCTGTGTTTCCCCCTCTCTCTCTAACAAATGCTCAGCACACAGAGCTCCCAGGGGGAACTGAGGCTGCACTCAAAGCTCTTCCCTTCTTTATTGTTTTGTTGTTGTTCCTTTTAAATTGACCAAAAGTGGTTGAGGGTGCTACTCCTGTACTCCTGTGGCATCTCCGAGGCTTTTAATCTCTGGAAAAGGAACAATAACTTTCTTTTGGTGCAGCCTCAAGGAGGCTACGTACAACAGCTAAGACAGACACAGCTACTGTGCCTCCCTGATGATAATACTGAACAGCAGGTCAGGGTTCATCAAATTAGAAGGCAGAGTTTTTTATGTACTGGCTTATATTGCCACATGGGTTTAAAAAAATACCCAGCTAATGACAAAAAAGTTTAGACAATTTTTTAACTTTTCAAAGGAAGGCAAAGTTTGGTATTTTAAGGCTTGTACATTTGTAGGTGCATAAAAAACAGGTTTGGTTTTTTTTTTCAAGTCCTTTTGACTATTTTTCACATAGGAACAACTTTTTGAAAAGAAGCTGTAAAGTTATTAAATGTAGCTGCCAGAGGAAAGATGCGGTGTATTTCTGATTGACTGCATCCACTCATGCAAATGTGCTAGTTGTAATTTACCCCTCAAATTATGGGAACATGGATATTGACTTTCCCAAAAATGCTGCATGTGCATTTAGAAAGAAGTTTCAGTTTGACAACAGTAAAAAAGCCACAACAATCAAGAGAGCGCAGTGTTCCCTGTATTTAGGGCACCAAATAACTGCCAATTCCCTCCCCTTCACCTGTCTGAAACAAGACAAGTACCAGCATGTTCCAGGGACAGAAATACCAAATGCCATGCTCTGAGGCTGAAATCAGCTGGGTAATATTAACCTTCTCCATGTGCCCACTGCTAAAGCTGACACAGATTTCACTGGCTCCTACTGCATATAAATACAGGTAACAGTGCTTCTCTGAAGAATAAAATACGTGGAGAACTGACTTACAGCAAACACATAGAATTGCTCACAGAGCCTGGAATTCTACACAGAGTCATCAATACAAAACGTGTCTCAGATGGCAACAACAACTCATCCTTCCAGGAGACTTAAGGCTGTTCCTCCTGCCTGGCCTCAGTCTACGGGGAAAGATACTGACAGGCTGGGAAAGAGAGGCAGGATGGGGATGTGACATGCAGGATTACGCTTCGCTGGCTACCACAGATCTCTGTTGGTAAGGAGGCTTTACATGCCCACAGGGAAGACTTAAGGCAAAACAAATAATTCCTTGAAAAGCGGTTAACACCAGGCAACAGCCTTGGCATGGGAAACGTGCAGGAGTCATGATTTTAACACAAGGAGATGGATAACGAGAAGAGCCTGTGGCTTTGCTTTCTGCCTGCCCTGGAAGCAAATCAAGGATGTGGGCTTCCTCTAGATGCCAGCATTTGGCCCGACTACAGGAATAACACAGGTCATATGCTGTGCTATGCAGGCTCTGCCATCTGTTGAATTTGCCAAGTTTCCCCATTGGTTTGTTTCAATCTTTCCATATAAGAAGCTGTTATGCCAATAATGGGGATGAGAGCACTGTTGTCAAACAGCACAGCAGACCTGCAGGATCAAAGCTAATGCCAAAATGTGTGTTTTGTTGGATCAATACATTTTAGAGAGATATCACACAACTGTAGCACATAACTGATTTCAACTTTTCCGTATCAAATAAATGCCACAAGGGCTGTAGAAAAACCCTTCTAACATGTGCCTCCAGCACATTATTGCAGCTGAATTGAATTTTTCAGTGTGAGGTCTTAGAAAATGTGATGTAAAAAATTATGTAGCTTACAAAGCACTTAAAAAACCGATGAGTTAAGGAAGAACTGAATTCCAGGATTTTAAAACATGGGTCATGGAGAAGGGAACAGTTAGTGCAAGTAACATTTTCGGGACAGAAATGTACAGAAGGCTAAAGAATTTTGTATGAAGTAAGTTCAGGTAAAGCTAATGATCTGCTAGTAAAAAAGGTCATGCAAGCAGAACCAGAGGAAACCTGGAGCAGGAAAGTAAAACTCTGGAATTAGAGCCAAATGAGGACATGGATTAAAAATTGACAAAATTCTGGACCAAGCAGCTTTTTCCTAGAAAAAAGGATGAGCAGGGAAATCTTCAGGAGAAAAGATCAGTAAGGATTTCTACCAGACCACCTCCCTGCCCATGGTCTGTAAGGCAGCCACAAAGCTGCTTCTAATCTTACATGTACCACAAAACTAGAGCATGATATGTCTATCAGTACAGCTCCCTTTAGCATTTTGATTCTTGTATTTTTGCATTAATTCATTGTTATTCTGTATAAAGCATGCTGCTAAAATGAACAAATTAAAATTGAACATAATCCAGTTATGGTCTAGAGAAATTATTAAAACAATATTACTCAGAATTCATTAATTCACTTCTGGATCCCATGTTTCCTTCCCTGGCTTCAAATCAGCCCTGAGTTCAAATCAGCTTCACTGTCACCAGATATTATCATCAGTATTATTTATATGACATAAAAAAAATTCACTATAGAGTACTGTAAGTTATGAAATAAAGTATCTTTGAATTCACATCTTTCATGAGACAGGATGAGGCCCTACCTCACAGTTACTTATTTTGCTGATACGTGTATGGAGAATGGTCACTGGATGTCTCTACTGTGACCTGTTGCTGACCACTGGCTTCCTGCAAATAAAAAGGAAGACAAGCCATGAGACAAAATCAAGCAGCATTACTTGCAATCCATATTTCCATTTGACCCATGCAATTAACAGTCTTCAAATCTAAAATCTTCCTCACATTTCTCAAATGAGGTATTCCAAATCTGAGGTGTTAACTTTACCTTGATTTATATTTCAGAAAACGGAGAAATAAAATGATCATGCAAAACTTGTATTTCCTCAGCTGCTTTGATGATAATTAAAAAAAAAAAAAAATCCAAACTTTTGACATTATAGAAATCAATAAGACAGAGAGAGCAAATATCTGCTAGAATATTTTCTATCTGCAGATGTAAAAGAGTATTCTGTCCCTCTCCTTTTGAAGGGGAGTGAGAAGAATGAGATCTACTTACCACAGAAACACTATGAGTACTGTGATGGCATTGGCACTAGGCAACACAAAGAATTGTAGATAGGACTTTGCACCAGGCTCCCCAGAAACCAGGCAATTAATTCATTCATCTGAGAGTGCTCTGGCAGACAGAGCAATCAGGTAATTACCAAAAGTATTTCTCCAACCCACATGGGCAGATGCACCAAACTGATTTAAACAAATTCTGGAGTTTCTGAATAAATAGACTTTGAATTAAATGTTTTTTTTTCCTTACAGGTTCTGGAAGAGACTGTCTGGCAGTCATTCTGAATACATGAGCTGCAGCATACCATGTCTACCTCCTTAGAGAAGCACTGACCAATGAAAGAGTGTAAGGTAAGTCAAAATAGTAGATAAATTATTTTGTTTACTTATGTTATGCTCTCCAACGAAACTGATCAACTCCTCTTTGATGGAGAGATTTATTAGACAAACATGCACAGTATCCTGAGATGCCAGTGTCAAATCAGGACTCTGCAAAAAATTACAATCAAGGTCTGTTGGCAGAGAATTTTGCTCAAAGGTAAACTAAGTGAAAGATCAAAACTACAATACACTCCCTGGCTTGTTACTATTTGAGTTAGGTTTGACAAAACAAAAAGTTTGCCTGAGCTATGCTCATAGAGAAGATTGATCCAAGTACTGTACTGCCATAAGTACAGGTCATTTTTTGTTGTAATACTGGCTATATTAGTTGAGAATAATAACATTTTATAGTTTTAATACATATGGCATTCACAGTACATTCACAGTTACAATATTTGCCTTTAAGCATAAATTTTCCTAGCAAAAAAAAAAAATTAATATCATATTAATATTTCTTATTTCTGGTCTTTCATAAAATATTTTATAAATATACTGACCTCAACAGGAACCGCTGCTGTCTGGACATGTGTGTACTGGGGGATGTAGGCTCCTTGCATAGCTGTTGTGGCTGGCATGTACTAGAAAGACAGAGTCCATTATGTTGAGGTCAAATCCAATATAAGTTTAAAGGTATTCAAAATACCTATCATGGTATTATTTAACAGATACTGGCTGTTTCCCTAAAGCAATATACATGAGAGAAAGACTTTCGCGTCTGAAATCAATAGGCTTTCCAGAAAAGTCATGTATCTGTTTTGAGAAAATTCAAATTTAGACTTCAAAGAGTAGGTAAAGGACTTTTCCTTCTCTGTTAACCCAAATCATCATATTTTCTTCTTTTAACCCAATCTGGTCAGAAAAGAAGTGTCTTGCAGTTTAGAAGCTAGCCTGAATTTCTTCTGATTTAACTTCTGTTCCACACTTTAAGAGAACAGAGTTGCAGAAAGGAGTATAAAGAGTAAAACTAACTGTTTTAAATCTTTTGGATGCAACTCTGAAGTTACCCCCTGGATTCCTTTCATTTGCTTTGGTCTATTTTTATTTACTCATTTCCAATTTCTGATCAGTTAATAGGCTGAATAAAAGCTGCTGAATATGATTTCAAAATGGAGTCAGCTCCTAATAATTCACTGGACATGAGATGACTTACAGGATTACTTTTTTCCACATGCAAGCTGCACAGGCATACTGTGATCTACACGCGGTATTTTCTACTTGGGTAAGTTCTATTTTGTATCAAATTGCTACATACTGTTCCAGTACTGCCTAATGAAAGATGACTCATCTGCTGTGTCAGAGGGCTTATCATTGATGCAGGCTGTAGTGACATGGTGTGGTCCATGGAGGGAGTCAGAACAGCACCCTGTTAAAACAGAGAAACAAAAATTGTTGCAGGACTGAGATTTTAATTTCATTTTTGATTTGAGAGTCTAAGTACAGACTGTCCTTATGAGGGGATATACCACAAAAACTCTCCTTAATCCCAGGCACTGACTCGAAAAGCAGGTCTGGGGCATTCTGAATATTTTACTTGAGTATCTGTAGATGCTCAAAGTGGAAGACTTGCTTTGACTTCCCATTGTGCATTCAACTGATGTGCAATGCACTTGAGAGACCTGCTGAAAATGCTTTGTAAAATATGAGTTTAACCAGATGCTGACTTGAAAGCAAAAATTTGCACATGTTACCTGGTACAGATTCACTTAGCTTAAGCTTTGGAATTTCATGCTTTAGTAAGAAACTTTTATCTCATCTTTAGGAATGGTGGCTTTGGAGGAGGAACATTTGTGTCGGAAGAATTCTACCCATCACATGCGATGTTCACACAGGAGACAGCTGCCCTGCTTAATGGCTGGTTTCATTACAGACACATTTCAGAAGAGTGACTTAGCAATGCTGATTCTTTGTCTAAATACCAGCTGCTCTGATGACATTTCTATTGCTTCTGCACCATTTTGTTAAGGTCATAAAAATCATACTCTAAACTTTTAAACACTTCAGGTTTCTAAATATGGAGGGCACACTCATAAGGTTTTCAGAGGTAACTGAAATGGAAGATTATCAAGAAATTTCATTTTACCAATCATGTTCCACAAAAACACATCTCCAAATACTTTGTATGACTTATGCTTGCAGCAGGTGTTGATTAAAATTAGTGGAGGCTCAACACTAACAGAAATAATTGCAGTGTACTGAAAACAAGTATTTTGAATCAATAACT
Source organism: Corvus hawaiiensis (assembly GCF_020740725.1). Lineage (NCBI taxonomy): Eukaryota > Metazoa > Chordata > Aves > Passeriformes > Corvidae > Corvus > Corvus hawaiiensis. The sequence goes on along the minus strand of NC_063219.1, from coordinate 24,124,558 downwards.
AATCCTTAAAAAGAAAAAAAAAAGTATATAATATACTTGGAAAAACAAGCATGTGATCAGTGTAGATGAAATGAGTCACAGGCACATCAAACACTGAAAGAATTTCCTGTCTGTAGACTGCAGGCTTCTCTGAAAAGCAAATGAGCAAGACAGCACCCGTCTTTGCACAGGCCAAAACTGAACTTCAGTCTAGAATCTAGGTCTTTATTTTCAGCTGTGAAATCCATCTTCTGTACCTGTGAAACTAATACACCTTATAGCATTATAACATATCAGCTCTTGTCTTTCACAGCATTATTTGCAGGATGTTGTTTTATGAAAATCTGTGTTGATAGAGAAAGAAGTTTAAACCTGCTCTATGTGTATTTAACATCAAAAACCACAAATACAACAACAATTAAGTGTGTGAGATGGTGTTCTGGTTCAACATCACCTTCTCTGCATGCCCAAGAAGAAAATGTTCTGCCAAGAAGATTTACATTTTATAATCTGCATGGAGAGGTTAATTAAAGTCAAGACAATATCCTTTCTATATCTGGAAACAGACCTGTTTGTTAACTATGGGAGTGCATGTATTAAAGTGCTGTTATTATAAATAATGTTCATTTCAAGAAACCCAGTAATTCTCAGATATAATGGTACTTAATTGGTAAATGACATAGACAAGAAGCAAAATATCATGGGAGAGTAGAGATTAGAATGCCTGACAGTCTGGTACCAATGCCACAGCCAAAAGTGTAGGGAGACTAGCATTACTCATGAGTGGTGAAGCCAGAACAAGCTATGCAGGTTTTCTCAAGTGAGTGCCCATAAAGTAATTTTTATCACTACATCCATCTGTGTTTCACAAATTATCCAGTCTGAACTATTGTAGACCTATTCTAAAACATTGGGTCTCAAATTCCAGGTCCTGAAAGGTAGACAGTATGTGAAACATTTGGTATTTGCAAAGTACTTTCCATTTACAGTAAAAAAATAAAACCAAAAAACCCAACACCACTAAGTTTCCTCTTGGAATTTTTCTCTAATGGTCCTCATCACACTGATACTCTGAAGGTAGCTTTCTTTTTTTCCTAATAAAATGAGGTCCCAATTCAGGCTACTGTCTTTGTTTCACTTTTCATTTAGATCCATGGAAGTAATTGGGCAGGAATTGACATACTTCCTGTTGTTTGAAGTAAGTAAAGTGTTTATATAATAGATAAGCACAACAATGAAGAAGCATAAAAACTTACTGGGTGCTGCATTATATATGGTTGAGGCTGCATCCAAGAAGGACTCTGAACCTAGAACAAAATTGGTATTTTATTCTTCATTTTACACATTCTTGGAATACTCCAACTTAGATATAGTAATAATTTAAATCATGTTAACCTGCCTCCTCCCTTTTTTATTGACTTTGACTTTTTAATCCAATTAGTCACTCTGTGGAACAACATTGATTTCTATGAAAAATGTATTCATTGTAACCTGTAAATCAGAGACGAGATTTGGAGACCATATACCACATACACCTTTCAGAACAAAATACAGTGTTTTTAGTGCAGGTTTCAGAAACTTTATCAAATACAATGAAAGGGGTCAAATAAAGGAATGACAGATTTCTGCTATGTTGAAAAAGGAGGCTCCTTCTATCTCAGAAATGTCTTTGGGGAGAAGTAATTGGGATCTCAGAAGGTATAGCACCATCTGCTTTCTAGTGTGATCAGAATAAAATAAATTATTGCATTTTCACAACTGAAAAAGAAATATCAGGGATTCTGCTGTAATCTTGTTGTAGGAAAAATGAGAAGATTTAGGAGAGCTGTTCTTTTGCAAGACATTGTGGTATGTTATTCCCAAAGCACAGGAAGAGGAGAAGGTTCTGATGAGAGTTCCTGCTCTTGCAACAAGCACATTTTCTCTCCAAAACCGGTGACCACCCGAATACTTCAGGTGCAGTAACTAACTTTGCATGACAAACTGAATTATAAAATGGGAAACTAATAGGTTATATTGTTATCCTGGTTAAAAAGAGCTGGTTGCAACAGCTCTTGGAAAAAGCATGCAAGAAATACAAAAGGTAAGGACGAAAACGTTTCCTCCCCACCTGCTGCAGGTGTGTAGGGTAAGGCAGGAATCTGACCTGCACCACACACAGAACTGGCTCACTGCTGCTGGACATTTAAAGCCCTTTAAATGCCTCTACCATCATTTCCAGAGTCCTGTGAACAGGACAGGTAAACACATAGCCTTGAAAAAAACCCAGGTGAGGTATTTTCTGGAAGATGGAAATATTTCTTCCCTCCTTTTGGTACTGACTTTCAAATCAGAGTTGTTGTTTTTTTCTTTTTCAGTCAGGAAAAAAGCAAACAGGAGTTCAAAAATGGAATGGAAAAGACTGGAACACCCCCTTTCCTCAGGCAAAATCTCAATGGCAAAACTACTGGTACAGCCTGACTAAAGCTTTGGCTAATCTCGCAGGATGATAGTAACTGGCTCGGTGCAGTCATTTGGGTACACAGGGGTTGCAGAAACAAACACTAGCCAAAACTTGATTAAATTTGTTTACCTGAATAAGAATAAATATAGGAGCAGGTTATACCATGCCTCAAAGAAAAAAAATAATAACCTGTGCTTGTGTGATATGTTCTGTTGTGTAGAAGACAGAAAGCTGCAGGTTTCAGTGAGAAGGGTTCAGTAATGAAGATGTGACTAATACTCAAATTGTGAAACTCTTCTGGCCAAGAACCTCCTTCCTCCTCAATACAAATACTTCAATTTAATTTCAATTCCAATTACTGTGTCACTTAAAGCATAATGATATTAATAACTCCATCCACAATAATTTAAGCTAGATGCCATGTATATCATAATACTGGTAACTACATTTCTGGAAACATAACGGATTGTGGTCTGCCTATCTCAATAAGCCCAAAAAACAATACTGTATTGCTAAGCAGTATGTTTCCATGCCAACTCCCAATTTTTACCTGGATTCTGAATATCAGAGAGTCTTATATTGATAAATAATTTATATTTTAATACAGAATAGTAGATAATTTTGCTGAAATACTTTTCTGGCTAAGAACTTACTGTAATTTCTGAGGTAATGCAGTACCAAGCAGAATGATTCAGTATACTGAAAAATAGAGTCTAGCATTGTCTGCCAAGAGCAAACATCGTGTTGCATAAGTTACCTCAGAAATTAATATAAAAATAATCCAGCTGCCCTTCACACCAGAGAACGCTGCTTTAACTCCTACGCAGCACTTTGCTCGTGCAAAGTGGCATTAGATCTCCAGACTAATGCCAGACAATTCTTCCTCATCCTCCTCACTTGGAATTGAAGGTTACATGGAAATTTCTGCAAGAGACAGCTGACAAAATGGCCCACAGTGTCTCTGTTAGCCTCCTGTCTCCCCCTTAGACACCCTTCCATATTCATTCACACACACAGGACGTTAGAAAGCTCAGCATGTCTCCCTCACTAGAAAATAAACAGCCTCTTCTCCTTCCCCGACATATAGAAGTAAGAACTTTCTAAATTTAATGAGTTTGAGTTATTTATGACCCGAGTCACTGCTATTTACTCCATCTATGTGTTAAACAGAAAAATGCCAAAATAGCTCATCATTTAGCGTAAACTGGCATAATTGGCAGGTCTTAAGCAGTAATTACAGAGCACATATCTGAGACTGCCATACTAGTTGTATTTAAAGCAAGTTGTTTGTAAACTGAAATGTATGATGCCCTAAAATTGAGGGTTCCTAAGAGATCTACATCAAAGTACTAAAAGTGTTCCATATAATTTCTCAACGTGTTGAATTGTATATCAATATCCCTTGTGATGACTCAAGATGGCACCTATCAAAATCCCTCTTCAGAAAGTTTTGGACTGGGCTCTAAAACCAAAAATGTCCACAATTTGTGTTTTAATTTACTGTTCAAAATAAAGTACCCTTTGGTTTAGAAATACTGTGCTAGGCTATTAAATGCTTTACTCCTCATATAAAACCACTGAATTTGAATGCTGAGGTAATTTGAACTCTGAGCTCTGTTTTTCAAATTTCCTTCTCTAATTCTGTACCCTTCTTAGTACAATTACATGAGACATTATTGTTGGGCTTTCTGAAAAAAAAACAGAGAAAAGCTCAAAATGCATGGAAAAATATCTTTAAAAATGAATTTAATTAAATCAATAAGGTTTTAAATAAAGAATCATTACTTTAGATATACTGCTGGTATTAAAAGAATTTGACTGAGAGACAACAAAAAATCTCACATAAAATGCAGAAGTGGCTATAAATCCCTCAGCCATCAGCACAAGTTGGAGACTTGGTTTTGCAAGACACCAGGATCTCATTAAATCACTTTGCTTCCTGACACACACACTCTTAGGTTTTCAGGCTGTCACTTTCATGCTGTACAGCACAAGGAGGCCACTTCATTAAAATGAAACATTATTGGAGACCTTGTAAAACCAGATGTAACAATTGATAAATAAACATAATGAACCATTTCAGCTACCAAGTTCTAAATACAAACCTGGTATGTAGAAACCGGAGAAGCAATATATGGCGTAATAGATGTCTGAGTAATCATTCTGTTTGCTGTAATACTGTAGGGTGATGGATAAAATCTAGAAAATGCAGAAATATTTATTAAATGCCAGTTCTGTGCATCTTTCATAATGCAAACATTTTTTTTCTTAGTGTGCCATTCAACATACCCATTTTGTAAAGCAGCTGTGGTTGGATCATATGTGAGTGTCATTCCAGCCTTAAAAAAAAAAAAAGGTGTAAAACAGAGAGTTGACAAAATTAATTTTAATTGTAAATGATTTCTCTTATTCTTTCTTTCATTGTCTCATCTTTAACTGAAAATTTGTATTGAAATAATTTATTGCCATAACTCAAGGAAAGGTTAATTGACAGAAGTAATTATATAGTGAAGAGAATCACCGATATTGACTGTGAATACAAGTTTCCATGTTCCCATCACAAGGAACAAAATGCAATCTACTAAACACCTGGCTAAAAGAACATGTGTGTGTTTGAGATTCAGGGCATGCAGATGATTATGTTAGGGTGTTGCCTACAATATATGAACTATAAGAATGAATGGGGAGTGCAGTTTTTCAAGAAGGCACATTTGAATTTTCCTGTCTAACACAAATGAGGTGTCTAGGCTTGCTAACCACAGTAAGTCTGCAAAACTATTATCTCAAACATTAAAGATTAAAACAACTGTTGACTAAAAATAATAATGCTGCATGGCACTGGTATACTATTTTAATCTTGTGAAAGTGATGTGCATTTTAGTGTTGCATACATCAAAGGATTATTTATTGCATGTAAGCACAGTTATGTTTCTGGTAGTTTAATAATAGGAGAAAGCTGAAGTTTATAATTTGACCAAGTTGAAGGAGATTTTATTGTCCACTTTAATGAGATAGGACTCAGCATTTCACATTTTGCTTTTTCTCCTCAGAAGAAAGACAGAGTTAAGTGTTTTTTTTATAGAGACACAAACTGTCAGGTAAGAGTTGCTTGCACATTTTTAATATGCCAAAGGCCCAAGCCAAGAAGTCTCAATGCCTATCATTTTCCTAAGTATTCATTATTGCACACCCACACTAAAGCTTGAAGGGAGGACTTACAAGTCTCACCTCGCCTTCTCTGTGCCATGCTCTTCCATTCTGTATGTATTTATTCTGATTCTGTCTCTTTTTCTGTCCTCCATCGGCAAACTTGCACAATAAAGGTTCTGCAGGAACTGAGAAGAAAGAAGAAAAATAAGTTGAAGTAGCACTCATACACAGGTATTCAACTCTCCAAAGGAGGTATGGTTTTAAGTTATATTCCAAATAGGACAGTTAAATAACACAGAGCTGCACTACAGCATTAACAACTGTTCTGCACGGCACAAGCACAGCTGCCACACACAAACAGAGCATCTGGAATGCCTTATATCTTTGATTTGTAAACTACTGCTGTAAAACCTGTTGGAAAGAAACATGGTCTGTATATCCTGAGTATGTGTGTCTTGGTCTGGGGATGAACAAGAACTGCCATCAGAATTCTGAGCTTTGCCTCTTTGGAAGTATATCTAAAGAAGGAGGAGAAAAAATCTGGCCAAAGGTCTATAACATATTCTCCCCACCCCTTGGAGGTTTCAGTAATGTCCCAAAACTTGAAAGTGTTTTACTCATCCAGAACAGGCAGAAGAGCTGGCACAGTACATCCACTCACTCCAGCTGGCAAGGGAGAGTGGGCACCTTTATCTCCTGACACCTTGCACTGAGAAAATGCCACAACTGTCAATTCCCATTTTATCTCTGCTCTATAAAGAACACCCAATGCAACCAGAAATTCTTTAAGATTGTACTTTTCGAATTTTTGCACACTGCCATGAAACAGTATCACCACACTTTATTATTTTTTATTGTTACTGTTATTATTATTTTTCCTAATACAATCCTGACCATTATTTCAATTTTTAATGTCAGAATTGAAGCAATGGAAAGGTTTGCATAGTATTCTTTCTTTCCCTGTTAACCAGCTTCCATGTTTCCAAGTACCTATGGCTGAAGCACAGCTCTGCTGCATCACACCACACCCTCCCTAATCACAGGGTGGAATCACTGTTATGACTTGGATGTAAACGCTTCTCTGCCAATAATTCCTGGTGCATGAGCTGTCTAAGCTTTACCATGACACTCCTCCAGTCATTCTCTGTTTGGAAACATCTTCATGAGACATGGCTGGACCTGAAAACATGTCAGTTTCCAAATGCAGAGTAAACATGTGGGGTGGGAAGGCCACCTGCAAAAAAACAACCCCAAGAAAAATTTTCAACAAAATCTATTAATATAACCATGGTGAGTGCTGACGTCTCTTCACCCTGCCTGCATTTGCAAAAGATGGTTGGTATTGAAAACCTCAGAGATGCTTAACCTTGCAAAGAGCTTGACTTTTAAAACTTTGGCACAAAATGAGCATTAATGGCCAAATCATCCCTGGCTTTGGGTATTACACCTAAAACACTAGCTCTGGTTCTACTGGAAAAATATCCACTTCCTGAATGACACACCTTTTGACAGCCTTCTCTATGAAAAAGGGAGACAGAACTGGTGGGTGGTGCCCTGTCTCATCTCCAGCACTGACCACACAGGTCAGAGACCTGCACCTCCCCTACCTGCTGCTGTTACACAGAGTCAGACTATAACATTAAACATGACAACCAAATTAATTTAAAACCTATTATCCTATAGAGAATAGTAATTAAAATCCTACAATCATAAAATAAACCAGGAAAAGGTTAGGCTAATGACACTGGAAAAATATAAGAGACTTATGGACGATGGAGTAAATGAACAAGGAAATAACAGAAACCCTAAAGTAGGAGACAAACTGGAAAATAGTGTCTTCCAAACCTTGCATTTCTGAGGGGATTTTTGGCATTTCCAGAACTGAGTTTTACTTTGGGGTCTTCTGTTACGTGAAGCAACTTCTGTTTCAACACATTTGGGGCAAAAAGGTACTATGTTAATATGCTGATAGATAATTTGATGTTGCTTTATAAAAGCTATATGCCAATAACCTTGGTCACAACACATAGCATTTTAGTCCACATACAGTTCTCTTGAAATAGGAGGAGGTAATCTCAGAATACGCTAGCCAGTATGGGTAAATTTGTCAGATTGTGGTCTGAAATTATTTTGATTGATTTTAAACAGTGAGGAAAACAAAAATCCATTGGACAGTAAGAGAGGAAGTCCAAATACTGAAGTTAACTGCCTTAAACAAAAAAAAGCTCTTCCCCAATTTGAATATCTTTGGCCACTTATGCATTATTTCAAAAAATCTAGTTTTGTGGGGAGCATATGTGACTTCCAAAATATACACTATAAAATTTTGGATGAAGTCAAAAGAAACTGGCATGAGAACAGTACAGAAAGACATCAGAAAAACCCTAAAGGTTTCTAGCCCTGTCATTCTGTATTATAGCACTCACAGGTAGTAAATGCTTTATTTAAAGCTGCATTATGCTTTCATTAAAAATCCCTACAATGAATTGTAAAAGAATTTTCTGAAAGCATTATTTGTGCTTGCATTTCCCATCATTGTCTCAACATAAAGATCTTTTTAAAAAAAAATCAGAGCAAACCTGTCCAACTGTTTGAATAAAATGTTCATAAAAACCGATTTTAAGAATAAATCTGAATTTTTTGTTAGTAGATAACTGAAAACAGCTACATTTTAAATGATCTTTTGTGTTGCATTGTAAAAATACTCCGACAAATTTAAAGAAGAAGAAAAAATGAAAGAAGAATTATACACATGTACTGGATTTTGCATATGTAATATCCAAAACCTGCAGCAGTGAAGAAACCCAAACATTTAAAAAGCCATCAGTAAGTGATCTAACAGAAGTTGGTGCTCCATCTGACAGAACACAGATCCAGCCATGGGAACCCTTGATTCTCTGACCTTCCACCTTCCCTTGCTCCTCACTGCACCCATGAAAGAGGCCAAATGCTGCGAATGCTCCAACTCACGTAAAAAAGCCCAGTGCAGACCATCTACTTAATAGCACTTAATAGCCTGCTGTGAGCAGGCTGCACAGCATTGGCCTTCCCTGATCCTGGTTCAAGATCTGAAAGCTGACAGTAGGGACTGCTCCAGTTGAAAGCCCAACTGCAATTTTTGGCTGCTCTTCCATACACATGACTCGAATAGCACCGTGTTCATTCCTGCAACAACACAACGACTGATGGTCATCAGAGGGAGGGTCACGAGAAGGAGATAAACCTTCTTGGGAGCCAAGTATGACCTACTGATCTCCCTCCCACCAGAGAATGAACATAGACCTTACTCTCTCCAAAATGAGACCTGAACTTTATTTCGTCAGCTTACCTTTTCTTATATTTTTCACAAATATGTAACATATTCTCTCTCTTGCACATAAGAGTGTGCATATAACAGATATATATTTGAACAAAAAGCTCCAACAAGTCCTACAAACCAGTTAAGCAATCTTTTGTAGTCCAGGAAGGAAGGGAGAGTCATTTTTATTGTTTAATTGCTGGGAACTATGCAAGCCCAGTGATGAAGCAGATCATTAATCATTCAGTGACTTGCCTGTATGCACAAAACCAAGGCAGTGTACAAATATTCAGAGCTGCATTCACAGCTGAGAGGTGCCTGATGTAAAAGGCTATGACTTACAGTGGAATTCAGCTTTTCAGCTAGGACCCTATGTTTAACATGCCCATGCTTCTGACAAACAATGAAAACCAACACTGCCAATGGTTTGCAGATGCCTGTTGAGCTGCAGCTATGTAACCATGAGCTTTCCTGGCCTTCAACAGCAGGTCATGGCTTTAAAACTTGGGTGTGGAAAGTGCTGATCATCTCGTCCTGCCCTGAATCACCCTCCTCTAGGGCTAACGTTTTTAAAGAAGAGAGATGTGAATGCAATATTAGTCCAGAGAGTAAAGTCTTCCTTGTAGACACTTTGTGTGCATCTGCACATTAGAATTCAGTTTGTCTTTGTTCAGTGTCTACCCAGATAGCTACCAGGTGATACCATAAATGCAAGAACAAAACTGATGTCCTTTGTTTTACTTTGTGTTTACACCCTTGACTTTACATGGCTAATTTTATCAACTTTTCAATAAACCCTGCTTTCAGTTACTAAAAAATACAAGAGAGTTGAAAAATACTATTCTTTTAGTCAGTTTTCAATTAAACTGCATCTTTTAGAGACTTTCATTACTTATTTTCTAGTGCAAAGCATATGTGACTTAATGAATTCTGACATTAAAACATCACTTTAATGATAGAGCAAGCCTGTACAGCTAGAAACTTTTGCCAAAGGCTGTGGGAATTAAAAAAGAAATTGTGCAACCTAAGATTAGGGTAGCTTTGTATCTTTAAGGAGAAGTTAAATATTATACTCTTCACCATCCTAGTCTTCACTTAAAACATAATGCTCAGGATTACACTGTTTTAGTAATTTATACAAAGTTTAATAATTTGTCACAGAAGGATATTTTGAGAGGTTTTAAGAAGCATTTTTCTTTTCTATTCCTATGTTGCTTCTTAAAACTAAGCAGCAATTGCAAATTATGAATTTTAAAGCAGTTAAACCCTCTAATTCACGGATTTCACAAAATATTCAGAGTTAATGATCTTTGTGGGTCCCTTCCAAGTCCAAATCTTAAGTGAATGGCCCATACAGGGATCAAACCTACAATGCTGGTGCCTTAGCTAATCTCAGGGTCTTGATCTAAGCAATGAAATTTTTGCCCCTCTGCCTTCAATGTGACAACCAGTAATGACACTGGCACTGGCAGCCCTTGACACCCTGTAGCAGCAGTTTTCAGGCTGTGGTTCATGTCTATTTTCTAAAGGACCTGTGAAAGATAATGGAAAGAAAAGTGAATTTATGGTCAAGCAGCTTAAATTCACTAGAGATGTTCAGTGCTGGATACTTTGTAAAGGTAAGAAACTAGAAAACACTCGAATATGACTGACAGAAGGCAGCTACGTCAGGGCTCCATTTTCACTCCTACCCGCACTAGAGAGATGTCCATGACCAGGTAATTTCAAACAGTAGGGTCTATCATTCCTGGTGGACCTCTTCCTATCCTAGTCAAGAACACAGGCAGGAGCAGGGCTCTCTCACACTCAATTTCCTCCCTAAAACAGAACTGGAGTGACCAATATCTTTATCCTAAGTGGGAAGAGAGGGGTGGGTCATGGATAATTTTTGATTTTTGCATCATCACCATAACCAGCCATTCCTGAAGCAAAAATGCTCTCTACCTTACACACATGAAACCAAAATCACCTTAGTTCTTTTTCAGTAAAAGAAATATTAAATAATCCATAAAGCCTATAGAACAGGCATAAAACTTCTGCAACTTTTAAACTTCTGTATTCTCATTTTAAATAAAAGAGAGACAAACAGTCAAACTTACACATACCTTACACATTCTGTAGCACAGCTGCTTTAGGTAGTTATTTACATAACTATTCTCATGTATCATCACACAGCTACATGCTACTGTGACTGGGAGGAGACGCCTTTCAAGATTTTGCCCACAAGATCATTTCTACAATCACTACGGATCCAACACAAGACTAAAAGACAGTGAGCATTGAGTATCATCTTCAGGGGAGGAAGGCTAAGTATGCTGCTGCTCTGCTCTCACTGCTCCTCTGCTGCACCCTGGCTCTTTATACCAGTCCGGTCTGTGTCCTCCAACACACGTCATGACACATACATTTCACAGGAGAATAGAAAAGCTTTAAATATTACATTCTTAACTGAAAGCAATAGTTCTTTAAGGAGAAAAGTGAAACTAAACGCAAAAGTTACTTTAAAATTAGAGCAAACATATAATAAACATTCAGTTGAGAAGATCATTAAGTAAAAAAATTAGAGTTCTGAGTTTGGTTTTTGGTGACAAAATGGAAAGGAAGTCATAGTCCATAAAACACAACCAACTATTACAATAACCTACATTAAAAAAAAGGACAAACCCCAACAACAAATGATGAAACTAATGCATCACTTCTAGGAGTTTCAGGATTATACCAGCTTGCAGGGCATTTCAAATTGCTCTCTGAGCTAACCTTTCTTCTTCTTTACCAAAGATAAACAAGGACACACTAAATATTGAATATATTTCATTAAGGTAAATAAAGCCTGAATAGCCAGTTACATCTGGGTTTAACCTGCTCAGCATCATCAATGCCCAGTCACTCACCTAACTCTAGAGTTGACACTTTTGTGACCATCCTGTGTTAATCCCCAGCCTTCTCAGATTCTTAGAGGTTTTTTTGTTCCATCCTCTCATGCTCCAGGGGAGGTTTCACCTATGCTTTCTATAACTGTTTGACCCATTCTTCCATTTAAACCCAAACTTAGTTAAAATAACAAAGCTGCATTATGAAAGTGTGTTTTTGTTGAACAAATGTTCTTCCTCCCACACCTATTTCAATACAGGCCCATCTCTCCTACCCTCTTCATCCTGATAACAGTGTTTTTAGAGCCAGCTCCCTTTGCTGATTTTAGCCAAGTTTCTAGGACACAATGTTTTAATTTAAACATAGTTCCAGTTCTACGATTTTGTTTTGCATGTGTTTGAACTTGATCCTTTATAATCCCAATGGTTGCTAATCTATTTCAAAGCAGTTTCCTAATCTTTGTTTGTTCAAGAGCTTTCCCACTACCATCCAGTTTTCTCTGTGCAGGTAGTCCAAAATCACAGTTGCCTCATGGCTGCGCCACTTTTTGGCAGACTGCAGTATGGTATTATGCATAAATTGAATTCTCTAATAAGACTGCACTATTGGACAGGTGGCTTGCTATGTGGTATGGAACTCCAGGAAGAATGTGAACTCCATAAAAACCTTTGCAAGGAGCTGTGAAACTTCACAGAACCAGCATGGAAACAGAGGCTGTACCCTATACAACAAAATTGAGAGTCTTTAAAAACGAAGGTTCTCACAAGTCCCTTATGCACCTGATTATTCATCTCTTTTTCAGTATCATGGAAGGTGAGACCCCATCTCACTTAACTGACTTCCAGACATTTGGAGTTATCTATTTCTGAGTGACTGATCTAGACACCCTTTGTTACCACAAGGAGAGTCTCTGGAGGTGTGTTTTTCTTTACCTGTTCTAGACAGAGAGCCTGGACAACTACTTTGCAAAGTAAGCATTAGGAGTTCAAGCCTGTGAGGTGGATTACATCTTGAGACCCCTGTTTAGTTTCCACTTTCAGACAATGGACAGTTCTGTGCAAATTTCTTGTCCCTAATTCATCACATTTTTATGTTAATTGTTTCCTTCATACTGCAGAAATTGTTTCTACAATTCCATGCAGCAGCTTTTTATTTCTGCCTGGTTGAACCTCCTCATGTAAGGGTGCTACTCCAGCTTCAGCAATGGCCCACCAGAGACAGAGCATGATTAGCAATGACATGCTTGATGGCTCATTCATTGAGAAAGGAGAATGCAAGTGAAAATAAAAATTAACAGACTAAAAAGCACTAATAGGAGCTTCTGTTACAGTTTTTTAGTGTCATTACTGCCTGTTGATACACAGACAGGCTGTAACATTTTTACTAAATGTAATGAAGTCAAAATAATAATATAACTAAAGTAACAAATGCAACAGTGCACTTAAATTTACCAAAACTTCATAACAAAGTTTTAACTAAATAATAATCTCAGCAATTAATCCCAATGCAAAGGGCCTGCAAAAGCAAGGCTAGGGAAGTCAAAATACTGCATTAGATTAGTTTTGCTGAAGGGAGTGGTTTCCTGTACTCTGAAGCATTTTCCATCCTTACAGCAGCACAGACTGCCTCAAACTGGAGCAATCTTTCAGGGATGAGGCATGTTTGGAGTTTTACTAAACAAGCTGCATTCTTGTCTGCCTGCCGAGGGCTACTTTCCTCCTCCTTGGTGACAGGGTCTGGCTGCAGAGAACATTTCACCAGTGGGATAAAGGCAGCTTCAGCAACCACATCAACACTGTAATTTGTAAAATTCCCACTTGGGATTCTCAATAAAATGCCTACTGAAAGCTGCCTGGAATGTCAGGCACGTATTCTTTCCTTATTGTCCTCTTTACTTTCTATTTTACTCAGCAGCTCTGAATTTCCTCTCCTCATTCTTCAGTGTTCATGGAATATACATTTTGTCTCTTAGAAACAGTGCTGACAAAGCAGACAAACTGATGAGGAACTTGGTGTGACAACAAAATTGTACTAAGCCTTCTCTGAATTTTGCCTTGCACAATATTTCTAGAAGCAGCATTCTATGCTGATCTCCTTCCATTTTCTTGAAGGACTTCAAAGCCTACACTGACTTGAGAGTCGCAGCTCCCCAGTGAACGATTGTGCCAGGCACTGCGGCAGATTCCTTTTTTTTCTAAGCAAATATTTTTTTTTAATACTTCAAAAAAATCATCAACAGATGACAAAACCAGCCAATTTTTGCCTCTGAAAAAAGCCCTATCCATGGACAATCAGCCAAATTCTGTTCTCGTACTGCTATTTGTTTCCTCACTTCAACTGGGATTATGTGGGATGTAAATTTGTACATAGCTGGCATCTTAGCTGCTTGTTTCTCTTCTAGGAGAGAACACTACTAGATTCCTAGAAAAGGTTTACAACAGAAAAGCCATATAGTGTGTTCCAAGCAAGCATTACAGTCATCCAAAAAGACACAGTTTAATTTTAATAAGCATGCCTCTAAACGAGAAGCCAGATACAACAATCAGTGTAACAGGCTTCCACCATGCAAGCAATAACCTATTCATACATCTTGTAAGAAATATATGCAACATACCAGAAACTCCTGCTGGTGTCTTTATGAATTTTCCATTAAAATGAGCAATCACTGCTTCACATTTTTCTGTTGACTCCATCCTAAGAAAATAAAGAATAATTTACATAAATTAAACACTCAACCAGATTCCCATGTTTGTGATTTTTTTTAAAGCATATTTCTTGCTTTTTCTCTCTTCACTGCTGTGGCTTGCTTTCCCATGTGTAAACAATGGAGAAGATGTTTTCTAAGAACATATAACTTCAGAAAGGTAAAGCCAAACTCAATTAAAATTTTATGTGCTCTGAGACCAAACTCAGTGCCAAACTGAAAATAATACTCTTATTTACTCAGAAATTATACTGTAGCTGTCCAAGCTGGATAAAGTACCTCTGTTGTCTTGAAAGAAGCAGAAGGACTGACTCACTATCACTCATAACTGAATCCTTAGTGCCCATGCTGCACACAGCAAAGGTTAACGCCACTTTTCAGAGAGGATTCAGAACTGTCTGTGCAGTTTAAGAGTAATAAACTCAAATATAAACCTGCCTGACTGCATGACCCAAACTGACCTGGCAACTTTTAGCTTATACACATCATCTCCACTAAATGATGCACCTGGCTCTTATTTAATTGTCTCCAAGTTCAAAACAGGAGCCAATACCAGCACAGCTGTGATGGCTAGTGAGAATGTATCCAAAATCTTGAACAGGTTTGTGCACTCATGCTGTCAGATCTAGACTTAACAGACTGGGCAGACAGCTGGAGAGGTCCTGCTGGCCTGGGAGTGGCTCTGGAGGCTGTGGCTACACCCTCATGTTGCACTCTGGATGTGTCAGCCCCAACTGCCAGCTTGGACTCAGCCGCAGTGAACGACTGAGATGTGCAAGTACAACAAAATTGTACAGATAATTTCTTTTCATTTGTTCATTAAGTTCTGTAATTCATACCTACAAATTAGGCCAATGGCCTCAGCAGCAAAGAACTGGGACTAAAAATTAGTAAGTCTTGGCATCTTTTTAATTATGATAGCCTTTCTGCACAGGCTGACAAAATACAATCATAGACAACAACCAAAATCACCAAAATACCACACTGAACAAGAGGTTTTTCTAAGGATTCAAAAAATATCTCTTAGAGAATATTCAGAAGTTCTGGATTGTTGAATCAGGATGAAAGAAATCGAATTTTTTTTTTGTCTCACATGAAACAAACAATATAATTTAGTTTCAGACTCAAGTCTGGACTTGATAAAATACATTACTCCCTATTAAACTAATAAAAGTCTCCCAAAGGCAAGAAATTAAAATATTTATTTAATGTCTACAGGTTTCTTGGAAAATTTTAACTTTAATTAATATTTATCCAAAAATTTTCCAATACAAGAAAAAAATGTTCACCTTGCAGCAGGAAAGAAGTTCTAATTAGATACAGGAGCAACATTTATCCTATAACTTACGTATACCATACGCATGTATATAAATAAAGATTTATATAAAAATAACTTCACCCGTATATATAACACATAAAATGCATAACAGAGAAACTATTGAGGAAGTACTTTAAAACTATCTATTTTAATGTCTTCAATACAAGTGAGGTTTTGGATACCCACAAGTCTTTTGGACTTTTGCATATGATTCTAGAACACTTCCAGCTATATTAGAAAAAATATATCCTCTCATATTTCCTACCATAACACTGATTCAAGGTAGAGGTGGTAAACAAGTTTAGGGAGAAGAGACTGAATGAATTCAAAATGCCTACTGAATTTTAGAGTGGGTGTTACTGGATTCTACCCTTCACAGTACCAAAAAGTGAAAGCTACATATAAAACACAGCTATATGAATGAAATTAAAATGTCCAATTAATTTTACCCCAAAAATATGACAAACACTTGTTGATTTTTTTAAAAGGGACAGGAAGAAATTTTAGCAAAGCCCAAACCTGCTGGTTTTCCACTCTTAAACAATGAATATCGTTCAATTATTTCTAAATTTGTTCCTTTGTTATACCTTCTTGAAACTGGACAGTGTGACAAGCATATAAAGTTGGGCGTCAGGGCACTTATGGGGGAGAGATTTAAAAAAAGAGAAAAGTAGAAATCACAGTGCTATGAAATACCCCCTGGCCAACTCACAGGAAAACCAACCCCTAAACCTTTTGGCCTCATCAGGAGATAAATTTGCTCAGTTCTTTTCTGTGCACTAATTTTAGATTCTGCTATTTGTTCAAATACAGAGCTATTTTAATATTGGCTGAACATCTGAATTACTGAAATTTCACTTCACAGAGATTTTTCACCATATTTTGAGAATCCCAATTCTTTGCTCAAAGCATGCTCTTATTTTTGATAATAGAAACCTTCAATTTAAAGCCTCTAAATTTTGATTGTTATATTAGGTTTAAAACAGGACTTAGATAAATAAAAGCAGCACAGAAAAGACTTTGATGAAGAGATCCCAGAAAAAATAACTGCATTAACTGAGAAAAAGTAGACTCATATGGACAGAATATTTGGGAGGTATCCACTAATTTATGGAAAATACTCGTTCTGTTGATTGGGGTGAGATATTTGACTTAGCACACAAATATTTTAGGATGAGATTTACTGTAAGTGAATAAAAATATTTTCTTTCCCAGTTGACATCATGTTAATGAGCCTGAAAATTCAAAGGGCTGATGTTCAAAGGGCAATGATGAGTTCATTTTCTCCAAGGAACTAATGAAGAAAAACAAAAAAAAAAAGGAGTGGGGGTGGGGAAGAAGGTTCTTCCTTCTGGTCTGCTGACTTGGATTCAAACTTCAAAAGCCAGAAAAGTCACAGGACAAGTCTCTGTGAAGCATCACGTAACTCTTGCTTACTGGTTCAGGGATAGAGGAGAAAGGAGAAGTACAGAAAAGAGAAGGAAGTGGTTTAGAGTGAATTCTTATTCTAGATAATTGTTCAGTAAGAGCAATGCATTTAAATTTAGCCACCTAAGCAAGATGAGACACAGCTTTACCAAAGGAAGAATTAACAAAACCCTGCTGGATAACTCCATCTCAATCTCCCTTCTCTTTACCAACTTTATAATTTTCATTAATTTCTGCCTTTTCCACCTATTCTTGCCTTTTCAATCAAAACAAAGGAAAAAGGCTGCCAGCATGGCTAACACCACCGAAGTACCTTGCAAAGCCAACACCACGGCTTGTCCCACTCGAGTCCCGCAGTATCCTTGTAGAGATAACCTGCCCAAAGGGCTTCAGCATGTTCTCAAGCTCCTGCTCATCCATTGAAAGAGGCAGATTGGAAATGTATAAGTTAGTTGGGTCTTGCTCTTGTTGCTGAAAGAGAATTAAAACCAATTGTTACTGTTGTTGCCACTAACATTTTGAATTTAAAACAAACAATTACATATGACTTTAGGTGCAGATTTTTACTTCTCAGGCCCCTTTGTAAAGGCTGCTCTTTCTAGTATTAGTGACCTCCATCTTCTGCCACTGCCTGCAGCATTCCTGAGAAAGTTCCCCTTCTCCTATTACTGCTGACACCAACATTTTTAAGTGGAGATAAAGGTGAATAATTGACCAGTTTATAGTCCATGTTAAAACTCCATGTTTCAAATTTTTCTGAAAGGAAAAAAAAAGTAAAGATGAGATAAAGGAAAGAAATTAGCAGACAAGAAATGCAAGAGTGGTGGAAAGCACTAAGAAAACCAGATGCAAATTAAGAGAAAAGATTGGGATGACAACTGGAAAATAATATGAGGAAAAAATGAGAACATGCATTTAAGAGTCTGCACATTGCCATAATAATACCAAAAGAATAGGGTGACACAGGAATGAGTGGGACACTGTTGTCTCCTCCCAGATATGAACATTTTTGACTTTTCACCAAACTTTTACATGATGCATTCAGACAATACAAAAGTCTTCCAAAAACTTTCTCTAGAAACAGACAAAATGAGAGAGGAGGGCAGCCAGGAGATGAGCAATTAGGAAGGAGACAAATGTAGTCACATCTTTGCCATTCTCCTGATCTTAGGCTACTCACTACTTTGTGTGATTTCTGTACATGACACGAAATGACACCTCAGAGAAACCTTTTTGTTGAAATTGGTGATTTTCAGTGTTTGTCTACAGATTTCCCAGCTGTGGTTAGGGAGCATCTCTTTCATGCTGGTGATTGTTGGCCATGCTCTGTACTGAAACACATTTTTAACCTACACAGATTGACATGACTTGGCCCTTAAAGTTGTGTGAAACTTTGATGTCATCATTGTGACTCTGGTAAAAATGGAAGTCTCTGCAGGATGCCCACATTCAGTAGAATTTTTCTGGCATCAGTAGTGATATGATCTGAAACATACACAATTTTCATAGAATCACAGAATGGGTAAGGTTGGAAAGGACCATGTCTGGTCATCCTAGATCACATTGCACAGGATTGTGTTCAGACACTTTTTGGGTATCTCCAGTGAGGGATACTCCACAGTTTCTCAGGGCAATCTGTTCCAGTGCCCAGTCACTGCACAGTAAAGAAGCTCATATTCATTCGCAGGTAGAACTCCCTGTGCATCAGTTTCTGCCCATTGTCCCAACATATTTATTGGTCCCAACATATTTGATGGCATAGTCCACAATACATTCTCCTTCTGTACAAGAGGGCTAACTGGCTTGCAGGGAAGTTTGAATCAAACCAGACAACAAAAACAAAACCGTACAAAACCACAGCACTTTCCTCCTGCCATTAAAGCATTTCTTAAAGTGATTATACTGTATGGATGGTGATATCTTTTCATGCAGATCAGGCATCAATCTGTTCTTAAACCACCCTCATATTAATAATATCTCAGTACTTTTACTAGCATGTTGCATAGTTTTATATCTTGCTATCTTGGATATCACCTTTCAGTTTGGGTTAGTTTTCCCTAGGAGGGGGGAAAAAAAAAAAAGAGTGTTGGGGCTTGGGGGGAGGTCACATCTTTGAGGCAGAGAAAGGAATTATCCTGTTACAAAAACTAACAAGAATTAAAAATTGGGAAGCAAATTCTAGGCTGAGAAACATTTACTTATTTGCATTTTTACCCCAAGCCTCACATTCAGTTCAAAAGAGCTAATGTTCTGAGGTTTTCCACAAGGTTTTTTTAAGAAATTTGAATAAAAGACCTGTAGGAGAGAAATGTTCTTCCATTACACCCTCCTGATGTGCATGCCTCTGCCACTGGTATGACTGTAATTCCTAGCCACACCAAAATCCCACACACCTTACAAAACAGACTTTTCCAGCTCCCAAGTGTGTTGCCCTCACTGGCCCCTTTATGGTCCATTACAAATGGCATCTGATTACTGTGCACAATTTTTTTCTTTTGTTACCTAGTGGAGATATCCCCCTTCCAAAATAATACTGAATCTATACAGTACACAGACAAGTTTGGGGTGCAAATGATCTTGTCTTAGGATACCTGACTTCTTTTTCATATTAGAAACATCAACAGAAAGAAAAGAGAAGAAAATGGATTCACTGTGAGGCCAGAGCTGACATTAATATTATTTGCTGGGCAGTATTACAGTAGTTACATCTTGACATTCAGTTCAAATTTCCTCAGGCAGGAATGTGAGATGAAGAACAGCTTTCACAGTTTTAGAACTGATTTGTTACTTAGATAGCATTAGGCAATTTTGTTTTGCACCTTGAGATATGTAGGGTTAACTTCCTTTTGCAATGAGTTCTATTAGCAAAAGCTTTATAGGAGGTTTCAGGCATAGGCATTACAAAATTGCACTTGTAGCCATAGCAAGATCTTCTGAAATTCCAATTAATATTTGAAAGGAAAAGTTTTGAATGTTTTATTTATTATTATAGGCTGTAAAATACATTGCAGGCAAATATCCTAAAACTTCCCTAAATAATCTAAAACAGTGTATCAGCTGGAAAGCCAGAATCTTTGCATATTTCTATGTAATTTCCTAATGTTTTTATTCTAGAATAACAGGAAGTATTAATTATATTATAAAAGTATTCTCATTAAAAATTCTAACACTTGAGAAGATAAAAAAGGCACCATTTTGTTCACAGTAGTAAAAGTGTAATTTACATGGAAAAAAAAAATTACATTCAGAATCACCCAACAGAGAAGGAAACTCAGTCAAGTGCAGAAAGTCAGAGAAACATTTCAGGTAACTGGGTAGAGCACACTCCCCTTTTCTTGGGCTCCTATTGCAGCCCAGGGGCTACCAGATTCCCACATTATCCTGGCACTGAAGTCAGGATGAGACCATAAGTTTCCTTGCCAAAAGGGGCACAGGGGCCTGCTGCCAGTCACTGCACATGCTGGGCATTAGATTCCTGTATTTATCCACCTACCAGAGAAAACTTCATGCCATAAAATCATGTAACACTATTGTTAGGGAAGGCAATACTCCACTTTGGAAGAATATTAGCAACTTCACCACTAACTCACATTGCAAAGCACTTGGGAAAAAAGAGAAAAAAGAAGTGCATCTGAGGAAACTGTTCTAAGGAAATTGTTTTCTCTGAACAGAAAGCATTTTGTGATGGAAAAATTTTACTTGTGGCCCATGAAACAATCTGTATTTTGCATTATTAATTGTTGGGTTTTGGTCAGGTACATGGTGAATGGCTGACTGGAAAGTACTTACTTCTGCTTTCCTGACCCTTTCTCCACATCAGTCTAGCACTGCCTGAATACTCGCAGGGATTCAGTTACTTCTGATCTGATCCTTTGATGGAACACACAGACCACAGCAGACAAAGGGGAGTTTGAAGGCACTTCTACACACGTCCATAGCTAGAACTGGCAAAGATAGCAGGCACAGGAGGGAAACAAAAAGCAAAAAAGCTGCCAACAGATGAGGATGTCTCACTGAAATCCTGGAATACAAGTTGAAATTTCTTCCATCTGTAATTCTTCCAGCAAAATAGTTGAAATGCCAACAAACACATTCCATAGTGCATTGAGGTGGTATCTGCACTGCAGGTGCAAACCCACGGCCACCCTGGGGAGCAGCAGCAGTTCAGCAATAAGGATAAATCACAGAACCACAGAATATCTCAAGCTGGAAGGGATCCATAAAGATCACCAAGTCCAACTAGGTCTGGACAGATTAATTTAATCCACTTCTTCACTTTTCAGGAAAAGAAAGAGATTGCCATTGGTTCTCAAAAGGGCTCATTTACAACACTCATTTGCAACCTCTACTACTGTTGGAGTAGATGCAAAGTGAGACTGAACTTTTTCCAGACCGTATTTGGAATTCTATATGGTTTGACAGTGGAAAATTTCTACCAATTAATGTGTGAAACACCTCCTCTCTTCCTCTGCATAACTTTCACCATGCAGCTTCTGTCATGTCCACAAGACTATGACACCTTGAAACAGCTGTCTGGGTATGTTTTGGGAGCTCATAAGCAGCAAGTTAGTTCCTTCCCCTTAGAACATGCTGGATTTCCAAGCTGACTTCCAAATAGCAGCCACAACTAGGACTCTCCTTCCATCTCTGTGCTATCTTACACAAAAGGCACTGTACAAACAGATGTTTGCCATTATACAAGATTTTGGCATGGAAAGTGGTTACAGGTTAACAGATAAAATTCAGAAAGTTAGGAGAAAGACAAACTATTTAACTCATCCCTCTGTCTCTCTGTCAAGCAGGAGTTTAGTACCTTAAGTTATGTGACTTTCTTCCTTACCAAAACGTGTCTCACCATAGCTTAATTCACAGGGTTATTACTATTCTGTCTCAGAAGAGAAAACAATTCCTTTGATACCTGAGTTTTTAATTCCTCTTCTGGAATTAAGAAAAAAAAAAAAGTGAAACCAGCAAAAATACCTTCCAACATAGCTCAAACCTTGCCTATACACTGTAATCATTCTAAGTGATTTAAAGGCAGGTGTTTCTTCCTCTGCTTAAAACCCATGAAATGGTATAAGCCACTTTCACCTTATATACCTTAAATCTCTTGAAATTATTTGCACTATTTTATGGAAATGATCAAAAGTCAGTGGGAAGTTCCCTAATTTTGGGCAGTAAGCCTCCATTAACATATCAACAACTGAATATAATGGTGTTTTTTTAAGTCTACACAATTTAGGAAAACAGCTTAATTTGAGTGTCTTCATATCTCCTGCAGAGTTCTCCTCAGTTAACAGAACCTTCAGCAGATCCTGAAAGATGCTGAAATTGCTCAGCATCTTCAGATTATGGGCAATGTCAGGGAATTCATAGGCTACTCAGTAATATCCATATTACTGAGGAAACTAGTAAGTCTTGTTTTTAGCAATGTAAGTCGTCAAGTTTCTATCAGTCTTTTCTCACCAAACA
Organism: Corvus hawaiiensis; assembly: GCF_020740725.1. Lineage (NCBI taxonomy): Eukaryota > Metazoa > Chordata > Aves > Passeriformes > Corvidae > Corvus > Corvus hawaiiensis. The sequence goes on along the minus strand of NC_063219.1, from coordinate 24,101,895 downwards.
CCTTTAGCTGTGTCTCCAAAAGTTCTCTACCAGAATGTAAAAATAGAAAGATGCAGAGCAGAGCTCTTGCAGAGTAACAGGCTGCTTTTTCCCAAAGAGCTCTTACAGCACTCACATGATAAGCTGACTCTAAGACACGGCATTTCTTATAAAAGTGATGGGAATGATCAACTGTTAGTATTTATTTCTGTGGAAAGAGGTGATCAGGCTTCCTACATAATGTGAAGTGCTCTACCATCATCTGAAAGAAATTAACAAAAACCTCCCTGTGCGTGAGGAATTGTTCCTAAATTGAGAGCAAGAAACTTGGCAAAATGCTAAGACATCTGTTTTCTGTTGCTCTGTGTAAGGTCAGAGTGAATAGATAGCCATTCAGAAACATGTGACTAGGCACTGCTCACAGCATGGAAGATCCTCTGGCTGATAGGGAAGGAATTAAATACTTGTCTGCCTTCATATAGATACTACTTCATAATTTACAATTGGCCAGTGTCTCACTGAAATATGTCTGTTTTAGCCACAGTTTTAACACTGTCTGACCACAGAATGTTAACAACACAATTCAGGGAAAAATCACTACCATAATCTTCACTTGTTCTCTAGAACTGCATATGATTAATCCACTAAACATTTAAATTTATTTTTACAGGCACATCTGTATTAAGAAGAGGAATTTAACTACAATAAGCATAGTGATCAATCTGACTATGGCTGCATGACTACATTCCTTTTTTGTTCCTCAACGATTTTGCTTTCCCTTTGCCAGAAGGGCACAAAGGTACTGCCTGGGAGCACTGAATGAGCTTGCCACCGTTCATAAGAAGGCACCAGACCCTTGTCAGAACAAGTCACAGTACTACTTAGCAACTGAGGTAAGACTTTCGTGAGTTGAAGCTCTTTACTCAAGAGAAGTGGTTGTTAACTGTATTTAATGCACTTGCAGTTCCTGAAGTGATAGTCATTTGCCTCCCAGGTAAGCAAAATTTGGCTTACCTTCAATTTATCTTATAATGACTTTTAAGAACTTTTATGAATATAAGGAGAAAAAATTATTGTATTTATTTAAAATCTGCTAAAGTAGGATTTAATACTATTACCTACAAAAAGTAGTACAAACTAGGCAAAAAGAAAACTTTTCTTACAAGACAGCTGCTAAAAACTGCTGTAGAAATCTGCTTGAGTTAGCTCCAGTTTGCCTGTCATCTGTTCTTTGGCATTCAGAAGCCCAGATGCAGAATAAAAAAATTGCAACCTGCCTACCTTCTCCAGTTAGACTAAGTGCACTAGCTACCATGGTAACCTAAACTATTTTTCTTACTTTGCTCTGTAGAAATGAAAATTGATTTAATTCTCCAGAAGGTTGTCACAGTGTAGACAAGTACTAAGAGCAATACATTACTGAACCTCAAAAAAGTTAGCCGTTTCTCATTTTTGCTAACTCAAAACCATGTTCTTATCAGCAACATAAAGGAAGAGCTGCCTTCAATACATTATACTTAATAGCTGTGGAAAAACCTTGATTTCTGTTACACAGATGAGGACAAGCAGCTAAGCAGCTTTTCCCTCCCTAAGTTCACACTTTATATAGTGTGACACACTTTATATAGTGTGACAATTCATCTTTTCCAAATACACTTGGAAAAAAGTCACCAAGAGTAAGTTTAAAGTACAAAAACTTAGGAAAGAAAGATAAAGCTACCTGCATGTGGAGAGTACATCCCACTTCTGCCTTTGTAACCAGGAGTAAAAAGTATAAAGATTGCAAATTCGGATCATCTCTGCACTCCCGAGGATCAACATCAACTCAGACAATGGGCTCATATTCAACACAAGTGAAAACCCACCCCCATGTAACAAGTTTCAGAATTTGTTCTGAAGCTTTGAGGGCCTGTAGACCACTCCAGAAAACACAAATTGTATCTTAAGAATGGTGGAAGTCAATATGTGATGAGAGAACATCCTTTACATTGTTAGCACATTGTTATGCTGACACAATTCAAATAAGAAACAATTTTTAAGACAGCCCTAATTTTTTTCACAAGCTTAAAATATTTGAAAGTATTTAGTGGTATGTTAATATGACAGCCAATACAAATAAGCAGGACCACACTTCATTGTGTCAGCGGAAGTGAAGACTTTAAGGAGGAGGAAATTGTAACATTATGAATCTGAAGTCCTAAGTCCTAAAAATGTGCAGCTCTGGGGAAATCTTCGAATGGATAAACAGTGAGCCTTCCCACAAAAATGCACATTAGTACATAGAACAGCATTCCTTAGCTCAAATTAACAAGTCTCACTGACCACAGAAATCTTCCATGTCCATGGACTACTTTCAGGGCTTCTATTGTAAGTAGTATATGTTTTCTTAAGGTAATCTTATGCTTCCAAAGGAAAAAAAAAATTAGGAAAACACAAACTGGAAAATAACAAATATCAATAGTTTAAGTTACAAATTATCTTGACTATCTTACAGCAAAGCTGTACATACAGAAGAACTAAAAATCTCAGAGAGAATAGGAGACATGAGAAGACAAGGTCTTCAACAACAAAGTCTGGAGAATCAGGGTCATTGAGTCCATCGCAGCTGTGTTGCACTTGGATGGCCAAATCATTTTAAAGAGAGGACACCACACTAATTTTAAACACATGGTTGAAGTTCAGTTGTGAGAATGTACTTTAATCCTTCTTGTGATGCCTAAAGTACATTGCAAGCTCTTTGCAAAAAGTGGTAATTCCTTACGTAGATCAGTTTCAGTAGATATACGCCTTTCACTATTATCTCAGAAATCTGTCAACCTACCAGGAGATGGACAGCCTGCTTGTGCAAATGTCACTGCCAGGACAGGAAAGGGAGTTGTTTAACACTCAGTGAAGTCTGAGCTGACTGTTGTTCTAGCTGGCTTGTGCACTTCTACATTGCTGTCAGTATAATACAGATATTCTCTTGCTGACTTTATCTGAGCTACAGACACAATGATTCTCTTCCTGTTTCAAGTTTGCTAGACAGAAAGATGAGAAGAACTGTGGGTTTTACTAACCATTCTTCTTTAGTAGCTCTTTTTTACCTTTTACATTTACACATTAGTTTACATCCATAAAATAAGAATTAAAGTCAACTTTCAACCTGAAACAGTTGCTTCAGTAGCTACGGGTGAATTCAGTTAATACCATTTGATGGGACAGAACTTGGTGTAAGCAGTGACTTGAATGTTTTATGTAACCTCAAGGTCAAAAGCCTACGAGAATTTAGGTGTCTGATATGTCCATAGCATTTACACCTCACCATTTCTAAAACATCCTTACAGAGTCTCACTATTTTAAATCTCCATTCAAAACACCAAGACATAGTTGATTTTCTGTGTGCATCTATCTCCCTAAACACAAAGTCACTTTCTGTCTGCTCTGAATAATGCAGAAACTTGGAGTTATCTCCCTTTTACCTGTGGGGTGGTGGGAAGTGAAGAGGGCTCTCAGAAGAATCACTCGGACAGCAACCATGACTTTTCTTACAAACAAAATGGTCAGAGCTTTTCAACTTCTCCAGCAACAGTGATGGAGAAGTTCTCCCCAGAACAGATTTGGCAGGATTTGGCCTGAAACCGTATCTTGGGCTCTGGGCCTTCCCAGTCTGCTCAGCAGCAGCAAAACATAGCAAGTGGGATTTTTCTCAAGTCAGATCAACTTGGAAGCAGACTGCAAAATACAGCATGATTTTTACCCCGTGGATAGGAAAATCATATTAATAATAATAATAATGTAGTTCACTACTTATTATTTTAAAAAATAATATAATTGTAATTTGAAGTTATCTCTATGAAACAACAAAAATTTTAATGTATAAAAATCTGAACCACTTCCACTAAAGCAGGATTTGCAGGTGAACTTGCTGATGTAATTTTTAACTCCCCCAACTAGAGCTAAGCAGGACACTGCAAGAAGGTCTTTATGGCAGCCAGAGTCAGAACATGCTTCAGCAATAACATTTTCCTCCCCCTTCAGCTGCTGCGGGTCAGGAACCACATCTGGGGGGAGGCTGAGAGCACTGAGGAGCTGTGCTGCTCCTGACACACTGGGCACAGAGTAATTACAACACCTTCCCATGGATAAATCATAACAATAGGCATGGATTTCCTCTTTGAAACTGCAGCAGCTGCAGTGGTCAGTAAGGAAATCGATTGCCCAGCCAGCCAGGAAACTCCTCAAATCCTTCTCTGTGACACTAAGGCTCAAGCCTGAGCAGTGTCACTGCAGGACCACCACTCCATGGCACAGGTGATTGCATGCAAAAGGATAAAATAATAAATACACAAACTTTTATAGTGTCTTGCATGTGAAGGGTCTGATTTACTAATCTTGCCAAAACAACTGTGACCGGCCATTCCCAGTTTGGAGCATCTAAGTAGGGACAGGATTTTTCAGACAAAAGGAGAACACCATTGCCCAGGAAAAAAAAAAAAAATCCAACAGCTCAAAATAGACAAAAATCAAAGCACTCAAACTCATAGTCACTAGTGACTCTTTGTTGCAGTACTGTTCATTGGGTTGGTTTTGGAGTTGGTCTTTTTAATAATTCAAACACTCTCTGTGTTAAGAAGCAGAACAAGTTTCACTGGAAGGCAAACCTCATAGTTACAGGTTTCCCACAGGTCACCATGCTTGACACAGGGTCAGAAAAATACCCCAAACTGTAGGATATTTTGGTGCACATTTCTTCATTAATGCTGACAAAAAGAAGTATTACCAATATTGCAACTGTCAGAGGAAATTAGTCAGAAATATATACTATGAAAAAAATTAAGAAACTATTAATTAGATTACTATAGTTAATTATTAGAGCTTCTCCATCTACTCAAGAAAAAAAATCAGACATCAAAGCTCATTAAGAAAATGAATTTACATTATTTCAAAATCTCTTTTCGCCCCACCTACCTAGATATCATATTCATAAGATGGCAGACAGAACTTTGAAAAATACAGGGTATATTTTAAAGTGATCACCTAGAACCTGAAGATTAAATAAAAGGCATTAAATTAAGCACACATAAAACCTTATAAAAGGAAAAAAAACCCAAGTATTTTCCAGTAAGCATGTATGTTTGTGTCACGGCTGTAATGAAACATGCATTAAGTATGAAGCATATGGTTTCCATTTTGTTGCCCTGGAATCCATCCAAAGACATTTATGTTGTTAGCTTAACTGTTCTCTTCAGCTGAGAAGCTGTGGAAAATATCTCATCTGAAAAAAATCTGTACCTAATGGATAACTATAAAAGATTTGCTAGATTTGCAGCTGACTACTTTCATAAAAATGCCTCTGAGATTACTAGAATTTAGTTTTTTTTAATTAGAACATAATTTTCAAACTAAAACTAAATTTGCTGTAAGAGGTACCAAAATTATATCAGCAGATTATGGTGGTAATACTTTCTTTGGTTAACAAATTTGTAGATGTGTTTATGGCTCTCTTTTGGAACCAGGCCATCTGACCCAACAAGAACGCATGACAATATCATTACTAATGTATCGTCTCCCTAATTTCATAAAAGAGCACTGCTCTGAAGATCACATTTGGCTAATAAGCTGGTTCAGAGGCAAGGTTCATTAAAAATTAGAGGAAAAGAAGATAGCTCTCATACTGTTATTTTTCAATAATTCTTGGGTTTGCCTTGATGCAGAAATAGGTCATCAAAGAGCTGGCTAAGACATCTATCATGAATGCTCAGATTCAAATTTTACTTATATTAGCAGAAAATATACTAGAAGGGCTGAAACAAAGTTCAAAGGTTAAATTTTGCCATGGTATACTTAAAAATTCATCCCTAAATTACAAGGCTTCTAACCTCAGTAACAATCTGTGAAACCTTTCATACTTTTGTGCTGTAAACCAATTCATTAATCCTGCTGTAGATCTTACAAATGATTGCTAAACTTCTGTTTGATGAAGCTGATGGAAAATACTAATATGAATAAATTGACAAATGCAACCAGATCAGTTTGGAGACTTTACAATATTATGCTTCTTTATTTCATTAGTTGAGATTATTTGGGATATGGCAGTCATAAGTCTCCATTTTATTACCTCAATAATCACGTGGCTTGAGCATTGTGCTCTCTGTAAAGGACTCTGCAACTGGAAACTCCACACTGCCCTTGTTGTGCCAATGTACAAGCTTGCTCCCCTTCACAACCCATTGTAAAAATTAGCTGGTTAAGCTGGTTATTTTAACTCACCTTTGCCATCTGTGCTTGGACTCCACTGGCCTTTAAAGCAGAAACCGCCTTCTGAGCAGCTGCTGGGCTGTCAAAGTCAACAAAACCATAACCTAAAAGAGAAAGCATTACTTTGTTAACAAGACATCAACCAGCTTATAAACAAACACTTCACATCCAACAAGCATGCTACTGGCACAGTTATTTAAAACAATTTTCTTGTTGATGAAGAGGGACAATTTGAACTCAAGCTCTTCATGTAGTTCCACCCCCCCAAAAAAACCTAGCAAAGTTGAACCTTGAACTGTTGGAGATCTGCCCAAGTGGAACAAATCCATTTCCATGCCCACTCATTATAAGAATTTTGGCCAAATTGCTAACAAGCAGTATAGAGCTTTGCTTTGTATTATCTGGTATGTAACTTCTAACAGAGATTATTTCAGAGATCACCAAGTAAAGCATCATCTGCTAATTTTTCTGAAGTAAATTCTTATTCCAATTTGAATAAACAACAAATAAGTCTTTAAGTTACTTTTTGTTTATTCAAAACTGAGAGAGGAATTTCTCCCAATATATCTCCCCAACATATCTACCCAATTTTTGGTAAATTACTTATCTCACTGTATATAAATAAAGGAGAGTTAAATTTAAAAGTGAATGAAAACCCAGCTTTAGTGAAAGCAAATGATTTTTCCTATTACTGAAAGAAGAATGTGAAAAATTGTCCTGAAAGCATTTTCTATGCCATATAATGCAATCTTTAAGTATTAAAATAAACTCAATGCCATTTGAAACAAATTCCATATATTTACAATGACCTCTTTTCTTATTCTGAACAACAACACATAACTAAGGGATTCCAGGAAGTCCAAACAGCAATATACCTTGGCCTTAACAGACACTGACCTTACAGGCTGGGATTTTTAATCCAGCCTGGGAATTAGAGGCTCAAGGCTCACCAAAAGGCAGTCAGTTTGAAAGCTACTTCCACAAGATGTTATTGCAACCCCCACTATGCATTTTTCAATCCCCTTCTTTTCCACTAATGAACTGCCCAAGTATTAAAATCCCTTTCCAGAGTTAAAGTCAGGGTAAAAGAAAACAAATGAGAAAACCAACAATGTAATAACCTCTGGATGAGTAGAAAATGGAAATATTTCTTCAAAATGTATTAGTATCCTCTTACAATATATCTATACCGATAAAAGGTTGTCTAATGTTATAACTGAATCAGCTTTAAAGCTCTTAACTTGGGAAAAACAACTCAAGCAGCCTTGTACATCAGTGCAAGCTTATTTATGCTGCCAAGAAGCTGAAGAAAGCAGCATATTGTTTTGTGTAACACGTGGTGGTGTGGATTGTTAAATCCTGACATGAAACAAAGTGAATTAGTTCATATGAAGTTTTGTGCTGCCAAGGCAAGACTAACTTCCATACCCCAGACTAGCTCTCCACACCCATGGCAGCCTGGGTTATCACCAACACACTGCAGGGTGTAATACAAAGTTACATACTGACACCAAGCATGCCATCAAAGCTGGCTTTGCCACCTTCCAGATGATACAGAAACTCAAGTGCTCCTTGTTCCAGTTAGTTTAAATCCCGTGGTGTGTTTTCTGGCAAAAGCCAGAGATGCTGTCAATCTTTTGGTTAAATTCCAGTTAGATATCTGCATTCTGCCTACTTATGCTCCCACTGCAATTTCAGTGACACACAGTGAGCTTCCCTGGAGCCTTACCTTGCAGTATATTATCACAACCAGCTTTTCATCAGTGAGATTTAAATTCTGTATTGAAAAAGTCATCTTAAATCTCTTAAAGAATTAATGTGAGAATTTCTGTATCACTGAAAGGACTACTGAACACTTGAGGAACTGACAGGATGGACAGACTAAATCAGTTAAGTGCAATCATAGGCATTAACTAATTCAAATAATTGAAAAGGGTATCTCCTCTTTCCTAGTCACAACGACATCTGTATACAAGCTAGGAAAAATTTTTCTAGAAATTTTGTATTCTGCAGTGCCTGTTTAATTTGCTTAAGATGGGGAGTTGAGAAGCTATGTCCCTGCACTGCTTCCAAGTTCTGCACAAAAGCTTTGTCTTAATTAATGATGAACTCTCCTCCCTCTGCCTATCAGCTTCCTGCTCATTCATGGGCATTATGCTTATTAACACTGCTCAATCAGCTGTCTTAGTATTTCACTTTGCTTAGAAATTATCCTCTTAATTGTAAAAAAACGAAAGTCTGAAATCTGGTATTTCAGTGTCTGCTACCACACCTTCTCCCACCACAAACATGCTTGGATAGGAATCGCTGCAGTTGCAGTGAGTGATGAAAATCCATGAACTGATGTATCCAGCTTATCTAAAGGAGTTCAAATTTTTTTTTCCAGCGGCAATTACTTTGTTGAAAATGAACCCTCTCTTTGCTCCCAATACATTCAATCGAACATAACAAAACACAATTAGAGTACTGGAACGTGTAATTAAGTGCTGCTTAAAGCTACACTAATCAATGGAGCTTATTTTCACAATGTATAATTTTTTAAGATGCTCAGTATAGTTGAATGGTCATCTGCAAGCTTCCCTACTTTATCCAGGCAAAAGGGGAAAAGCTGCTTTTAACTCCATTTTTGTTTTTAAAATAGAGGGGAGCTGCCAGCCAGCACTGTGCATATCAGCTTCACTCTGGCTTGGCTGCGCCACCGCCACCGGCTGTCTGCCAGCTCCACTGGAGGCAAATGCGTTGAATACACCAACCACCAGCAAGAATAAAACTAGTTTAGGAATAAGAATGGGAAAAAAACCCCAAGCCAAACCAACAAAGGTAAAAAGCACTTAAAATACAACTTTAATGTATTTTATAGAATCAGTTATGACTTTCAGGGGAATGCAGTATAAAGGAAAATATACATACCTTTGCATTTGTTTGTAGTCTTATCCAAAATAGCCTTCGTGGATACAATTTTCCCATACCTAAAATGTAGTACACATCCGTAAGGAAAATGAGAAAAGAACATCCTATTATAATAGACACACAAATCACTTTATTTTATATCATAGTACCCTTTACTCTACGCAAAATGAAACAATATATAGATTATATAATTATGGAATGCAAACCCCTACACAGATGGAAAGGACAAAAAATATCAACAGTTTCAAGCACAACCTTGTTCTATTTGCCCTATATTCTCAGTGGCACAACAGAATCACAGGGCAAGCCAGAAAAACAGCGCTTTATAGAAAAGAATTCAATGCAGTTAAAATCTTGGTATGCATAAGAGATCATGTTTTAGACATAAGCTGGGACTCTCTCAGTATATAGATGAGTTAAAGCAGACCAGTTGCCTTGTCAGTGCTAGGCTTGCTAGCTAGCACAGTATGGAAAGAGAAAAAAAAGAAGAGCAAACCCCAGCAAAACCCCAACTGACAGACACAAAAATATTACCTCTGACTTAATATTACTCTGTTCTGGAAAGTGACAAGTGCAAGATTTATGAAAACTGATCAACAAAGGTGGCAAAAATTTCTGCACATTTCTGTAAATATAAACAATTTCAACTAAAACAAAAACATCCCTCAGGAAAGTTAGAATTTTCTTATTGCCAGTTTCTCAGCTTCTCAGTACCTGATAAGCCCAGTCTGCTATGCAGCCCGAATGTGAGCACACAGAGATCTGAGCAACTAAGCTTGGGAAACAGGAGGACAGCAATCCCAGCTATAAGAACAATTGCTGTTCCTGAAGCACTCTGCAAAGTTTATCAGAATTAGGTATTTTAATCATATTTAGAGTAGAATTTATTGCTGCTGGTGAAAACTTGCAATTTCGCTTGGAATAAAAATCCCACTTTTAATTTAAAAGCAGCAATTCTCCTGGACTGCATCAACAGTGGGACTGGAAATGCAGCAAAGGTTTCCCAAGCTCCTTCCCCTCTGTTTGCTTGTCAACTACACTTGTTAGGATGCCCTCAGCACAGAAGAAAGAAATGATGCAACAGGAGTTTGCTTTCACTTGAGAATGTAATGTAACTTATTACACTAACAGAAGTATCTATGCACTGGCTGCTGAGAGGCTCTTTATCACTGTACAGGAACCCAAAATGAACTGAGAATTATGAGAAATGTTATCAGTATATGAAAGGGGAATTGAGGAAAAATGAGCTTTTGCCATCTTATCTGCTAAATAAAATTTCAACAGTGACTATAATTTCAAAAAGATATTATGTCAAAAGTCAACTAACTCCATTTCTGCAGTAGGTGTACTAGTCTTAAAAATTCTTCAAAATATATTAGAAGCCTAATAAATTAAGCTTAGTTTGTTACAAGTATTCAAATAAATGTTCACTTGCAAAGTGATAGTTATTCAAAGACAAAGCCTATTTACAAAGTACTTTCCCCACAGAGCATTCAAATACACGTTTCAATGTAGTTATCACTCTTTGTGACCAGTTTCAAGACCCTACTGTTTACGCAATGAGTTATTGGATGGCTTCAAATAGTTGCAAGGGGGTAAACCTGGGACACAAGCCATGAGGTGGTGGCTTCCTTATTTTATCTGAAACTGTGATCATCTACACTGATATAAAATAGAACTATCCATCTATAGCCTAAAAACATACAAGCATCAATGAAAATCAGTGCATACTTAAATTTACCATGTTAGAAGCTGTAATAAAGCAATAGAAACTGTGTGTAATAGTTGGAGCAAGTACTTCCTTACTAGTGCCACTTATTTTCCAAATACGTCACTCCATTCAGAAAGCTTTATAGTCCCTAACTCAAAACTTCTCTCATTTTCTCCAGTATTTTTCTGAGTGCAGAGTAAAGGCACATGCTGTGAGAGAGACAAACTGCTCAGGGTGCTTGCACCCAGCATGACATTTGACAGCCAGCATTCTCCATATCCTATCAGCTTCACTAAGCTTCTTAGAGTGAAGAGCTACATAGCCTTTTGTGGGGAAAAAATCCCTGAAGGATGATCTTGTCTCTGCTACTGTTTCAGTTCTTGAGAGCATAGAAAGTGGTGGTGGTGAAGAACTCCAGCCTTGGGTATTTATGTACACACAGTAACCCGGCCAGCTGGATCCGGGCTGGCTTGGACTGCTCTGGCCCACAGCGCTGATGCTCACGAGCCCATGAATGGGTGTCTGCACATCTGTTCTTTACAGAAACTTGATGGGCCACCTTCCACTGTGCAAGATGGCTTAGTGATTTATTGTACTGTCCTAGATAGCACGGCTCCTGTGAAGAACCAGCCACCATGGAAAGCTGCCAAGAAATTTCAGCAGTGTGAGTCTAGGAACAAACTGGGAACCAGTATAACAATAGCAGCAATTGCCAGGATTTCTCCTACAATTTTCCCTCCCATGTGTGAGTTGTTCTCCACTCATGCCATGAGGCACAAAGCAGTTTACCTGCTCTGAGCCTGGCCAGCAGGATGCACCCCCTCCTTGCTCCCAGCATGTGCTCTGATACCAGGGGAATTACTATAGCAGTTTCTCCCAAGTGCTTCCTTCAAATTATGACCATCGCAAAAACTTTACTTCCCCATGAATTCTACAGTCCTTATACTCTGCTTTTAACACAAGCTCCTGTCTCCAACTGCTCATTTGTTGGGTGCAACTGCAATCAATACCCTGCAGAAATCAATGTGCTATGAAACACACCGGCCAGGATGTAAACTGGTACGTACTGCCTGTCTACAAAAAGGATTACAGCAAGCAAGAGAAAATTTGTATTCCAAAGATGCCTATGATGTTAGGCCTTGCCTGAAGATCCTAATTCCTCTCAAAGCTTATAGACATCTAGTTGTCTTAGGCACTTGGTGAGGCTTCTCTCCTGCTCCACAGCCTCACTGCATGCTTGGTGAGATTTCATACCTACAGCAGAGCGCTATTCCCATGGCTGGCAGAATTGCTTCTACAGCGACTGGCGATTGCTCATTCCCTCTCAGCTGAAACAGTTTTTTAAATAACTGCTAATCTGGCTGATGACAAGCAACTAGATATTTCTTATTAAGTGGGTTATTTTTCTCCCAAAAATAGCATCAAATTTGTGTTCAGCAGCAACAGAGAGTTCTTTTTTTTTTTCCTTTTGAGTGGTATTAACACATTCTTCAGTCTGAATTATCTTTGGAGATGGAAAGATGTTTTCAGCTTTGTATCTGTTTTCTATACAGCACTCATACCAATATCAACTCACACACTGAGAAAGAGAGGGCTTAAGTAAGAGGCAGGTAAATAATTGCCAGGGTGCACTGGGTATGGGATTAACAGGGGTGTGCTCAGCTGCCTGTGACCCAGTGTACCAGATATGGTTATAGGACAGAACACCAATACAAACATCTATCTGGACAGGACATAAAGAAGAAACACGTTCAAAACCAAGCTAGGAAGAAAAGCAGTACAGCTGCTTCATAGGATAATGTTCACTACTGCTCATTACATACTCCTAGTGCAGAAATTAAAAAATAAGCCTCACCTGCTCATGCTGCCCCAAAATCTACTGCCAGGCAACATGAATGTCAAACACTGCAGTATAGCTTTGTCTTAGATGCCTTTGAAGTGGAAGACTTGAAGTGAAGCATTACCACATAATATTTTTAGTCATATTGCTCAGCAACATGGTCAAAACCAGTGCAAACAATCATCCCGACAGATTCACTGCAAATAGCTAGGGATACATTTGATATTTAAAACATCTCTGAAGTCTAATTTTGGCAACCTCCATGACGTTGAAAGAGAAGGGTCCTTAGAAAACTAAGTACATGAATCAACCTGAACCACTACTTATGTTTCTCCCTTTGTACATCTGGTAGTATAACGAACATATGTAGAAATGTGAGGGTGGTAAGACGCCATCACGAGCATGACAAGGAATGAGGAATGAAGTAGCTTGAAGTCTCTGCCCCAAGTGCTGTTTTGAGTGTTGAAAGAACTTATCTGTGTGTGCATTAGGGGAGGTACAGCAAGAACAGGCAGCAAGAGGCTTGATAAGGTTTGTCTGGAATGAATTGTTCAAATCTTTGTCCACAACATAATGTAATATACCTCATACCACCAAGCTTCCCTTTGCAGTACTTTCAACCTGTCTTCCAGCTTTTGCTGTGAAGGATTTCTCTACCACAAGATGTTGACTTGGACAGAAATACGCCAGAAGGACCTCTGCTACCATGGAAAGTCCTCACCTTTTATTGCTGCTTAGGTCCTCCATCCTGAACTGTCCAGAACTTTGTATTGAACATGAACAGTGATCTCCCTTTGCCCAAGTCCATTCCAGTTGTAAAAAGAACATTCCTAGGGATCCTGCTGTTACAGTTTGCATTACTGTAGTGCCGTCAAAACTCCTCTGATATGCAGAAACAATGCTGCATATCTTCTGTGTTTATTCTAGATTAATTTTTACATCTTAGCGTCTTATCACTGCCCTTCATGGAATGCTCTTATTTTTACAATCCAGAATCATGTGGTAAAACCAGACATGGATTTCGTAACTTGTAAGTGGCTCCAAGTACATGAATTCACTTTAAGGTGGAATTGTGAAAGGAAAGAGAACCTGGCTGAACACAAAATTTTCTGGTAGGGAGCCAATATTCTCACCAGGAGACTCAAAGACTGGAGGAAGCACAACAAACAGGCAGATCCAGCAAGGAAGGTCACATGGGAGACCAGATCAATTAATCCTAAAATATAATGCAGCTGCTGAAGAGATCCACATCAAAATAAATTGTAATTTTGACTAGGGTAAATAACTAAAAGAAAATGCATAAAGCAAATACTTCCAAAGCAATTCCTATATATTAATTGTAACACTAAAAAGAAAAAGCAGGTGGGCCTGCTTAGTCTGTAATTCAGCTTTAAAAATAAAAGAGACAACAAGAAAAACAAGAAAAATTTTTCGTATTCAGGATTGCCTTATTCACCACACAACATGTCAGTGGGTACCTTGTACGTACTCTAAATGCAGCAAATTCCAGTTGAAAGGAAATCTTTCAGTATGACCTTAAATAAATGCACACAACCAACACTGACTTCTGCAAATCAGTGATGTGCAACTTTTAAGGTAAGATCCTCACCTCCCCAAACACAGAGTATTCTGTTTTGAACACTATGACTCAAAACATTTATGTGCAACCAATGGTCTTCCTAGCCAGGACCACACCACCATCTATCCTGCCTGTGGAGTGGGTGGAAGCTGCTCCATTCATCTCAGTTGAGACCTGAAGAGGAAAAGCCCTAACAGCTCATGGGAAGGCCTAATCTCTGCTGGAGTTCCCAGTTCCACTGTAACACCTGGTGCAAAAGGAGCAAAGAAAATTCCCTGGGTCCGAGAAAAAGTCAAGGGAGTTGTCAGCAAGAGCTGACTTGGTACAGCTTGCTCCTGTTCCTCACTGATCTTCCCATGTTCAGGGCATTTCTAAGCCAACAGCACAGCCAAGGGAACATAATCAGCGCCATCAATCTTTTCTCCTGGATCCAAAAACCAAGCACAAAAAGTTTTATCTGGCTCCCATACTTCCCTGTCTCTGCTGCATTTTGGGAAAGTCGTGTACTGAACCTTAAGTTCTTGCTCCCTTTTAAGCTTGGACAAACACAGGGAGTTTTTGTTTCTCTACGTATCAAATTTTTAATTTTCCAGTAAGGGGAATTTCAGAAAATAAATGTCAATACAACACTGCCAGTCCTTGTGATAGCCTACTCTGATCCCACTCTTTAGTTTTGGGTAAACATTTCTTACAAAAACTTGATAAAGAAATGTATTCAATCCAGAAGAATACTGAGTTTGGAGAACAGAATCAAACCATATGGTTTCCATTTTTAAATTCTTCTTCACCACATCTATGCCCTAGTGCAGAAGGAAACATTGCTGAGAACATTTTGTCCGTATTTTGTTTTCTGTTGTTGGAAGACACACTGTTCTTTGAGAAATTCTTTGGAGTAACTCAGTTGCTTCGAGGCCATCACGCACCTAAAGGTTTTCTACCAGAACATAGTAGGTGTATCTACCACCAAAAGCTGGACCAATCATTCTAAGTGCTTAATTAAACATTACATAAAAAGTTGCAGTTATTCTTTCTATTTTTTTTTCCCCAATTAATGGGTATGGATAATCTAGCTTAGTATGAGTTCTGTTTTGAAATTGTTATAGATTTGGCTATTTATTTGGTTTAGTAAAGTCTCCTTTCCTAGTATCAGATATTCAAGCACTGGGTTAACTGAGATGTGCCCTGTTTCAGGCATTAGACCATATTTTTCACTATATGCAAACCAGAACTTATTTGTGTACCTAAATTAAAGTGTTATTTTGATGACATGCTGTTAAATGATCAAGAGGTTTTGACATAAAGCTAGTTCCTTCCTTTCTTACTAATTGTCCCTTTGGCACTTTGGTACTTCAGAAGAAAGATGGTATTTTCAAAATATCCAAGTAGTTCTCATTGTCATTTGTTATTATTTTATTTGGGAGATAAAGAATAGCTCCAAATAAATTAGAATTTATTATTATAAAAGCCAACTACTGGTTTTTTTTTTTTTACAAAATTACAAAAACTACAGTTTCCTTATTAATGTAAATACTTTTGAGACCTGTGTGCTAAAAAATAAAAAGTAAAATTAAAAAAAAAAAAAAGATCCCCCAACTAAAATACCCAAAATACCCTATGCTCCACAGAACCTTGGCTTTACTGTCAAATCAATATTCTTATATACTGCTGTAAACTCTTCATTAAGATCAGCAAAGCTTTCTTCACAAGCTATGTTTAATTCTTCTTTTAAATACTTCTTTTAGTATATTTCTGTTTCAATAAGAATCAGTGTATGTCATCATCATTACCAATGCAATTACCAACATCACCACAGTGCAAACTACTATTATTTTGGTACAAATATTTTTCTTCAGGCTCAGTAGGTTACAATTCCATATTTCCCTGAGAACTAATCAAAAGCAGCAAAACCAGATCCAAGCCCAGATATTCTCTCATCTCTTGCAGTTGTCTGTCCTTAGAGGAGCAGATGCTTTGCACAATGGACATACACAATTTAGTAAAGTGGGAGCAAATGCCTTCTAAGTTTCTTGGACAATATTCATTTCAACAGATAAACTGTTTTATGAATAGGTATTTGGTTTGTAGTGTACAGGCTCTACACAAATGTAAATGCTCCTCAGAGATAAAAATAATCAGGAATTCAAAATCCTAATGGACAGTGAATTGACACATAAAAAAAGATTTTGGAAATTATTATTTTTCAGCTACCTAATTTGTTTTTTCCAAGAGTAGTTATTTCCTGATCCAGACAAAGATAAGCTGTGGGGAGAGGTAAGACATGTTTTTAGAATCAGGAAATGTTTGCTTCCTTCTGCTCTTGCTTCGTAGAGATGTGAATAACCTCTATCCATTCCTCAGAAGCTGACTGAAATTCAAGGGGAAAGAGTCCCGTTAGCATTCCAAAGCTATTTTTATTACATTTTCCAAAGGTTTTCCAATTAGTATGCTCCTTTTTGCATGACAAATTGATTATCCTAAAAGCAAGACCCACTGCACAATGTCCTTTCATTCAGCACAGCTGAGGAAGACTTTAGGTTTTAATGTCTCTGGGCATTTTAAACATTTCAGAAATATTTCAGCTGACACTAAAGTAGCTTTCCCAATGTGGCTTTCTGGAGCCTTAATGAACAGACTTCCAAGAACTGCCTGCAGAGGTGTTTTCTCTGTCAATCTTAAATCAACGAAAATGTAAGGGCATGTTTATCTAGTTTTACTTCATAACATTAAGAATGTTGCAGTATGTGAAAAAGCAGTTTTTCTTCAGTACTATGATGACACAGTCATGGAGGGGAAAATATTAAAAAGAATCCATTAAGTATGAACACACACAACCCCCCCTCCCAGCAAAATGCTTTTGGAGTTGGAGGGGAAGGCTCTCATATTATGCCCTGTCAGGCATCAAGAAGAATTCAACTGATGCTACTTTGAGAAAAAACACAACAGCTGTAGGATCGATTTAATAAGAGATTTTAAAATGTAAGTATAAAAATCTTTACATTAGGGTTTTTGAGGGCTTTTTTTGTTAATTTAAAAGAAAGAAAAAGGCAAATACCGAAGGATGAACCTGTAACTTCTCTGACAAGTCTATCACTATCTGTAGCCTCAGTTGCTCCACTGAGGATGTGAATTCAGATACTTGGCAGAGCTATGATTAATAATCACCTCTCTTCAGGGAAAGATTTTTGTCAAAGCCCTGAATCTTGGCCTATCCTCACTCAGCTGCAAAATGATTTTTACTACTAAACATATGGCCTTTAACTTCCATTTAATCTTCCATAGGCTAACAAGAGAATACTGCTCAATGTTATGGTAGGGAGAGACAACAGCTCCAGACACTGAAAAAGGTGAGGGCAATAGCAGCTGAAGTGGCAGAGTTGACCTCTTGCCCTGCACCAGAGATCAGCTTTCATATTTCATAGACACCTAAAGATTCTCATCAACCTAATGACTCTTATGAAAGTCAGAATATGAACATGCTGGTCCTAAATTTGTTGACTGCATAGCTGTTTTAACTGGAGACACATGCTGTGAAGAAAAATGGAATTTCAAGCAACAAATTGTGAAAACCAATCCTGTTCAGTGCCTCTTGCCGCCTCTGCCCCTGTAGTAACCCAACCTGACTTCTGACAAGCTGAGGTGATTTCGCATAATCTCTGAACCATCTGCTAGGCTATCTGTCAGTTCAGTAGCCTTGTTACTTTACAGTTTATAGGTTAAGCAGGATAAATAACCTATCAGAAACACAAACAGATTTGCCTCTTTGACACACTTTGAAGTGCAAATATTGTCTAAGTAATCATAGCTTGCTTAGTCCTAAACTGAAGAAAAAGAACATAAAAATCAAACAAACGTCTGTTATTTCAGAAAAGGAAATTGTTTGTCATCATCTTTACAGTTTATGAAATCTAGAGCTCAGCAAAACTAAACTGATTTTTCCTAACTAATTTTTGCCTACACTTTTAAGAGATTTTTCTCTTTACCCATTTAAAAACACACATATGAAGTATTTTTAAATGCGTAAACTATGAAGAGTGAAGGTTTTCAAACATCTGTTTGCAGGGACACAAATGCTGGTTGACATTAAAAGTGCTGTTTCCTGCCAATGATCTATTGAGTTTGTTAACCAATGAGAGTGAACGACCACTCTGGTTTTCCTTATAAATTACGTGGCATTGTTCTTTTGAGAAAAATATTTAAATATTAAGTGATGTGTGCAAATTAGAATGGTTTAGAAACTAATTAGCTACTATTCTGCTTCTAATATAGAATATTATAATTTATATGAAGTGCTCTTCCACTGAAAGCATTACAGAAAGTTTTACCACGAGACACAGAAGAGAGGATCCTTCGTACGAAAATAGTTTGCAGTTTTTCAGATAGTCACAAACAATAAATCTCACAATTATTATAAATTATCATAAAACAACTAACATGTATTAAGTTGATCCAAACAAGAAGTTGCCAGTAAATGCTACAACATCAGAAAAATCAAGGAATCTGCCTCTCAAAAAAAAAAAAAAAAATTAATTTAAAAGATACTCAGAATTCTTCGCTAACTTGCTTTTTAGTACTACCACCACTCTCATTTAAGAAAACACAGGATAATCTACATTTCTACATACGAGAACCCGAGGCAGTGGCCAGGGCTAGGGGCAGGGGAAAAAGGGGGGATACAGCACTGCACTTGTGATAGAAGGCATCTGAATGCCTTTAGGGCATCTTAGATTTGCTCTTCATTTTCTGGTAGTTACTGTGCCTTGTTTTGTCCTTTTCCATAAACGAGAGATGGGGAGGCAGCTTAAAGTGCAGAGGAAAGAGTAAATTTTCAGTATTTTATATTATAATCAGGAGGGAGTATTTCTGAGGGTAATGTTTTCTTCTGCTCACTAGTCTCTGTTCCAAACTTCTGCTTTGTTCAGGGGTAGAGAATTTGCAGAAATTTTAATTTTTCCTCAGGAATTGTGCTGGATTTGTATTTGGATCTGGGTCATTGGTGTTCTGCCTTCTTCAGGATCCAATACTTTTCTTCTGTTCATGCTTGTGCCAAAGATATTTGACAGCTCTTGAGTTCAACTTCTTCAGTGGTAGAGGAAGTGTGAGGCTGTTTCTCTCAAGTTGCTTTCCCCTAGTGGTAGAGGTCAGCATTTAGCTATGACAGTTCTCCTTTATTTTTTTGGCAGGCAGTTCTCTGACATTCCTGTTGCTGAGATCATCCTCACTAGGCTTTCAGAAGAACATCTGACTGGGGCTCAAATTCTTCGCTTTCTGCTGTTCTGACCATATAGTATGTTAAGGAAAGGTTTTGGTCCTTGCCATTAATAATTAATTTGTTTCTAGATACCTTTTGTTAACTCAAAGATCTGTTACTTTGTGATTTCTTCCTTTCATTGTGATTTGGTTTCTCGTTAAGAGTGTGGATTCTTTTAATCCCAAAGATAATTTAAGGGAATAAAAGTATCATTAAATTACTGCAGTCTGAGTCATACTTGGTCTGTGAGTTCAGTTCCCTGGCCTTCCCACACAGCGTTTCCGATATGCAGCGAGCTGAGGGTGTGCAGGAAAGACTTTAGAGTGACCTAGATACTATTTAACTCCTTACTCGGGGGTGGCTCTCTGACACTGGATGTAGCCATTGCCTCTTTGCATTCTCAGTCCTTTCCTATGTGATAATTGTATCCATTACATTTCCTCGCCTCTGAGTGGTTTTCATGTGAAGCGTTTTAAGGCTTCTATTTGAATTGTTTTAAGCATCTTGTTTAGTTAAATTGATTGGAAAAATTAGAAAACTAACTATTTTAAAGTCTGAAATGTAGGCATTGAGATTGATCCTCAGATAGAAGTTATGGCTTCTTTCCTGTAGTACTTTATAACTTCTAGGAGAAATTTTGTTCTGCTGCCCTCTTGCAGGCAAAGAAATAGTCATCTCAGGCTCTCTGAAATGAAAAGGCCTTTAAAGCCCAGAAACACTGTCATCATATCATACAAGCTTCCTTGCTGGCATATATTGTTGAATCTGTCCAAGAAAGGTGGTGATACAGGATTAACTTTACTGACTTTGGGCTTGCCTGTCAGCTTTGCACTCATGCAGTGTTTGATTGGTTTTTCTTTACTCTGTGTACGAATGTGTTTTTTGACTAGTCCCTTCTGTGGCAGCTGATGTTCTGGGTTTGTGAAACTCCCACAGATGCTCCTTTTACAAAACTTTGAATATATGTCTTACTCTGCTTAATGTAGATTCCATCCAGGCTTGCAGTTGACACAGCCAACTGGAGGGTCCTAATTTTCTCTGAGCCCAGCTGACTCATCCCTTTGCACAAATGCTTTTGCGTTGAGTTTTTTCCTGTTAGGCCAGGATTAACCTCTGTCATCTATGAAGCCTAGTGATCCAAGTTCTTCCTTGGGCATACTTCCAAAGTGCAGTCTGGGACACTGGACCTACCTTCCCATGATGATATTTGACATAGTCATTATGCAAAAGTCACTGGAGCTGAGGGTTTGGGGATCACAGGAATTTCAGCCAGCTCACTGTGTTCTGCAGGGCAGTCTGGTGGTGCTCAGTGTGTGTGACTGCTGCCCTGGCTGCAGCTCAGGGCTCAGTGAACTGATGGTGCAGAGGGCTTCAGTTGTGCTGAGCTGCTGCAGCGATGGGATCAGAACAGGTTAATGGTGTTTTTAAAGAAAAGGGTATATTTAAAATTTACGTGTAAGTATCTATTACATACTCTTTGCAAAACTGCAGAAATCAAACTGCCTCCTGCTTGCTTCAATCAATATTCAAAAGACTGTCTAAGCAGTGTGAAACTGAGCAAGTGTCACTGAATATGACCCTGACGCATCAGCCGCAGAGGTTGCGCTTTAGATTTTGTGTTACAGCTTGTGATTGCTCATCTATCTAAAATTTGGCAACAGATGGATAGTATTTTTTTAATGCATAACACTCCTCTGTCCCTATCTCAGCACTTAATACTACTGCAGGCATCTTTTCAACAGAGCCATGCAGTTACAATCAATAATATGTGAGCTGATGTTTCTGCTCAATAACATAGAGCCACTTCAATGCCCTTCTGAAGTATATTGACCCCTGGAGAGAACTACTTTAGTACAACCATTTTCCCTATTGAAATGGAGATATTTGCTATTCAGCACAGCTGGGACTTGAGACTACAGAAGCAGATTCAAATAGAGGTAAAGTCTACATGCCATGCTCTTAAGGAGACAAGGCATCTGGAAGGCTTAGCAGTGATTTTGAGTAATTTGTCCATTTAGTGCTGTTCTGATACAATTGACGTTAAGTTACCAGAAATTAAAGGAGTTCGTACTTTATTGTAGTTTCTTTGCTACAAGGTGTTAATTCCAGTATAGAATAGCTGTTGAAAGCAGGATGTTACTATGAGTATTTCATAAAAGTACCAGTGTAAAATGCAGTTCAGAGAAACGGGAAGTTATTTGAATGTATTGGGTTTTTTCCTCTTCTGCCTTCCAGACAGAAGAGAGGCAGTCAGCACTTTCCAAGATGGAGTGTTAAATTAGTGCAAGATAGAGGTAAGGACAAAAAGGCATCTTTGTCTATAATGTACTTTAACCCAGCAGGCCAAGTCATGGAAATCCTGTTGGCTTTTGAGGCGTCTTAATGTTACAAAACTGGAAGGAAAACATACAAAATACATTGATGTATTTTGAAAAAGTTATCAATGATAGGCATTATACCAGCAAAAAGACATCTTCAATGCAAGAAAAAGCATTATGTATGCATGTACATATATATGTTTGTAGTCTTTATATATGCAATTTTCACAATACAAGAAACAGTTTTTTGTCGTTCGGAGTTGGCAGATGGATCAGGGCTTGGGAAATGGGATGCGGTTGAAAGTGCCCTTGTACTATGGCAGTCTCCAATGTCATGGTTTTGTGCACTGTTGGCTTCCTTGGAGCATCATCTATTTAAACTAAGGGTATAAGACTTGGTTAGCAACCTTCACCAGAAGTGAAACTGATATGCAAGAATAAATTAAAGAGTAGTCTTCTGCAAGTATACAGGCTTGTAGTATTAATAGACGTCTGCCTATCTATCCAGAGAGGAGGAAATCTCACACTAGCTAAGCCTGTAGTCAGATGATAAAATCATTTTGATTTATACTCTTCTGACTAAACAAGAGAAAAAGTATTGGGAAGTGTAGATAAATTATTTTATTTTCCCTTTGCCTTTTCCTTAATTCTCTCCCACAAGAAAAAGAAATATGCTTAGGAATAGCCAAAATAATGGACAATGCATCTCATGCTGACAATGACTGAATTTGGCTTCCTTGGATGGAGGAGGAGGAATTGAAAAATAAAAGGTCTTCAGGTAGAGAGACTCATTTATGCTCCCAAGCTGATCTCTACTGTTTAATAGAGGAAAGAGTTATGAATAACAAGAACTGCTCTGTTATGTCTTCATAGTTTTATTCTTTCAAGCTGTTAGTGTAGGCTCTGCGAAATCAGTGAGGCTGAAATTTGCCAAGATTTATGGATGAGTGTGGAAATACTGCCTTACTTTCAGATTAAAACAGCAAGTAGTGGTAGATCAATACATGCACGTCTGCAGCCCTGCCATGAGCTTGGCTTATAAATACATATTGGCATTCATCTGGGTTAATTTCTCATCTTCCCAAGTCATTGTCTTGAGTAGTGACCATTTCTCAGTATGAAGAAAAGGATAAAAGAAATCACTAGACTGTAGAAACAACATTTCAGGCTTGTAATTTGAACCTTTTTGGTACTTTTTGGTTATGCTTGCAAATGAATTATTATTTAAAAAAAAAAAAAGCTGTATCTTTTGTGGCTATGTGAAACCCTGTGTGCTCATATCTTTTATATTCTTCCAGGGAGCCACGGAAATGGATAATTTATTTGCAAATAATACTGTTTCAGGCTTTCAGTTGTGTGTAAAATGCAGATTTTTTTTTTTCAGTGCATAATTTGTGTCCATTCTGTAGTATTAGGGTAAGAAAACAACAGGATGAGACCATTTGCTTTCTTAACACGGTTTTATTCTTCAATCTTGTAACAGTAGGAAACTGTAACCTCTTCCCATGTACTTGAATAGCCTTGTCAGTAGTTGCACATGAAAATTGCTGCCCTAAAGGCACTCAGATGCCTTCTATCACAAGTGCAGTGCTGTATCCCCCCTTTTTCCCCTGCCCCTAGCCCTGGCCACTGCCTCGGGTTCTCCCTATTGGCTCCTGTACCCCAGCTCTGCCCATGGACTGCCCCTGGGCCCCTGACAAAACCGCCTGCTCCCTGACCACGGGGTCTCTCTGCCTCAGGAAACCACCTGGACAAGATGCAACGATAAAAGTCCTCTGAGGCTTCCATGAGGGTCCCTTCTCTGCCTCCTTTGCTTTCACCGTGTTGCAGAGCCCAGCTGGCCGGAGCAGGAGCTCAGGGAAGTCCAGAAAGGACTACAGGATGGCAGAATGGCTGCCCTGCCCTAAGCAGCCCAGCTGTGCTCTCTGGGAAAGCTGCAGCTTGCTAAACCAAACCCAGCACTGCAACACACAAGAACCTGAAAATTTTCATAGAGAGAAACACAAATTAATTTCCCCTTTTTCATGGCAAAAAAATTGACTAGTTTTGCTGCAGCGATATAAACAGCAGTAGGTGCCCTTTTCAGAAGAGGTTTTTATTAGTATATTATAATACCATTATAAAGAATTGAGCATCTGGCTTTACAGCTATATATTTAGATGCATTTTGCTCTGTTTCTAATTAAACTGTATCGTTTTATATCAAATGAGATAAAGAAACAAACAATGTTCCCAAAACCTATATCCACCACTAGGATACTTGTTCAGCAACCAGTTACCTGAATAGTCAAGTTTTGCTACTGCTCACCTTTCAGCTACATCCAGAACAGTGAGCCTGTGCTTCTCAGATTACCACCTCCATCTCAGATGGGAAACAGTTGATCAGTGGCAGTCAGAGCTGTCCCCTCTTCCTGGGAGGGCCACTCTTTTCAAAATATTTAATGACATTTGTGAAACTGCATAATCCAGAGTGAGTGTCTTAGACTTCAAAGAGAATTAACAAATATATAACTGATTAAAAAATAAATAAAATGGGTGGAAAAAACCTTCAGAATTTCCCATGGAACAAAGTCATATGCAATTCACTTGGGAAGAAAAGAGGACTGGGAGAGATTCTTGTGTATTTTTAAAGTGTCATAACTCTGAATACTTGGAAGATGTTCAAAAAGAATTGATCCTAATTTACATTTAAAAAGTACATTCATGCTGAGGCCTTTGTATGATGATGGACTTTTCAGCAGCAGTCCTGGCTTAATAGTCTTTCACTGCTAGTACTATACCTCTGTTCTGAAACATGGAAGCCCTGTAAGCTGTCACAGAGAAAAAGGGACAGAGAGCAAGACTTTCCCTCTCATTATTTGAGATCTTCAAAATGTAGCACACAGACTTTTGGCAACAAATAAAAAAGCCTTAGCAATAAAAATAAGACAAAGCCTTCCATACTATAAAAAACATGTAGCTTCAAGTATGGGAAATGTACGAGTTTGAATACAGGATCTCTGGGGAGGAGGGGGAAGAAAGGCAAATGATTTACAAAGAGTCCTTTCCAGATCAACAGTACCACAAACAGTGATGAGGGAAAGGAAATGCACACTGCTACATCAGCTCTGCTGGATACCCCACCATGCTGATACCCTCAGGCTTTGAAGGGAAAAAGTTTCTCTTCTCTCTGCCAAATGTCTTCTCCAGAACTCAGCCAAGGCATTCAGGCTTAACACAGAGGAGATTTCTGCCTGGGGTACTGCACAGCTACAGGTCGAAAAGAAGGAGAAAACGCAATGCCAAAAGAACCAGACATTGCGGAGTTCATCTGGCACTCTGCACTCATGTAGCTGAAAAGCTCAGGCCTCACTCTCAAATAAATCCTCAGTCCACGTTATGGAGCAGGGAGTGGTTTCAAACCCCAGTGCTGGCAACAGGAGCAGTGGGTGCCAGATGCTCTGGGCTTTCCAGGAGCAGGCCTCTGTGAGCACACTGCACACACACAGCTTCAGTCAAGCTTGCATCGTCTCTGGGGCATGGGGAAGCATTTCTGTTTGTGAGCACAGCAGTTCCTTTGGGCTTTGATATATACACTAAATGAAATTATATACTGAACTATAAAACTGTGCCTGTCTCTGGGCTCCAAAAGCTCTTCAGTTACCCTTTCAGCAAAGTCCTTGAAACCAGAAATAAGTAGTTTGGCTCTTTTTCAGGTCTTTAGATTTATTTCTGACATTAAGGGTTTGCAAATAAAAGATTTGAGGTTTCTCATGTATTTGTACTACCCTGTATGAAGCTCTTTTCTCACAACTTTAGATCTTTTATTAACATAACTTATTTCACTATTGCATTCACTCAGATGATAAAGTCCTTACTAATGCAACAGAATAATTGTTGATACTTTGAGAAGACTTATGAAAGCTTATTAGTGACTACATGTAAGCCAGAAAGCAGAACTAGGATTAGAAATATTAATAATGTGTAAGACGTAAGTCCACAACGTTCTCCTAGGAAAAAATACTGATCCAGACTCTGTCTTCTAAAGATAACATGTAAAATTACAAAACTGCACAGAATACAGAAAACAAGTGTTTAAGAAGAACACACATTTTAGGCTAATATATTTCAGTTAAGATGGCCAAAATTATCAGTTAACTAAATGTAATTATTTATAACCAAAAGTGAAGTTACACACATTTGGTGGACAATTTTCCTCTTTGGTAAAATAAAGAGATTAAAGAAAAGAAATGGAAATGTAAGGGGCAGGACAGGAGTACAAATCAGAACATATTTCTTCCACTGAAATTGATTCTGTTAATGATTAACTCAACTCACACAGGTTATTTCAAGTAGAATGTTTGTACTAGTAACAGTGTCAAAACAGACCCCAAATCAAAGTCTTCTTTTTTTGAGTTTTCATTGCTTTTTTTTTTGCTCTATGTCCATGTATCATGACATTATCAACATTCAAATTAAAAATTTGACTTTTTTTCCCAGGTACAGCACATCTATCTACAAAGATCAGATATTTAAACAGTGAAATGTTAATTCTTCTCTTGGTAACCCTTTAATTATTTAATTTTCTACATTTTTTGAATGTCAAAACAAAATTTTAGGACTTGTGAGAAAACAATTGAGGATCAAGGCTTAAAATTCTGTGGAGTTTTTTTAAAGATAAACACTGTTTTTTCTATTTCCTCAGTTAGACATTTCATTGGAGGTAGCAGGATCTGAATTAAATAGTCTACCTATATTTGCTACTGCTTTCATTCTGCAGGTTAAATATGAATATTTATTGTGTGGGTTGCAAAGTGTTTGGGGCAGTTTTTTGTCAACTGTAAATGTAGCTTGGCAATAATGTAGGTAAAAAAAGGTTAAAAGGCTATCAGAAAAATGACTGGCCTTATACAGTGTCAACATCAGATGGCTCATTTTTTAATTTCAAGGAGTTAACATTACAGAAATCAGAGCTAAGCAGAATGAACCTTTAGCAAACAAAGTCAAGACTTCACAAGATTTCTACAAGTTATGTGAAACCACGTGAGATATTGGACATTGGATATAAGAATCTGCTTGAAAATACTGATCCTGATTTCTATGCTGAATGGCTTCCTGAAGAAAAGGATAAGCTTGATGTAAGCACACTGAGGCCAAATCCAACTTGGGCTCTAAGCTGAATCAATTCTGGACTGGTTTCTGACTGAGACACCTGCCTGAGTGGTCTCGGACAGAAGGGACAATTTTTGGCATCACAGAATGTCAAATTAAAAAGCCTGATTAGTACTCATTAGCATTTTTAGTAGTCCACTGGAATTAAAAAATCCCTGTCAAAATGTTCTAGAATTACTGGTTATTCCAATGACTAACTGCTGTTATCACTTCCCATCTGCATCAGGTCCCTGCCATTGGGGAAGCTGGGGACTGGGACCCTGATCAAAGGCATTCCAACAGCTGCCACCGGACATTTCTTTCCTGAAGCTCTGCGGTTGCATCTCTGTACAACAAATACCTGCAGACTTGCAAATACTCACAGATTTTACAGCCCTGCACTACCAAATCAGCTTTTTGTTTTCCAAGGAGAAATCTTCAATGGTGGTAATGCTACCAAATCTGTTTTCCTAGTGCTTCTTTTACAAGCAGCTGCAGCTGAAACATTCCTTCCACTCTCTTCTCCTCCCTCGCCCCCACTTCCTCAAGGAAATTCCATGGGATCACCATTCCTCTGGCCCCACACTGCAACAAAACACTCATCTCCCAGGGGAGAGGGAGCTTGTGCAATCACTGGATCCCCACATCTGTGAGAACAGGGCAAACCGAGTTCCTTCGTGCATCTGTATTTGGACTGCTTGTTTTTTAAACAATGTGCTGAGGGGAACTGCTTTTAAGTTAGGCTAAACGAAATACTGAGTTTGAGAAACTGCAATCTTTGCCTAGTAACAAAATGGTAAGAGAAAATTAAAACCGTATTTGTTTTAAATTAGAGGCATGTCAAGAGATTATTTGCATCTGGAGGATAGGACAACTTTTTTACTTTTCTCTCAATTACAATTTCCCCGAAAATACCTATGGGTTCCTAATAACATTCTACAAGAAAGCATTATTGTAAAAAAGACACCCTGGAACTTCTCAGAGAGGATTTCAGTGTAGATTTCATTTGATCATGAATGTAAAGCTGTCTGAATTTTATTGCTAGCTAATTAAAGTCCAAATATTGAGGGGAAGATAGAGAGTCTTCCTTCATGTTATGCCAGACTAGACACTTCATAACATGACTGCTGAAAGCAGTTGCTAAACAATAAAGGAAATGACTGTTTAAACCAAACTTCACATCTCCAGGCCAATCACAATTCCCATGGCATACCACGCAAATGCCTCGCTACTTGTTGTGGAAGTCAAGCCCTGACAAAAAGGAGCATTTCGGCCTCCATATCAGGCCTACATCTCTCTGGTGCATCTGGCAAAAGGAACATACAATAACGAATTCTATTACTTTTCAGCTGTAGAAATGGGATGCATATTTTTGACAGCAACCTCTCAGAAGATCACCTGCTAAGACAGAAGCCAGCAGAGCTGGTTTGCACACCACAGTGGCAGGCCACTCTTCTTCTGACAGTTTGTCTGGTTGAGAAGCCGGGTGCATCGGCTGGGCAGGACACAACTGAGATTAGCTAAATCTGGTCCCAGGGCTCCTGTGGGTGTTTCTCTACTGTGTTCCACACCCCTGCACAGGCAACAGCACTGGCACAGTCAAGTGAATACATCCAGGGAGCACACCTTCACCATCCTTGGCGGTATGTTTGCTCTGAAGAGCAAAATTGAGTGAAAAGTGCAACTAAGGAAAATCTACTGCAGATAATACAAACTCCAAACCATGGCACAGTCCTTGAACAGAGAATAAAGAAAAATAGCATGCTGGTATTATACAACAGAGCTGAACAACACAAATCATATACTGCTCAATTACTAAAGAATCTATCTCCTCCTAGAACCAAATGATGTACTGTAAACCTGGTGTTATTTATTCAGACATGTATGCAATAACACTATTTTAAAAATGCACACATAACTCTAAAAAAAAGAAATTTGCAGAGGGCTTCTTTCTACCCTAAAAAGGTAAGAACAATAGATAGGCTCCTACTCCAATATAATCAGTATTAATACTCTTCTCAAAGGGAACAGTTTCAGAGACACTGATGCATCACATTTAATTATATGACATGAAATCATATTCCACATAATTATGAAGGCAATACTTCACTGCAGCCAGCAAACCATGAAAGAAAAATGCAAGAAAAACAGAGACTAAAGGAAAAGAAATGGAAATACTTTAAAAAGAATGGGAGAAGTTAGCTTTCAAAACTTCTATCCCACTTTCACTTAGCCATACCATCTATCTAAAGGGGTTGTGTTCACGTGCTGTAAGTATTTCTAAGCAGCAGTGACCAGCCCACACCACTCTCCCAATGAGTTAAATGCAAGAAATATTCAGACTATTTTCTAAAGTCCAGCCCTTTTTTTTCTAATGAGATATGCTGATTAAAACTAGCAAATTTCTTGATCTTAAGCGACCACAGCAGTGCCAGCTCCTTGCTACAGCAAACGTTTGAGCTCCAGTTCACCTCTCTTCGGTCCTAAGTGTGTTTAAAGGAGATGAGAAATGGCAACATGGGAGAGGTCACAATTACACAGCAAACAAAGAACATGGAAACATTAATATGTTAATGGATGTCACGTAGCAATGAAAATATGTCTTTTATTAAGAGAGGGAATTGAAACAACTTTTAAGTGATCTTGCCCCAAAACAGGGAAACATTGGAGTATATAACTAAGTAGGTTTTGAAAACAAAGCTGTATATCACATCTGGCTCACATGTTTTAAGAAAACCATTAGCTTGCCAGTTGTTTTAGCTATCCCTGTGTTCATGATGCTGAACATTTAGCAAGGAACCCTTAAATTACTCTCTTAACAAGACAGGTGATTTCAGAATGCACATATGCAAAGGCAGCCACAGCAAGGTTCTGTTTCTGTGTTCAGACCATCCTGGCACAGAGCAATGGCCTGTTGTGATAATTCTATATTTTGTTACATTAAAGCAGCTGCTTTCCTGATTGTAATCCCATTAAAAATCCACAATATGACCCTACAGTGATAACTTAAGGGGGAAGGCCAACTAAGTGAAACTGTCCAGACAAAAAAGCAATTTCAAAAATATCCTATAGACTACAAACAGCTTGATACAAGCAGCACAGTGTGAGAAAACAGCCTGGAAAGGAAAATACCAAAGGGTGGGCTGCCCAGATGATTTATGCTGAACTGAATAGAGGAGACTTGGGTTAAGCCTCAAAGCTTGAAATCTCACCCAGGGACTGGGGATTGTCAGGAGGATGCAGGATCTGCTGCATCATCCTCATTTAATGATGTAAATGCCACAAAAGGAGGTCTCTGAAGAAACTCAGCATTACAGAGACACAATGCTGCTGCAGGCCAGCAAGTAAATCATAAGCAAGACAGTGGAAAGTACAGGGCTTTGGAACCATGTGGCTTCAGCACAAAGGTCATCCTCAGCAAAGCACAGTGCTTAGTGAGAGTCTGGAAAGTACCTAGAAAACATGTCAAAGCAAGTTACAAACTCCTGACTGAATCTGCTAAGACCCAATCACGTAAGTCCCTAATCAGATAAGCAGGCTCAACAATTTCAGTGAATAACTGGAAAGGATTTAATCTTGTATCTTCAGATCCAGATATTCAATAAGTTTAAAAAAATTACTAAGAGTCACCAAATAAGAAAGTACAGTTAAAGCCTAAATAATATGTTCAAAACCCCACAGAACAGCTGAAGAAAGCATATCAAGTATTGATACCCACACAAGGAGAAGGGAGTGCAATTAGGCATGGCTGAAGTTACCACTGCTTCTGCAACCCTGTAAAACCAGCTCTTCATGGCAGAGGCTTGCTCAGCGCAGATCTCATGCAATGGCACTCTATGGTTGTGAAAAGAAACCACACAGCAGGGTCAGGCAGCTTCCTGCAGGCTTTCCCAAACCTCACTGGCTCCTGTCCTCCACTCCTGTCCTATTTAGCTGATTGCTCCTGTCCAGCCTCCCACAGAAAAGACAGGATCTGTGGGCCACTGCATTGATTGCTTTGCCTGCTCCCACATACCTGATGGGAAGCTCTTACGGCCACGACTGACTCACACTGTGTCCCCCTGACACTCCTCTGGCTCTGGACTGACTGTTATGACATCCTTGTGACAAACAATACCTACTTTAGTCCTCCCCACACTTCTGCCTCTGGCACAACTGACATGAAGAAATTTGTTTTCTACTCAATGCAGAACTGGAGTAGCAGGCTCAAGTTTGAATGAACTATTCAGAAACACGGCAGCTTCATTTCCCACACAAAAGCCAGTAATACTCTCTGAAAAACAGCCATGCTCCCAAGCCCTCACAACAAAAACACAATGTGCTCTTTTCCACTTGGAAAAGAGGAAAAAAGCTTCACCTAATAGAAAAACAGAATCAGACCAATCAGATGAAGGTGGAGACAGATTTGTAGACATGTATACTGGCAAGTTGTACTCTTGCCAGGAAAATACTTTTCCACAAAGCTGGTGAACGTTTGTTCACTGTGTTCGTAAATACTGCACAGCTGTGCTAAAACAGGAGAGCAAGCCCAACACCTCCATAACTGATAAGAGGTTTCTCTAGTGATTCACCAAAAATAATTAAACAAAATAAAAACATGGCCAATATTAGCACTGCTGTCATGACAAGAACGAATGCAAATCCTGACTAAAGCAAATAAAAGTCACTGTATAACAATCCCCCACACAACAATTCTGTAGATTATTCAAGCTTGTCTTCTGAGGGATCCTGTCAGAAGCAATCCTTCTCTACCATAATCATCATTGAAAATAACTTTTCAGTAGAGTGTGTATGATACAAGTCCATGATGATCAGAGGGAAAAATCTCTGTAGATGGGATGTTTCTGGTACTTGCAATGATAATAATGTTTTTCAACCATTATTTCCTCAACCCACAGGTGTTTCTCTTCCTGATCTGACATCAGCCAAAAGATACAAAACAAGCCAGTGACCTTTTTATGTACATCCACTGAAAGCTGCTTATTGCCAGCTAGCAAGATCATTTCTACAATATGCAGAGCAGCCTTTCAATCCATTCTTAGCATCAAGCACTGCAGTGAACACCCTCTTAGAACAGCAAGACCCACTCTATATGGAGAAAAGGAGGTGTCATGGTTTAGCAAGCGTAGTCCCAGAAGTGATGTTACTCTGAAAGCCTCTCAGTAAAATCTCAGGCATTTGGAAAGAGCTGAAAAAAATATTTCAGAGACCTGGAGTAAACAACAGTCTATTCATTGACTTATGTGTGTCCAAGATTTTATTCTCCATTTATTTTGTATTATCTCAGCTTAAACAACGAACATGGTAGGTTCACTTTCAAGATTATCTTGTTACATCCTACAAGGTTAGGCAGATTTACAAGAAGGACACGGTTTGCATCTGAAACTTTCCATGGTCTACAAAAGTGGCTTACTGAGCTTCGATGAGCATGGAGAGGGCTGCCATTCCTATCTTACTGCCACATCAAGTTAGTTCTTAAGGGACTATGTTGTCCATGTCTAAAGTTTCTGGACATCTCACTTGCTTCCTCAGCAGAAATGGAGAATTTTGAGACAGTCTCCTTTCCTCTTAAGTAAAATGCTTAGGAGGGAAATATCTCACAGGAATAATTGCCATGACCTTCCAAGTCTGTAAATTCACATCAGAATTGATTTAACAACTTCATGGCTTAAGTTCTTGTCTGTTCTTTATTTATACGATTCATGCTATTCCAACTACAATTATATATTGAAAGCAACAACAAAATCGGAACCTTTGGCTATCCAAGAGGAAGGGGACCAGTTACAGTGAAGTATTAAATGTATTTTTTTCTAGGCTGTTCATGCACCAATGACATCTGAGACTGTGCAAACCAAAATGTCTTCAGAAAGAGATTAAGGAGCTATAGTAACCACTGCACAAATAATAGTTACTGGGGCGGCTCCAGTGCAAAATAACCTCACAGCTCTGTCCTAACATAACATGAGTGCACAGGCCAAGGTTTCTTCATTAGTTCAAAAGACAAAAACGGGAAGGAAAAATCCACTTCTGTAAAACACACATTTGCAACTAAAATGCAAGTTACAAGAGGTCAATGTCACAAATGTTTAATTTATCAACAAGTCTTTTCACAGGTTGATTATCTTTTCTCTTCTCTGCAAAACACAAGGATTTCATTTGCTGTTGGAAAAATGAGCAAATATAATTTTTTTTCTTTAAAGACCTGAGAGCAAGCTGTTTTTATTATAATACTAAGATGACTTATATGTGACTACTACCCTGAAAGTCCATGGGGGTTTTTTTAATAAAAATAGAAAATCTCCTCTATAAATTAGGTATCAGATTTTTTGCAATATTCAAAACCAAATGTACTTCATATAAGCTTGGATTTACAAGCTTAAATTTACAGCTTCTCCTAGCTATTTTTCTTAATTGTGTTGTGCTCTGTTTTTGTATACTCCTAGTCACTTATCTGCTAAATGGAACATAGAATTTTTTTTAGAATTTCAGACAGTAGCATTATATACAAATCTTAATAATTCTTCATCCAAGATACTTATATTTGGAGTTTTCTTACATGTAGTATTGAAAATTTAGCCGAGTACTTTTGATTTCAAAATAATCCAGACAGGGCACTAAGAATTTCAGAAGTATTAAGACATTTTAAAAATTCAGTAAAACATTTAAGGCAGGTGATTTTAAGCAGTGTATAAACAACCCAACTGCACAGTCTTTTGACATATAATCCATATTCGAAAGTAAGAGGCATATGCTGCTGTAGAAATTAAAAAACAAAACAAATAACTCTCATAAGCAAAAAAATCTTATGTTAACAACACTGCCTGAAAACCTTCTGCTAAGCCAGAACTTCAGCCACTAGAGAGGGTTCTTACGTGGATCAACTATTTCTAATCATAAAAATAACTGTGCAGTAAAGTACAGCCATAAATTAGTCTGAAACTAGGCTAAACCTTCAAATGCACATTGTAGTTTACAGTGATTCAGAACAATTACTCGCGTTTGTATCAACAGATTATCTTGGTACTGAACAGAGGAGATCCTCTATGCAGGCTCTCAATAGCAAGTTTCACGTTTAGGTATTAATTTTTTCTGAGATTTCAACAGCACTATGGGTAATCACAGTTTTTATGAAAGCAGTGGGTTGCTTCAGTTCACCATTGTATTCCCACTTACTTTGCTTCTCCGAAGTGTCAAACAATATTTTCCTTCTGATTGCCAACGAAGTTGAAACCTGCCACCATAGCACAGCATGGAGGTGTTTGTTTATGGGTCTGGTTTTCTTCCCTCATAATCCAAACATGCTGTATACCCACTATAAGCTTTTAAGGTACGACATTATAATTAACATTTAAACGTAGTACTTACGGTTGGCATAATTTTACCAGGTCCTGATCAGTGGTGTTTGGAGGCAGTGCTCTGATGTAAAGGTTAGTTTTACTTAATTGATCCCATCCTGAGTTGCTGCTGCTACTACTGTTGTTATTACTGCTGGTGGTGCTGGGACTAGGAGGAGCCATTGGGTGGGCTGGTACAATGGACTGCTGCAAAGGAAAAAGCACGTTAGAGTAACGTACAGGTAGCAATCACAGCATGCACAACAGCTCAGTCTACAGCAGCCTGGTTACCATTTGGAGCACTGTGTTCAATCTGTGCGTAATTACCCATGGATTTTAAATACAACTGCATTCACGCCACATTTGGGACAGGATTCACAGGCACATTCTAATACACCCAACCACCATTTGATGCATGCTCAGTGCATGACAAAGGCTCAAATTATATATAACCTCCACTGAGTATCACTCATAGGATTTTATCACTCCTCATTGTGTCATCTGGTGTGAAAATGAAATAGGAGACGTTGTTCCTCTAGGTGCCAGCAGGTACAAAGTTTATAGCTCCATGACTGTTTCACATGTCAAATTGTGGCAGACACAAAGACCATGCTCTTTCCTTAATCTATCCAAAAATGCAAAAATAATTAGAAGCCTCTTTTCTCTCTCTTCTGGATTTTAGTACTTCACACTATACTGCTACTGATTTTTTAAAGATAGAGAAGGAGCACTGATAGCTTAAGGACCAGACTTTAAATGAACGGTGTGCCGCGGCAGAACTTTGATCCTACCGACTATCTCCATACTTGTGGATTACTTCACAATTGTCAAGAAAAAAGGCCCCTATATAATGGTAAGATATTCAAGTTTCAAAAGGAGAAAAGCACATAAGTACTTCTACCTACTCCTCAAGGTATGTAATGCTATCGCTCTTAAAAATATCCTAGAGGAAATCTGCAGTAGAGAAATCATTTGCATTAACAAAAGTATAGCAGGGTACTGTACAAAAAGTACTATGAACATGTCTGTGGTATTGTAAGAGAGGAATACTTCAAAAAATATACTAGAGAACTGAAGTTGCCTGTAAACCTCTTGTGACTACACGGTTTTCACTGACGAACTGGCTGCATGTGCCCCCTTTCCTGCAAAAGCCTGAGCTTCCACCAGAAGCTCATAGCAAAGAATTGGCCTGTAAATGCAGAAGAAAGGCACAGTAGGGGGAAAAAAATAAAGTGGAATAAAGTGAGATGTCAATGCAGACTCACTTGTTCCCACCCTAGTGCCACTCTCTTCTTTGCATTAGTACAAACAGTTGTATAGCCACAAACCGAACCAAAAAATTATCTTCCCTGATCTGGTACACCACATGTGGCTTTGCACTATGCAAAAGCTTTGGCTGTCACAAGACAGGAAACAGGAATGTGAAGGCAGAGAGGAAAGGATTAGAGTTTACCTCTGTTTAAAGCACCCATAAAACTACACACAAGAAAATAAACACGAAAAGCAAAACTATTGTGGAGATAACCTCAGGAAATTGGAATGAAAGTGTGAGTGGGAGAAAAGTACAAAGGCATGCCTTGTATCAGATACTTTATGGTAATTATGCGTTTCTTTTTTGTGTTTCTCTAGGAAGGTTCTGAAATCTTCCAATTTGGCATGTTGCAAAGTTTATTATGCAGCTATAATGGCCTGGAACAGCCAACTGCAAGACTTGCTATAAAATCAACATTGATAAGTAGTACATTGTTGCTGCCTAATTTAATTGAATTGAAAATTACATGAATGAAATACATTCCTGATCATTTAACATTTCAAAACTGAATATCAGTATTTCATTGCCATAGGGTTAGAGATTTTTTTGTTTTGGTTTGGTTGTTTTTAATAAAGATTTTTAGAAACATCAAATCTCTTCCAAAATATTTACATTTGGAATTGAAGCACTGATCTAGAATTTCTTCCAGGGAAAAAGATTAAATGCTCCCTTCCAAGTTTGCAATGGAAACATTGACGGATTTTAACAATAGCAGCTCAAGTCAGTCTGTCAGACCACTCTGCTTCCAGTAACGCCAGGCAATTATTTTTAGGGTCACAAGCAATGCAGAATGACAGAGCAACTAGCTTCAAAACATTTTCACAACAGAACAGACTTAGTCTGGCACAGTGATATTCTCTTCAGAAAGCCTTCAGTGAAGCTCTCAAAATGCAAACAATGATCAAATGCACAACTGCTCTGTTCATGGTTTTGAAATGCGCACATATCGTTGCCAGAAAACTCAACATACCTGTCTTCATCTAAACTGGTAAATACAATTGAAGGCTAAGAGCCTCTATTAAGTTTTTCAGGATCTTTGGTTGGGTTTTGTTTTTATTTCTTACATTGTTTTTCCCTTAAAATCTTTGTTTTTCTGTGTTATGAAGACCCGGAGTTTTGTAAAATCTTGTCACCAGCTGGCCAAAGGCAGGAGAGGAAAATGTGCGTCTGTGCGTAGAGAGAGCAGGAATCCTAACTCTGTAAAACATAAGCACTCCATTCTGAGAAAATTAAACTTCTATTTAAACATGAAGATGTTCTAGTGCTAGTGGTCACATTCAAACATGACGGGAATGTAAATGGGACTACAGTTGTCTTCCTAAATTTACAGACAGAAGGTTTTTCACTGCTTCCACAGAGACTATTCATACCTTTACAAGCCTTAAAAGCTTTACTAAACACATGTGCTGGGTGCCCTGTAGCTCTCAAAGCCTGCAACCCAATGACAGCCAGCCAGCCACTAAAGGGACAGTGACATCTTAAAGCCATACAACTAAAACATGTTTTTTACATTAAAACTTTAATTTTA
This sequence comes from Corvus hawaiiensis, assembly GCF_020740725.1. NCBI lineage: Eukaryota > Metazoa > Chordata > Aves > Passeriformes > Corvidae > Corvus > Corvus hawaiiensis. Next base: position 24,064,767 of record NC_063219.1, on the reverse strand, counting down.
AAATCTGAATCACTCTTTCCACTCTGTTCCTCATCGACAACTACTTGTAAAAACTAAATTATAGAGGTCCCTCTGTTGTTCAAAGGGGCCTTTTTTTCCAGTTGCTCTTGCTGCAAAGGGCTGGTTGGCAGTGCAGCCTCGACGCCGTGACCGCGCTGGCGGAGCCTCCTACGCTGACAGCGCAGGCCAGAAGAGTTTGTCTGCTGGCGTAGTTGCATCACCTCCCAAGACAACATCAGCTAAGCCGATAAAAGCACTCTTCTGCCTGTACAGCTGCATCCACACCTGGGCTTTGGCCAACATATTGATGTCAGCGAGAATGTATGACTTTTTTCCACACCCTGGCTGATACACTGTGCTTTGCTGGCAAGACATTCTGCAGTGGAGACCTGGCCAAAGTCTGGGGTTGTTTGTTTAGAAACAGCTTTCACAAATCTTAACTGAGAGCTTTGTCTAAAACCTGAAATCAAATTTGAAAAGTTTTGGTTTACAAACTGTAGTTTCTGCTGCAAATCCATATCAAAAGCTGTTCTTAAGTTTTTACTACATGGATCTCACAACAACTCGCAATATCGCAACATACACAAAAATACATTTATTAATTTTTTTTTTAATCATTGCACCTTAAATTAAAACATGGAACTCAAGGATAGGAGGAATGAATGTAAGCAACAGACCATTATTTCTTGCGACAATATTCCTGTTCACAAGAGATACCATTGTCACACTGTTTTGCCATTCCCTCTTTAGTTTTCACTCCAAAAGGTAATTAGCAATCGTTCTTTTTACATAGCAGTTTCCTTCCTCTCATCTTCAACAAACATCTAAGCAAAAAAGGCCAGTGACAGAATAATCAGCCCATCTGCTCTATGATCTCCCCATCCCATTCTGGAGCCAGCTGTGAGGAGCTCCCAACACTCCTGCCTGATCTCTGAGGGACCTTCCCTCCAGCCCTCCGCAGCCCCACCACAGAAAAGGGAAAACCACAGGTACTTATTCGGAAAATGAAAAGCTCAGTGACTGAACAGTCCCCATGAAGTGCCTTAAAACAAGGAGAGTTGTCTGCCTGTGTTTTCTTCTCAATATAAACCCAAGTGGGAATAATCGCAAGTACTGAAAAGCAGCTGGAGAATATACTCATTTTGTATGAGCCATTCCTGTCTTTCTTACATACCATTCTATGCCTAAGGACTGCAAATGAGTCAGGGCAGGATTTTGTCTACCAAGGAAGAGGAGAATCTCTTTGCTGTCAACTGAAAAAAAAGACACCAAACCAAAATGGAATAACCCTAAGAAATTCCATCGACCTGAGAGATACTGATAACTGCTGCCTTCAGACTACAGAAGTCCAACAGAACTTCAACGAGCAGAAGGCAACTTGGACAATGACTGTCCCAAAGCAGAGTATGATCACTACAGTAGCAATCCATTTAAGTCTCTTTGTGCAATAAAAGCATGCATATGAAGTTATACAACATACTAGCATTTAATTATGAGTTTAATCACTCAGCTAAAATTCCTAATGGGAGAAGTACCACGACTTTTAACAACAGAGTTAGTTCTCATACATCAACTGTAAATTCAAACCATAAATTGCAGCATACAATAACTATCAGATTTAGCCAGAACTGCTACTTGGATCATCTCATAGTATCAAAATCTCATCAGTAGTGTTTCCCTAGCTTTGTTCAGGTGACTATGCTACAAGCACCTGCTTACCCTGCCTGGCTTTGCCTAACCTCACTGATTTTGAAAGAAGCACCTTCAATAACTGGCATTGATATAAAAATTACCATACGTTTTTGGATATGTGCAACAGTGAGAAAAAGTATTAAATCTGGATTTATTTTTTGTTAAAGTGGGGGTGGCTTGTTTAATTTATTTATTAATCCACCTAACACTTTAGGTTAGAGAGAGCTTTACATGTACAATGAAAGCAAGGGCTCAGGAGAACAGAAGATGCCATACCTAGTGAAGCAAGACACTGCAACACTTTGTGCACAGCTTAGGAAACAGAAGTCATTTGGAATTAAATTATGTCCCTAGCAGAAAGAGCAACTCCGAGTGTTTAACAGAAATGAGTGTTCATGGATGAAAACAGTCAATTTATTGCCTTTCTTTAAATAAGGAAACATTAAACCTTGATCACTTATTCTAAGCCAGCGAAGTAACGGCTGCAGCGGAGATGCCATTTTGAGTGTCCTGCACTATTCTGTTTCATGTTTTTCCTCATCATGTCTGAAACATTATGGCAAGCAAAACTGAATTTCTGGAGGCCTCTCCAAGTTCAATTCTCAGTGGACATGAGTCAACTAGCAGAAACTGAAAGCTCTGCTGCTGCTTTACTCACATCTCCTGCCTTAGGGTAGGTTCTCCAACTGTTGTTCTTCAGTCTGTAAGCGCTTGTCACAGGAAGATTCAGCAACCAAATCTAAGCAATTTCAGCATACCACCAGTATAAAGAGTATCTCAGAAGCTCCAGACTCCTATTGCAAATCTCCTCAGGTAGGAAAAACCCTGATACCTGCCTCCTTTTTCTCCTTTAAACCGCCAACCTTCACTTTTCTTTGCATGGATAAGATAAAAAATATGATTTCATAGTGACACTGTAAGAGTCAACAGGACTATTCCAGCAAGGGTTGGTTTCCTGCACAAGGCAGAAACTATGGATACCGTGTTTTGTGATCATACAGAGCTATTTGCATACCCAGGATCCAAGCCTATTGCATCTTCCTTTAGATGGTGATGACGGGTGTTAGTGCTTCAACCACATGGAGCAGAAACAACTACTGGGAAGATGCAGGACCTTGAGGATGGAGGCTGGCATCAGGCAAAGACTCTGCCTGTTACAAAACATCACAGGCAGCCCAGGAGCACCTGGAGATCCAGCCGTGTTTCTCCCAAAAAACTCTCTAAGTGTTCCCTATCTTGGTATGAAAGAACTGCGCCAAAAATACTACAGTTGGGATTACAGCAATGATGGACTGCAATAAATAGGATAAAAATTAAGTACTCAAGGAAAAAAATATATCACACTGACATATTCACTGAACTGAACTCTTGCCTTAATACATAAGTTTTAAGAAGAGGTTTGCAAGATAAAAATATAGGATTGTATCTTTTTTCTTGGCTGTATGTTACAGCCAAGTCCTATGAAAACTATTTTTCTAAATACAGGTAACAGTCTTTTCCATACTAAAAGAAAACAAAAGGAAACAAAACCATAGGTGGATAATCATCGTGCATCTATGAAGATTATAATAATTTTTAAAAAATTATTTTCACTCTCATTTGTTTTTAGTTAATATTCTCTTTCTTCTTCATTGTGTTTTAACTAATTTGAACCAATTTGCCAGTAAGAAAAATGTTTCTGGTAAAATCCAGGGAAACAGTTAATGCATTTTTTCTGAACCACTTAAAGAAGCCCTTCCTTGAAATAGAGAAATGCATGAATGAGTAGGTACTTCTCAGAGCTTCCTTTTTAAAAGCTCATGAAGAGTGGCTCTATCAGCAATGAAACAAGACATAGTCTGGCATAAACCCCTAGTCATGGCTCAGATGCTCCTAACAATTTCACCTCTAGACTCTTCTGATTATAACTCAAGCTCTCTCCCCACTGAGCTATTTTGCGTCCTTTCCTCAGATCTTACAGTAACATAGCAGGACTGAACTTGTTCCCACCAGAAAGCAACAATTACTAAAACCAGAAAGTACCCAAGTTAACCATTCCAGCTTCTTACAAAATGTCACGTCTTCATATTTTTACAGGAAATTGAACCAATATTATTTAAACTACACTTATTAATGCAACAGCAATCTTCTGTTCCTAATGAAAGAAAGCTCAAAATCTATCTACATCCTTTCTATGAAGACACTTGAAAAAGCATGAGCATAATCCCAGCCACGTTGAAGTATATGACAAAACCCACACTGATGCTTCTGAACAGATTTTTTTCTCCAAGAATAGGGTGTGGAGAATTTTTCATTGTTTTTACTCAAAAAAAAAAGCTTTCTGACTTGGAGTTGGCAGGTGAGATGGTAACAATAAAACAAGAAATGAGTGCAAGAAGCTGGTTCAGGTAGGTCTTCTAGAGTCTCAGTGATAAACGAAAATGCTTCAGTTCCCAAGAACTCACCTACTCCACTGACCTTATCCCCTGACATGGATTTTTAGGTGCTCCACTGACTGATTCCTCTAGTTCAGAGACAAATAAAAGGTGCAGAATACACAAACCTAGCCACACCACAGCACAAAAGCTACCCCAAAGGAGAGCAAGGGGAGTGATGAACTAGGCTACATCCTGTTCCTTTCCAGATGTAATGAACCCTCCCTTTCCCCTTCCACCTGCTCATCGTGAATCACAGCGTCCGTCTTCCCTCTCAGTTTTATACCTGGATTTCCTGGACTATCCCCCGAAACAATACCTTGGTACCTTGCCCTAGCCATGACAGAATTATTGACGCATATAAAGCAAAATATTTGAGTTTTAGTTTCTGAAAAATGAACAAGCTGCAGCAATCCAACAGCTAGGCCACATTAAAAGAATCTAAAGAGAAAGTCAAGATGCTGAAGTACCTGAAGAAAGAGAGCGTGGTACTAAGATCTACCAGACAGACAAAAAACATATACGTGTTTTTGTGGTTAGCCCTTCACTGAGCAATAGACACAAAAGAATTCACTGCCAACTTCCTTCGTGATTCTCGTACACACATAGGCCTATGTTCTTCACTGAAACCAGCCAAAGCTTTTGCCCAGGATCCAGAAAGCACAGGGCACTGAATATCTAGACTATGTTGAAGTTTTTGTTCTAGCCTGAGGATTCAAATTATAATTAAAAGAAAACACATTCATTTTCAGAGAGGTGTAACTTGCATGCTAATAGTTTATGCAAGCATCCAAAAGGTAGCAAGTCCAACATGTGATGCTGAATCCTAATAATAAAAAATTCCTCCCTTGCATTACGCATCTCTTGGTACATGTTAATAGCAGGGTATAAAATCCTACTATGTTCTCCACAACAGGAAACATTCAAGATATCCTTGGTAGGAGAAATGCTTCACCTGAAACAGCAATTAACTTAGAAACTCCTGGGTCATGCAGTAGTTCAGATTAGACCATAGATGGTCACATAAGAGCTTGCAAATCACATACAGCTCACAAGCAGTTCAGTGGCAGCTCAGAGGACAGCACTCATGAAATCTAAGTAAAAAATTATTCAATAAGCTTTTCATAAGCATTAAGAGGTTCACAGTGGTCCTTTCTCATTGTATAAAGGGCTCTGCTTTAGCATTAATTACACAGGAAACTCCTACCTCACTACCTCCATTTAAAAACTCTTCAAATGTCAGCGTACTAAGATCTGAAAATAAATAACATGTATTATCCTCTGACTGCACTTACATTGTAATGGGAAGAAGTGGGACTTAAATATATGGAAAATGAGAGACATGGCTTTATCCTGGATATTTTTTGGCTCCCTTGTAGGAAAATACAAGAGAGTAGGTAACCATTTCTCAAAGTAAATCCCACAAAACTAAGCTCTGGTAGTGAGACTCCTGCACCACATAAGACAGTTACTTCTGTTCAGAGGACAGACTCTCATTAGAAGAATGGTAATCTCCCGTTCTACTGCTATTTGTTCAACTTTTCTGTCATTATCTGTTGTGAACTTTTACCCCCAGTGCCAACAAACAGGGCCATGGGGACAATATTCAATGCGATCAAAAACATACTGCTTTCAAGAACTCCTATTTGTGATGTTTAAAATGCGTATATTTTTATGGGTGTAGGTAGTTACATTGTTAATTTCATAAAGCAGGAAATATGACATCTCTTAAATATTACGGATGCCATCCATCACTGTATTTTGGAGGTTAATCCTGCTAAGTCTGCACATTTCATAAAGCTGATTAAAAAGTAGCAGAGTATAGATACAGACACCTTGGCTTATTCAAGAACTGCCTGAGTATCTGTATTACAAAAACTAACAGTACAGAAAACAAACAAAAAAAATTATGTTAAGTATGTTTGGCCAGTCTTTAGTTCTTTAAAATAATAGAGAAGGAATGCCTTTTTTTTGTAAAGTTTAAAACTCTGCATGGAAGTTTCTGAAGTATTATTTACTCATCTTCCATATTGTATTAGACTTTAGATACGTATTGTCTCTTACTTTAAAAGTGTCACAGATTTCATGATGGACACAGGAGAATTTTGCAGCTTTTTATTTCAGCTTTTTAAAAATGATTTTTACACTTCTTTTTAATTTCTTTTTTTATTATTTTCCAAACTCTTGGCTTTTCCACCAAAACCTACAGTGTCCCCATTCTGCTCATCTCACTATCCTATCCACCCTCCCTCCACAGACAGCAATTATAGGATAGAAATGGCACCACATTGAAGATGCATGTCAAAAGAAGCATCTGCTTTTCTGGCAAACTCCACACTGTTGGTGGCATTGGAAGTATTGCTATACTGTTTGTCACAGGGTTAGACCACAGATGGCTCTTTTGGCTGACATGGGATCTGCTATGTCATTTTCTGTTTATTCAAGTTAAATAAATTGAAGAACTTGAGCCCGACCGTGCATGAGGGAGTCAATTCCTATCAAAATCCCTTTGTCTAAAATTGCTGATTCCTTATGGGCAACATACTGCACCCAGCATAGCAGCAGCATTGTTACTGTGAATCCCTCTGTTCTGTTTTAAAGAAGATAATGGATGTTCTTCCTCCTAATGCCATTACACAACTATTTCATAGGTAGCCCAGTCTATTCCTGCTGCTTTTTGACAACATCAATGGAACAGTTGAGGCAGCTGGCTCTGGCCCTTTCTTCTGTGTTCCAAAATCCTAATTTCTCTGAGAGACCACACCACAGCCAGTTGTCAGAAAGACGGCACATCAGACAAAAAAAGGGTAGAAAAAGCCAGTTCTGTAAGACTTCATCATCAAGACTGAATCTGGATGTCCCTATGAAAAGGCTCTTCAAGTGGCACAATTTATGTTTCAAAGTACAGATCACATTAGATATTTTATCCTTCCTACTCACTTTGCAAATGTTTTTCCTTTTCTAAGTGTCACCAGGCCTAACTAATGTAATCAGCAAAGAACAAGCCAGTGTAGATACACTGCCTGAGTGCAACACAAAGGTTACTGTAATTCTGATACCAAGAAGGTCCAATTCTGCTGCTCAGCAGCTTGTTACATGCCTATGTCAAGTTACAGTTGAACCAACCTCAGTGAGAACAGCAGCATCTTGCATCACTTTCCATGGGAATAAACGATTCCTCCATGAGCTGAAGAACAGGAAATCATACTCGGACCATCACAGTCCTTCCTAGTTACTCCACTGCAATTGTTTCCATAGTCTTTCACAGTGTTTGCCATAGAAGTGAGGTCAGCATGACCTGTGCTGGACTGAAAGTTCCATTCATCTTTTTGCTACTCACTTCAGAAATTTCAAGAAGTGCCCTTACGGTTTTTAATATTCTGCAATATGATAAAACGCAGCAGATACAACTCATTATAATCAATACATTGAAACAGGTCATGCACAGCATTGCTGGTAAAGGATTAAAGCAAGTCTCAGGAAAGCACATCCCGAATTCAAGAAATACTAACACTGTTAAATTCATCAGGATTTCATACCTCACTGCCTTTACATACTGCAGTCAAAAAGAAGGGAAGCACAAGATACTTCTACAATTATTTCAGCAAAGATTGAAATGACTATCAACTAAATTTCAGCTAGGAGTTTGTGCTAATTTGTCGTGGTATTTTGACATTCAAGGAGTCCACGTTTGAGACTATGCTGCTGCAAGTGGTGCATGTATACACACACATTATATATATGTTATTTAAATATTATTATGTTTATATTTATTTTTATATAGATATGGTCTGACACTGAACTTGTAATTTGCTATGGGAGAGTGACCACATCTCCATAACTGTGATTCTTCTCCATGGCAAACCCACCAAAATGAACAGAAGCAGCCAAGTGTTATTAAATTAGTAATACAGTTTTAAAACAAGAGGAAGATCAGTAGAAACTTTTTAAACCATCAGACTCATTATGTAAGGAGTTGTCAGTTTTCTGCACTTGCACATATCAGCCTAGTTCCACCCTCACCCAGTGGTTCAGCATTCATTTGCACATGCTGAAAATCTACCCAGAAGTTTTATAAATTTCAACATTGTATAGAACTGACAGACCAGAAGACAGCAGTGTATAACGTTGGCAAAACTTCTCAACACAGGGCTTTTCTACAGAGCACCAGGGAGCAAACTGCTGGGTCTGCATGCTGCAACACGTACACCAACTTTGTTTGGATTGCAATGAGACTGCATGTAGCATGTATGAGACTGCAAATGACATTCCCAAAGTCCTCTAAATTACTCCCAACACTCTACGTGGTTTCCTAGAATAAAACGTAGAAGCTCAAATCTCATTAGAACAGAACTGGAGTTTAACTTCATTACTTCTGAAACATTTGCCTCCTGCATCATTTCCTATTTGGGAGGGGAGCGTGGCATCAGTACAGGCACCTGGCTGCAGTGCCTGCAGCGAGGGTCTGACACGGCAGCAAGACTTACCACAAATTTTCATTAATTCAACTGTATCAGTGCAGTTACACACACAGTGACACCTCCAGCACAGACAAGATCTTAATTGTGCTCTCATGGAAGGCAATGAACACTGCAGTGCTGTAAGCTTGCCTTATACCCAGCAAAAGTGACTTAAAGTAAAAGCTGAGAAAAAGCTGTGTGCAAGCAGTACTGAGAATAACTGTTCCCAAATTTTTGGGGCCAGTGGACACCATGCTACTTTTGACATTTCTCAGAGATGATCCTGAACCTTGAGACTGCCATACTAAAGCTCACTGCATGCAACCTTTTCAGTTCACTACAAATATTCACTACAGCAGAGCTGACATTAGAAGTCCATTTTCTCCAGATGTATGACGTAATACACAGTCACACACAGGATACCCTGTGCTCTTCAGGAAAAAAGGAGTGGTCTGTCATGCTCAGAACAATTTGTACAACTTTCTCCTATGTAGCACATAGAGATTTACACGCATGCACAGGCACCACAGGACAAATTACAATCAGTTTAGCCTGACAAAAGCAGCTATGTTTAGCTCTTGGGAAAGACGGAAACAAGAACAGCTCATCCAGCCAGTGAATGATTCAGACAGATACTTAACACCACCTTTCCTGCAGCTGATATTAATACAAAAAATGCTGGTAAGACGGTACAGACAACTCAAGATGTCCACAGTCGATCAGGTAACACTAGCAGCCAAAAGTGTAGCAACAGCACGAAATATACATAGTTTCTCTCATTTGTTACCCCTTTGCCCTTGAAAGTATGTGTGTGTGTGTGTGTGTGTGTTCAAGTATACACACATAAAGCAGTTTTATGTACATTGTCCTAGATCTGCATACCCCATATATCCAAATCTTGAATTAAATCACAGGCTGTTTGAACATTGTGGATTAAAACATTATCACCTAATTTTTCTTTCTTCTGCGAGCCTTTATGAGCTGCTATCTTGAAACAATCTGCTAGAAAGAATACTAGGAAAATGTTGACATTTGGACAATTTTATCCTGGAAAAGACAAAAAAGTAGTAATTTTTGCGTTTAGATATTTCCAAAATCCTAACCTGCAGTTGTAGCTTGGTTTAGCTGCCTAGAAGTTAGAGGGAAGCACTTTCTTCTCACATTTCCCATCAGTACATCTTTTGCATCTCACAGTACCCAGTGGCTATGCCCTCCAACACATTTTTCTGTCTCCCAACAGACAATTTTTATGTACAAGAGTAAAAAAAGGAGAATTGCTTCATTTCTTTAAGGAGAATTTTAGATGTTATAGTAATACACAAATCACTTGCTTCATTACCAGAATGCTTAATGGAGCGATCACTTTTTCAGCATAATTTCAGGGAACTGGGACTAGGATACTCCAGAACACAATGCTTAGTAGAGTAAAAATACTATTTAATGCTATTCAACCTGGATCAAGCAGGGCTTGTTAGCATTTGTTCAGCATCAGTCTCAACAGATCCAGGCTATTTCTTGCAAAACCATTCTGTTGTTTAATGAAAGCCAGTTTGGGCAGCATGTCTACATCCGTGGCCTAGAGAAGCTGATTTTAAGTCTCTTTAAAGCACAAAGTTGCTGAACACTCATTTAAGACAATCTGTGAGTGAACTCTTTTGAATTTTAAGCCCTAGCAAATAGGAGCATGACACATTTAAATTAGAACTAGTAGCAGTAGTAAGAGAATCTGACCAATTAGTAAATCTAATCTTCTTTATGCAAACTTATGAAAAACGTAAATATTTTCCTAAATGCAAGTGATCAAGGGCACACAGATGAGAAGCAGTTCTTTCATACATTAAGGCAATTCACTACAATACTGTGAACACAACAAATCTGGGGACTTGATGAAACATAGCAAGGAGTTTGCTAAAATCAGCATAGCAAAATCCAGCACATAAGCCTACTTTTGTAGATAGCAGTCTGCTTCTCCTTACAAATCAGGAAACCAGTATTCCTTCAGTAGGATGAAATTCTCTAAGTTGTAAAGGTAGGCCTTTAATCAAAACTGAAGATTCATCCACAAAAACAAGAGCAAGGTTTCCAAGGGCAGGGCAGCTTCTGGTGGAGCTCTCCAGTAGATGTCTAGCTGCACATTAGGAATGATTTGTCTGCACTGACCTTTGATGGCCTGAACATAGCACCAAGTCAACCAAAAACAGCGTGGAAAGCTGAAATCTTTCAAACATTACTGATCAGATGTTTTAACATGGAAATTCAACTCCTGATAAAGTTGTCAAGTAGAAACAGCACTTTCTGAGATATCTAGGATGTGCAGATAGTGAAGAGGAAAAGGGCGGTATCGGGAAGTCAAAAAGCTTTAAGACGGGTGGTAAGATCTGCTGGTCTGATAAAATGGCTTTGGTGCAGTACCAAATAAAGAACAAAGATGGCTTTACTGGTCCTGCTGGCAGCTCAGCTTTCAAGCCAACCTTTCTCTCAGTTTGGCTGAAAAGATCCAAATGCAACGGAGGCAACTGTGGACCCACAAATCAAGATAACAGTTCAAGAAATAGCTTAGGCTGGCATTACTCCAAAAAGCAGCATCCTTGCCCCTATGGCTGCTCGCTTTCCCTCCTGGTGTCTCCCCCTTGCTCATCAAAAGAACAAGGCGAATAAAAAACCAAAAAAAATTTTAAAAAGGAAGTTCAGACTGCTTCATTTACCAATGGTGCAGACTCATGAAAGTGGTAACAAAACAGCATTAGGCTGTCAAACAATCTGGAACTAAACCAATGCTGGTTTTTCATACACAAAGCAAGACAACTGCAGCAAAAACACGTGGTACCTCTGGCTGAGTCTTACAGGTAAGAAAACAAGCGGCATTCACAAACCTGCCCACTAAAAGGAAGTGAAATCCTGTGTACGTAACACGTGCAGCAATGCTGCTCTGGCCTTAGGGTCAGATTTTCCTTACAGCCTTATCTGAAACAAACCCAAGTCAGTCTTTTCTCATTCTTTAAAGGATAATGTTTTGGTAGATGCTTATCACCTATTAGATCCAATACTTTCTGACTGCTGACTTTTTACAAATGACAATCTTGTCCAAAATCCTTGTGCATGCAATTAAAAAAAACCCCATGTTACAACTTTATTTATCATTTCCGGTTCTTCTTGATAGCTGTAATTTAAATTGAATCATACAAACAGAAGAGCTGTTCTAAGTCACTTCCAGAGCCCTCATCAATTTTCCTCACATATTGCCTTCTAATTTAAAAATTCACTCTTGGTTTGAACCAAGAGACAATTTTTATTTTTCTTTTGTAAACTACTGTTTTAACTCATGCAGCTACTTTTTAACTCAAATTTTGAATTCTGACAGAAAAGTGATTTTAAGTGGTTAAGAACATCATTCAGATGTCTGAACGTCAAGCACACAATATGACATATTTTAAAATGTTCGTAACTTCACAGTGTATTAAAATGAACAATTCCTTTCACACCCAGAAAGTTAGTTCTGAAGTTCAGTTACAAAGATTTAGCAGCTGTATGCTAAGAAGATGCAGGATGCCATTCCTTGGTGCATCCAAATAGCTTCTGGGGTGAATGTCTGACTGCACAATGAATCATTGTCAACTCTGAAATGAAAAAACACAAGAATTAGATAACACCTAGGAAAGCTTCCAGATGTAGTACTAATACAACATTAATAATATACGAGAAATTCAACTGCCAAGCAGAACTGGTCATGGCAGTGCAGGTAAGAGTCTGACTCAGACATGTGAGCAGCTACAGCTACAATCAGAGATGATCCAAGGAGCGCTCACAGCAGCCACAAAGTGTTAGGAAGCCCCTGCAGTCAGCAGGCCATACATCAGCACAGCTGGCACAACAGCTGCAGCACCTGTGGGAGACAGCCTCCACCTCTGGGTGGTGAAGGGTCACATGGCTTGAACCATGTCTGGCTTTATATACAGATAGAGATGACAAACACTAGTCAGGAATAAACCGGTTCATTTGGGCACAGAGCCCAACTCATCCAATTTCAATAGTCATGTTCTCGTCCTTGGTACAAGAATTCAGCTGAGGAATCATACCTCTGAATGCACCAGAAAGTTATAGATGAAGGAAATACTTCTAATAAGTACATTTGGAATCAATAATTAACTTTAAAACACTGCAGTGAAAGGAAATCTGCCCAGCCAATGGCTAACATTTTAAGATAAATTAATCATTTGCCCCTGCTTACTGCACAACCCCAGTGTTTAGCAACCGCTTTCAGTTTTGTCTTACACTGTGGACAGTTTCAAGGAATCAAATTTTTAATAAGTACATTCAGCTGCACTTTTCTTAGTGGCAATTCTACCTTTGCAGCTTATCCATCTGCACAACAGTTGGATGTTTAACACTAATAATCTTGTACACCAGCATTGGTTCACTATAAAAGTTACCGTAAATTGAAGTGGAACGACCATGTATTGCATTTCCTTAAAAACAAACAAACATCTGAATTTTGAATTTATGCCATTAAATTGGATTTCAAAATTTAAACAGGACAACGGAATACTCCAATAAGGACTTCCCAGTCTAAAAAAAAAAAGGAAAAAAAATAAAGGAGAAAAAACCCCCAAACCCTGAGGAAGTTCATTTCATAGGAAAGACAAGGCCATAAAACCACTAAAGATAACTAGATTAAATTTCTGCATAATCTAAGCCACTGAACTTCACGGAGTTATTCCTGTTCTCAGTAATATTTCATGGTTGACTGCCTTTCTGCCCAACAAACATCTGCTTAGAAATAAACTTAGCTATTGCTAACAGTAAACCAACTTCTACTCTTTTCAAAACCCAGAGTTCTACGTAGTTTCAACAGTCCAGTTTCTTGCCAAAATGAACTTTGCCATTGTTATTAATCTGGAAATATCAATAATAGTATTTAGATGAATGTTCTCATAGACCATAAAGAAACTACTTATAGAGTACATGGCAGGCAGAATTTGAACACAGTTTTATCATTCCAAATAATCTGCTCCATCCTGAACTTCAGGGGACAGACAAAAACAGACATCTATATAGGTATGTGTGCATGTGTAAATATTTTTTTTCCCAAGATATTTAGTCCTAATTGCTGAAGTATTTGAACCATTTGCAGATGTTAGTACATTTCAATGCAAAATCTGAGATGGAGGAAATGAATATTAACAAGTACCTTTTGAAGGGTCAAACCTTAACAATTCATTCAAGATTATCCAAAATATCAGTGATGGGACCATTTTGAACTTCAGGTCACCATCTTAATCCCTATGAATAACCTTTATAGGTGTGGCTGACCTGAGATTTCTATTATTACCCAGGACAATGACCCAACACAGCACTTATTTCAGGAAATGAAGAAGGTGGAGATAGATTCAGTCATTTTGAAAGAAGGTCAACAGAGAAGTGTCACACCAAAATAATGTCTTTTGATAGAAGGATAAGACACACAGATAGCTAGATGTTTCTTTACATCATCTAATATACTGGAATACAAAACCATACATTTAATAATACCAAAACAATAAAGTTGCAAAGAAACATTAAACGAGAAAGCACAAAATTGTCAAGAGCTTTGGAGCAGGGAATTCCCAACAACTTACTGGAATACATAAAGAATGGTTACATGAAAAATCAGAGTGCCTTTTATAATGACTAAGCCAGTCTACAGCCCTTAGTGCCTTCTGAGACCATGACACTCCACACCTGACAGATCTAAGAACAGTATGTTTGCTGGCAATCTGACAAAGTCTGCTTCCAAAGTTAACATGATTTTGTCACTGCAGCAATTAAAATATCGACCTAATGCTGCAACAATGACTTCCTTAACCATTTCCATCTCACATTAGCCTCCACAGCATTGTAGAACATTGTAACTGGGAATGGAGGCAGCAATTAGAGCACTTCAAAAAACAAAAAACCCTTGCATTTTTCTACAGTGTGCCCTATGTATCACTAGCACCTTTAACCAGCTGAAATTCTATGTAGTGAATTACCTCTTTGTATTCTTCACCATTAAAATTACTGAAGCTTTCAAATGTACTCTATAGCTCCTCAGTATTGCAGGATACTACTGGCTGTCTCAGCTCAAAAATTGTCCCCAGTTCTGGGATATTTACACATATATGTGTGTACTGGAAGCATTGTTGCTCTAAGACAATAAAGAAATGTTGTAATTTATATTTTTGTTTAAGTGAAACACTTTTTCAAAAACCCAGTTTTGATGTGTTTCTCACAAGTAGCATTCAGAGATATATCTCCTCAATGCTGAATAAAAGCCAAAAAATGCCCGTTTCAAAGGTTAGTTGCTAAGCAATTGCATTTAATACCTATCTCAAATGGTTTTTCCAAATTACGCAGAAGTAGTTTAAAATAAGCACAAGTACTATCATAATGAGGATCATGCAAGCCAAATAGATTGGGTGGAATAATATTAAAGCAATTTAAACACCATTTGATTCTGCTGAATGTGAGTTTAACACCAACCCCACAATATACCAACTATTCAGCTCAGGTTTCTCATTGGGGAAATTCAGAAGCCTTCTGGTTCTCTGTCTCAATAAGCACTTATTGATGTCAGCAGTCTCACCCCATGCAGTGGCACCACTGGCTATGGAAATACGCACTGGCATAAGCAAGAGTCTTAAAATTCAGACCCACAATCTTAGAACTCTTCTTGAACTCGTCTGGAAGACAGACCACTAAACACTTCAAAGAATCTTGTCTGCTGATGGTTGCTTTCATAGCGGACAGAAATCTGTGGAACTGTGTGCCAGCTCTACCAGAGCCCAGGTTTACCCAGTGTGGCTGCAGCTTTCCTGGGCTTGCAGGAGGCACATCCCTGGCCCGAGCATGGCCACCCTGTCCCTCCTCTCCACAGCACAGCCACAGTGGGCAGAGTTAACACAGAGCTGTACTGTATGTTACTTCTACACTACAAGCTTCAAAGAGTTTCATGCTGTAATAGGTTATTTAAAACCTTAGCTAAGTGATTTGCTAAGCTAAGCCAGAACAACACACATGCATGGAGCAATACAAGCAGTTCCAAATGGGTCACCGTGGTCATGCTCAAAGGTGGGCACACAGGTGACATGCAGCTGCCAGACACCTGCAGCAGCTCGAGTGACAGGGTCTCCCCCATTCCCACAGTAGCCCACCAAAATATCTGTTGCACAACTGTTTAAAACATTATTGGCAAATTATACACATAGGCAGAAGGGAAAGAAAAACATCACAAGACTTGAAATTCCTTCATAGCATGAGATCTCCTTTGCAACACACCAACCATCTCTTCAGTGCTCAGCTGAAGAGCACTCCAAAGACTGGGCAGGCAGCATTGCACCTGAGGATGCCCAAGAGACATCACTGCTTCCAAAGCAGGAAAAAACAACCTATGGTCTGGTGAAAGAAGGCTGAGTGAAAGAGGCATCACCAACTTACAAAATAAAAAGCAGTATCTTCCTCTTACCCTTTAAGTGGGTTAAGTACAAATAAAATATGGAACCTTAAATCAGAGTCTCTTCTCCAAACTCAAGGTGAAAGCGTTGGACAATAACCAGTCTCCCTGAGAAAACTGAGGTCGTATGCCTCATGCCTGCATACAAGGTAGAGGAAACTTCCAGGTCCTGTAGCACTAATTTATTTGGTTTTTTTTTCATTTCTTTGTTTTAAGAATTCTGTATTTTTATTTGTGGACACATTAACAAGGATCTGCATTTGATTTTACCCTTGCCTGCCTGGTGTTTGGAGTGATTTTGGACTGTTGCAGTGGCACAAGCACAACCTGATAAAGTTTCTGTGGGTCAAGTAAACCTTAAAGGAGGATTGTGAATCACCTCAGAGTAGCCAAGCACCTGTGAACACTGCTTCAGATTTTCACAGATAACTGGATACTCCTTCACCAAGTTGCAGCAGCCTTCCTGGGAGCTGGTAACACCAAAGGCATGAGAAGTGCCCTACAGTGACTAACAATCCTGGGAAAAGCTCCCTTGTAACGCTCATCCAAACTCACACCTGAATCCTTAGATTTCGCTCCTCAAGCACAGCAAAAATGGAAGCGCCATACACACACCTGGAATATCCTAAAGGACTGGATTCTAACACCGTTATGCTGTAGTACCCAAAAGACAGAATATATAAGCTGTAGTTAACCTAAGGACTCATGTTTCCACTTTACTGAACAAAGCACCATATGGTCAAGGAGATTCGGATATAAAAGGGCAGAAAACAATAGAAGGTAAGAAAAGAAATAAATCCCCACCTAAGCAGAGAAAAACCCACACAATCAGGTGTGAAAGTGCCATTGCCAATAACAGACACCATCAAGAGACAGAATCAACGGTGAAATAAAGTTACATATATTTAGTTGCCCTAAAGAAGCATTTCCTTTCACAAGCAGGTAAGCATCAGACTAGACTAAGTTTGATGCTCGTCTTGCCCTGGTGTTTCTGCTGTTCTTAACAGAGGAAAATGAAGCCCAAATGAAGGTCCCCAGAACAATGTGTTGTTTGTTTCCACTGCAACCTCACAAAGTTCTACAAGTCTATCAAATAAGTAAATTCTAAATACCC
The DNA here is from genome assembly GCF_020740725.1 of Corvus hawaiiensis. Lineage (NCBI taxonomy): Eukaryota > Metazoa > Chordata > Aves > Passeriformes > Corvidae > Corvus > Corvus hawaiiensis. The sequence continues at coordinate 24,047,619 of NC_063219.1, read as the reverse complement.
GCTCTATTTGACACATCATTGTTCTACAGCAGAATACTTTAAACAAATAAGACACACACCAGTGATTTCCTAAACAATTATAGTTCAGCATACAACATGGCTTTTATGAGGACACATGAACAAAAAGGTATTATTATAAATTATATTATTATATATTTGTACGTTTTTGTAATTGCCAGCTTTTTTTTTGCAACAGGCCCTAGAGCTGATATATCCTTATACTACATCATAAATTCAAAAAAAGACATTTTTTAAATGTTGCAACTATATTTTTGTTTTGAAGAGCTTGTAAGACTTCAAAATACTTACTAGATATTTTTAAGCCAATGCATCTTAGTGCACAGGTTTAGTCTTGAAATTGGTATAGAGTTTTACTGTTAAAAATCAATTTACATTAACAGTAATAAAAGTTACTAAGTTTAAACTCCTAGAAATAAACTAACTCAAACTGCCACAAATCTAGTTATCTTGAATTTGTTTAAAGCAATCTCTCACCAGCATTCAATTACTTCAGCTGCAGTTTAAAACTACGTTGTGAGTCAATGCACACAGCTGCAACTACACTGCCTTAACTGCAGTCTCTTGAGGGAAACAGCTAAAGCTGTGCTAATCACGGTAACCAGCCCTTACAGCACATGATTTTTTTGTTGTGTGTATGTTTCCTAAGTTGCTGGGTTAGGAGGCTTGTGCTTATCCAGCCCATGGTTCCTCTCCTCGTTTCTCCTCTATTTCTAACTTATCCCTTCCCTTTCCTGTTGCATCAGGAAGCTGCAAATACAGTGGCTTCTGCAGGGCTGTTATAATTACCACAGTACACTGCAATTCTGAAACGTATGCAAAATAACTCACAATTACTTCAACACAGCTCGAGAACTTTCAAATGTGCTTCTGTTGGCTTTCTAGAAAACTTCTGACCAACACTTCTTCCAAGATCAAAACCTCTCCATGCACCTCTTCACTAGGACTACAGATTTATAAGCCTTCACACTGTCTCCCAAGTAAGGTGTTTTAAAACAACTGGTTGTAGAAAAGGAGAAAAGCATTCATAAGAAGCTGGAAACAGATCCACGAGGGAAAACCGCTAGGGGTTCCTAGTCTCCGTTGACTTCTTTTGTCACATGCCATCTTGTGCAACCACAACTTTAAAAGGGGGGAAAAAATGCAGACCAAAAGAGATATAATGTCAAATGATCATTATTTTTATTTACTTGGTTGCAGCACTGTGCGGATGTTTTAGGAGCCATCTCAAGCTCTCAGGAAAGGATTTTCCCCTCCCTTCCTTCCTTCCCCTCTCCTCCCTGCCAGCAGTTACAGTTTAAAGGATCTAACCCTTCTGAAATGTGTTAACTCAAGCAATTTTTTTAACAGTTGGAAGTTTCAGGGGGAAAAAATGAACCCAAAACAAAACAGCAGATGTTCAATACACAGACTTCTATCTTCCCTTCCATGTGAAACTAAACGGCAAAGACACATACTTTAAACAATAACATTTCCAAAGACATAAAAATATATGGTTCACCCTGTTAGAAATACTAAACAAAAACTTCAAATTGCCAAATACTGATAAGACAATCATATCACTTTTTTCAATCTGTAACATCATGCCTGAACAAGATAAGGTGTTTCCTTTTATTTCTTTCATTCACGTTTTGGTGCAAGTATAGAAACCCACTCACTGAGTAGTCTTGCTCCCTTGAGAAGAAAGCAGAACTTCATAAACTATCTTATAGATGGACTTTAAAAATTAGTTGGTAATTAATGCAGGAGTTCGGCTTTGTGAAACCCAGGCAGACCGTTTAACATTGTATACAATGTAAAGGGAAATAGAGTCTGTCACCTCAAGACAGTGATACAAAATTACAATTCTTATAGTTCTGAGAGAAAGAAACAAAAAGAAACTAAGCCCATTTATTTCTGTAACCAAAGACGTCTGTTCAATCTTAGGCACCTCAGCCTCCCCCTGCCGCAGCATCACCCATCCACGCAGGAGGTGTCGTGTCAAATCCCTCTGGGCACAGACTGCTCCATGGAGCTGCATGTTTTGAGTTATGACCATGCCCAGGTCTTGCAAGTTTAATGAGGTTCCTTCTCACACACACAGACACCACACACAGCGCCAACTGGGAAGTAATAAAGTAGGATTACAGGTGTAGCTTCTTGATAGGTTAAACCTATAGATAGAGTGAAGGGCTAATCTACATTTTTAACCTGAGATTGGCAAAAACTTTATTCATTTAACCATCATTAGAAACCCACCTTAACCTTCAATTTTTAAAAACCCCAACCTTCGACACAACACTTGATATTAACAGAGCTGCATGAAAAGATTGATCAAAAGTTTGTCTGTCTCTCCATACACAGGCCAAACATCAAATCAGTGTTAAATTCCTCACATGCAGCTACACCCAGTTAATCTTCTTGAAAGCATGAAACTATGTAAATCTCCTTATGCTGTCGAGATAAACATTACACTCATCAAAATGTAACAAGAACCACTGTTACTGGGCAAAGCTGTTAAAAGGCATAGACACCGGGCTGAGCACCCAGGCTGTGCTGGTAGGACCCTGCACTCACCTCCCTCCCAGGCCTCCAGAGCTGCTTCTGGCTTCCTCTTCGAGAAACCTGAGAGCAGAGGAACCTCCCCACACAAAGTGATTTAAAATCCCTAATCAAATAGCTGGAGTAGCTCTGTAGATTCAAGGAGCAGATGGCAGGATAAAGCCTAATTTTCCATTTACGATAATTTTACAGAGTGTAGAAATATTTACTTCAGAGGAGCGCCTCCCAATTTACATGAGAATAACAAAAGTGGGAGGAGGGACAGAGAATCATCTTGTTCTCAACAAACCAAGAGCTAAAAAAGCCTGTATTAAGCAGTAGAGTGTATGTCATTTTGTTTCCTTTTCATTATGGATGCACACGTGCATTCTTTGCACAGCTCAAGTAACCTTGATAGTAAAAATATTAGCTTACACCTACCTTTTTCAGACAGGATGTATGGCTATGAGCGTTGTGATAGGTTATTACTGCAGATACTGTGTAGCTTTCATTCTTTAACAAGACCTACATCTGCATTTCATATTATTTCTCAGATGAGCTGTCACTCATTTAAGCAACATCTCAATTTTAAGCCTGGTAGGAGTATTTTTAATATGCCTGTCTGCCCATAACGCAGGAAATCCTTTTGAGCAGAGACCACATTTTAGTATTCTTATAAGTACTCTGAAAGAGACAAGATGATCAGGCGCCACCGAATCAAATCTGACCTGAAATTGAGAATGCTGACTGGCTCCTACATGCCTGAGTTGCACGTAGATAGAGTATAGATACAACAGGTAACAAACATAATACTATTAGCACAGATTCGTTTATAAAACAAAACGTAGTTATTTGGGAAAACAAAAAGAGAGTATGGGTAAAGATCTGAACCTACTCTACCTATATGGCATTTTGTGAATGTTTGAAATTAAGGTAGAAAACCACATTATAATACAATGCCTTAAAAATAAATCAGGAGAGTGTCACCTTGCCTTTTTTCAGTTAATCACTCATTTTTTCAACTTATAGAGTCTGCTATAGCCTCTTAAAAATGAAACAGGATAGTATTAAACATGAACTGTTCTTTTATTATTCTCGTACGTATGAAAATAGCAACACACACATATAAGCTACTCAAAATATTTTAATTTCTCTTTTAAGTTACTTAAAATTTTTTCAGCTTCACATACCACACACTGTTAGCATAGGAAATCCAGTTACTCATTTGAGGGACATTAGTTGACAACTTTTCCTGCACTAACAGTCACTAGGGTCTCAGGCTAAAGCACAGCTACAATGCAATTGTCTGAATATGGGTTACACCGAGCATACAGAGACTTAATCTGAACTTTTAATTACCAAGGGTTGAAAAATTAGGCTTGCAGTGCTCTTCAGCACTGTTTGACATCAGCTCACCCCTGCAGGTGAAGGCTGAGTGAAAGGGAGATCAGAAAGCCAATCGCTAATCGACATTAGTCTACATGAATGAAGTTAATAGGAGTTTTCCATGGACTTAACTGGAGAAAAGCACAGATCCTGGCTCCTTATGTAGGAAGTGTTTGAGCAGAGAATAGCTACACACTAACAAAAGAAACCTTTGGTACCCAGGGTCTTAAGCCCACATAATACCCCTGTATTCATTTCTTTCTCTCCCTATTGGGAAAAAAGGGTCTGTTTGTTTTTCTGATTCAGTCGGCCCTTTTAGCTCTTTGAATCTAAGGAGTGCACTGTGAAAAGAAGAGCATCTTATCAGCCTGCTCCAGACCAGCAGGCAAACTCACATCCGCACACAAAACACAGCCCTGCCAGCACGAGGCCTGGCCCCGTTGCCCTCGGCTCCTGCCAACACCCCGCCCCGCACCCGACACACTGCACAGCCACCCAAGGGGCCTTCCTTGATTAATGGTCCTCGCAGGGAGAGCACGAAATAGTATCGGATGAACTGCTTCATTTATAAAGTATGCAGGAGCACCAAACAAGATGATCAGCATGGGCGTATCCAGGACATTTATTAACAATAAACCAAAACCAGCACACACAATAAGCATGTTTTGTTACGTATGGACTTGAACATTTTGAGTACAAGATGCAAAGATAACTCCATGCACTGCTGGGCAGCATCTGCAGAGCACTGCTGAGATAACACATCAGTGATTCTTATCAAAAAGATATTTCTATAAAATAACAGGGAGAAAGGAAATAGCAATTTTTTCTTAAGCTTTAAGAAAATATGAGACCCTAACTTTCACTGTCATGCAGGTTAGCCACACAGATCATGTGTCATCCCAACAATGCACCAAGGGTTCAAAATTTCCAAGCCTATGTCCTCATTATTTATATGAAACCCTTCACTGTGTGCAGCAGTGATATCTGATTTCCTATTTCCACCCTTAATGCATTCTGACCCCGAGCAAAATAGAACAAACTTCCCCATTATTGCTGACTGAACCCGTCAAATTACTTGTTTCAGCTACTAAGTGCAGCAGACACGGAAGGATTTTTTTCTCACCTGGAAAGAAGCCTGCCATAGTATTTTTGGCATGCTTTGTCAAGCCGGGAGCTTGTCAGTGACCTCTACTCTATTTACCCTCTGGCACACACACAGAGCATGCTTTCCCACTAACTTAAAAAGTAAGTATTTTTCTTTTTTTATTTAATCAAAGAGTCAATGAAAAATAATACCCTAAGCAGTAAATAATGTAAGGTTAATACCAACATTGCGTCTTGTGTGTATAAAAATGCAGCCAAAGACAAACGGTCCAGCAAGGTTGTAACACAACTATTTCAAATATTTTATTTCCAGCAACTAAACAAACAAACAAAGAAATACCTCTTTCAGTACAGCTCCATAGATGCGAGTGTTCCGAGCTTATCAGAGCGATCTCTCTGCCCATAAAATGTCACAGGGTCCCCCTGTGCCCTCCCCGGGGAAAGCTGGGGCGCGCCCGAGGGGCGGCGGAGGTTTTCTGGAGGGTTATTTGAAAGAAAAAACGCGCCCAGATCCCCTCGCTTATTTTACGCCGAGTGAAAAACATCCAGCCCCAAGTTTCGCTGTTGCGACACCGGGTCCTTTCTAACATGTTGCCGAGCCCGCCAGGGCCGGCACCCGCCCGGCCCCAGCGGCCGCCCCGCACCGCCCCGCACGCCCCGCGAAGGTGACCCGGCGGCGGCCGCCCCGGCACTCGCCAAGGTCACGGCGCGGCTTTTACGAAAGGGTAAAAAAAAAAAAAAAACAAAAAACAAAAAACCAAAAAAACCCACCACCTAATTAAAAAGGAGAAGAGAGTTTCTTTCTGCAAATCCCAGCTCTCGAGAAGCGAGAAGGCTGCAAGCTGCAACTCAGGCCAGTCGCCACCCCTCTCCCCACTCCTCCCCCAGCACCTCGGGGCTGCGGGGGGGAACGTGGGGGAGCCACAAATCCACACAACCCCTCCCTTACCTGCTTCCTATAGGGGGTCCGACTGCCGCCCGCCGCGCTGCTGTTGCTGCTAGGGAAGATCATCGCCCCGCCTGATCCCCCGCTCCCCCTCAGGATGGGGAGCAACTTTGGCGGCCGCCGGGCTGCGGCGCGGCGGGGCTGCAGGGCGCTCTCCGCCTCCGTGCCTTCTCCGCCGGCTGCGGCTCCTCGAACCCTCCGCTCGGCCCCCGCCCCGCCCGGCCCCGCTCCGCGCCGACCCTATCCCGCGGCGGCCGCCCAGGCTGCCATCCACGGGCCCCCGCTGACCGCCGCCGGCTGCCCCAGCCCAGCCCGGCCCGGCCCCACCTCCCGCCGGCCTCAACCACCGCCCAGCAGAGGGAGGGAGCGGGCGCGGAAGCGCCGAGCCGCGGCGGGGAAGCGCGGAGCGGGCGCGGTGCTCGCGCCCCGCCCCGTCCTGCGCGGGGAGGGGGGCGCGGAGCGGAGTGCGGCGCCAGGGGAGGCGCGGAGCGGGGCGGCGGGCGCGGACTCCCCCGCGCCGCGCAATGGTTGCGCCTGAGAGGGGGGCGGCGGGCCCGCGTGCCGCGCATTCCGCCGCGGGGCGCGCCCAGCGGGGTCCCGACCCCCGAGCGGCTGGAGCGGGACATCCCGCGGCGCCCCGGCTGGAGCGGGGACAGCCGCGTTTGGTGCGCTCCCCAACTGCGGGGCTGACCGCTCCGAGGCGATAAACACTGCGGGCTTTAACTCTCTTAAGTTTTTCTTGACTAGGGATGAGGAGGGGGGAGGAACATCCGGTCACAGCCCTCTCCAGTGCCTCAAGGCAGCATTTGGGAAGCAAGGGGAAATTCTTAGTTTCTTCACGAAATTTAGGCCTAGGAAATGTTAGAGTTCTTAGGCCATAAGACTGGGACACGCAGAGACAAGGAGTTCCCAACTTCACTCGCTAGTAGTCTGCACTATTTACATTACTATATTTACATTACCCACTGATGTTGACAATCTAGTTTCTAAGAAAGTCCAGAGCTATAGCTCAGTCAGGCCACTGACTGATCAGTGACACTGCAGAAGAACTTCTGTCACAGACATGCATCATCAGGCACCTTTTGGTTTCTCTTCCTCTTTCTGACAATACAGTGGCCCCAACCCTGTACACCCCAACATGTCCACAGGAAACAGCTGGGAAGAAACAGAAAATTGTCAGGTACTTCATTACTGTAAGGCCAAATAACATCTGACAATGCTAGTATTTACAAAACCACATTACCTTCAATTACTTCCCCAGAAATAATCTCTAAGTATTTTGGTATCCTAATATATTGCTACCACGGATCAGAGCCCATCTGAATAGAGTACAATAGGAAAGCAACAACGCTTGGCAGAACTACATTCTGCATAACTTTTCTTTTTCTCCCTCTTTCAAGTCCTAAAATGGATCTCATTCAGTTTGGCCTTGATTTGATAACACAAGTTTAAGGTCTGCTAGTACTGGATGAAAAGCACTGCAGCCACATGGTGATCGCTGGCACTGGAAAACATTTGATGGAAATAAATTGTACTGACAGACTTTGTGTCAGATCAGGTACTGTCTGTCTGTACTAGCCTAACTTCACGCTGGGTCACGGAAGATTTGTATTCCCACTGCTGGCATGAAGGTAGCACATTAATGCTAGGATAAATTCAGATTCCCTGGTCTGGTTAAAGCCTCATGCCTGCTTTACAACAACATCAGTTGGCATCAATACTGAAAGAGCAACAGTTCAGCAACTGATTCTGGGTGAAACCTTTTTTTTTTTTTTTTTTTCTCTGATCAGGTTAATTTTCTTCCAGATCATTTCCTTTGTTGGGTTCAGCATGTGGCTGTGCTGCTGCTTGTGCCAGCGTAATGGAGGAGGTAGCAGTGAGCAAAAATAGGCAGGGGCAACAGGGTGGATACTAGTGCTTGTTTTGGCAGCAGTATCAGATTATATTGGCTTAATACATTCATGTACCTGTGGCTTAATTTGACAGAAGTGTAGCTATGTGCTCATGCCTTCCTGAGATGTACCTCACACAGCAGTCAATCTGTGCTCTGGTCTTACTTATTTCAGCCCCTTGGTCACAGATGTCACAATCAGACTCAGTGCCGAAGCACCCTCTTAAAGCAGTACAAACTGCAACAGTGACAGGCTACTTCTCCTGCTCAGATCTCTATTCCCAAATGAAAAACAAGAAAAATATTTTCTGGACAGTGTTGCAGTCACTCCAAAGGGGTGACAAAGCTTATGTCTGCTCCACCTACGGTACGGGAGGGCTTTGTTAGCTGGAGATGCGTTTAGTGACCACACCTTCCCCTCGCAGGGAAAAGCTTTTCAAAAGCCATCAATCATCCCTTGCTTCCTTTCCTCTCCTCTTCCTGCCCCATCCCCCAGGGAAGAGGCTGGAGGGATGTAAACACTATATGCTCGATTGGGTCTCAGTCACTGTCATACCAGGGGAGGCTCTCAAGAATATTCCAAAGCAGTATCTGAAACGCTGCCGTCTTGCCCTCTCTGCTGTCTCATGTCCCAAGGCTTCCCGCGATTTGGACACAGTTTCCCTCTCTTAGATTCAGTATGTGGCACGTTTCTCTCTCTTACCAGTACTTTCTTTCCTAACATATTAGGAAAACACGCAACAACGAATATAATCCTGTAGACATCTACTAGATCACAATCTAACAGTATCGGATTATTTATTTTTGTTAAGGAAAAACTCATTACAGAATTTTCTGGGAAGAAAACTTGATGTAATTTCCTAAGTGTTAATGTGCCTATCAACATTGTTAATGTGCCTATCAACATTATTTGTTCTTTTTAAAAGGCTTGAGTACTCTGTCTCCATTTTTGTCTCAAACAGGGAAATAGCTGGCTTCCAATAGGTTAGACAAGGTTTTCAAGAATACAGAGCCAGACTCCTTACAGCAGTGTGTCTGGAGAGAAAGGGACAGCAAAGCTAAATCGAAACAAGAGAGTTTCTGACTGGACACCAGGACAGCCAGGCATTGCTCTGAGAGGTTGTGCACTCTCCATTCTTGAGCATTTTCAAGACCAGAATTCATACAGCCCAAAGCAACCTGACCTGATCTTTTTGCTGATGCTGCTTTGGGCTGGAGGTTGGACTAGAGATCCCCTGAGGTCCCTTCCAATCTGAACCTATGCTCATATGAAAAAGCTGCTTTGTTCTTACTCCAGAACATAGGCAAAATTATTTCTGTGTAAAACCCAGTATTTGAGATTATGTTGATAAAGCTCAAGATAATTGCCTGGACTTTTCAGTACTTGTGCAGTGATATATCGGTTCAAGTACTGCCAACAATTCTACATATTTTCTGAGATGCAAGAAGCATGCCTTGTTTGAAAAGAACAGTGCCAGTCTTACTGACTTAGCAATGCCAAAACTGAGATGCCTAATCTATAAAATATATACAAATATGATCATAAGAATAATATTTTCAAGTACTTTGTTATTAACTGCACGCAACAGGTGTGAACAGACTTGCAGGTAGCAAGGCATTTGCTGCTTGCAGTTACAAATGAGCAATTCATTTTGATCCTGAGGGAAAAAGGTGACCACAGGGTCTAAGAGTGCCTCTATAAATCATTCAGAGCTTCTTTAAATTACCCAGAGTTGCTTATTCAGAAAAAAAAAGGATAACTTATGAGCACCTCTGGTGCATTTTGGAAATACAATGTAGCAATTTACATGTTCTGTTTTGTTTGCTTGCTTGTAGGTTTGCAGAGAGATGGTGTAAATACAGAAAGAAAGACTTGTCTGGAAACCTGGAGACAACTGAAAGTACTCAAGAATCTTTCCAGTAGACTGCAAAACTAAGTCATTATTTTAAAAACAGTTCTGCGCATTTAAGCTGCTACTTTACCATTTCTGTTCTAAATCAAATTCATGGCTTCCTTTACTTATCTCAAAATTCAACCAAAGTAGCTATTTCCCCTCAGGGCATTTAGTGCCTCTGTAGGACAGATGGTCTCTCAGCCGTCGATCTGCTCTAAATGGGAAACTTACAGTCTATTGCAAACCCCTGTGAGTCCTGACTGGATCTCCTGAATTTCCTTACAACTCTGCTCTCCTGATCACTTCAGGGTCGTCTGAAGACCCACTACTGGAAAAGTGACTGTGGATACCTCATTTCCCCACCCTGAGGGTACCTACAAGATTTTCATCACAATGCTCCGTTCCCTGAGCATCCATCCTCTCATCACACCTGGTCATATCCAGAAAGACAGAAACCAGAGGAGGCAGAAAGCTGAGCCACAACAATGCAAAAATACTTTAAAATACCCTGTGCAAGCCAAGGAAACAGTATGCAGGGCTGAACTATGAAAGATATCAAGCATTTCCTGTAATGTGTTAATAAAGGGATATGTGAAGCTGAGTATCATACAGAAGCAGATTTTTAATTTTAGCCTTAAATTCATCTATTAGAACTGAAAGTATCAAAAGAATTTCCAACAGCCAAAGAACAGAGTAAACTCCATTGCATGGGAAGCTCCTTTAGAAATAAGTTATCTCACAATTAATTGTTTTTACTTAAGTATTCCAATACGCAGGTAATGAAAAAAATCTGTATCTTGCTAAGTGAGGATGAGGAGGAGAGGTCAGTAAAAATGGGACATAGTAATGATGTGAACATGCCGAACACTTTATATATAAAATCTTCTTTAATTTTTTTTTAATCAGAAAAAGAAGATTATTATGAAACTGCAGAAGTATATGATCTGCTAAGAGGGAGGTATTGCATACACAATGAGAAGCTGTTGTTTAAGAATGCAGTATGCAAAATAATCACATGAATATATTCAACAGTAAGAAAAGGATCTTCATGATGATCTGAAGAGGGAAAACAAATAATCTTTTCCAGCTGTACCATTTCAAATACTGGTACTAAAGTACCAAATTACTTATACTCTACAGTAGAATGTGAAAAAAATGCCGTATTATCACTCATTATAAAATACATGTGCACAACCACTATAATAGATTTTTTTTATCTGAACACCACATCAGCTCATTCTCTCTGGGAGCCCTCCAACCTGTCTCTGATTTTTTCATCACCTCTACTGCAGAGGTTTTTCCCTTATATACAACAGCTCGCTGTGAAAAAAGAGCAGTCCTCTGTTCCTGCAGTGCTCACAGAATGCGTCTACTATGGCCACTGGGGCTGCACCTCCAATGACATGCTTTGACTCCTATTCATTTTGGCTTGCTGTTCATTCCTTCCATGCTTCCTTAAATGTTCTTGGAAAGATTCTTAGTATAAATTGCACAATTATACATAATTGTTGCCATTCCTTCACTGATGACTGGTGTTAAGAACATGAACATAGTGAGCAACACAATCTCTTGTTAATGCCATGCCATGCCAGCATTTTATATTATGGAAAACACTATATATTACTTGAAAGCCACGACAAGATACTTCCTTATAGAAGCATTTCCACTGTCAAACAAATCCCCTTCCTAAATATACCCTGTATATTCTGGGAAGCACAAGTATGAAACATAATTACTGTAAAGGATTACTACGTAAAAGAAATTTAAGGTGGCTGCTCATAATCAGTAATTAAAACACAGGTCAAAATCCAATCCTCATTTGTGGAATGAACTGAAATGACTCTTAAAGATCTCATTTCTGCCATTAGTCTGATAATATTGCCAGACACTTGTTTGAAACTATAAAGCAGTCAAAGTGTGTAAACAGATGCCGAATATATTGTAGAATAAAATAATAAAGTCTATCCAAAATGACAAAGCATATTGCTTTTTCTGCTTTGTTATTAACTATGTAGAAAGTTCATCAACATTATATTGAACCATATTTATTTTTTAACAGAGACTACTAAGAATAGCTTGCTCTTTTGACATGCTTTTTTGACTGTGTATTTTTACATTTTTTGCAGAATAAATTTATGGAAGAGAAGAAGAAAGCAAAAGTATTAGCAAAGTATTTTCTAGGAAACAATGATTCCATGCAGCTATTTGATTTTTATATATTTGCATATTTACGTTTTAATACAGATACTAATAAAAGAAGCAAAATCTGGAAATACACAAACATTTTTTCTAAAACTTCAGTTTGTGGGGTCCTAAAGCAGAGTTATATATTCTGGTTTTTAAACAGAAAAGAGGCTCTTCCTAGCCACAATATGTTCAGTTTTGGTGTGCTGGGTTTCCTTGGATGACATTATCCATCATATTGACCAGGTTGGAATGGTTACTATTTTATCAGAATTTTAGAAATAAGAAAGAAAAGAAATTATAAGATTCCTACAATTAAAATATGTTTAAAGATTGAGAACAGTTAATGACAATGAAAAGATAAATCACTGCACAATGGTTAGAGTGGAAGATCTGACCACAAATCGGCCAGACATAAATTTTATTCCTTTGTGTGTTGTTTTCTTGGTATTTAAGGCAAAGAAATAGCTTCAGATTTGTCAGTGCACTGCTGTTATAGAAAAAAAAAGAATTCAGCCTCTTGCCTGGTCTTTAAACATCTATAAATAGGGACATACATTCTGAAGCCTTGAACAAAACAGGCACTACTTGCATTGTAAGCAGATTTGGTTGTAATGCAATGAGGAGCAGGCAGGAATCATAACACACATGGAAAAAAAGGAAGAAGACAGAGAAAGTTATGTGTGATATGATACATCAAAAAGGTGGAGTTGTCATCACTCGTGCAAAATCAGGCTTATACACTCAAGCATGGGCTTGAAGAATACCTGAGGAAAAGCCAGAGTAGGTCCTGTTCTGCAAAGCTCTGCTGCAGACAGCAGGCACACTGGCAGCAGCAATGAGCCAGACTGGGGACTGTGTACAGTAGGTGTATACATGTGGGTACCTTGGAACAAAACCACAAAACACCACTCTTTCCAAACAATGTTGCTGTCCTAAGATGACTCTTCTTGCTTTTTTTTTTCCTTTCCCTGAAATGAAGAAGTCCTGTCGTGTTTGTTCGACAAATACAGTAGCCAAGTGAAGAACTGACAGCTCTACCCACTGACAAGCACTGTGCACATTTTTCCTGTCCTCACACACTTTCCTGTCAATTAACCTCATTTCTGACCTGCAAATGTCTTTACAGTGCTCCAGCTCCCCTGAGTACACCATCAACACTGTACCAGCTCTCTGGGGTCCATTTACATCATCTCGGCTGGAGTGTGAGAAACTAATTTCCATATAGATTTCAAAGGGGCATATAAATTTTATCTGTTTCAAAATTACAGCCTTTACCCTCCATGTTTGTTTTATAATCACATATAAACAGAAAGATGTTTGTTTATAATGCACAATCTGATTTTAATGACCTAATTTAGAGTACAAAGTGAAGAAACAAAGTAGTGTGTCAGAAGTTAAGCAAACGTTCAATAATGAGCCTTAATCTTATCTCATTTTCAATATCTTTAAAATAAAAATATCCACAAAAACCTTGATAGAATTGTTCCTGAAGTACCTGGAATACCTTACATCTCTGAGAGGCATTATGGATTTCCGTCTGCCAAAGAAGCTGTAAATTGTATTTTTCCTCGAAAAGTACATGCTCTACCCCTCTAAGTTTTGAAACTGTGTACTTGCTACATCTGCAGCACCTCCACAACATCAATATAACACAGAACAAAATGATCAACAGATACATCTTCAGAATAAGAAAATTCTTCCTCCCATGTAAATTCAGTGCTCATAAAGGTCATCTGGCTCATGGTCATAGCAATGAAAGACCTCCACCATCAAGGCACTCAGCATTGGCAGTGGAAGGTTTCTCACGTGCCAGTAACCTGCAGAGCCCACTCTCAGAGGTGAAAGAAGGTTGTAGCTCCTGCAGATGCAGCCCTTCCCCAAAGGGCTATAGGATCCTGAAGGTGTAGAGTGTAGGGATGCATCACAGATGGGTGAAAAGCAGGAGCTGAACACCAAGGCCACCTTTTGACACACTGTATATCCATCAGCTGCTAACAGGGGGTTCCTGCCACTTCTGCTCTGAGCTAAACTAGCAACCAAATGCATTGCTATCCCAAGTCTGTGTCTTCACAGTCAGCATTTGAGTTTCTGTAATTTTAAATTCAGATACAATCTGAATATTTATGTTCAGTAATCAGTAAATTAATCAAGATGGCTAGGACAATTTATTTCAGGTAGTAACTCATAGACTTATTTACTAATGTTCCATACTAAGTGTCATGGGCTGCTGGCAGCAGCACAAATCATGGTGGGAAAATATTTTATCGCATCATAATTAAGCTTTACATTTATTTAGGTAAATAGATTCTTAGAGTTGTTTTCAACACATGCTCTTGAGTTGGATTCCAAGTATTTATCAGATACTGCACAACCATATTTCACAGGTCTGCTCACCAATATCAATTCACATAAATCAAAGATAAAACCTGGAATGAAATCCTGGTCTGATGTCTGATCAATAGGAGATTTACCAGCAGGTCCCAGATTTCACCCAGAATGAAAGCACTTACATTGTGCTTTTGTGACTTACTGAGTTTATTCCTCAATATATTTAATGCTCAGAGATGCTGAAAAGGAAGAAAACTTCTAGTCCTCTCCCCCCTCCTGGCTCTGAGCTTCATGGTTACGAGCCCTTTGCTTAATCCACTGTTTCTTTTGCTTACTGATTCAAGTCACTAACCCAGCAGCTTTTCTTTCTGCTATGGCAGGGAGTTGAGTTGGGTCACTGAGGTGTCTAACAAGACCATCACAAGTTAAGTGGCAGGAGCACACAGCTGGGGGAAGGCAAGGTGGGAACGTGCGCGTCCCTCCTGGGAGGAGGCTGGGTGGCTTCGCTCAGTCTAGGGCTCCCTCATGGAATTTGACTTGAAACATTTTCACTGACAACCATTTTTTAAAAAATACATTTCCAGTCATATTCCAGAAAAGTGAAGTTATTGCAACAACCAGACCCCAGACATGTTATGCAGATGCACTGCAAGTGAGGTGGGTGAGCGAGTTCAGATAACACAAGAATTAGGCTGAACTTTCGCCCCCAGTTCCAGTGTTCTTTGAAGTTCTTCACTGCCTTGGCAACTTCTTCCCCTATCTTCCACTATTGCAGCTCTTGTCAGAGGCTCTGCATAGTCAGGATTTTCTCCATTCTGGGATGTTCAAAAAGAATTTTGCACTAAGCTCCTCAGGGACCAGATCTTCACAATGTTTCCGTGCTTGCAAGTACAGCTTGCTACACTCATTTCTCTGGGAGCAAAACTCCCAGCTGTGTTTGCTGAATGGGGCTCTAAGACAAAAATTATTTCAGCAAATGGCTACGGGAACTTTCTATGAGTACTTACTAGGAGGAAACAGATGATCTTCTTCTAGCAGGAATTAAATTTGGATAATTTTCTCAATAGTATTTTAACATGTATCTGTGAATATATGCCCATGCATATATATCAGGCTTTTGCTACTTATCCATCAAAACCACAGGTAAACAACTGCCCACTTCAGGGCCTGGTCCAGTTGTCCCCTAATATAATCCATAAGTACATAATGAAGACAACAGGGCACTATCATAATATTGCTTTTGACCCCAAGACACAATTTACCATTCACTATTCTAAAGATCATTGAAAAGTTCTCATGTAAATATTTGTTTACTTAATTACAGATGGAGCTTTGTTGTATTTTTCGAATTTTTCTGTCAGATATAGTATTCAACCTAGTTAGCTGAACTCCAGTCCAAAACACCATGTGACTGTATTTGGTGAAGTACACAAAAATGTGCTTGGACAAACAGAATGCTTCTGGAGACCCACAGATACCATTGCTCTAGAACACAGGCTTAGGTACTCCAGAAGCAAGGAAAGGGTAATGACCTGGAAAGGCAAACATGCCTGCTTCTTATACCTCTGTATAAGAAGATACCTCTAGTGTAATCAGTTACTTTACAGCAGACAGTCTCATTACTATAAATTGCAACTAGAGGCACTTTTGCCTTGCAAAGGAATTCATAAAAACATGTCAGATCATGTCAGCTGAGATGTTATATAAATCACATTCTGCACTAAGTGAAAAAATACATTTTGCGTCCAAGGAATTTCAGATTGTTTTCTGAGTAGAGCCCACTGTTTCACAACTCAAGAAGAATTTTCATCAGAATTACAGACATCACTTAAGAGACATGAAAGTTGAAAATCTAAATATGCCTAAATGCTTCCATTTTAATCCCCTTGTTCATTATATTTCCACTAAAGTTGCTACTTCGTTCCACAAAAGGGTTGTCCCCAACAGTGCCTCAGACTGTGTAAGCACACCCTTAACTTCTGTGCTTGCATATATGGAAGTGACATTACCCAGAGAAAAGGAGTGTTCTGAAATCAACTACAAATGTAATGACAACAGGTATGAGTGAAGAAAAATCCTTACGTTGAAATACTAACTTCAACTGCTCTTGCCACCAGAAACTAACTCCCAACTTTTTCTGACACTAGGAGGTCTTTGATTTTCTTAAATCTGATTCAGTAGTCGGTAACTTGAGAAAGAATAAACGTTTTTTTCCTCGAGACGACATGCAATATCACAGTTCATGGGAGTAAATCATGTAGGCACATGATTTTGCAGGAACTAAGCCAGAGTGAAAAAAAGACAAGAGAGCTGCATTAATTCCTTGGTGACTATATTCAGTGGGCTAAGCATTGGTTTCACCAGCGGATTTGACCAAATTGTTCTTTCTTCATTCTCACAGAATGGAAAAAAAAAATACGAGAAGCTAACCCTTCGAGATAGAAATTACTTAAACTGCAAAATAAAAGTCCAGTTTGCATCTTCATTAAAAAAAATTAAACAATAATATTACATATTTTGTATCAAAATATATAATATCTGGCCACAAATCAGCCTAAGCAGAATCACAAAAAACAACTCATGTTGAGCTTCCTTGCTGTAGTTTTTACTAATGTCATTGTAGGATACAAAAAACCCCTGTTTATTTCCACTAAAAAAATCAGGTTAAGTCTTTGAAATGTCACCAATGTTGACGACCTTTAATTTTTTAACAAAACAAAAGGCAGTCTTAAATTAACTAAAAGGTTAATTCTAGAATGTATTACCATAACATTTCCATTTAAAATAGTACATCCTCTTATAATCTATATTTTAGATTCCTCAACTACACTTGGTTTAAATACTTAAAATTGTCTAATTACTGATTTTCTATTATGTTTGGCTGATACAACTCGAGTTGAATCAAAACTGTGCTAGAACTCCTTTGTTAAAATGCTAAACCAGCCAGGCAATGTGCCTCTCATTAACTACCAGCTAGTTCTTGACTGACACTGTCGATTGCCTGCGAGGCAGCTCACCCTACAATGGAAATTATTTTATGGTATCTACCTGCGGATCTCAGTTTGTGCTGGACTACTCCTCCTCCTCCTTCTTGCTTCTTTCATGAACTGTAAACTATAAAGTAAATATATGGAGGGAAGAGGGGGAGAGAACCCTGCCTTTTCAAGCTGAGAAACTCCAGACTTCAGAAGACAGATAGTATTTAATACTATTTACTGCACCACTGTAATTATTTGGTAGTTGATCAAACTAATAAACACACCCTTTGGCAGAATGGGGATTTGGGACTACTTGAATAGATGTGAGCTCCTTTTCTTCACTGAGACTTCAGTTGTAGCAGACCTGATTTAAGAGATGTCTCTCCCTGCCATAGCATTCCCTCTCCACATCCATGCCAGCCACTTATTCCACCTTTCAAAGCAGACATTACCACACTTCTTAGCTGGACTGAATCAACTGCCTTATGCGGGTGTGCTATGAAGTGGAAAAGAAAACTGATACAGTTTAAATCTGTAGATATACATATATATTTTTTCCTAATTCTAGTTCTTTCCTAATTTCTTAGTCCTGATCTAGAGGGCAGCTGTGACACATAACAGGATCGGCTAGACCTGGGAAAAGAGGCAGAACTTCTAAATCCCACCCAACTGCCAAGGGAACAGCAAAATGAAGATGCAGTCTGACTGCAGAGTCCTGACCAGCCTCAAAACTGAAAGTAAGCAGTTACTCGGGAGTTTACGTAGCTGCACATAAAATGTTCTCATTTTGAGAGACATTCGCAAACACAGAATGTCCTTAGTTTTGTCTTCAGATCTCAAAGAAACTTGCAAATGAAATAATCTCTGTTTAAAACCATGCTTCAGTGAAAGACACTGTGCTATACTATGTGCATGGAAACAAACTAATGAACTTCCATAAAGAGAAGGAAAATTGTGTGATTTATTAATCTGAATATCAGTGGTTTAAAAAACAATGTGGAGATGTTGCTCATTTAGCAAAAAGCTTAGGTTCACAAATTTCCTCACGTGTAGGGCAAATCTTTCTTCAACAGCTGAAATCATGGTTACAGTAACTTCCTATTCAGTCATTTCCTTAATTAAACCATTGAACTTTAATGTGAAATGCAGCCATTACAAAACCAGAAAGGAATCTGAACAATAACAATCCAGTCAAATGGGCAGCACAATAAGCAACAGCAATGTCAAGAACATTGGCTGGCACGTTTTGGTTGGAATCAAGGATGCTGTGATTCCCTGAGATATTAAATCAACTTCAAGAAAGCTCTGTGCTGGATCAAAGCTGCACGAGCTGCATGATACGATGCAGTGAAAACTTGGCACGAATGGGCTCTTTGGTAAAGGTTACTTAAAAAACAAACTGTATGTCATCTTTTTCCCAAATTTTTGAAAGGTGACAGTCCGGCAATAGCAATGCCTCATCATAGTCTCAAACATCTGTCCTGCTCTGAAACTGAAGATTACCCAAATGGATGCATTTTTTAGTCCCTTTTTGCCTCCCTTCTACTCCAACCCTGCAGTCCCCAGTGGTGCCCAAAAGGTCAATGTTCTCATTTTAAGCATGCTCTTTCCCTTGGACAGTCACTACATTCACGCCTGTCTTTGCCTCCTACAAATGGTCCAAATGCCCCAGACAGCTAAAAGCCAACACCTGGGAGTGACCACTGCTCTACCCAGGGCAGTTCCTGCTGCATCAGTGACACTGAGTCTGTTCCTTGAGCAGAGCCAGAAACCCTGCCTGGCTGCAGCACTGTGACGCTGCCTGCATTCAGCGAATGGGGCACCAGTGCGGAAAGCCACAAGGAGTTCCAGGCAGGATCCAGGTACCTCTGTGCCTCCACAATTGCATTGTGTACTCTGCCTCAGCAGCAGAAAAGCAGCTCATGTGTGCTCCTACCTGACCTGGGCCACATTTGCACAGCCAAACAGTTCCACCAGGCACAGATCTGGCCACAGTATTAGGTTTTGATAGTATGCAATACTATTAGCTCTTTCCCGTTGCCCAGACAGCAATAACTTTGTGGGTCTCTAGTTACACAGGCAGCTCACACTCTGGGTAGGTGCGAAGGGTCACAGAGTCACTGCAGGGAAGAGCATAATCTGTTTTCCAGGAGGCTTTAGGTGTTGGGGCATAGTGCCTTCTTGAAGATGCAAGGCCACTAGCCAATCTAAACACACAGCATCTTAGTTTCTGAGGCATCAATACGTCATTAAAAAGTAAACAAAAGAAAAAGTTTACAGAACAAATGCTATCAAAATTCTGGTGCCCACTATCTAGAATATAGATATGCTTAGAGAAAACCTTACATTTGATCAGGATAGTTTTGACTAGGATAACCAAAGACTTTACAAAATAATTGTAAATACGCATACACTGCCTTTTTTTTTTTCTTGCATGTTTTACACCCCTTAACTCAAAAGTGAAAGGCATGTTAGATGTGTGGAACCAACTGACCCAGTGGATCCCATACTTGGGTTATACTTACAACTTTAAATTGGACTCAATGTTTAATTGTTAAGTGTAAATCTCATTGCAGAGATTGATACTCAGTGCACTAGGCACACTAAAACTTGTAATTTTTCCAGGACAATTGGTATCACCATACCTCCAAGAATTCTTAGTTAAAAAACCAAACAGACAAAACCTCAGTTAAGAGACTACTTTTAAGACACTGATCTGTTTGGGCTGTGGAATAAGACACAATGGTGTTCTCTTCTCTGCCTCAAACAGGACTCTTCTAAATGTTTCTCCTAGCTAATTTTGTTCTTAATTGGAAAAAATAAATCCATAAAGATAAAAATCAAAAAATCCCTTAATTATGCATTTTAAAGTGCATGTTGTCTGCAGTCTGATCCAGCTCCCAGACAGTGGGATTTTTTTTTTCCGTGTATTCAACAGGAATGATAGGTATCATGTTGCTAACTTCAACGCTGCAATCTGATTTGCACAGGCCAGCTCAAGTGGAGAGTTACTGAAATCAGCTGGATTCTTTTACGGTACAAGATAACAGTGTACAGATAACGCTGAAGACCGAGGGCTAGGCCTAGAGCCTGCTGATTTCTCTAACTGGCTGCACCAAATACCAACAGAGCCTCCCTGGCTCTGCCAGCAGAGCTCTGCACAGGAGCAGGCGGTGCCCCAGCACATGCTGCAGGGCCCAGCCTTCACCTTATGCTGCAAATGCCCTGCGGTGGAGTGCTCAGGGTAAACAGAAATCCTGTTTTCACAGGTGTCAATCCAAAGTGACTTTTTGGACCAGTTTACAAAACCCAGTGGGGAATGAATCCTGGATTTCCCTGTTGCTAGGTGCTCGTAAAACACCGCCAGTCTTGATGAGCTCGTAATTAAGTTATAATAGCCATCATAAAGTTGCAAAATTCCTATATACTAGATAAGACCATAATCCTGCTGGATGACATAAAGATAACCAACCACTTTTTCCTTGAAATTAAACATAAATGCGATGATGTTTTCTAACATGCTACTCTTAACACTGCTTTTACTTTACAAACTCTTTTAAGAGAAATATTTCTCAAGAAAAAACAGTACTTGTATAATAACCCTGTTAAACAGACTGACACACGGAGATATGGAGGCTTTGTTTGTAATGAAGATACTTTTACTAAAGGGAAAATAAATCTGCTTCTGGGATGAATCTCCAAATTGAAAGGGTTTTTCAGGTGATGGAAGTGTATTGTGATGGGTCTCCAGCCTGATTACTTCCTGCAGAGATGGTTTTGTCATTGTGCCACCACCACTCCCCTGTGACTTCTAAACAACCCAGGGTCACTGTGTCCTCTCTTTAATTAGTATCTCACTGCTGGAGGGAGGGGAGAATGTCAAGGAAAAAAAGAATGAGAAGACACTGTAAACAAAGGTCCTCAGGGGCATCTTAACAATTTGGACAAGGAATGAAAAAAATGCTCTTTTGTTGGTGGCAAAATGAAAAGAAATGGTTGGGGTGGTCCAAATTTCAATTTTAGTTAGATGAATTTGGATAAAATAAAGAGCAATCATGCTAAGAAAAAAATTAATTCTGTTCCCAAGAAGGCTTTATCACCCAGCAGATGAGGATGCATTCTATATTTTACAAGAAATCCAACTCAAATATGGTGTTCCAAGCATAAAGCAACCAAAGCCCTAAGGAATAACCTCTGCTTCCCTAAGTACTATGACCGAGCTCAGTTGGGGTGATAGCAATTATTTTTATTTGCATTAAAATAAAACTTCCAATGAGCATCTTTTGTACAAAAATATTTGGACTGTAATTTACACTTACATTTTTCATAGAAAAATTCAGATAATCCAACAATAAAGTAAAATAATAATAATAATAATAATAATAATGATGCATAATAATGCATAATAATGTATATAAAGCAGTAACACCACCTTCACACTAGATAATTAACTTGCCCTGAAAGTTCTCTAGACTGATGATTCACAAAAATAGCAAATATTACTAAAGACTGGACTTATCATAAGGCAAATGTTGTGCATATGAGCACATGGGTTAAGAGTTAAAACATTTACCTTTTTTACTTTCCAGAATCAACAATACGATAGAGAAATTTGCATACTTTTTTTAGCTAAATACAACAAAAAGGTCAGTGCTTACACAAAATTTTATTTTCCTTAGAATTTGGAGTATTTTACAGTATTTCAGATTAGCCTTTTTCCTGTTGTCTCCTGGAAAATCAGGAAGTGAAATTTGATTTTAAAGCAAAACTCTGCCGACAGGAGGGTTTCTCTTTAAAGCTGACAGTATGAGAATTTAAATGGCAGTTTGTCAGTCACTTGGCTATTGTAGCACATAGTAGGTGGCCTTCCCCCTCCTGGAATTTCCTCCTCCAAGGTAGGCCCTCAGGTTACTCGTGCCTTGAGTAATGGGGAAGGGAAGAGAAACCACACACGTTTCTGAAGAAAACCATACATGCGAGGAGCTGCAGAAGAAACAGACATTTGGAATATCCCATGAAAACAGGAGCCCCAAATTCAAGCTGGAGGCAGCACTCACACCCCATTCTAGTGCCTGCTGCCTTGAGCACTCAGGCATGGATCTCTCTCAATTTCTGCTATCCACATGGCCACAGTTTTATATAAAATAACGCAATAATGCTAATAAGGAAGAAGAGGAATAGACTCTGTAACCTGTGGCTACGGCGCTCATCCCAAATATAAGAAATCCACATTCGAATCTTTCCCTTGTATTCTGTTTCCAAACTACTGAATGCAGAAATACAGAGTATATTTAGGTCCTTAGGTACCCACAGAATTAGGCACCAGTTAAGGCAGGGCTTTACTGGAGTGCCCCAATGACAGACTCAGCTGCTCAGCCCCTATAAGGATTCAAACATTCTATTTCTCTAACTAAAATTAAATACAATTGAGCAATTTGGGTTTGGTGACTTGTCTTTTTGGTCTTATTTTAAGGCCCTGGATCATGAAGTCTCATGAACAATAGACTTATGTCAACAACTCTAACACGTCGCTTCAGTTCATGGATGCTTTTGGTTCTGTTTTGCCTCTTGAAACTCCCGTGCCCTGAGCAGTGCAGTCTCCAAAAGGTGGGGTTCAGCCTCAATGGCCTAAGTCTGGCTGCGAGCTGAGCATTATTCCATGGTTTCAGTCTACACCACAAGAGTGGTGCCCACCAATACACAGGTGAGCTCAGATTCTACCTTTGGATCACAGCATAAATATATAAAGAATCTCATATTTCATCTTAAATACATTAAAAAATACAAAACATCTCCCATCTCTTCTGTGTAACACTGCAGTATTAAACTGAAGAACAGTCTGATTTTGTAATTAATTTTTTTTTTACAAAATCAGATGTGGCTTTTAAATATTTCTGGTTTTTTAATCGGTCTTATGATTTTCATGACTTGACTTATGGTGCCAAACACTTAGGGCAGATAAGAGTGCCATTCTACATGCCCCAACTCTTCTCCCACCTCACACAACCACAGCAGAAAATTCTTCTTTTTAAAATATAAACCCAAGCAAACCCACCAAATTCTGTGTGTGAGGGGAAATAAAAAGCACATTTGAATTGTACGAATTTTAGCTTTAAAAACATTGACATTGATTAAAGATTTCCATAGTGTACAATTTACAAGAAATTACCTCAGCAGGGTGAATGGATTTGGTTTCATAATCACAAAGTTCCCTAACTCCATGGTATTATATTCCAAGCAAGCTTGTATATTAAGTTTAATTTCACTTTTTTCAGGAAGTGATTTTACTCAAGATTGAATACAGCTGTTAGCGGAGCTCACTGTTCCAAAAATGCTTCAATGCAAACTGAAAAAAAGAAAAGTTTCTGTAGGTGAGGACTTGCAGCCAAGCTCCATTCTCAGAACACACTACTGAAAAAATACAGTCTTTAAATATTCAAATACTAAAGAATGGGAGAGGTCTGTGTAACACATTTGATGACTTAAACGAATTGCTCCATCTTCTTTGACAACACAAAGCTAGCAGACTCCCTGCTTTTACAAAAAGAAACATGATGGTAGATATACCTCTTTTTGTTTTGTGCCAAGCATTAGTATCAAACCCTCACTTTTCGGGGGGTGGGGGGTTTAGTTTCATTTACTATTTCATCTTGATTCTGTTCTTTTAATATACACAGAAATGTATGCTGGCATACAGAACAGGGCCTCTGCAGAGGAAACGCTGCCAGCTAAAAACACAGGATGTAATCGAGACCACAAGAGACACATACTCAGTTATAAATGTAACTATGCTGGAGGTATGGGAAGGAAAAAAAACCCTCTTATTTTTCTCTGCCAGTTTTAATTGTTTCAGTGATACTTTCCCACTCTTATTTTGTGCCAGTATAAGAAGAAGAAAAATAATCAAATTTAATTACTTTTGCAGCTAAGATAACTGCAGGATTCAGTATTCAGCAGCCCAGACGTCCATTTCTCCTTGCAGGAACTCCCCGGGTGTTTTACACACATCTCGGATGACAAGCACACACTCTCCGTGCAATGCGAGCTTGAGCAAGGGCACTGTCTGGTCAAATAAGCACTACAGGCATAATTAAAAACAGTATTAATATAGCCTCAAAGACCCCCAGAAACAAATAAATAAAATAAAAATAATTTTAAAAATAAAAATACTAATGAAACTAAAATTGAAGACTGGTAGAAATACACTGTAATAATCCATTTTCATCTCTGACTCGCCTGCTTTGAGACAAGAGAACCAGGAAGTAAAACAGACTAAAAAACGGGGGGAAAAGGTGAAACCAATTCCTGTCTTTTCTACAACAAAATATTTTCTCTGAAGCAATCGAGAGTAAGCGAGGTACCTAAAACGCTATTTTTAATAATAAACGGGTTTCATTATAATATGACTCAAGACTTAAAAATCTGTTGTTAACAGGCGGCCTCAGGCTCCCGCCGCGCGCCGGCGAGCGCGGGGCGCGGCCCACACGGACCGGGGCGGGCTCGGGCCGCGCCACCTCCTTATCGTCCGTGTCCGGCGCTTCCGACCGCGGCGGGGAAACACCCCCGGGCTCCCCGGGGCTCGGGAGGGGAGGCAGCGGGGAGCGGGGCGGCCGCTCCGCCCGCGGGACCGGCGGGAAACTCGCCCGGCTCGGATGCGGGCGCAGCCCGGCAGCGCCCTGAGAAGCGCTGGCTGAAACAAAGGCAGCGGTCGCTCCCAAGGAGCGAGCCCTGCCGGAGCCCTGGCGTTCGGGCTTAGCGGGTGTTAACTTTCCGCTTAACTTCACGGCAGCAGCCCGGCCCGCAAGGCGGGAGGAGCTCCAGCTCTGGAGGCTCTCGCAGCCATCTTGTCTCTCAGCTGTGGAACTCGCCGAGCAGAACAAGCCCGTAAGAAAAGCTCCTAACGCTACAATTCCCCGCTAGAGGGAGCTCCCCAAGCCCCCGCGGCAGGAGGAATAAAAGCTCTATTCAATTAGGGAAATCGCATTTTGACTTTTTCGGAAAGTTTGTATGTGATGTATTTAGAACACTCCACCGCCTGCCCACAGCCCTCAGTGCTGCAGAGCTGCCGCTCCGTTGCCAACAGCCTCCCTGAGTCACCGCAATATATAAAGCAACCTTGAAGTTTGGAGGCTATCACTGTTACGCAGTATTTATATAAACTCACCGGTTCATAATGCACTTCAGAAATAGCATGGAAGTCAAAAGTCCCCCTAAAATATTTTTTATATGAGTATGCTCAGTCTGAATGGCAGATACATGTCCACACACACAAGTGGAATGCGGATCAGAAAACCCCTTTTTCCAGCCCTAAGGAGGCTTCCCTGGCTGATGTGCAGGAATAGGGAACAAATTCTGGTTTTGCTTAAACCATCAGACGTTTTGCCTCTGAATCCAGTGAAGCAGATTTAGCTCTAGATGGACCAAACAGGAGGGGTCCCTATGCTTCTCTGTACTATGGCTCTAGGGTTCCACTTAATTTGCAGGAATGAAGCAGCTCTTAGGCCAGGCATCAGCTAAAAAAAGCTCTAGAGATGGGTACAGTCCTGGGATCTATTTGTCAGTTTCCATCTGTCCAAAATGCTCTACAGACCCTTCTCAAAGTGCAGTTTGTGCAGAAGAGATGTGTTTTGCCTTTATCAAATAAACTAAGAACATCACTAGAAGTTTCTTCTTTGCCTGTTCAACATTTTTCCTTAGGAAATACAGATCCTACAAGGAAGGAAAGGAAGAGAAAATCACTTTGCGCAAAAGCTTGAGACTTACATTTGAGCAGTAAAAAGGCCCTATTTGTGATAATAGACTGGAGTCTATTCATATAAATTTAGACAATACATGCTTTTATTTCAACATCCACTGAAATCCATATTGTTACTCATTTGCTTAAAATTTCAGTAACAGATTGCTAATATGTTTGGAACATCCTTTATCACTTTAATTGTGTATCAGTTACCCCACCATTACAGCTTACTACTGCTCAGACTCTAAACTGTACACTAATTTTGAACTTATTTTCTTTCAACAAAAAAACTACAGTACAAATATCCAAGTTTCCAAAGCCAATGTAAAACTTACACAGATTTAAGTTTGTCCTCTTGAACCCCCTATCAAAAAAAGGCACTCATGGTAAAGGGTTCTAGTGGATAACACACCACAATAGGATGCAAGAGCTATATTGGTTCTATTCTGCTTCTGCCACTTTATAATTCCTCTGCTGTGACTTCATTCCTCTCTCAGTGGAATACACACTGATAATCCTGGGATCACACTTTAAAGCTATTTTGAACCTACCCATGAAAAAGGAGGCATTAATTATGATATTAGAGCTATGGTTGCTACTTATCTAGTGTTAGTTCTCCATTCTTATTTGAAGACTTACAAAAAAACCTGTTATTGCATATATTCTATCAACATTTTTTTACCCTTGGAACTTAAATAAGATTTTATGTACTTTGAGCTTTTATTTGATCCAGTATTAGTTATTACTATTGACTTTAAAGCATTCTGCTTGTACACTTGCAGCATGATCCAGATAGTACAATGGCTGATAGTTTTGCCCATGTTTCATGTTACCTGTTTGGAATCTTGATGTTTATGCCAATACTTTTTAAAAGTAATTGACTCATACAACATTTGGGAGATCCAGTTAGGTCTTCTTCTCAACTTAATACTGCTTTTGATTTTAACAGCAGAGAGAGTAGAATACATACAGTACTTCAGAAACAATACTTACTGTGAAGAAATAACATCTAAATCAAATGTTACTGAAACATGCAATCAATAGTTGTTTGACAAGCACTGTCAAACAGTTTAGGCAGGGTCAAGAGAGCCACTAGGTGGAATGATGTTCCATTGCTTTTTTTGGCCTTACATCCTGATATCTATATAATTTTAAAACATCACAATAGTGCATACACCAGGTATAAACAGTACAAAGTAGGTGAATACTATTCTTCTGATTATTATGGCAGAATGCACAGCACCCTGACTGACTACTGTCACCTAATCCTCACTGTAGTGTCTTAAAACCTCTGCAGCCAACATGGGAGACACATGACATATATTCAAGTGAGACAGTGAAAAGTTCCTTGTACTGCAGAGCTGAGCTGAGAACTGGAACCGGTACTGTTCCCTTTACTGTTCTACTTTGATATGCTGATAACTTCAGATAATTTAGTTTACAACCTAGAAGTAAACAGAAGAATCTAAAATATTATAGAGCTAGTACACAAGGAAATAAAAATAGTAGTGATTTGTTACCTTATTCATGTTTAATTACTGTTGGTTTTAACTGGGAAAAATAACGAAATACAACAGAAAATGTGACAGGCACATAGGGAAAAGTGACATTTTTCTGTCTACCTTGCTGCAGTGATCTGGCAGGCTACTGCAAATATTATGAAATAGATAATGGCTAAATATTATGAAATAGATAATGGCTGTATGAAATATGGAAAATGGAAACATGGAGGCAGCCACCAGACAGAAAACTCTGCATTTGCAGCCTGCAAACATTCATAATGGAGACTAGATCTGATCTAAGACTCTGACTGACAAAAAAAAAAAAGAGAAAAAAAAAAAAAAAAAGTAGCTGGACCAATCCAGGTATTTAGTTTAGACAAGAGAACCAGACACAGTGTTGACAGGCCAGCCTTGGAACAGGAAAGCAAATTAGAACTTTCTTTACCTGTAATAGGGAATTACACAGTTGCAGTATCATTCTTCCTAATGCAGAGTCAGGATTTATTTCTTTGAAGGTACACAAGGTACACATTTAGTGTTTTAACTAAAGGGACAATTTAGGGATTGCAATGTTCTAGGAGGTGGCCCTGCTGCTAGACTTTCTACTGTCTTGAGTATTATTGGAACAACCTCTTGTCTTGATTATTTGCAGACTACCCAAGCTATCCATTTACTGGAAAGTGGATGACAAGCAGGTAGTCTGGGATGGGAGAGATGTGAGACCGGACTCATTAATTCCCCATGCTCTGGGTAATCACTTATTCTGATGTTAGGAGACTACTGAAGATTTGATTTAGATTTATTTGAAGGCTCTGGGTAACAGACACCTTATGCCCACTTTGTTGTGCTATAAATACTTTCTTGAGGGGCAAGGCAATGATGAGTAACAGCCTCTGTCTGTCCTGGTTAGGAACACACAGAAAACTCACGATGATCAGCAAGCAATAACAAGGACATTCCTTGTTTTCTTCCGTACTTGGTTCAATCCTCACGGGGAGGTAGAAGGGGTGTCCACCAACATAAGTATTTTGTTATTTTTTTAACACATGCTCATATATTCTTTTCTTTTCTTCTTTCAGAGGTATATCAATAGATAAAACCAATCCTCAAGATAAAACAAATAACTCCACAGTATCCTTTTCTTCCAAATTCATAGAAAGAACACTGACTCTCTAGATCTATGGATAGATCCCTTGCTCACGTGGTCATAAAGAGCAAAGTCAGGTCAGAGGAGAGGAGAATTATGGAAATAATTCAATACTGATTTGAAAATGGTGGCTGAATAGCAGAGACAGATTGGGTTTAAAATGTTATCCTGCTGTGGCTGCTATCCTAGGCAGCTTTAGGATGTATTCCCCTATTCTTTGAGAATAAAATGGTGCCTTCCGTTGCAGAATGCAGAACTTCCCTGAGAGAAGTAAAGAACTTTGCCCCATGTAAGCAAAAATGGTGACATGGATCCATACAAAAAGGAGACATTTGCATTAGTTATAGATTCTTTTTCCATGCCCCCCTCCCTCCAGCCTGTGTGTTTGCCATTACTGTGAAGCACAGAGCACACAGATCACTCTTAGGGAGGAAGAGATTGTTGCTGGGGTCAGGCACAAGGTATTTCCTGAATTCATTATTCTCAAGTACAAAGTTTTGCAAGCCTGCTGCCTGGTCTGTCAGACAGCACTTTGTTTTTTGAGTACTTGAAATGTTAGATCTTACCATGCAACTAGAAGTTGTGCTTTACAGAAGTTGTGCTTGTATGCAGCATTCAAATATATAAGCACATGAATGTTTTAAAAAATAAAAATACATTACAGTACATTATTTATATATACATTACATTATCCGTATACATAATCAGTATATTATTTTATACAAGTTTTTTATGTTTATATATGACAAAGATGCATGGGAATATTATAGTTCCATAAATGCATGCTAATAAATGTGGTGTGTTATCAATGAATTATAAAACACCCATTAATTCTTACTCAGTTTTCATGGTGTATGAAATAACAATCCTGGGTTTCCTTTTTCCGCAAAAAATAGACTAAAGAGGCTAAATTTTGACTAACTGTTTTCCAATCTAAGTCACTTGGCATATTTTTCTATTACATGCACAAACTTTAATTACTAATTGGAATTAATTAACATTTTTCATTCTTGAAGCACTGCACAAATAATGAAGCTTCTCAACACTATTATTACTATTCATATTTATTATTATTATTATTACTAAACTCTTCATTTACAAATGGTGGAACATCTGTAACCATTTTAGGGATCAATCCTCAAGTGTAAAAACAAGACAGCAAGGTTTAAAGACTTTTCCCCATTTGTGAATTGGTGTTTAAAAGCCTATTCACTAACACAGAATCCAGTTGAGAACTCAGTGTCTTAACACCTTCAAATAAAATCTTTTGCTCATCTATTCCATATTCAACCTCACTGACAAGGGCCAGAACATAAATGTCCTCTAGCCTTAAACTTCCTTGACTAAATAGGAAATAACTATTGGCTATAACCAATAGCTCCCAAGTTAGCTGTAGTGGATCATTCCTGGGCACCAGGAGTACTGAAGCAGTCTGTTACTATTATTCCCAGCCTCTTCATGTCCTTAAAACCTACCTGATGACACAATTTTGTAATTTCTTTTTCACTACACGTGACCCTACTTATTGCCTTTGAATTCTTAAAGTCTGGTGGTAAGGTAAGGTATGATCACAGAAAAAGTGATCTGCATCTGGCCTGAGCCCTCAGTTATTGCACCATAGCCAGCATGGCATGATTTTCATATTAATTCTCAAAAGGTTTGGTTTTTAGCAGTTAAGGACTTGCTTAACTTTGGATTAAGACATTAATCCCAAAGTTAAAACTTAAATTCTTCTTGAAGATAACATCAAATCCTTCCTTCTCTACCTTAAAGCTGGTTTAGTAGCTCTGGAAATGCCTAGATTTTTCAATATGGGCAGTGGGAAAGGAAGCTTCCCCATCAGCCCTGTGGATTTACTTCAAACCTGCTTTTGGAGGTTTGTGATCAAAAAGAACAAGTGTGCAGTTCCCTTTTTTGACTCTCTGCTGAGCATTTGAGGAAGGGTGACAACTTAGACAGTGGCCTCTGTAAGTACAACAAACACAGGCTGAGACCAGCATCTCATTTCACATCACCAACAAACTGCCACTGAACACTGACAACTTTGTTCCCTTCCTACTGGCTACAATGCCTTTAGACAGTAACATCGGATTGGAAATTAGGTATGTTTGGGAGAAATAAAGATATTTTTAAATCAGTTGAAATAAAGGCATGCCAAAATCATTCACATCTTTATAAACTAACTACACTCTCATTCTAAAATCTTGAGCATTATAAATGATAAGACAATTTGCCAGATGTAAAATAAGTGAAAACTGAACTCTCAGAAATCATATCACTTCTGCTGAAGTTACTTGCAAATTCAGTGAAAAGCAAAATTATAGAAAGCAGGCCACAGAGGCAGCACTTGATTTAAAATAATTTATCTTACAGCAGTGTAGTTCAATTGACCCTTTTATTAGTCAGGAAGAAGATGTAGGATTTACCCCATCTTCCATAAATCAGGGCATGGAAATCAGGACAGAGTTTTAAATATACAATGAGGCATTTAATCTGGAAGATGGATACACAAGGAGGGTCCAGAGGCAAAACACCACCAATCTGAGCTAATCTCTCCATTGGTATCAGGGATGAGCACCATGCAGCAAAACCAACAAACCTCACAACAGTTATTGACAATAAACCCCTTTACTTCATTCTGAACTTTTTCTTATTAAAGAGTTAATATAACATTTCAAAATGATATTTACTGCCTTTAAAAATCTTGAAAATTAATTGGGGCAAAGAAACAATTAACTCAGCCTGAAGCGGAATGCTCTCAATCTAGTGTTTCACTAAAATCTCTAAAAACAATACATTTCAGGTAAACTAAAATGTTCCATTGCATATGGATTCCAAATGCACTGCCTTTCGCTCCCAGTTTTCAAACTCCAGCAACTCAAAAAATTCTTCAGATAGTTCTTATCAGACAAATGACAGTCCCCCAAACTATCCAGTCTTTTGATCCACTTTATAAGGCATAAAACCCAGACAGATGAGATATGGTTATGTTTGAAACTAATTAACAGACCCATGCTTTAAGGCAAAATAGGTTTCTTTGAGGTGTTGGGATGTTAGAAGAGGTTGGCAAAGCTCCTCGGGTGTAGAAAGACCTCTGCCTGTAGCACCCAGCTTCACCACACACCTGCTATCCCAACATCTGTGCACCGGTGTTGTTCGCTGCTCTGCTTTCCTTGTTTGTTTTTAACTGCAGATATGAAGTACAGTGTGCTGTGCCCTGTTTACATGAATGAAAAGACCTATTTACAAATACATCTTAGCCTTTGCAAATCTGATTTCTCCCTAAATATTACATGCTTTCCTCATTCCATTTTCACTTTATGAATTTACTTCATGTCCTGTGATATGAAGATGATTTCACTGTAAGAACAGACTGACTGACTGGATTTTTTTCTTAATCTGTACAACAGCAGTCATTGTTTACTCAGAAAAGGTAGCTCAATTTCCCCCTATTTCCATACTTTGAGATTAAATTAATTTCCTCATTTCATTTGTAATGATGACAATAAATACGTATTTATATATATATTTCAATTAGACTTTTAGCACAACTGTTGGTCTATTTTATACCAAAGACTACAAAATCTAGTACTGAAATACTCTAACACTATGGCACAGGATTTTCTCCAGAAACCTCCTAATTCTATCTTGAGTTTCACAATTACTTTTTCCTCCACTGTACCAAAAAATTAATATTAAACTTCTGCAACTTATTTTTTACCTACAGATTACAGAAGTGCCTGACTAAGCCATGTTCTACATGGCAATAACATTTATGTAATATATCAGTAGTATCTCACATTAATATAATCCCTTTTATAAGACATAAAGGTAAATAATAACTGATTGCTTTTCTCAGACTGCCAGGACATCGATGCCATGTTTTATTTTGCACATCCTCAGTTGTTTTCTCCAACAGTAAATGAGAATTCACTAGTGCAAAGTTTCTTAAATTTCTTTCAGCAACAATACTAGCATAAACATTTCCCCCCTTATCCTGCTTGTTCCTAGTATTCATTTTTGCTGTGTATTTTTAACCTGGGCTGGTTCCCAGATCTATTTCATTGTATGGCCCCACTAGCAGCTCTGCTGGCATTGTTGATGGGGTAATGTGGGGAGAAAGAATGGCTGGAGACAAAGATGGATGCTTGAAGTTGGTACTGCTACAAAAGAACACATCTGAAAACACAGCTTTAGTTTTACAATGTATCTTCTGTATTAAAGGATACTGATCTGAACTGAGCTGCAGACCTCGGAGCACAAATTACAAGCACTTAATGTTCGTCTGCTGTTCACCTCCTTTAGACCCACTGCTTGCACCAGCTGCTTCTATTGAATCCATACAGCAACGACTCTGTTTGTTGACTACTGGACAGCAGTGAATGTTCTTACTACAAGTTAGGCTTTGGCAGATGAGCATTTGCAATCGTGCCTCTAGTAATTTGAGGTATTGCTGCCTCCAGGTGTCCTTTTTGCTCTTCTGCCAAAAATGCCTGTCTGGCAGAATGAGCAGAAGGGAATGCCTGAGCCTCAGCTGCTCCAAATACAGCGTGTGGTATCTCCGCTCTGCAGAACTTTTCCCCCAAATTCCCCCAGCCTCCTGGACCACAAGAATTACTTTTCAGGCACCCCAACTCCTGACTGTGAGAAGAATTTTATTCCCATAGGACAGACTGAGGAGGAGGCTGGAAGGTGAGCTTTCATGTGCTTGCCAGGTAGTCTTTCTGTTGCTGCTCTCCTGTATTCCCTTGGCTGCTGTGTCCTCACCCCCTTCCCCACCTAGATTCTCTTTAATGAGGCTCTATGACCATCCCAGATACATTGCTTTCTCACCTTCTGCCTACAGCACACTTTCCTCTCTGGTCCTAGGTAGTTACCAAGGTGGAGATACCTTTCTCCAAGAAGCAGTGCTGATGGTGCTGTATGGATGAAGCAAGGCAAATTTGAGTGGCAGTGTCAAACTCTTCCAGGGAACAGCAGAGGCATGGGCAGGTGTCCCCTTGCTGCCCTCACTGGGGTGTGTGAGTAGGGAGAGGATAGACAAGGAGGGTGTGGTTAGATGGGGAAAGTAATGTTTGACATCTGTGCCAGATTCACCAGAGTTAATCTCTAAACCCCCTTAAATTATTGCTTGCATAGGAATAGTTTAAAAGTGCATTTTTCTCATGTTTCTCCATTCTGTTACTGATCCAGAGTCAAGAGGCTTGTGGTCAGGATTAAAAATAAGGAGGCTCAGCCTGTGTCTTTTTCAATGTTAATGGCATTTGTGACACATCCTGAGTTATGACTCTAACAGAAGAAAATGTCTCATGACCAGAGTTACTTGGGTGGAGCCTTTAGCTAAGCAAAAGCTGAAAAAGAGCCCATCAGTGCTTTCTCTTGATGATTCGAAATTGTAATCTTGTTATGAAAATTACCCTTAGGAAGACAACAAGGAGTTTACAGAGGAGGACTGTTGCTAAGGACTTGCATGGTTTGGCAGTAAAATACTGCAGTTTGTAAAAAGCAATTTTCTGCTGTTGATTTAATAATATTTAATAGATGGTACTCTAAATTTCTATGTTATTCGTAACACAGTTGCCACTTCTGAGCTTTACTGTTGTGCTCTCTGTATACCTTTAGACAATATAGGGTATATCTACAGAGTCCTCTCCCTATAGACCTGGAATTACACAGCCTGTGCACTTGGACCAGCAGTCACCTCACTGGCACCTCGGCAGAATTTGTCTCAACATATTTTCTCATTGGCTCTGGGCTGATGTAAAGTGATATCAGCATGCTAAAAAATCAGGTGAAAATATCTACAGGTATCCCTTAGGGGTGTTCGCAGCAGCTGCTCTGCTAATCAAGGAACACTGGAGGACATGAGGAAATTCTAACTGCCCACCTAGAAAAGCATCACATCTTCCACGGACTCCCCCTCTGCCCTTTGTCATGCCAGATAGGTGGCAGTCCCTGCCTCTGGTGCTTTTACTATGAAGCTGGAATGTGTTGGCTAAGCTGCAGGAGAAGTCCCTCCCCCCCTGTTCAGCGGGTTGTTAAAGAGGGGTGAATTGCATTTTCTCTGAGGACCATACCCCAAGGATACATAAAAAAGAAAAATATGAGAGCTCTTTTTCTTTGCAGTATTAACTTTTCTGGACCACACTTCTCACTGGTTGTGCTACCATAACACTTAGTTCATAATAAGAAACTTTTAGCCTTCACTGCCTCACTCCATTTGCCATTAAAACTCCCCTAAAAGGCGACAAGCATTTAATTTTCTTCTCGATCCATCTGCGACTTGTATCGGCGCCATGCTGAGGGCAGCAGGAGCCGAGGGTGCCGGGAACACTTGGCAATACCCAGAACCTGGAGCTTGCGTTTAAGCCACAGCTCCCTGCCAGCTGGAGACACATTTAACATTCCCTGCATGACTTCAGCAGTTCAGCCACTTTCCCACATTCCACAGCTGGCCTCCCACCACTGCTCAGCCTGCAAGCACACACCACACCGGGGTCATATTCTTGCCATCAATTCTCAAGTACAACTTGCTAGTGAAAGCACTGGAGAGTTCTGTTTAAAATGTGATGGCACCATAAGACCTGCATGTCCTGGCGTCTCCGAAGTGGCAAGGCTACATATAAAGAAGTACTTTCCCTATGCTCTTCAGCTCTTCTGTGTTTTATAAAAGCCTGCATATCTTGGGAGCCACAAAATGGTTGGGTGGCAACCCTGTAAAGTCCCAGAACAAATCCCTACTACTATGAGTAATCCCAGTGCTTTACAACAGGACACATTTGGAAAGAAAGTCCTTCAGTACTGCATCCATGGATGTTTATTGTTAATAGTTCTCTTTTTTGACTGCAAATTCGTGTTGCTTCACATGTACACCACATCCATTTTTGTCCTTGTGCAGAAGTTAAAAAAAGGAAGCATGGAGTCGGGAGATGTCAATTTTTAATACCATAATTAGCTTGATGGGTTTCAGTGGTTTATATTTTTTTATGTCTACAAGTTGAACTGGCTCGTGCCTTTTTTGTCATGCTTCTTGTGTCATGAAAAAATAAACAACAATAACTTTCTAAAAGAATTGATGAAGAAATCTAAATTCAGTAAATTTCAGTGACAATTCACTACAGCAACATTCTGGCAACTTGTACTTAGAATTTATCTTAAAAGAAAACCCAAAACTATTCAAACAATTTATAGGTTAAGCATCAAGATTTTATGGGGATCACTAGAAGGGAAGCCTATTGTATGATTTGTATCTGGATTCCTCATTTATCTATTACCAATCACATCAGTGGTTAGGGACTGAGCAAATAAAGAATACTTGAACAAAATTAAACCTGCATGTCTGGGTGTGTTGGGCAGAAAGGTCTAAAAGTTCATGTTAGTTTTCCCTGGAAACAATGAATAAGCGAATATTACTGAATTTCTGGGGTGCAGCACAGGACTATGAATTCCACTGAAATAATGATTTGAGTAGCTGAAGTGATCTTGCCATGAATGTACAGCAAGTGGATGTATTGGGTCTAATGAGTTAATAACAGTTGTGAAACTGGACAGGGAACAATGCAATGCTTGGGCATTTCTCATGTATCATTTTAGGCCTGTTTTGGTATATAAATAGGACCTCATGATTCTGTAGCATCTTAAAGCAACGTAAGTTAGATCCACACATATACCAGAAAATATTTACCAGAAGATGTATTTTATTTCTCTTTTATCTTTTGATATTTATTTTAACACTTACTTTGCTAATGTTTGAGTGAAAACCTTAGAAAATTAATCCAGTCATGTTATCATTGAAGTATAAAGACATTTGGCTCACATTTTGAAATATCAAGTAACATCCTCTCACTTACTTTAAAAAGCTAAGTCACTATTAAAAGACAAGTAACACTCAAATAAGATAGCAGCTTCCTCTTATAACAAAAAGAATCAGCGAAGCATACTTTTTATAAATTATTTTCGATAAGCTAGTGTTGGGGTTTTAGTTTAGTCTTAGGTTTTCCTGTTAAAGGAATTTTCTCCCATATGCATGTTGCTAGGGGACAAATAGCTGTACTTAAGAAAGACAAAAAGGGGAGTGGGGCGGGCCTGGCTACTCTTTTGTCTACACCTGGGTGTGGGGACAGTTCGCTCTGAGCGTCCGGAGAGAGAAGCTGCAGAGAAAGGAGCTGCTGCTTCTTTCTTTTTGGCCGTTCTTTCTTCCTGCTGGAAGCAACGCCGGGACCCCAAAAGCCGCTTTCCCTGCCCTGCTGGAGACCGAGCTGTGGCTGCCCTGCTCCGCTGCTGCTTCGAGTTTTCGCTACGCTGTAGCCCTGCTCGCCCTGCCTGCCTGGGCCTCCGTGGTTTTTTTTTCCCATCTGGATACATCTCGTCTGCCACCCGGGATTTGCCGTTCGTCCCTGCCGTTTCAGCCTGCTGTTCCTGAGAGTCCGGGATCGGCTGCCCAGCGGTTTGTGAAGCCTTTGTTCCATCCTTCCCGGGATCCCAGGGCACCAGAGCCGCGGGTTTCCCGAGCTCGCTCCGGAGCGCCCCCTGCAGCCGCGGGGGAACCATCGCACCTGCCCTGCTCACCGGGAGCCGCCAGCGCCCCTGCCGGCTGCGAGCGGAACTGCACCCGAGGGGAAAGGGCCCGACAGCCGAGAAGGCTGGCACTGGGTTTGTGATTGCTGTTACTGCCAGAGTTGTTGTTGTTTTGTTTGACTGGTTATATACATATATATATATAGTAAAGAACTGTTATTCCTATTTCCCACATCTTCGCCTAAAGGCTCTTGATTTCAAAATATAATAACTTGGAGGGAAAAGGGGTTATATCTGCCACTTCAAGGGGGGCCTCTGCCTTCCTTAGCAGACACCTGTCTTTTCAAAACCGAGACAGATCTTGGCGCCCAACGTGGGGCCTGAGGGCATTAAGAGATAGAGGTGAAAAAGGAATAACAGTTCCTCGATAACTTTATTTTGTGTGCTGGATATTGGAACCTTGTTAGGCAGCACTATGTGGTCTAGTTTACCCTGGTTTGGGTGGCATGTAGCCGTGGCTATATTCTTCCCCTTTGCAGCTCCTTATTTGAATATGGGTCCTCTGACTAAGGCTACCATTGCTGTTATCCAGCTTGCGTTATGGGTCGAGAAGGTGAGGAATTCATGGGTTTTTAACTTCCTCCGGAATGTGGGCTCATGGATAAACAGCTATCACACACTGAGCACATGTTTTTGGGGTTATGTTAACAATGGTACCTTCTGTGAGGAAATGACACCAGGGGAAGTTTTCTCCCAACCCCTCAACCAGTTCTTTGGGCCCACCCCATCAATTTTCGAAGGGTTTAAATTCCCTCTGAATACTAACCATCTGCTGCTGATAGGCCTACTCTATTTAGCATTCAAGGATAAGTTGAGATTGGCTTGGATATCTACTCGGACACCAGCCCCAGAGACTAGAGATCCTGCCCCAGAACCTGACATGGCCCCAGAGAGTAGAGTTCCTACCCCAGAGCCTGATCCTGCCCCAGAGCCTGACACGGCCCCAGACACTAGAGATCCTACCCCAGAGCCAGAGCCTGCCACAGCCCCAGACACTAGAGATCCTACCCCAGAACCTGACACGGCCCCAGACACTAGAGATCCTACCCCAGAGCCAGAGCCTGCCACAGCCCCAGACACTAGAGATCCCGCCCCACAGACTGATACTGCCCAACAGTCCACCTCAGAAATGGACTACCCAAACTGGGTGGGGGTACTGGCAAAAGGGATGCAGGAGATGTGCCAAGAGATGGGTCAGGTGCGCCAGGAGATATGCCAGGAGATGGGCCAGGTGCGCAAGGAGATGTGCCAGGAGATGGGCCAGGTGCGCCAGGAGATATGCCAATTGCTAAGGGAATACACCTCCTCAGCTAGTGAAAAACCCTCTCCCTGCCCCAAAGAGGGTGAGTCCGATGGTGCAGCAGTGGAACCCACGGATGTTACAACCGTCCAGGCTTCAGCTGAACCACAAGGACAACCACAGCCAGCAGCAGTCGCCCCTGTGCAAAGGAGGAAGTATAAGACCAAATCAGTACGACCAGTTAATGATGATGGGCAACCAGGACCCTCACAACCAGCAGGAGAGCCAGAGCCAGAAGTCATCACTGAGTCCCTGTCGCACGACAGTCTCCGTGCTATGCGAAACGACATTGTGCGAAGGGGGCGTGAGCCTTATACCACCTGGCTGCTTCGGGTTTGGGACCTTATGGGCACAAGTGTGCAACTGGATAGTGGTGAGGCAAGGTATCTGGGATCGTTGACCCAGGACCCAGGTGTGGACCAGATATTTGTGAGGGAGCCAGGGCCTCTCTCTCTTTGGGAGCGGCTCTTAATGAGTGTGAGAGAAAGGTTCATTCACAAAGAAAGAATGCAGGAGTATCATCATAGAATGCAGTGGAAGACACTCGAGCAAGGGATCCAACAGCTAAGAGAGGTGGCAATATTAGAGGTACTCTTTGGGAAGGATGGACAGCATGATAATGACCCCGATAAGGTCAGGTGCACAGGACAGATGATGTGGAACCTGGCAAGGCTAGGGCCATCACAATACACCACCTTCATTGCAACGATTGATGCTGACAATACCCGAGAAACAGTGGGCTCTGTTGCCAACAGGCTCAGGCATTATGACAGCATGATCAATGGCCCGCTGAAAGCTCATGTCTCTGCTGTGGTCCAGGACCTCAAAGAGGACATGAAGGAGATGAGGAAGGAAATGAGGGAGGAGATGAGGGAGGAGATGAGGAGGGTCAGTGTGGCACCAGTGCGAGTCACAGGCCCCCAAGTCAGAGCCCGTCGTCCCCCTGCTAGAGAGAGAGGGTACACCCCACGAGCTGAGCTGTGGTTTTTCCTGTGTGAGCATGGGGAAGACATGAGAAGGTGGGATGGGAAACCCACCTCTGCCCTGGCAGCGCGGGTGCGTGAACTCAAGGAGGGAGGCACTAACCGAGGGGGTTCCGCTAAGGTGAAGGTAGCCTCAGCCTCCCGTGACCGAGCTGCCAGGCATTACAGAAGGGAGGATGATATGTCAGATCCCCTTGAAGGTACCTCGAGCATGTACGCCCAGGGAAAGAATGATAACCAGGGCTAGAGGGGCCCTGCCTCTAGCCAGGAAGAGGCACGGGAGAACCGAGTTTTCTGGACGGTGTGGATCCGATGGCCTGGCACATCAGAGCCACAAAAATATGATGCGTTGGTTGATACTGGGGCACAGTGTACTTTAATGCCATCGGGACATGTGGGGGCAGAACCTGTATCCATCGCTGGGGTGACCGGGGGATCACAGCAGTTGACCCTTTTGGAAGCTGAGGTGAGCCTGACTGGGAAGGAGTGGCAAAAGCATCCGATTGTGACCGGCCCAGAGGCCCCGTGTATTCTGGGCATAGACTTCCTCCGGAATGGCTACTACAAAGACCCAAAAGGACTCAGGTGGGCATTTGGGATTGCTGCTGTGGAGGCAGAGGGCATTAGGCAATTGAACACCCTGCCTGGACTATCTGAGAATCCTTCTGCAGTTGGGCTCCTGAAAGTGGAAGAGCAACGAGTGCCAATTGCCACCTCGACAGTGCACCGCCGGCAGTATCGGACAAATCGAGATGCTGTGATCCCCATCCACAAGATGATCCGCGAGCTGGAGAGTCAAGGGGTGGTCAGCAAGACCCACTCACCCTTCAACAGCCCCATCTGGCCTGTGCGCAAGTCTGACGGGGAATGGAGATTGACTGTGGACTATCGTGCCCTGAATGAAGTGACTCCACCGCTGAGCGCTGCCGTGCCAGACATGTTGGAGCTCCAGTACGAGCTGGAGTCCAAAGCAGCGAAGTGGTACGCCACTATTGACATTGCCAATGCCTTCTTCTCCATTCCTCTGGCAGCAGAGTGCAGGCCCCAGTTTGCCTTCACCTGGAGGGGCGTGCAGTACACCTGGAACCGACTGCCCCAGGGGTGGAAGCACAGTCCCACCATCTGTCATGGACTGATCCAGACTGCACTAGAAAAGAGTGAGGCTCCAGAACATCTGCAGTACATTGATGACA
This sequence comes from Corvus hawaiiensis, assembly GCF_020740725.1. Taxonomy (NCBI): domain Eukaryota; kingdom Metazoa; phylum Chordata; class Aves; order Passeriformes; family Corvidae; genus Corvus; species Corvus hawaiiensis. The sequence goes on along the minus strand of NC_063219.1, from coordinate 24,006,927 downwards.
TCATTGTGTGGGGGAACACCGCAACCGAAGTGTTTGAGAAAGGAGAGAGAATAATTCAAATTCTCCTGCAAGCTGGTTTTGCCATCAAGAAGAGCAAGGTCAAGGGACCTGCCCGAGAGATCCAGTTCCTGGGAGTAAAGTGGCAAGATGGACGACGTCAGATTCCCACTGAGGTCATCAATAAGATCACAGCAATGTCTCCACCGACCAACAAGAAGGAAACACAAGCTTTCCTAGGCGCTATAGGTTTCTGGAGGATGCACATTCCCGAGTACAGCCAGATCGTGAGTCCTCTCTACCTGGTTACCCGCAAGAAGAATGATTTCCACTGGGGCCCTGAACAGCAGCAAGCCTTCACTCAGATCAAACAGGAAATTGCTCACGCCGTAGCCCTTGGCCCAGTCAGGACAGGACCAGAGGTGAAGAACGTGCTCTACTCTGCAGCCGGGAACAATGGTCTGTCCTGGAGCCTCTGGCAGAAGGTGCCTGGTGAGACTCGGGGCCGACCACTGGGATTCTGGAGCCGAAGCTACAGAGGGTCTGAAGCCAACTACACTCCCACAGAGAAGGAAATCCTGGCAGCTTATGAAGGAGTCCAGGCTGCCTCAGAAGTAATCGGCACAGAGGCACAACTCCTCCTGGCACCCCGACTACCGGTGCTGGGGTGGATGTTCAAAGGAAAGGTTCCCTCCACGCATCACGCCACCGACGCTACTTGGAGCAAATGGATTGCCCTCATCACGCAGCGCGCCCGAATTGGAAACCCAAGTCGCCCTGGGATCTTGGAAATAATTACAAACTGGCCGGAAGGTGAGACTTTTGGGTTATCTTCTGAAGAAGAAGAGGAGCAGGTGACACGTGCCGAAGAAGCCCCACCATATAACGAGCTACCAGAGAGTGAAAGACAATACGCCCTCTTCACTGATGGTTCCTGCCGAATTGTAGGCGCTAGCCGGAAATGGAAAGCCGCTGTATGGAGCCCCACACGACAAGTTGCACAGGCTACTGAAGGAGAAGGTGGATCGAGCCAATTTGCTGAGCTCAAAGCTGTCCAATTAGCTCTGGACATAGCTGAAAGAGAGAAGTGGCCAAAGCTCTACCTCTACACTGATTCATGGATGGTAGCCAATGCTCTGTGGGGTTGGCTGGAAAGGTGGAATAAGGCAAACTGGCAGCGCAGAGGAAAACCAATCTGGGCTGCTGAAGAGTGGAAAGACATTGCCACTCGGGTAGAGAAGCTATCCGTGAAGGTCCGTCATGTAGATGCTCACATCCCCAAGAGCCGGGCTAATGAAGAACATCGTAACAACAAACAGGTAGATCAGGCTGCGAAAATAGAGGTGTCCCAGATAGACTTGGATTGGCAACATAAAGGAGAACTGTTCCTAGCTCGATGGGCCCATGATGCCTCAGGTCATCAGGGCAGAGATGCCACCTATAAGTGGGCACGAGACCGAGGGGTGGATCTAACCATGGACAGTATCTCCCAGGTTATCCATGACTGTGAGACATGCGCTGCGATCAAGCAGGCCAAGCGGGTGAAGCCTCTGTGGTATGGTGGGCGATGGTCCAAATACAAGTATGGGGAGGCCTGGCAGATTGATTACATCACACTGCCTCAAACCCGCCAAGGCAAGCGCTATGTGCTCACAATGGTAGAAGCCACCACTGGGTGGCTGGAGACCTACCCTGTGCCTCACGCTACTGCCCGGAACACCATCCTGGGCCTGGAAAAGCAAGTCCTTTGGAGGCATGGCACCCCTGAGAGAATCGAGTCTGACAATGGGACTCATTTCAAGAACAGCCTTATAAACACCTGGGCTAGAGAACATGGCATTGAGTGGGTGTACCACATCCCTTACCATGCACCAGCAGCTGGGAAGGTTGAGCGGTGTAATGGACTGCTTAAAACCACCTTGAAGGCACTGGGTGGGGGGACTTTCAAAAACTGGGAGATGCATTTAGCAAGAGCCACCTGGTTAGTTAACACTCGAGGTTCCACCAGCCGAGCAGGCCCTGCCCAATCCGAACCCCTACAAACAACAGATGGAGATAAGGTTCCAGTGGTGCACATGAGAGGTATGCTTGGAAAAACTGTTTGGGTAAAGTCTGCCTTGAGCAAAGACAAACCCATCCGTGGGGTTGTTTTTGCTCAGGGACCAGGCTGCACCTGGTGGGTGATGCAAAAGGATGGAGAGACCCGATGCTTACCTCAAGAGGACCTTGTTTTAGGGTGAACTACCCATGGCTCTGTATTTGTATCAGTATCAGCATGTATATTTGTATATAATTTGGGTAATGCATAGATTTATATGGTTAAAAAAAAGTTAAGTTTCATGTAACATGTTAGTATGGGAAAAAATTCGGGGTGGATAATGTTGGGGTTTTAGTTTAGTCTTAGGTTTTCCTGTTAAAGGAATTTTCTCCCATATGCATGTTGCTAGGGGACAAATAGCTGTACTTAAGAAAGACAAAAAGGGGAGTGGGGCGGGCCTGGCTACTCTTTTGTCTACACCTGGGTGTGGGGACAGTTCGCTCTGAGCGTCCGGAGAGAGAAGCTGCAGAGAAAGGAGCTGCTGCTTCTTTCTTTTTGGCCGTTCTTTCTTCCTGCTGGAAGCAACGCCGGGACCCCAAAAGCCGCTTTCCCTGCCCTGCTGGAGACCGAGCTGTGGCTGCCCTGCTCCGCTGCTGCTTCGAGTTTTCGCTACGCTGTAGCCCTGCTCGCCCTGCCTGCCTGGGCCTCCGTGGTTTTTTTTTCCCATCTGGATACATCTCGTCTGCCACCCGGGATTTGCCGTTCGTCCCTGCCGTTTCAGCCTGCTGTTCCTGAGAGCCCGGGATCAGCTGCCCAGCGGTTTGTGAAGCCTTTGTTCCATCCTTCCCGGGATCCCAGGGCACCAGAGCCGCGGGTTTCCCGAGCTCGCTCCGGAGCGCCCCCTGCAGCCGCGGGGGAACCATCGCACCTGCCCTGCTCACCGGGAGCCGCCAGCGCCCCTGCCGGCTGCGAGCGGAACTGCACCCGAGGGGAAAGGGCCCGACAGCCGAGAAGGCTGGCACTGGGTTTGTGATTGCTGTTACTGCCAGAGTTGTTGTTGTTTTGTTTGACTGGTTATATACATATATATATATATAGTAAAGAACTGTTATTCCTATTTCCCACATCTTCGCCTAAAGGCTCTTGATTTCAAAATATAATAACTTGGAGGGAAAAGGGGTTATATCTGCCACTTCAAGGGGGGCCTCTGCCTTCCTTAGCAGACACCTGTCTTTTCAAAACCGAGACAGCTAGTTTTGAGCAAAGTCCCAGTTTAGGAGTTAACAAATGAAATACGCTCTAGCTCTAGTTAATACAAATTTATCACGGAAGCAGTGACAACCCCTTATCTGCACCAGGATTGTTGACATCAGTACACAGGGGGAGTAGCTACAAATGCATGCCATTATTAGGGGAAAACTGTGCTGCCAAGAAGGTAGATTTATATTAGCAAACATTAAAATGTTATTAAGGCAGAATTCTTTACAGCCACAAGACATGCTGTGTAGCATGATATTCTTACAGTCTTAAAGGAAACGTGATGGTTGCACTTGAAAGTGAAATCTACCAGCTTTTGGAGTTTTTCTCTCTCCATTCGCTGGGCATAAGCCCATTCAAGTTAATATGGATGATGTTACCCATAGATAGCAACAAAAATTTCACCCAAGCCCACAGGGAAACCTCTCCAGTGCACGGTGGACACAGCTTTGACTTTACTGATGTGCTTTTATGTTTGGCATTTCCTTTTACTCTGCTCAGACTACAATTCTTGCACCAGTCACTGTCTAAGCCCAGGGTGTCCCCACAGAGAGCTCATTTCCAGCCTGCAGGCACAAAGCTGTGTACTAGCAAATGGACAACTCCTCTCTCAGTCTACCCAGTGCCTATCCATCAGTTTTTGCACCTAGACTGTCAAGATATTCTTTTGACTTTGCAAGCCAGGACCTTCCTTTGGCTTCCCAGAATATACAGAAAGCCATCTAATATAAAAAGAAATATTAAAATATAACATAACACAACATAACATAACAAGAAAGAACTCATTAGATATTGAAAGAACTTTTTTGTATTAAAGATATGAGGGAAAGGTACTGGCAACAGTTGGCAATATAACATGAATTGCATCTGACAGAAAGGCCTAATTCAAAGGGCAGTAATTTGAGAAAATATACTTCAATGGTAATAAAGTCCCTGTACATTCACTTCTTGATTGGGCTGCTTGGAAGAGCACTTTCTAATGCTGTCAGCAAACATGCCACAGGATTGCTAATGAAATTCTTCATCTACTTCTCACACAAGAGTCCATGCACTACTCCTAAATTCTGAATTTTTTAAGCAATAATACTGGCATGTCACTGTCCTCCAGCTGAGTATCTGTCCAGATAAATGAGAGGCCTTTTTTTGAAAACTGAAAGTTATTCACCACTGAGGGATTGAGGGTCTTGACAACATAAAATGATTATTTTTCCTCTTATTACCAGCTCTAGTATAGAGTAGAATGTAATTATTCTATCACAACTGTAATAAACTGCAATTTCAGACAGCAGCATGAATAATTTTTGGTCAATGAGCAAAAATTATTAAAAACAGCTCAGTGAAAGTGTAAAAAACGTATAGGTTAAACACCTCAATTTCAAGTGTACAAATAATACAAAAACCTGTTTTCATCTCTGATGAATGAGTCTTGTGATTATCTGAAATTGCACAGGATTAGTACTATCCCAACAGAAAGCAAAGGTCAAGAGGTCTTGATTAAGAAAAAGAATATTTGAAAGAAAACATTGTCTATTTGAAACAAATGCAGGCTCCTGCACCTGGGGAGGAATAACCCCACACATCAGTACAGGCTGGTAGCCAACCTGCTGGGAAGCAGCTCTGAGGAGAAGGACCTGGGGGTCCAGGTGGACAACAAGCTGTCCATGAGCCAGCAGCGTGTCCCTGTGGCCAAGCAGGCCAATGGTGTCCTGGGGTGCATTAGGAAGGGCATTGCCAGCATTGCCCCTCTGCTCAGCCCTGGTGAGGCACATCTGGAGTGCTGTGTCCAGTTCTGGGATCCTCAGGAAAAGAGAGACATGGAGCTTCTGGAACAGGTCCAGCAGAAGACTATGAAGATAGTTAAAGGACTGGAGCATCTCTCTTACAAGGAGCAGCTGAGGGAGCTGGGCCTGTTCAGCCTCCAGCAGAGACAACTGAGAGGCGACCTCATCAATGCCTGTCAGTACCTGAAGAGAAGGTGACAAGAGGATGGAGCCAGGCTCTGCTCGGTGGTGTCAAGCAACAGGACAAGAGGCAAAGGGCAGAAACTGATGCACAGCATGTCCCACCTGAACAAGAGGAAGAACTTTACTGTGAGAGTGACTAGCACTGGAACAGGTTGCCCAGAGAGGTTGTGGAGTCTCCCTCACTGGAGATATTGCAGAACTGTTGGGATACAATCCTGTGCCATGTGCTCTGGAATAGCCCCACTCAAACAGGAAGGTTGGACCAAATGATCTGCTGTGGTCCCTTCCAAACTGACCCATTCTGTGATTCTGTGATTTATGTTTATAATTTGTTTGTAAGCTTTGAACTCCTCTTCTGGATCCTGATGAAACTTCGGAACATTTCTCATGTACCATTCAATTAGTGTCCATTTTTCTGCAGTGTCATCAGCTGCACACAATCTTGTTAATTGTTGTGCAGTTAAACAAGTCATATACTGTACATTTAAATTCATATACTACATTAACTTTCATTTTTACACACATCCATTAAGTTTTTCATTAAAAATGTTCCTTCGAGTATAGTCTCTACATAAAAATAAACAGCTTAATTGGAACTAAGGGTGGCCAGTTAGTGAAATAACATTAGTTGCAAGCACTACAAGAACGATTATGATATATACATATGCAAAAGTGGTATCCAAAATAATTCATATTTTTAAAAAATTCAAAGTAATAAAGAAAAAAACTAGAATAAATAAAAAATAATACTGGTGACTCTGGAAACTCCTAGTGTTATAATGTGAAACACAAGTATTTCTGGGACTAATGACATGCTGAACTGCAGTTACAATTCAGATTATCCACTTTCAAAGTCTACCAACTGGCTTGTTGCTTTGACTTTCCTTTATTCCTTCAGTAATTTGTGTTGGCCTTTCATGGGTTACTATACCAAAGCAGGGACAAGTATATGGATGCTTACTAGTCACAGAAATAAGGGTGCCCAAACCAATCAGAATTAATTTTGCAGTATGTTAAATAACTATTAATCCATACTTGCAACTCCCAAATTCAGGTACATGTTCACAGGTCCAAACTGAGTTCAGGTTTTGCTATGCCCTTACCATTACTTTGTATATATAATTTACTCCTTAAGCTGTACAGGTGAAAATGCAGTCGTGCCCCGCAATGCACTCAGCCACCATGGGATAGAATTACAAGTCAATGTTCTCTCCTCCTGTTTATGTTGTAAGTTCCAAGAATGACTATCATATGAGTACAATGGAGGTCTTTTCAGCAGTATGCTGACATGAAAGAAAAGTTCAGCTATGTTGTTTAATTGTGTATACACCAGTGCTAGGCAACTCTCCAAACCTTACTGTAAACATTGTTTAAGGTTCATCCAGATCAGCACGATAATGAAGCTTGTGCTTTTTACGCTTAGCTTTTAATGACAGTTGCTTTTTTTTATGGTTTTATATTTACCTCTTCTGAAGCACAGTTAGAGACATCATACCGGGCTGACCTTTTTCTTTTACAGTTTGGTGGGTTGTCCTCTAAAGCCTTTGTCTAATATTCTGTTTACATTGTGTTGTTTTCCTGGATGGAGAACTGATCTATTGTCTTTTGTTAGTTTGTCTGGAGGACATATTCATCACTGCCTAACAAATGGCAAGACTAGATTAGTAAGAAGAAAAGTGCATGTTCAACAAACATGGTGTTGAAGACTTTAATGGAGCCAAAAACACTTAAAAGTTCCATTAACTGTATGGTTACTCTGAAAATATCATTCATGTTCTAACAAGTATGTATGCACATAATAATGTAAAACTGGCATCTTTAACTCTAATGTATAATCATTATGAAGTTATTTTTGTTAATGTAAAGACATCTTCAACTACAAAAATATACATCTGAGACCAAAAATATAGGTCGTGTGCTTCTTCAGTGGCGAGTTGTTCGAAGTGCCGACTGGGTGTGTGTAGGCAGACAATTATGAGACAAAGAACACTGCATTCCTAAACTTCAGTTCAATTTAAGAAGAAAGTTCATTTATTGCTCAAAGGACATAACTTACAGTGTTCCAAGTTTCTATTATATAAGTGCTGCAGCATTTTATTTTCAGGAGGACAGTGAATTTTTACTGAAGAAATTGCCATTAGACTGCACATAAATGCAGTCTTCACATGAAACCGCTTTTTGGGGATGAGTACTGAAAGATGTGCTTTTTTGTAAATGGCTTTTATTTTGCAACACAACAGAAAAATCAGTATAGTATTTACCCAACCCCAACTATATATGTCTAAAAACTTAGCAAAGTACATCACACCTACATTTTTATCTATGTGCTTGTCAGAATCTAGACATTTCAGAGCTCTGGTAAAGACAGGCAGCCTTCAGACTTGATCTGCAAAGGTCAGCTAAAACTTCAGATTTTTAATCGTGTGAATATTCTTAACTACATTAATAAGTTCCAAATGCTGTTTTCATGGTTAAGCATTTTATGAATTGCGATGCAGAGCTGAAGGTTGTTAAAACTGACAGAAATAAAGTATTAGCAAAAAATAACATCTCTGTTGCAGCTGAGATGTATATATAGGTCTTCTGACAATGAGATTAATGTGTTGCATTGTACTTTATCAGGTCTGCGATGAGCCTGACACTATCTCCTAACACTGGAGATTTCCCTAATAGTACCCATTAGTCACAGGATATTGAATGCACAGAATGCAACAAAGTTTTTAAAAAAGTAGTAGTCTACCTTAAAGGTAAAAGGATTATCACACCAAACACTTCTACTACCCCTTTTGCTTATTCCTGAGGACTTTGTGTCCTGGGTTTCCCTGAGACACGAAAGCCCCCTGAGCCCTCCCACGCCATGCAGTGGATGCCTGGCCTGCGTGCGGGGCTGCCGACCTGCTCCAAGGGAAGAAAGAGGAATAACCAATAACCTGCATCAATGGCCAAGCATCTTCCAGTGTGTCACACGAAGCTTCTAGAGACAACCCTCCTGACCACCTGGGCTCATAGGAACAGAACATGAAGCAAAAGAACAAATACAAGAAAATCTGCTTTTCCTTTACTATCTATTTCATTTCAAATAAACATCCTCTTCTATTTCTCTTGAGAATTTGTTTCTGAAGGTTTGGCTGGATCCTCAGCAATTTCTTACACTGGTCAAAGGCAAAGGAGAAGGGTCTCCTCAACTATAAGAGATGTTTAGCCAAAATCATGATCATCACCTTCCCTGGCACAACAATACTCTAGGCAGGCAGAGAAATGGGAAGAAAACAAGACAGAATGGGTCCAACACCCCTCATTAAACCTGCCCAGTATGGGGCTTCAGCCTGTACTGGGAATGGATTCGGGAAAAGTGAGCGGAATTGACACTATGGAAAGAACATCTGCTTGAGGACATTCTCTGTACCTGCAAGGGTCTGGGTCACTGTGAGAATGAATAGTCAGGAAATTATTGTCCGTTTTGGATGCAACAAAGTTCACCAACTTATTTTTTGTTCTCAGTAACTTGTTTTTTTTAAATAAAAAACCACTTACAGTGCCTTAGTGAATGCTTCTGTGCAGAGGCTAATAGGATCTTAGGGATATTTGCTCCTTCCTTGCTGAAACAAGTTGGTATGTTTGGAAATTAACTGCGTAAAATCCCAAACTTAATTGATATTAAAAAAAAAAGAATGTAAAAAGAAATTAAAAATAGAAACTTCAAGAGTCAAACATAAAACTCTAATAAATTAAATCAAGAAAAAAAACCTTTTTTGCTTAGAGAACTATTACTAAAATCCAATAAAGACCAGGAAATACAAACATACATATTTAAATGCTTCATATATTTATGCTCCAATGCATTTCTAGAAAAAGAAAACATATATTGTTTACCCAGCATAATGCTGTCTTTAACTAGAAAAAATATTTAATTTCAAGTATTCCTAATGTGTAACTTGATTCTCAGTTCTTAGCTACGTATCAGTCATGGGATACATTCCATAGTTATGAAGTATTACCTTGAGAGATTTCATGCTTCCAAGCATACAGCCAATTTCTGCCCTGGGATGCAAATGTACAATTCTCTTTGAAGTCTGTAAGAGTCCCAAAAGTAGAACATGCTGCACGCTGCAACTGAGTTTTTCCTGTATTTAGTGTCAAATTGTACTCAGCATTACTTAACTCCATTCCCCTCCGATTTTAATTGGGGGGCTACAACTGAGCAGAGTTGGTCTCTCATGCCAACACTTACTGCAATTACATGAAATATGTGTCTATGTATAAATCATAGTAAATGTGGTTTTTATAAAGCTAAGCAACTTCATATTCATTCCTCTGTGTAACATAACTTTTTACTTCTAAAACTCTTAGTATTTAATTAAATGCGTTAATATAGTTATGATACATTCATGTAATTACTTGTGTTGTGCACTACTTCACATCCTAGAAACCTTTCAATTTAAAATTAAATCCAAGATACCTGTGTAATTTCAGTACTCGTAATTCTCAAGAAAGGAGACATCAAAAAGAATGCAGAGAAATCTCATCTGTGTTCTGCCAAGTGCTCTGCAGCCCAGTCCTGAATAGTGCAGGCAGGGAAAATGCTCACTTAGTGAAGTGAATAAATATTCATTGTGCATTTATTTACTTCTGCTATTACTGGATTTAGTCATATAATTAAAACTATTACAATCATTAATTAGAGGACAATATAGTTAATAGAGTTTTAGGTGACATGAGTTTAGCACACTGAGTCAGCTTAATTAAGTCTTGTCTACATTTGGAAAATTACCAGAACTACTCTGAAATAACCCTGGATAGGGATGTATAGATACATGAACATCTATATGGAAATTTAATGCACTCAATAATTCCAGAAAGCATTTCCTTATAAATTCCATTATATTTTTAGGTGCAGACAAGCTCTAAATCTCGTTAGCGTCAATACTCTGCACTGTTGACAGCTTTTACTCTGTAACACTCCAGTGTGTTTACTTCAGTATCATCAAACCTTTAAGGCTTCGTCCTGGAAAGAAGCAGGAACAGAAGCCTCGTGCATCCACTAACAGATTTAAATATAACTACATCTACAAGCAACACTGTGACAAGGCAATCAGCTTGCAGAAGAATTCCTTTTCTTGTTTAGCTGGCTTTGAAAGTGGATTAAGCTGTTTTGGACAATGGTACTCTTTTTTTTCAAGAAGAAAGCTCTGCTCACTTGAAAGTATTTGGAGATAATTTTTCCAGAATACCTAATAAATCCTTATACCTGGCCTTCCACCAGTGCTCGCTGTGCTAATACTGTGCCCAGTGCTTGCACAGCAGTTACCCTTGAGTTACACTCAAGGATCTCTGCTGTCAGAGTCAAGGAACTAGATGCCAAATACCATTCTCAGGGGATGACTGCGCACAACAGAGATGCAGGATGAAACTATATGCTGCAGAACTCTGATGTTATAATTTTTGAGTGTTAACATCCCCAATATAACCTGTGATCAAAAAAATAAAAATCAGAAAGAAAGAAAAGCAAAAGCTACAAAACAGAGACGTTAAACGTGAATGAAATAAAAGGGATCTTCTCTTGTTTTGATGTAGTTACAGCTTCAGGACAGCATACTCAAAGCACAAAAATCACTCTGCATTATTTGCAACTCCTTCTCCATAACACCAAAGCCCTTTTGTGGGCTGTGTTGCTCCACAGGGGTAGGTCATGACAGAAAAATACAAACTCTGTGTGCTACTCCTTTGGAGTAGGATCTCCACCACAGGCAAAGGCCGTAACACACAGTGATTCTGGCCACTTCACATAAAATACGAATTAAAATATACAGATCATTCTATTTCAGCTATAGAAACTGCAAATGCTATTCTGCAGTGATGACTTGAGCACTGCTAACCTGCTCCTGCTCCTGCTTTTTCCTCCAAGTGATCTTAATTTAAACAGAAAGCCCACCTCTCTGCTCACCAAAGCAGGCTGGAATCTTATTTCTAGTCCAAACATGGGATCTCCTCAGGCTGCAGTGATGGACCTCAGCCTTGAGCTGACTGACGCATGACCAGAGCAGTGTGTTTGGACACACAAGGGATCTGGGACAGCACATACAGCACAAATGAGCAAGGAAAACCAATGTAAGAAAGCATGTCTCTATGCTTGAAGCTTAAAAAGACAAGTTACTGTAAATTCTAAGTTTCATTCTGACTGATATACTGTACCATTTCAACTGAGCTCTATTCTCCATGCATACTCTTCTGATGTCTTATACTGAGATGGGAGCCTTCTGGGGTTTTTTTCTGTTTAGCCAATTCTGCTCGGAGCAGTGATACTCTGTCTGCTAAGTGGATACTAACTCCATTTAGTCTTTGCTACACTGTGTATTTTCTTGGATTCAGATTCATGCCAGACCTTTCAGCATAAGAGAATTTATGAACATGTAAAATATCACAAAGAATTGCAATACCACCACATTGCTTGAGAGAGTGTTCAGGAAGTTTTTGCATTTACTCTAGTTTCAGTGTAATGAGAAAACAAATGTATAAGGTACAAGAAGTAAAAAGAAATGCAAAACTCTTCAGTTCTGTGAATTTTACCTCTGTAACTTCTACCTCTGTAACTGATACTATCCAGTATCACAACAGGGCTGCAGCAGATAAGAGGCAAAGATAACTGTCACATTTGTCCCAGGAGCACCTTTTGTCCTCTCACAATCTGTATAAAACAAGGCCTTTGCCAGAGGTCTTGTCTGTCTGCTCCCTAAAATTATCCATTGTTTTTGTAAAAATAACCTTTTATTCTTGCTGAACTTTAGCAATCCCCAAACTGAGTTCTTGTAGAATACTGCCTTCAATCTCCTTTTGTTGGAGATGCAACTCCCCATGGATGGCCTGGCAGCTGGAGGTGTCTTCTTGTGCCATGCTGTGGCACACATGCCACAGCCTCTCCACTGAACTGGGCTTCTGCTCTTCTGTGCTCTTTTCACTTATTCTTTTCCCTTATCTGTTCACAACAGCAGTTTTCCTCTTTCAAAATTAGTTTTCTTTACATTTTCCCTTCATCTGGCTTTGTAGTTTTCAGCTACCTTTTCCTCTTTTCCTATCTCAAATGACAACACACGGCTCAAGAGACAGGTCTACAGCCAGCTGCTAAGAGCCTATTTAACCCACTTCCAGAGACAAGCTCAGCGCTGGGGGCAGAGAAATCAAACTGGATCAGCCCCATGGAACCATCTCCCTTCTGTCCAAACCCATCACTCCCAAGACAAAGTGCTCTGGGCCTCAATGTGGGAGCAAGGACTAACAGTGGGTAGCTCTAAAGGTGTCTGTCGCTTCAGTGAAGCCAACATTAAATAAAATTACAGAACCCCTGCTACTTCTCTGCTGTTATCTCAGTGGCATTCTGAGACATGGTTTCCTTTTCTTTTTTCCAGATGCTATTCCTGTAAGTATCAATTACCAAAAGATTCTCACTAAAACTGTGAAATATTTGTCATTCCCAGACATGGCTCTCAGCTTTCTACTCCCAGAAATCCCAGCTCAGTCTCCTGACATCATCCAGTAATTAGGCAAGCCAGAGTTGCTTAAATTTGTACACAACCCTTGATACCAGCCTTCTTTCTTTTTGCTGTCTCCAATGCATCCAGAGGCTCCTGAACTCTGCTTTAAAGCTACAGGCTGTCTGGTACAGTCTGGAGATTTTCCAGGTCACTTAAACGGAAAAATGGGGGCTGTAATAAAATAAATATTCAACTTAATATTATGTTTATTATTTCTTGATATAAAAGGAAGATTCATGATTTTTCTGCAAAGACTAGATTCGAGGGACATTTAAATTAAAGAACACATGCAGCTCAGTAACAGTGTCAAGAGAAGGACTGAGGTCTTAATTTACGAAAAAATCACAAACTAGTGCCCATTTTACACATTAATGCCTTCATTACACAGACAGCATCCCAGAATATTTTATAAATAATACATGCACATCCATACTTCACTAGATTGCCTAATATCTAAATTACTTGAAGCACAGGCTATCCTGCAGAGTAGACACCACACATTCAAAGATCAAAGAATAACAATATTTAGTCAATCATGGAAACTGAATCAACTGTGAATATTTTCTAACAACTGGTAGCTAAATCTAAACTAGACTATATATCCAACATGTTTTTAAAAAGCGTGCATACAACCACCACCAGAGCACTGGGATGTGCAGCATCCTCCCTGGATGACAAGAGTAGCACAGTTTCCATCAGTGAGAAAGACAGAATACATTTTCAAAGACAACACTCAGAAAAACTCCTATTCTTAAAGGTGTGGCACAGAAATGCCAGGAGTTCTGTTGTTCAGCATATACACATTTCTAAACTTCATATAAACATCAGTAAAAGAGGAGCCATTTCTACTAACCTTGACAGAGCTGAACAGAGTGTAAGTAAGCATGGAAAATGGCCCATTATATTTCATATGAATAAAAAGGTATCTATTATTCATGTGATCATTATTCAATTATTCATCTGACATAGAATTCCACTTTCAATTTTTAAAAGAAGGAAAGGGGTAACAAATGTAAATTATGCATAGTTGCTTTCCTGCCTCTTTTGGGGGCAACATGGCAAAGTAAACTTTTGTCATTCTCTTTCATTTTTACTATGGTATTTTGCTATTTCTCCCAGAAAGTAGCATGGCTACTCAGCATTTAAGTGTTAGATGCTTGGTAACACTCCTCCCTAGTCCCAGGCCTCCAACTAAATAAAATTCCAAGAATAGCATTTAAAATACTTAAGAGCAAAAACATCCCTAGTACACAAATGTATCTTCTTTTTTTTCCCAATTATATATTTTTGGAAAAATCTGCACTTTTTTTTTATATTTGGATAGCCCAGTCACCATCAAGGTAAACACTCCAGGACAAAGAAGAAAATAAAGAAGTGTTCAACTGGTAATTTCTTCTCTGTTACAATGACTTGCAGTGATAATGCTGCTATCTTTGACTTTCTCGCAATGAAAGTCATCTTAGGGCCAACTTAATCCAGTGTAGGGTCCCTAAATATATATTCTGGCACCTAACAAGGAACCTGATTTTCAGAATTAATGGACAACTATGATCAGTTTAGTTAGCAGTGTAAAAAGGAACTGACATTTGGTGGGTTTTACACGTTTTTCTCATCACCAATCTGGTTGACAACCATAGCTGTGATTTTATTTTTTTTTTAAGATCTAGCAAAAGCAGCATCTTTAAGTAACTCTAGGATTTGGGAACATGTGAGTTCCTATTATTATACCTGCCATTGAAAATCCTTAGAAAATCTGGGGGAGAGTATATAAAAGACACTGGAAAGAAGTGCTAATAAAAGCGGAGCGAGCTAAAGAAGCTGGGTGGGTGGGTTTGGAAGCCTTTCATGTATCCATAGCTCCTGCAGCTGATGAACTTACTGTAATTTGGAAGAAAAGTCATGTGAAATATAGCAGAACTGTTAGCGAAAAGCAATAGGAACATGTAAATTCTTCCAATTTTTTCCACTAGAAAGAATACTGCCTTCCTCATTATTCTGCTGTACCTCCAAATAATGTCTGCTGGAAAGAAACAAGATTTGGGGGCTAATTATTGTTTTATTTAATTTTTAATCCATGTTCCAGACAAAAACCTATCATCACATTCAGATTTGATGCAGGAGCAAGAAATGCCAGCCCAAAAAAGTGGTTTGGTATAAGAATGTATACAAGTCTGTCACAATTTACAGCATAATTTTGTAGCACTATAATGTTCTGCCAGGAGAAAAACAAATAGACAAACCTAAAACCTCAAATTTTAAGCCGCTTAAACAAGATATTTGCTAAAATGGCGTAAGGGAATTTGCATGATTTATGATTATTGCAATGTCATTTGCATATTTGTATAATGCCTGGCCTGTTAAACAGAAAAAGGGATTTCCTTCTATACCTTTCCTTTCCAAATTCCATAGCACAGCTTATAATGATGGAACACGGAAGGAACAGTAGCAGTTTCTTTAGAGCCTCTCATGCTGATGGATGCCTACCAGGGCCAGCCTTACAGAATCACACACTAGTTTGGGAAGGACGACTGGAGGTCGTGCAAGCCCAACTTCCCTCCAAGAGCAGGTTGCTCAGGACCTGTTGAGTTTTTCACCATCTCCAAGAAATTCCAAAACCTCTCTCAGTACCTTCAGGTCACACTTACAGTGAAAAAAAAGATTTTCTTCATATCTAATCACAATTTTCTTATGTCCTAACTTGTGTCCATTGTGTTTCACCCTATTGCTTATTCCCCTCTATGATAAAATACCAGCTCTGCAGACAAGGGGAGAGCAGTGAATGTCATACCTGGACCAAGTGGAGCACTACAAGTCTCTGTACCAGGACTGGTGTGTTTAAACATTTTTACCTCAGAGAAGTGCAAAGTTCTGCACCTGTAAAGGAAGAGTCCCTTGAAATTATGTCAGCTGAGAACTGACTGGCTGAGGAGCAGCTCTGCTGGAACAGACCTGGGGGCTGTGGCAGCCAGCCAGCCAAGCATAAGCCAGCAGCATGCTCTGGCTGCTGCTGGGCTGCACACAGAAAGGGAAGTGACTATCCCCCATTTGAAAGGCTCCGCTCAGAATCCCAAATGTAGTTTTGGGCCCCCAGTAAATGGCAATGATAAGCCAGAGCGAGTTCAGTGCAGGGCTGTCAAGATGGCTGGGGACTGGATCACATATTCTGTGAAAAGCTGAAGAAACTGGGTTTGTTTGAGCTGGAGAAATGGAGGCTTTGGTGGGAGTTAATAGCAGCTTTTCATTTATAGAATGGAAATTTCTGAGAAGGTTATTAAGGAGAAGGGGCAGGTTCTTACAGTGGTCCATGGTATGAGGACAAGTCAATGAGCCTAAGCTGAAACACCAAAGGTTCAGACTTGAAATAAGGAAAAAAAATCCCTAATAGCTAGCACTGAAACTAGCACAGCTGAGAGGCTGTGCATCTCCATCCCTGGAGACTTTCAAGAACAGACCGAATAATGCTCTAAGCAGCCTGGTCTGATCTTCTAGACAAACCTGAGCTGAGCAAAAGGCTGATTTAGAGAGCTCCTGGAGTCCCTTCCAACTTGAATTATCCTGTGATCCTACCCCATGCATCTCCAAGAAGTGTCTTGCTCCACTTTTTCAACGCATCCTCATTTGATACATTTAGACAGCAATTAGATCTCCCCTTAGCCTTCTGTTCTTAAAATAGCCTGCTCTTCTAAATAAAGCCATCTGTAGGACCCGGGCATAAAAGAGGGAAATACCCATACTCATCAGAGAAAGGAAAAAAACCTCACCCAAATACAGATGTGGAAAGAGTAGAGAACAACCTAAATACAAGCACTTTGAATACAGTCCAGTAAAAGGCCTGAGTGGTGAGAATAATGAATTTGGAAAAGAAATTTGGGACTGAGAACAAAGAAACTCCTTCTATGACCCAAGTTCCCTGTGTTCAGGGAAACTGGAGTTTGACTACTCTGTCATTTATTCAAACACATCAAAGAAGCTACTACACATAGCCCTTTTTCCCAGCTACCTGGAACAATAATAATCTGAGCTTTTGGACAACTGACTGGGTCAAAAGAAGTAAGAGGTATTCTAGAGCCTTTGACCCTGATAGGAGCTATGTTTCCCCCTCCAAAATGTCCCCATGTATTCCACTCACTTTCATGTGCAATAGTCAAAAGCAAATGGTCACTAATCAGGAAAGCTACCCAGAGGAAACCAGAGGGTCACTGACACTATTCACAAAATTCAAAGTTTGTATCATAAACCCTTCTTTAATGTTTTTTCTAGGAGACAGAATGTTTTAGCTAGTACTTTTCCAAATGAGTCACTAACACCCTTGTCTTAATTCTGCAGCTGCTGCTAATTTGAAGTGCCAGCCTTCTCCCCCCTTTCCCCAGACTGAAATAAAATATCAATGTTGCACTGTGATGAAAATGGAAAGTTAGATGTAACATTATGCTACAAGGCCTCTGGAAGTTTCATTTACGTTTGATTCTTTCTTTTCTCCCAGGCCTATACCTAACTTAAGCCCTCTCAGCAAATTATTTCACACTTACCTCCACAATCATTGGTCCTAAGAATGAAAGACAGACTCAAAGGGTTTTTTAACACTTAGTGCACCAACATCTAACACAATTTGAAAAAACAGAAGATATAGTAGAAAAATTATGTTAACAATTATCTGCATTTACGTGTAATCAGCAGATTTTGGTAACCTAAGAGCCCTGTTGGCCAAGGCCACAGAAAACCTTTTATCCAGAAGAGCTACACAGCACCACTGCATCAGACAAAGGTGAGGCCTAAGAGGGTGGACTTCTTTTGGAGACAATTTCACCCATAGCCATGCAAATCTCAAATTTCTTAAGTATCTCACTAGCTTCTCCACTGTGAAAAGGTACTGCAGTTGAGGGGTTTGGGGTTAGTTTTCAGCCAGACTGGTTTCTTGATTCAGCTCATTGACTGATCATACAGGGCCAGCACAGGGAAAGGGATAGGAATGGATTGCTGGGAGCAATGGGGGAAGACAAGATTGCCCTTTTTGGCTCTGTGCATAGTTATGTAAAATTTAAGTGATTATGTAGCTATGGCCTGAGGGACAGAAGAGGTCACAGATACTACCAGAGCCTATAAACTGCTGTGGAAATTGTGTCAGTGTGTGTTGCCAAGAGACAAGCACAGGAATTCATTTCTTAACCTGTTGTAAAATCCACAAAGTGAAGCCTGTTCACTCCGCTTCTCTAGAAAAGATCAATACTTCCCTCTCAATGCACAAGAGTCACACCAAACATTTTGTATTCCATTTTGTATCAGTAAGCACTGTTTATCTACCTTGAATATGAAGCATTTCTCACAGGCCTTACATGCATGCTGAGATTTCAGAAATTTATCTTAAATATATTTTGAAATATTTTCAACAAGTCGGAACAACTGAGACTAAATGTGCTCTTACAGTCTCAGACCACGAACAAGAACACAGTACTCTGAAAGCTACCATGGAACAAGTGAGCTGTGTATCTGGTTGTACCCACATCCAAGCTCCTTGTCTTCCTCAATTCTGAGATAACATAATTCAGCTCAGAACTTACTGAAATAACATTTAAATGCAGATCTTGGTATTTTCAGCTGAGGAAGACTAAGAAGATGCATGAAGTCAGATAATAATTATCATCTATTAACCACAGTAAATATGACCTGAATCTGTTGTGTGTCTGTTTTGACTGAAATGAATTAAACTCGAATAGAACAGATTTTTATCAGCATGCTTTTCCAACATTTTTCACTTTTTTAGAAAAGTAGGAGTTTTTCCAGTAAAAATAGTTGTGAATACTACTTTGCACAGCTCACAAAAAGTCTATACAATACAACAAAGACAAGTATATAATTTTAGCTAAATCTGAGCATACATTTTTAAGGGACTATTTCTCAAACCAAAAGCATAATTAAATGAAAACCAATTTATTTTTAAAAACCACTGTTATTTGCTCAGTTATGGAAGACTGAAACGGAAATACATAACTGTACAGAGCTATATTTTCCCATTTATTACTATGCCTTTGTTCAAACTTCTTTACTACTACCACAGTTACATTTCTTTCATTAGAAGCACTGTGTTAGTAGTATCAATTACCTTTCTGAGTAAGAATGATGCATCTACTATCAACATTGATAGGTCAAACTTTGCTACTTGGACTTCAAAGCAGATGAAAAATTGTGTCCAAGGTGGTTTTTGATGTATATACTAAGTAGACATGTTTCTTAAAGGCATTGTTTTATAGAATAATAGATTTAGAAAACAATGCTTAGCTACATTGTATTATTCTCCATTCAAAAATGTGAATAATTTTGCCTACCTTTTCTTTGTTCTTTCAACACTGAGTGGAAGCTCAGAAATTTACTCAAGAAACTTTATCCTTGAGACTGAGACCTAGAGACTGATTCTCTAAGTAGAAGCAAAATATTTAGAAGTATATAGCATGCTCAATTCTGGTTTAAAAATAATGAGAAAAAAACCCTACTATTATTAGGAAGAGTATCAGCTGAGTTTTGAAAAAAACCCATACTTTAAAGAACTGTTTTATTCAAAGAAAATTAGCCTCTCCCCCCACAAACTTATTGCACACCTTTCATGACTGCCTTGGGATCCTGTGCTGAAGGTAAAGGTAGAAAATACACTTGCACAAATCAGACATTGTGCAATTCTGGCTTCTTACAGCTGTTGCCTACCTATTGGATATAAACTTCACAGACTCAAACCCGGTGCCTGGAGGGGGTTAACAATCAAATACAAAAGGAAAACAGCACTGAATAAATGTCTCAAGACTATTTCAAGTCACAGATTGGTTTATCACTCTTCTGTAAAAGTCAGTTCCATAAGACCATCAGACTCAGGATCTGCTCGTATGTCTGCACTAAAGTTAATACAGAATCACAGAGAGGGACCAAGATTTTGTTGACATTTGTTAAATGAGGCAAATCGCACAGCATCAAATTAAGCCCCAAGCATGGTGTACTCGAGGGATGAGTTTAGTCTCAAACTTCTAGAAACTACAAAGCTAATAAGAACCTGTAATTTCTACCATTAATTCAGTGGAGAAAATATTTTTTACTTTGTCATTTGTAAATTCAGTCTGTAGCGTGTGTATATTTATACCATTCCTCTCTATAAAGAAGCTAGATTTGGGGAGGAAAGTTGTGGCTTTAAAAGCTCTTTTTAAAAGATTCCCTTGGAGAAAAATACAAAATTAACACACCTTACGGATGCCATTGCTGCTTTTCCTTGATTCCAGCCCTGATCACACAATCTCTGTGTTGTGCTCCCTAACTTTTGCTCCTCTGAAGATTATGACCATCATGTCATTGCAAATCACCTCCAAATTAAGCATGATCAGCATAATCCAACCATAAATCAAGGTTCTAGTAAATGTTGCTTATCTGAAACCAAAGGCAAAACTCATGTTGGCTTCAACAAAGCCAGTCTTCGAGATGATGGTGTTGTGAAGTGTCACTACATTTCATGTTCCTTTATCAGAGTTATTTAGAGAGTTACAACAATGTACATCAAAATACATGTTATGAACACTTGCAGAGTTTTGTATGAACTTTGCTCAACCCATTTCTAGAAAGACTTTTGCATATATAAGAATTATTCCAGCCAGAGTTTCTAGAAATACTTTCTGAAGGGCATATTTCTGGTTCATCACAGACCACCTGAACTGAACTTTAGAAGTTAAAAGTAGCTACAACTGGGACAAGGACAGAGATGCCCCTCACAAAACAAGCTGGCTGGAACAATTACGTAGAACAATCACTGTGACCAGTGATGAAAAGTTACTGTGTGTATACTGGTGTATGGATGTAAACAGATGTTCCCAGTTTTAGACTGGGATGTTTGGAAGAAAATGCTCTTTCTAGGTAATACTCTTCATTTCTCCCTATTTTCCATCCTCTGAAATGAAGTCAGAGGGATTACCTTACCACCAAAATGCTCAAGCTTTTCTTAAAATTGGTGGATTTTAAAATTCTTTCCCTTCCACAATAGAGTACATTTTTGGAAGGAATTCTTTGGATAGTTGCACAATAAACCTCCAGCCTGGCTGGAATGGGAGAGAGCACATTCAAGAGGCTGAAGAGGGTAATGGGATCAGGTAACTCTGTGGAGACAAAAAGTTTGTCTGCAACTAACCTGTGGGGTTTTTTTCTTTTATTTTAATGAATTTCTAAGCTCAGTGAAGAACCACAGAGATCACAATTATGGACAATTAATATAACTTCCCAGAACACAAAATGTGCAAATTACTTTTATCCAACCTTATAAACACATGTACTCTGCTTTACTGTAAACTTGTCTTTTACTATGTACAGATTTTGCAGTCTTAGTGCATACAGAATAAATCTAACTAATTGGAATTAGTAATCATTTATGCTGATGAAAATCAGCCCATGAGCTACTAAAACTTTTTAAAGGGTAACAGACCTGTGCTTGGTGCAGAATGCAGTGCCAAGGTACACAATAGCAGCAAACAATTAGCAGGTCCTACCTCTTCTGCTTTAGAAGCAGATGGTTCTACATCAGTCTATTGATTTCATATACTGACACTAAACTGCAGCTTATTCAGTGTCTGCTAATAAGATAATTTCATGTCTACACTGCTTAATAACTGATTTCCTTCTAACTCTGCCATCAACAGGCTTGGGTAAAAATTAAGTGTTCCCATTTTAAGGTTTGCTCTCAACAGCCTGAGAGCAAAGTTTTTACATGGCAGAATCTGCCTGCTCACTACAATTTATATCAATCTACAGTCCTGCCTACAAACCTACACAACTTCCAGAAATATTAGTTCTTCTCAGAGCTGCCAGGGCACCAGTTTGAAGGTACTAAATGATCAAGTTCAAAGCCCACTTGAAGATAATTCAGCAAGATTCACCAGACTTCATTAGGTCTAGGTTTTGTTACCTAACACCATACAAAATGACTAGAATTCAAGTATCACATAGGTATTATCTATGACTATGAAATGCTTAACACTTTAGATAAGCCATTCTATCTACAGGAAATGTTGCCATCTTCTATGAACTCTCTCTTATACAAAGAACTTTCCTTTATGATACAGAAGCCTACCAGGGGAATTAGCCATATTGCCACATAACTCTCCAAGGGAAAACCAGTAATACAGGTAGTTATCACAATTTAGTTGTAAACTGTTGTGTGCATTGTGACCCTGAATTCCACTTGATAGGGGAAAACAAAACATAGATTCACTTTTATTTCTTACTTGACCAAAGCAAACAGATTGTGGCCTGGACATGTCTCTATACATTTGTATTTGTTTATGTGTAATCTGTCTCATTAAATATTACAATACTCTGCCCGGCACAGCCAGGTTTTACTCCTGGACAGACAGGCCTTTAAGCACTGGTAGAACACATGTAATCGTAATAAAAATAATTTTCCAAATGTTGAAATACAAAATCTCTCAATTATAAGTAAAGCTTTAAGTATGGAAATGAAATACAACTGAGCTGAAATTTGAAAAGCAATGTTACGGAAATATGCTTAAAGAAAGCACCCAAACCATTAGAAACATCCGGTGAACTTGGACAATATTTTTGATGCTCTCTCACCAGCCATACAATGCTGCAATATAGGAACTGTCCTAAAACATACATTCATTAGAAGACACAAAAATTTAGCAGATATATCAAACATATTCCAGAATAAAAACTGTCCTAAAAATGAAGGTTTTACAAGCTTCAACTTAAAGCCATTTCAAACTGTTTTCATTGCCATAATATTTCATATTAAAAGTCCTCTTCCAATGTTAATTTTGCTCATTTCATTTAAGTCCATGGTTTCACTAATCTCTTTTGATGCAGAGCTCCCTAAGAATACGGGGAGGGAGGTGCTGAATCACAGCAAATGTTTATATCTCCTCACAGAATATATCACTGAACCAGCTTGAATACTTCATGAATAAGATTGTGAAGATCATAACAGTCAAATACAAAATCTGTTTTTTAAAATCTAAACCATATTTGTAGCAATTAAAATAGTTGACCACATCAACATTTTAACCTAAAGGGCCATTAGGAACGTATGCAATTTATCTAATGAGTAATTTTGAGCGCTCCACAGAAAAATCCATTTTCGAGAAATTCCTATCACCTCCTAGTTATTGATTTGCAGATTATTAGTCAGCAGACTTTCCATCATTATTTAAATAAGGATAAGATGAGAAGCAAAACTTCTGGTTTAGGATGTTTTCCTACCTCCCCCAGTGTAATCATGTACCATTACCCATCACTCATTCAGCAAAGGTGATTTACTCTTATTGTCATTTGTGTTTAACAAAAACGAAATATTTCTCCAGACTTACTGAAATAGTGGACATAGAGTGGACAGTGAGCTGTTTTGGGGCCCAAATAATAGAATATCTAAAAACTATGAATTAAATTAATATTTCCGCATGTTTAGAGGGGATCCATGGTGGGAAGATTGCTTGTATTACTGAATTCTGCATACTTGAGTATCAAAACTTACAGTTACTGGTCCTTGTATTTCTACCAAGGAGACAACTATTTTTCTTTTATTTGTTTTGTAAAATCGAGATCTCTGAAAACAGGAAACTTTCACTGGATCTCAGATATTTCATTTCATGTGTGTAGGTCAAATGGATCTGTGTTCTCTCTGCTGAAACAGAGCAATGTAATTTCAGGTTGTATAATTTTATAGCAAAGACTGCAAGACAGTTTGAAGATGTCACTGACTGTAATACAAATCAATATTAAATTATCTGTACAGGAAACATTTTCAAAAGATGGTCCACCATGCTTTCTCATAGGATCATGGATTTCTAGGATCATTCTTTACTAACTACTATGAGCTATTACAGTATATCTCCCTCTTCAATTATTTACAGGTCAAAACAGCTGGGTGATACTGCTTTATATATATTCCATGTTATGTACTTGGTTTGTAACTTACTATTTCCATGCATAACCATGAAGATAAAAGTTTCTGAATAAAGACATTTGCTTCATTTGAGAATGTACATGCAGTCACACAGCTAAGTGATGCAAAAGGCTGTCCTTTAGGCATTCTATCTTTCTTTAAAATAAGGCATTAAATATATATATATATATATATGTAAACGGTACTGCAGTGATTACTCTGCAGCATAATCTTTAAATGGCTATAGCCTGTACATCTTTAGCCTAATGTCGATTGCACATTTAACAGGTTAGTCATTTCGAATCACCTTAAGACCTTCATCACATTTCTATCAATTTCTGTATATATGAAAGCACATTTCAAAGCTTCCTCATTGCTGCCTTGTAAAATGTCTCATGACTGTCAAACGGAATTTATTTCTCAGCCAAGGAGTATAAAATACATTTCACAATACAGTAACACAAACACAATAAAAAGAAGAGCCTATCAAGTGTGCAGATAAAGGGAAGGGAATTCTTTCCTGTCATTGCCAAAGAGGCAAGACACTTCAATAGCAAAAAAAATAGAAAAATCACAACCAAACCCCACACCACGGTTATAACCTCTAAAAAAAGTTCACACATTGAAGACTCATATGGGTCTGTTTTGATTTGTGAGGAGTGTCACTGGTGGTTGGAAAGGCTTATGCTAAATGTTCCAGACAGCTGATGCAACCACCTCTGCATCTGCCAGTCTGCAGCATGATGCTTCTAGAGCAGTGGGGCTGGCTGCCCTTAAAGACTTGAAGGAGAAAGGGAAAAAGGAGGAGATTCTCCACCGCAAGAACTACTAACCATATCCCCGCAAAAAGCAGCTACCCGTCTACAACATTAATCATCAGCAGCTGGACCTTTGATGCGTTTTTTAATCCAATCTGAAAACTGCGAGGTGGCAGCTCACAGAGGTCCAACTCCACAGACAATGAGTACCCACCCGAGTCCGACAGCTTCCCCAATGCCCGTAATTAATTGGAATTAAATACGGCCATCCCCATAGCAGCAGTAAGCACGCCCTGCCACCCCTCGGGATGTCGCAGCACCCCCGCCACGGCTGAGGCACGGCCATGGCAGCCCCAGCCGGCCGAACTTCGGGTCTTCTCCCCGCGTTCCAGGGGCTGCGCTGGGCGAAGGCAGCGGGAGCGCGGCCCGCAGCGCTCCGCTCTGCGGCGGGGTGGCCGAGGACGTGGTTGGGAAGGAGGAGACACACCGAGAGCCCTGGGGAAGAGGAGGGACCGGCAGCGGGAGGGGGAAGGCGAGAGGGGCGTCAGGTCGGAGACTGCACGGTCGGGAAAGAGAGGAGGGAGTGGAAGCCCGGCGGGGGCTCCCGGGGCGGCGGCGGGCGGCAGGAAGGGGCTGTCGGCTCTTTCCTGTCTCCGTCCCCCGGTGCAGCCTGACCGCCCCCCCCCGGGCCGTGCCCCAGCCGCGGAGCCCCCGCCCGGGCTCGGCCCTGTCCGGCCGCTCGGAGCGGGGCCAGCCCCAGACCCGCCGCGCCGCCCGGCGTGCCGGACCCTACCTTCGCCTGCAGATACTGGGGGTAGTAGTAGGTGGTGTACTGGGGGTACATCTGCTGTTTCCACACTTTGCCCATGAAGCTGGAAATGTAGCCTGCAGTGCAGGGATGGGGGGGTACTTTGGGGGGCTCCAGCCGCCTCTCCGTCTCTAGCTCTCCCCTCCTGCCTCTTCCTCTCCGGCGGCGGCGGCTGCTGCTGCTCCTCGGCCGAGCCCAGACCTTCCTCCACCCAAAAGCCACAGCGGAGCGGAGCGGGGGCAGGCACTCTCGCTCTCTGCCCAGGAGCTCCTGCCAAGTCCCCGCCCGGCCGGGCCGAGCAGCAGCGGAGCGGCGGCGCGGGGAGCGCTCGGGGCCGGCGCGGCGGTGCCAGGCGGCGGGGCAGGGCTGGCGGAGGGGCGGGGGACAGGGGCGAGGGGAGGCGCTTAGCCCCGCTCGGCGCCCGGGGCGAGCCCCAGCCGTGGCCCCGCGGCGGGGCAGCCCCCAGGGCGGGGGGCGGCGAGCGGTGCCGCACGGCCCGAGGGCCGGTCCAGCGCCGGGGAAAGCTGCGGTGCCCGGTGGGAGCGGAGCGGAGCCTTTCCGCGTTCTGGAGAAGAGGAGGAGGAGAGCTGCAGTGGCCGTATCTCTCCCGGCTCGGCTCTGACCTAATTAGCCTGGTGGTGCTTTGTTATCGCCTTCCCTCTTTTGTGCATCCCGCTGCTGAGCAGTGGTGCAGGGCACAAGCTGGAGGGGAAAACTGGGTACAATTCTGGAAAACCAAATTTGGCTTCAGTTCTGCCTGACGGTACAGGGTCCATTTATCTGACGGAGCAGAAGAGACTGCAGTGCTAAAATCATTTTTACAGAGCAGCAACCACAAAGCTAGACCAATTTCTCTGGCCCATTGCACGTTCTTAAATTTGTACTTCAGCCAACGGTGCCGAGTTCTCCAACAGGAAACATTCCTGTTGTAGACAATAATAGCTATATTTTTTCACTTGAATATTTTCTCTGTGAAAGGTAATTTCCTGAACATTAGAAATAGGGACCGGCAGCATACTATGCTCTACTGTTGTTTGTAAAAAACCCACTTAGTCCAGTGGGTTTACTTCTGACAAGTCCATCTCTTTTCAACCCAAAGATAAGCTGATCTTCAGAGCATTAAGCTGATGCCATTTCTTTGTCACACTAATCCAAATCATTTTTGTCTTGCAGCACTGTTTGATTAATAAAACATGTATTTAAGGTCCACCAAAACTCCTGAGTTTATTAGCATCAAGCATATCACTAAATGTGATAATAGCAGAAAGAAATATTAAAAACCTGAAGGATATACAGGCATCCCAATGGGATAGCAAAGGCAGCCTTTGTGCAGCCGTGGATCCCCGGTGCAGTCTGACCAACGAGAGGTAACTGCAGATATTCTTCCAAATTCCATCTGAGCAGAGGACAATTACACAAATGACATTGCAGCTCTCCTTGCTAGCTATTAAGATCACTTTAAAACTTTTTGCCAGGGAAGAGAATTGTACTTGCTTTGTGGTCCACAGAGATTAAAGGACCAGTTGTATCTTTAGGAGGAGTTTTCCCCAGAAAAGGCATGAGAGCTTTTGAGTTTTGGTTAGGTTTGGGGGGTTTGTTTGGATTGTTTTGGGATTGGTTTTTGTTTGTTAGCACACAGCTAGAATGACTATGAAAACAAGGAGAAATACAGAAAACGTATGAGTTGGTAATGTCCTTTTGTGAGAGGCACAAAGATTAAAGCTAGGGAAAAGCTGATCAGAACAGAAATACCAGGTATTTGAGGGGGTTAAGAATGTGCATCTGGAGAAGCTGAAATGGCCATGGCTAAAATCAGCTGTCTTCTGTTTACTGGCGTTTATGCAGTGGAAAAAGCATACAGGCAGCAATTATCTCTGAAGAATGCCAGGTAATACGGCTCCAGGGTAGTGCATGGTCAGAGGATAGCCGAAATGAAGTTTCAGAGCTTCATGAGGAAATGTGTTACTACAGCCCAGATACGTGAGGATACTGTTGTAGACTGCTTTGGGAACTGCCAAACTGTGGTCTGAAGTTCTTGGTTGAACTACAAAGAATGTGGTGCTGGCCTCTCATAAGCTGACAGGTTACGGGTACTAGTATGCTTAGTTTTCTTCAGAGAAAAACAGAGTAAGAAAGAAGAAGAAATAAAGGCTGGTAACTGATGGATGCACTTTGTGGGGATTTTCCTGAGGAGAAGGAAAGAATGAATCTGAAAGAAAACGTTATACTAAAGACATCTGGAAATAAACAGTGTTTTCCTAGAATCTATCTTCATGTAAACAGCAACTGTGGTTGTCACAAGTATATTGTGCAATCCTGAATGAGGAGAGAAGCATCCAGAAGAAAAAAAATCTTTAGGAAATGAGGAAAGGAGAAATGCAGCCTCTATCATTCCAGCATTTACAACTGCAATAGTCTCCAGCTTAACTGTGTCAAGTTACTGGTAATGGCTGATGGCTGCCAGCGAGAGGAGCAGCAATGCACTCTGCCACAACAGCTCCTGGAAGTGATGAAAGAACAAATCTGGCTAAGAGAGTATTTGATTTCAACCGTAACAGCTAAAGCTGATCCCCAAGTTCCTTCCCTGTCTCTCCTTGCAGAGACTTAGAACTTTCTCAAACGAAGTCTTTTGCTCTAAAGATTAATCTCATCCCCAAACATGTGTCACTGTTAAAGTAATGATGAAACCAATTCGGTTCCATTTTCAACCAGAATATTTTCTAATTAAAGATCTACTTCCACTGGAATATCTGCGAAGCTGACATCAAAGAACTTCAAAATTCATAGTTTAAAATTTACCATTGAATTTAAAAAATAAGCCTGCAACTTAATACTGCAAACTTTTACAGTGCAGTGATCCCAGTGATGATTAATGAGTTTGCAAATAATACTCAGTTTTTATAAAAAAAAGGTTAGAGGATATAATTATTTTATTAGAATCATTTACATGAGCTTCAGTTACAGTATTTTAAATTTTTTTTTAATTATATTTAAGGTGTTTACCATATTAATTAATGAAGAATTCTTGGGTCAAAAAAATCAAATTTAGCATCACAGAAGGCAATCTCTGCTTCTGTCTTTTTAATACATTGATTATTCAACCAACTTAGTAATATGAATGCAAGTCGTGCAATACAGTCAGGATGGCATTGCAGATGAAACTTTAAACCAAATTACTAATTTCTTAACTTTTCATAATAATGGAAAGGTTTGGATTTAATTACTTATGTTAATTGCAATGCAAATAAAAACTTTTAAATTGAAACAGTTTGTGCTGTCTGGCAGCACTAACTCCTGTCATCATAACTAAATGCTCACAAGGTTTAAAATGCTTCCACCATTTATGCACCACACAAGGTATAGGATTAAGAAGGAAGATAAACACTGAAGTGTGTTCTGGAAGTAAGTAGATACCCAAAAGAGTAAAAAGCTGACTTCCTACAAAATGTTAAGGAAAACAGTACTCCACAATTTTGTCCATGGCCAGAGTTCACTGAGTATTGATGGAACAATATTAACTTCTACTTGTTTCCTTTGCATTACTTCCGTATCATGGATATTCTCTAACTGCTCAGGAGTGCTTAAAATATGATGAAAACACAATTGGGTTCTTGCTGCAAATGCCTGAGAAGCGCTGTATGTGCTGCCATGTCAGAGGAGTTTTAGGGCAACTCAGTGGAACCCAATCACTGGTTATGCCCTGACTCTAATACTGTTGTAAGAGAAATCCCATTCACGTTTTACAGATTAATTTAAACATCAGGAGTTCTACCCTAAGGCAGAAAAAGTCAAATGCAAGGCAGAATAGGAGGGAAATGTATTTAAACCGTCTCACTTCAGGAACCAAGGGAACTGCTGTACTCTGCACCATTTGTGGTCTTCGCATTGGTTGAGCTGAAAGAGACAGACGTGTTTATGGTGAAATCGTTATTACTATGACACAGTCAGGGATATTTGAACAAGACTTTTTTTTTCTGGTTAAGATACTAACTTGAGTCTTGGGAGATCTTTCTTACAAACCAGATGTACCACAGCATGTGGGTGAGAGGGTGAGCAAGTCGCTAAATTACCCTGTGCCTTACTTCTTTTTGCAAACTGTGTCAAACATTCACCCCGTTCTTTGCCTGTGCAGGGCACCACAATCACTCGCTAAGAATCTGCCGATTGCGATTCACATAAAAGGACTAAAACAAATAGAAGCACCGGCAGTACATCAGTTGTGGATGCAGAGAGGCCTGGTACTGCGTCCTAATTCACGCACAAATGTTAACAAACCACGAATCTATTTTACATTCTCAAAGAGCATGTTAGGGCTACAAAAATGCAGCGCAGCTTCTTTGCTCTTCCCCATGCCTTCAACACACACTGTTCCAATTACTTGCAAAACCTCCTTGTTGTAATGCCACCCTTAGCCCCATCACAGGGCCTTGACTGCTTTGCAACACAAATGAAAGACTCTTCAATTTAGGTCGCACTAGGCCACACTCAAGCACAAAGGCTAAATAAACGGCCATTGTTCATGGGCCACCAAGATGAAAAGCACTTGATTGTTGTCATCAATTAAATCAGCTCTCTGGCTTTAGTGGCTATTAACCCTTTCAGCAAATTCTTAAATATTTATTTCACAGAGTGAGTACAATTCTGTACTTTTACAGTAGCTCTCCTGGTGTAAGAGCATTTCCCTGGAACACTGCTGAATGTAGCGTGCCCTTGTTTATCCTTAGAGCTGAGCCATGCACTGCACTGGCTCAGCTGCTCCTGACAGCTGCAGGCACTGTGATTCACTTCTGAAAACCTACAGGGCTATACACTATTCTAAGATTGTGCAAGTGAAGCATTTAACTGGCATTAACATACAGGCATTTAACATGCTTCTGCATTTGAGCCTCCCCTTTCATGGTTTCATGTGCACCAGGCAATGCTCCCACTATTGACAATGGACGCCCACAAAAGATGCCACCACACTGCTTATGAAAACGGTTTGTGTTTGCAGCTAAACATATCACCATGAATTTGGGTAATAACCTTTTCCTCATGTTTAGATAGGTCTGGAAGAATTCTTTCCAAAGTAAGCACCCCACTTCCTATATTTTCTATATTCTGGTTTATCCCAATCATCTAACAGAGATGATTGCACACTAAAAGCAATTTGTTTTTTTCCAGCATGCTTCATAAAACCTTGTGAGGTACCTCTTGTTGGTCCAGCTCCATAGATCTATTTAATACATGTTTTATGTAAATAGTCTTCTCACAGATGGCAAAAGTGAGTTGTATTCCAGGACTATGTTCACTCTACGGTGGAGGTAGTTAAGAATCCCACTTTTATTCATACATTATTTATCAGAAACTTCCATCCCATGCAGTTCCTAACTATCCTGGAGTCTCTCTGGCAATACAGACTTCACTGTGTGAGCAGATGAACAAGGAACAGAATAATTGTATCGCTATAAAATATTGACCAGCTATGATTCTTTCATTAGGACATTTCCTTTCAATTTTCTCATCTCAGTTTCAGGGCAATATTTGCCATTCCTCCCATCTCTCCTCAAACACCAAGCCCAGCCTGCTTTGGCTGCAGCATAAGAATAATTGTGAGTGTCTTTTTACCAGCTTGACCAACCAGCCATGGTTAGTCCTGATGGGATTCAAACCATTGATTTTAATCATTTGTAGATAATTTGGAACAAACATCTTTTTTTTCTGCCATGCAAACAAAAACTGAAAGTTTAATTAACACAGACAACAGCCATCTTATTTCTGAAGATTTTAGTTACATATTGCACTGTCTTTAGGCACGTCTTAAGCAAGTGAAGGATATATCCTTCAGGCTTCATTCTAAAATGACCTTAAATGCCCCTAAATTTTCCTATTTTTGGAATAAAACTATTCCAAAGCATGGAATGTCTTCTTTCCAATCTACACACAGTTGTATTTTAGACAAGTTCTACAGCTTATAAACCATCTAACAAGTCTTTCCAATGTCTCAAACTCCTCCTGCTGCTGCCATCACACACAGCAACACCTTGAGCTGCCCCATACCTTTGTGGGATCCCACCTAAGGGTGAGCTGATTTAATTGAAGTGCTGGCAGGCAGATGGCCCAGGCTGAACCCCACCTGTGAACCCCAGCTTCCTCGCCCTTTCCCATCTACTGACTTTCAAGCAGCTTTCAGGGTCATCCTACCTTGACCTCTGCTCTACCATCACCTTTCACTGAAGTCACCCAAAGACTTCAAAAATCGTGATGGCATAAGGGATGATGACGGTGACTAGGGAAAACAATTACATGAGCAGCCTTATTTCCTTAAGAAAGCACATGAATAATTTGAAAATCATAGGCAATTTACCCATAATCAAATATACAACATTAGGGTCTACATTTTTGATGTCTTGAATTTGTAATTTAATGGAACTAGAGAATAAGTCATTTTAATGAACTTTAAAAAACCCTTTGTCACATGAACGAAACACTTACAGTATGTATCTCAACCGATATGTATCAGTGCTATTTTTATTTGATTTTCTTTACACAGAGAAAACATCTTGCCCACAAAAGGACCAGACCACATTGCCATTTTGAATTAGTCCATGTATTTGAGCTTCATTCACAATTTGTCATGTTTATCACAAACTGTTTGTAAATGCTGAACACTCGGCCTGTGTACATGCAGATTAACACTTACAGTGCAATACGCTATCAGAGCTAATAGGTGATGTGTCTCTACTGCATAATTAAAAAAACGTTAAAGTGTCAGCACCCTTGATCTGCTGTAAAAATGGAAGCTTCCTCCTTGGCTTTGAATCCATCTCTGCCATCCAGATGAAATGCCAGGTCTTCAGTCAAGCTGGGATGATTCATTCTAGCTGATGACCCCACTGTGGAAGCCCCAGCATTCCCTGCTGAAACAGTCTTCAAGTCATGCAACACTGACAAAGCAAAGTTCATTTATTTTCCTCTGTCTGGCAGACAGTAATGCCAGTGCTGATGGGAATTTGTGGAACCAGGAGCAAAGCCCAGCTAGATGTCCCACTTATGGTGTATTTCTCAGGTGATTAAAAAGCTTTTTTATTTCTGAAAATTGCTAGAGGAGAAGTGTCAATCTGATAAATTGAGATTCTTCTGGGTCCATTTTGTGCTGTTTCAGGACATGCCAATTTACATGCTAGTGTGACTGAGAAGACAAACACTTTTGCATTTAATTATAAACACTTATGATATTTATAAGCCATCCTTTTACTGTACTGTGATTTTTTTTGATTCATCTTCACAATACTTTTCTGAATCCATTTTTTGAGTGCATTCACAGACATGAAATTGGGATGAGAAAGGTTTGTGTGACTGTTACAAGATTATAAAGGACATAAATTTTGTTGCAAACAATAGAAATAAAATAATATATATTAGAAAAAACCCTGTAATTTTGGATTTTCTTATTCCAAGGCTAGTTCTCCAGTTTTGGGCCACCTTAATGAGTTTGTTGTTTCTAACATAAATAAGTGAATACACTAATAAAAGCTTTGAATTCTCATCTGTAGATTTAACTTTTTTGTACCATTCTTGTTTCCTAAACTATGAGTTTCATCTTAGATAGTTCTCCCCGTCCTTAGGAATTCATGCCTGTTAGAAACACTGTTGTATCAAAAAAGGGTTTCAGACAGACAGCAAAATGTTCTTAGCGTTTAAAAACCTTTCCAGTTCTTGTGTTTCATAACAGCTCTTTATAAACCAATGTGTATTTATTTTGCTGGAAAATTTCCCAAATAAAAATATTGCATTTGCAGTACTGGTCTCTGGGGCTTTAATCCACTGAGAAACTTATGAAAGTACTCACTGATTGTGGGATAATATTTCTATCAGATGCTAGCAGTATTTATTGCATCATTTTATGAATTTTGACTCTTTAAAAAAATAATTTGATGTTTATAAAGCACTTTTGCTTCCATTTTCACTAGGGGAGACACAAAGACATCAAATCTCCAAACATATATTCCTAGGGGACCTAAAAACTGTAAATAAACAAGGCAAAGTCTGAGCTGTAATCAACACATCTCTAGCAATGAAGAATGTTAACAACTTTTTCTCAGAGGACTTAGCGACTAGAAAGTATTTGATAAACCTTGCAATCATGTTGAGAATTATAGTTTTGGTATTTCATACTTTAATACTGACTGATCAAATATGTTAGGAATTCACAAAGGTTTTATAGTTTTAGTTTATTATAATTTCTAGTTAATTTACAACCTTAGACTCTCTACAAAACCTAAGGAACGCGGGCATGTGTGACTACAGCTGTAGGGCAGAATTTTCAGAATATCACACACAGTTCTGTGCGTGGGACAGCCCTGCCAGGCAGGAGCAGCAGTGTCTTGGACAGAACAACGTGGGAAATCTGGATGCTCAGACCTCACAATCTGCAACTTCCTCACAAGGGGAAGAGAAGGGGCGGGCATTGATCTCTTTTCTGTGGTGACCAGTGACAGGAACCGAGGGAACGGCAAGAAGCTGTGTCAGGGGAGGGATAGGTTGGATATTTTAAAACGCACTGGAACAGGCTCCCCAGGGAAGTGGTCACAACTCCGGCCTGACAGAGCTCAGGAAGCGTTTGGACACGGGCACATGGTGTGATTCTTGGGAATGGTCCTGTGCACGG
Organism: Corvus hawaiiensis; assembly: GCF_020740725.1. Lineage (NCBI taxonomy): Eukaryota > Metazoa > Chordata > Aves > Passeriformes > Corvidae > Corvus > Corvus hawaiiensis. The sequence continues at coordinate 23,973,005 of NC_063219.1, read as the reverse complement.
CAGGCAGTTGGACTCGATGATCCGTATGGTTCCCTTCCAACTCATCGGATTCTGTGATTCTGTGAAGTAGCAGTTCCTGACGCCTCAAGAACAGCAGCGTCCGTCAGGCGGTGCCGCTGGTCGGGTGTGACAGTGGGGACGGACCCCTGCCTGGGAGTCGCAGCCGCCAGCGACCCCCCGGCTCCCCTCCTGTGCTGGCACGCCTGGGGAAGGCATCCCGGCGCTGCGGAGCCGCTCGGAGCCCCGGCAGCACTCCCGGCGCTGGAGCCGCTCGGAGCCCCGGCAGCACTCCCGGCGCTGGAGCCGCCGCTCCCGGGCAGCACTCCCGGCGCTGGAGCCGCTCGGAGCCCGGGCAGCGCTCCCGGCGCTGGAGCCGCCGCTCCCGGGCAGCATTCCCGGCGCTGGAGCCGCCGCTCCCGGGCGGGCCCCGGGGGCTCCGGGCGCTCCCCAGGCCAGGCCCGGGCTGGGAGCGGGGCACAGCGCCCCCTAGCGCCCACCGCGGGCCGGGATCCCGGGACAAGCGGCTCCAGGCAGGAAACGCAGGGAACTCGGTAACGGCAAAAGCCCAAGGGATGCCGTCATCCGGACACCCGGGGAAACAACATTTCAGCCTTTTAAATTCCATTTCTGGCGTCTGAAACGTTTGATGCTGCGAGGTGCCAGGTGCTCCTCGCTCCCGGAGTGCCATGAGGGAGATCATTTCCCACGGGAGATACAGAGCACCCCGCAGATCCCGCGGCACTGCTCCCTGCCTGCCTCATTATCAGCTCCATGAGCTGATGTTCTCTATTTCTGTAAGCCTTCCAGACGTTGGCCTTTCCACACGCCACGATGATGACAGAATCACAGAATGGTGTGGGCTGGAAGGGACCTTAAACATCTATTTCCAACCCCCCTGCCACGGGCAGGGACACGACATCATTCTGAATGCTAAATAAAATCAAATAAACTAAGTTTTGTTCCTTATTTCTTATTTGTATTTAAAAAGAAAGACACAGCAGACCATGCTGAAAGCCCTTCTACCTTTTCATTTTTTTTAATATTATTTGTTTTTATCATGGTTACGGCATATAATACATTTAACAGTAGTTTCTTTAACTACTGATTGTGTATTTTCTTACCAGCCCTAGATATTTTCCCCCTCTCAGAATCCAATTAAGTATTCAAAACACCCACAAAGGAAGTAAAATTAATCTGAGAGAAGTGAAAATTTGAATAATTAATATAAATGAAATTAATACTTGTTGATGATATGTTTACATAAGTATTTAACAGAACTAAGTAAATTCATCATACATCTTTTTACAAATTTATACAAGATTTTAACCACAGCTGTCAGTTTTTAGTACAGTGCACAGATTCTTGTTACCAGTAAAAGGAAAAAAAATCTCTTTTTAAAATATAGATTGTCAAATCAGTGGATAGGTTGCTTTGTCCTTTCAATTTCAAATTTTTTTCTTTCTTTCTTTCTTTCCAGTTATAGTACATTCTTAGCAGGATACAGTAAGACAGAGATATGAAGTAATTTCTTAGCAGGATAAAGAGGTGAAGATATACCTAAAAAAACCCCATGCTCAATACAAAGTCCTTTTGCAAAATGTATATATGAATCAACTCATCTGGGAGCAGTTAAGCACATTTGTGTGTGTGATAGGTATTATTCTTGCAGGCATAAATAAACATGGACATCATCAACTCAAATGTGGAGGTCTGGTGGACTGTGGATTTAAAAGGCCTTCAAACAGGGAGGAGCCTTTTCTCAAAACAGCATAGTTAAAATTAAAAGAAATTACATGTTTGCATGAAGAATGCTGATATTTGACTTCACATTTCAGCTCAGCCTCTTCAGTTTATCAAAGGAAAAGATAAGACATGGCTCCAATCACAGTTGCTCACAGAGCTGCTCACAGACAAGACCTTCATAATGACCTTTCTTCAGTCTGCCATTCAATCATGGCATGATTCAAATCCAGGAGTCAATTTTTATGTCTCAATTTTTCCTTACCTGTGTACATTCCAGAAGCTGAGAAAATTGCTTAGGGAGGATCGTATCTTCTCATGAACAACATTTATTTTATTGCTAAAAGGTAAGCATTACACATCTTTTAACATGGGTCATTTGGCCTTGCCTTGTGTCTGATGATCCAATTCTTATGAATAGTCCTTTTCATGGGTGTGACAGTCACCCAGTTACTTTTACTTTGCTTTCATGCTGCTGTCCCTGGCCCTGTTTATCTCCCCATCCCTGATCCTTTCCTATTAGATTAGTTGAAATGGTTGAGGGATCAGAGATAAGGGGTCATCTATGCTAAGGTTCTTTAGATCTTAAAAAATAGATGCTTACAATTTATGAAAAAAGTGAGCGAATAAGGTACCACTTTCACCTAGAAAATCTGCCTAAGCAGACAACTTGTAAAGAGCTTATTCATAAAGAGGAAGCTGATGTAGTAGACTTTGGACTCTATCCCTCCAGGAATAGACTGGCGACCATGAAGATGGAGCACAGAATCCCAGCAAGCTGCAGGTTTATGTTTTATGCACCTAAGCTCGCACAAGATGGAAAAAATTTGCTTTATTTCCTCCGTGTCACTTTGTTTTTATAGTCTCCTGTGTTGCTGTGATGACTCCCTTCCCCAGGAAGAATACCATCAGGCTCCTTTCTCTCTGGAGTTCTGCAGCTCTGGAGTTTGGTCTCTGAAAGTTACAGATGGAACAGCTGGGGATAGGGGTGGACCTTATCTATAAAGAACTGTTTTCCCTTACAAGCTTGTCACCTATGAATCTTTTCTTTCCGTTTTCACTTAAACACGCTTACAAACACAAAACCACCTAAATTAGACCTGACTCTCCCTCGAGTGGAGAGATGAAACACTGCTTTGTTTGGTTAGAAAAAAAGTTGCAATATATGCTCTCAGATAAATTATATAACGATCTCACTATCAAGCCTTGTGTTACACACAAAGGTAGAAAAGCACTGCTGTAAAACACTGGATTGTCCTGCATTTTACACAGCACAGAACTCCATCAGAAGCACAGACCTCTATCAGAATAAGATTCTTTTAAGTCTTATGGATAAACACTTTTACTCAGCACTAGTTTTCACAGTAATAATTTGCCATGGATTTCCAAATTCTTACAACCTGTTTCTTCCTTAAAAAAAGTTCCTGGAAATGTCTGTCCTTTCTCAGTAGCTGTGCACTCACAGCAAGTGGAAATACTTTGTTGCACATTATTTTTACAAAAAAATGAGAGAAAAGAGAGATGCAGAGAGGTATTTTTCTTCCCAAACCATCATGTTTGACAGTTCTGTTTTACACTTATGGAAGATTCTCAACAGTGCCTCACCCTAAATGGCTTGTCAGTGACCTACCTCGGTCACACCATAGAGAGTTAGCAAACTCAGCCTAAACTAAGTGTGACTTCCTGAGATGCCTATTTCATGGTTATTCCAGGAAATTAATTGGGATACATTGGACAAAAATCGCAAAGAAGCTGGTGAGCTGTGGTTGTCCCACTGAAAGAATAAATAAGCACAGGAATCTAGTCTTCAAGGACAGCCAACAATTCAAAAGGACAAACTGGCATCATTTTAGGCACAGTGCTAATGGTAGGCAAACATAAAAAACCCACAGATCAGTTAGAATTTAGCATCCAGAAAGCTCAGTGGCTTTGTTGAACATCTTTGAACCATGAAACTTGTGAAATTTCTGCAGGGGTGTTAGCACTTCCTGGCTTTGGCAAGGCAGGAACTATTGCACAAAACAGCCCTTATCAGGGTATTTTGGTGCTGCCAGTCCCAGTGCCAGCAAAACCCAAGAAGCCTCAAGCAATTATAAATGCTAACATGCAAAAGAAAGAGTGAAAGTCTCTGAATATAAAGAAAGCATAAATTTAGGATTCTTTTCAAAAATTTAAACCAACAGAAGTCTACCCTGAATTAATGTTTCCCCTTAATTTCAATAGTGTCAGGCATTAAATTGTGCAACAGCAAAAAAACACTTGCCTTGTAAATATTTTAGCAGAAAACATGCTTTAAACAATTTGCCTTAGTGAAAAAACCCAGAACTATGGACATTACAAGGCAAACATCAATAAAAACATGTAGGGTATGATAATAGTAAGGAACTAATTGATCTCCCAGCTACAATGTCATTATTATTCGCTACATATTGATGATGCTTTGTATAAGAGGCTTTATTTCTTCCTTCAGAAGGATTGCAATCTAAACTAACACAGACCCAGAACAGATGGTATAAACAGAGAAGGTAAAAGTAGAGAACAATAGACAAGCCCAATCTACATATATTCCATCTGTTTAAAATTAATGCTTTCATCACATTTTGTTGGAGATAAAAATTAGTATCTCCACCTGGTCGTGAGAGAAGTACACGGATGGAGGGGAAAAATGCTGACTTTGTGCTCTGCTTTCTTTCAACCAAAAAATATTGCCAGGCATTCTCACAGGAGTAGGAGCAAGTGAAGAGCTGATAGGATGAAATGTCAGTCATTCTCCATAGCATTATCCCGACCAGCCCACTAGAAATTTTGATCATAATTCAATGATAATGTATAAGAATTAATTTTAGTGATTCATCCACCACAATGGCAATCTTTCTGAACAGGGACAATGCATCCACGCTCTCAAGAAGAGAGTAAAATTTCTCTTAAAACTGTACTTACTTCTCTTACTTTCTTTTTAGCTTGTAACATCTCTTCATCAGTGAAAAGCCTTATTGTCATGAGGTGTGGACCTCTCTTCAGACCTGTAGAGGGCCCTTTCAACAGCATGTGAGCATTCAGTGATTAAAAGTACTTCACTTTGGCTTTGGTTGAAGACAAAATCCAGAATAACTCAAAGTTAGTGTGTCTGCATCAGAACACGTAAGATAAATGAGAATGACTGACATAGAGGGTGTAAATCTTTTAAAGCTGCTCTGCCTCTTCATCCAAGCTGCAAAATACATGTTGTCCTGTTACAGCTGCCCTTGGTTCACTACTTCCTTACTAACAGCTTACAGCACTCAGAAACTGTGCAGTGACAGTTTCCTTTGTAAAGCACTTCCCAAAGGCCCTGGAGCAGAGTAAGATTTGCAGCACAGTAGGAAAGAAGGCACACATGCTTTCATACATGGGACAGATCCAAATATAAATTCATTAATGTAGGAAAAGTTGAAGCCATGAAGCCCAGATCAACTTCTACAGAGATCTCTAAAAAGATAGAATGGAAAACAAATAAAATCTATGTCTTTCTGCAAAGTGGAAGAATTTGAGAGTGATGAGGTGGAAAGAAAGAGGGCCAAACAGAGTTGTTTTTCAAAGCAATTTCATTATTGCATATAGTGTAACTAAATCCAAATAAAATTCAAAGTACTCCATGAACAGCACACCTACCAAAGCTTGATTACCTGTGTGTTTGTGCATTGGAAACCGCTCATCACCAGCTACCCAACTTCATGTCCCTTACTGCCCAAGTCCAGTGAGAAAGCCAGTTCCTACTGTGTTCCCAGCCACTCACATTCCCTGACACTGCCTCCACAGCATTCCTCTGCCTCCATCTACTGCTTCAGGCAGAGGCAGCAGAGGCAGCAGATCCAGCCACTGGTTCCGAGTCAAGAAAGATCTTGCTGGCCAGGCAACGTTTGCTGATTGACTGGTGGCAGTCTGACAGGACTGAATGCTGCTGAGCTCATTGTGCAGCCTCTCCCTTCCTGGGGGCACTGCTTGGTGTCTCTTTCCTTCTCCTTTTCTATTCAACTGATTTTCACAAAGCCTATTGGAATCTGATGGGTGGGATTTCTGCCTTTCTGCCTAATTTCAAGTAATCTTCCACAATTTCAACACCAGCGTTGAGAATTACTAGGGATGCACATGGGGTGCAGCTTCAGAACTTTGTTTCCTGATGACAGCCAAGCTCTTAGAAAGGCTCTTCAGAGAAAATGTTGCTCACCAGCATTGGTGCCAAACACCAAGGATGATGGGATTAGTGCTGATCCTCTCAATTGTCCTTTGGGCTTGTGACGGGTCTTTGAAAACTCAAGTATATTATAAAACAGTAATAGTGTAACCATACTGAACATACCTATTATATAGACCATGGTAAATTCTCATAGGTGAATGGTGATACTATGAATTATTTTTTCGTATATTCAAAGACAGCTCTTCTACAGAGCAATCTCCTGACAGTGAACCTCTGTTGCTAGTTACCACATCTATTTTAATTCAGTGCAATAGCTCAACGTCAGCCTAACCCAGCAACGAGCTCAATTGATGAAGTCAAACTGAAAAAACCCCCTACTTTCTGAGCAATTTAGTTCTAGCATCTCTCTGAATAAGATTTAGTCAGTGAATCTTCGCAATTCTGCCATTTGGTCTTGTGTTTGCTGTGGGTTCTGCAAACATTTGTGCCTCCAGAGAATTTTTCCATGTCTCCATGGAGCAATGCTACAGTAACTCTATTTGATAGAGCAAATTGATGAACCCCAAATTAGAAAAATATATATTTTTAAAAAGAGGATCTGTCTTCTCATTAATTCCTCAACTCTTTGCAAATATTCCCAGCTACAGTATCTTAGTTATGGTGTTCATAAAGAATGGGTGATCTCTTAGAATCTTAGTGTGATCTGCATAACCAGAGAAAAATGAATTATAATAAAAGGCAGGGTGGAGTTATGATTATATTCTAACACTAGCATTTTCACAAGAGAAAGGCCATTCTGACACATAGGGATGGTTTTGTTTGGTTTTGGTTTTTTTGAGACAATTAAAGAGCTGAAAAAATAGATAACAAGATGGGAATAATTAAGCAGTTCTTAAGAAAGCTTTTGAGATAATGAATAGCATACTAGTCTACAAATTCTGCAAGCTTGGTAAAGGTAGAAGAGCAAGTATTGCAGCTTTTCAAAGGATATACAAGAAAAGCCTGGGGAATGTCAATTTGTAAGGAAAGATGATAGTAACAACTTTTTATAGCAAGAACAGAGATGTTGCTGGACAAAAATGTTCCCACACATCTTCTCTTGTAATAAGCTTTTGAGTGTTCAAGAATAATGGGTAGGATTTTATTCTACAGAAAATTTTAAAGATTTTTTTTTTCCCTTTCCTTCAGGGAATCGGGTTGAAGAAGACAACTTGACAAAAAATTTACATTGATTTGTCAGCAAAGATTGAGATCTGTTTTGGATTCCTTTTCTATCATTTACAATATATATGGGGAAATCATTAAAAATATCTTTTTGCTTTAAGTAACAATTCACAAAACCAGGAGTTTTCTTCTAAAACATACTACATCAGAAATGCCAGTATAAGCAGAGCACTGAATCCGTGTCCCACTTACTTTTGGGAAATCGTGCATAAGCTGCTAAAGATGCAGACAACATCAATAGCCCCATAAACCAGAGAAACAATCAAGCAAAGCAACATGAATAGTATAAATAGAGTATAAAAAACAATAAACCCCAGGACATTTCCAGTGATTACTTTCTATGCTCAGAAAAGTCTCTGTAAAGTGGTTATTCAGATTTGGTGGGAAGAAAGAAAACAGATTCGTTACTGAAAACAATTTGTGACTAACTTAGGTTGGGGTGGGTGGGTAGTTCTTTTTTGGGTTTGGGGTATTTTTTGTCCTTTTCCATCATTTATCAATTTATGTCAATCACTGTTATCTGCCAATAGCAAGCGGTCAAATTTGAAAGGAAATTTCAACCTGTGAACTTTTTATCTTGATCATTTACTTTTTCATACTGAGTGACTTCACCTAATTTGTATTTGTGTTTCTTCCCTCTGTTGGTTCACTGACACTGTCAAAATCTTTTAAAAATGGCCAAATAAAAACAGGAAGAAGAAAAGACAGAAAGTAAACAAATGAGAATCTTTCTCTCTTCCTATCCAAGATAACCCAGATAATAGCAGTTATGAGCTATGACTAAATCACAAAAAGAATGTTAACTGATATTCACTAGGATGTGAAGAAAAACTTAATTAAAGTAACTGTTCTTTGATTGCTGCTTGCTTTTTCTAGTCTATCAGAATTACCATTCATCTACAAATACTTGGACACTCTTCTACACAACACATTAGGCATGGAGATCCCTTCACAGTTGTACATAAACATAATAAATTCACCTTGTTCTGTTCCCTCTTGATTTGATGTGAAAATCCACTGGATTTTCAGAAGTGACAGACTTTTTCTAACATGTGGGAAACCCTTGATCAGAAACATAAGTGCTTAAAAACCTAAAACTTGAATATATACATCAAATTGAACCAAATATAAAGCAAGTAAAATCCAATGTGTTCTGAACAGATATTTAGTGGGTAATACCAAAATAGAAGGAACTGAAGCATGTGCTGGTATACCAAACTTATCTCCAAGTAGAATAAACAAGATAATTTTAAGAAATTTAAATTTAGTCACCAAGCTAATTAGAAAAGGTGTAGAAAGCAAGGCTGAAGGTATTATCTAAACACTATAGAAGACAAGTGAAGAGATAAATCTGAGAATTCCTGTAAAATTTATGTCACAGAAATGGACAAGACAAAGAACAGCAATCATAAAAATTCCAAAAGTTGTACTCCAGGAACCTATTAGGGCATCAATCTTTAGACACTGACATAAATTTGGAGTTTTGTTAGAAATTAAGTGGTAACATGATTTCTAAATATTTATGAGACTGTATTAGTATTCAGAAGGGATTAATTGATTTCCTGCTGGAGGCATTGGAAGCCTTTGGTGGTCAGATTTTTAAAAATCAAGGTGTTTATTTTGATTTTAAGGACTGTGAGCTCAGCAGCTTGCTCAGAGTTGGATCAGATAGGTAAATTGATTATGTAATTGTAATGAAATTTCAGAGTATATCCATTACAGCTGATTATGCCATAGGAAATAAATCACTAAATGCAATCTCCTGGTTTTCTTTTTCTTTGGTTTTTTTTTTTTTTCTTGACACAATGTTAGATAGGAATTGGAAAATCTAGATAGAAATGAAAAATCCTTTTCTCAGTGCCTGGTCTTACTGACTTTTTAGCAAAAATATGATTAAATATTTACAATGTTGATACTAAGATTATGAAATAACACTAAAATATTTACATATAATTTATTTTTCTTTGTAACAACAGCTACTTTGTTCTATCAGTGATGAAATCACATATTATAGAAAAGGAGAGGCCTATTAGGTCATCTTCTGTGTCTGCCTCCCCCCTCCAAAACCAAATTAGCTCCTCCCTGCTTGGAATTTTCCAAATGGCCCCTATGTTTATGTTTATCAACCTGAATTCTCTGTTTTTCAAGACTATGGTTAAAGTTGCTGTACATTTTGATAACAAAAGCTTCCATAAGAAAAGCAACAGAGCTTCTACCTTGCAAAGCTATGAAAAATATCATCATTAAAACTTTTTACACCCATTTTGAGTTTTCCCAATGGTTAGAATCAGCAACAGCATGAAGAGATAATTGCTGAGTGACAATGGAATAAATTCAAGCAAACTGCAGTATGCTAATGTTATGCAATGTTACTTTGTACATATATTTATTAATATGAGAGACCTTTCCTTTTTTACTTCAGACCACTTTCATCAGTTTCTTGGTGCATGCTGTCATTTCTGAAAGGAATTGTCTACATGGTATTGCATGACTCTATGTGTCTCTAAATGCTGATTTTTTCCCCCTCTTTACCTATTATGCTTGTCACAGGAGCCTCTAGCCTGAAATCAGCATAAATGAGTGTGGCTGGCACTGTGTGCATGCACAGTCACACAGCCTCATCTGTGAATCTGCAGCAATTAATTATATTTATAGTGAAATATCTGCAGAACATTTGCATGTATGAATTATGTATTGAGGAAAAAGCAGTACACTATGGTTTATGCATTTTTTGTTCTCATGAGAGCCCCTTTGTATCTGTAATATATGCTATGAAGCAAACCAGATTTTTATTAATTTGTCTATCGTCTTAATGATGAAATATAATTTTAAGTAAAGACATTATTTTTAGAAGTGTTTTTCAAGTAGCTATTTATTTATGATTTTACCCTTACATTTTCAGATAAATTGTCCATTACTGTTAAATATGTATTTTTTTAACATTAAATTCTTCTAGCAAAGACCAAGGAAAAAAACCCCGAATCATCAATGAATACAGGCCAGAGTTTAAGGCAATGAAGTATGCATGAAATATAAGCATGATATGATTATCCCTCTTATTATGGTTATTACAATACATAATGAGCAGTGTCAGTCTGTTATCTTATCATTTTATTATTTTGTGGATTCACCCAAGAGTAAAATGTAAATGTAGTAACAGAAGTAATGAGTCAGTGGGCTGGGAAGGATGATAAAGAAATAATAAGAAGGTAGTATGCTGCAAAGACTATTCTGAGCTAGACTAATTGTATGCTCTGAAATTAATTATCTGCTATAAATACGACAGGTGGCTAAGTTAGCTGTGAAAGAAAACAGGACAGAATATTCAGAAAACCTTCTCTCTTTGCTGAAGAAGTTTTGGAGACAATATTGAATTAAAGATTCATATATTAAAATTAATCTGCTCGAGGCTCCTGTTAAGAACTTACTCTTATTTTTCACATACTGTCCTAAATAGGGATTTAAATATCAAATTAAAATTTTTCGTGATTTAGTGCCTGCATATGAATGACTAACCTTCACTTTCAGTGTACATCTGTATTTTTCCCAAAAGCAACAAAAAATACCTAAGAAATAATAAGAAATCAAATAATTAGTTTTTTAAAATGGTATAACATACAGTAGCTTCAAAAAACCACAAATAAATTCTATTAAAGACCCCAATTTCTTTAACGATTGCTCTCTCATGGTGTGACTGTTACATATACTCCATGTGCCTGTTTGCTTGGGTAGAACTTTGCAGCCTTGCAAAGAAATCTTGGAAAAAGGTTCCAAACACTAAAACTGAAATTATTTAAATTAAATCTTCTGTGAATATTGCTCCCTAATTATCCTAGTTGTTTACAGTTACCACAGAATTTTCACAGATTAATACAAACCATTAAAAACTAATAATTATTATAACACTTCAGGAGAATTGTAAGATGAGATTGTTTTTCGTACAAAATCACGGTCAGCATAACCACACACTCCAGTGTTCCTTCATTTATTTTGCTGTAGAACAGTACTTAGCCTGGAATTATCTTAGTTAGAAAGGAGGAGGGGATTACATTATTCTTCAAGGTTCTGTTGCAGGAAAGATATTAACATTCATTGACCTTGCAGTGGCAATTTGTACTGATGAGCATCATTATATGACTGGTATATTAAAGCAGCTTATTAGAGTTAGGAAGCATCCTATGCTATTCAGAGACACTATTACCATTTGAGATGTGGCTGTCATGGAGTCTTTACATACAGGAGATATTTGGAACAGTGGAAAACTACTAGAATAGCCTGGCTAAACCATCAAGTTATTGTAGCTCACAGCTCAACCTTCAAAAATCAGATAAAATGAAAAATTCGCATTGATACCTTTCTGGTAAATAAATATGGCATCTTTCCAATTTTAACCACAGAACTACCTTCTATTAGTGGATGAGTAAAAATTAAATGGTATAGTGAATGAGAAATACATGTTTGGGAGTACAGAGTCACTCTCCGTTCTGACCATGGAGACGCTGGCCGAAAATAGAACTGTGATTGCAGTATTCTAAATAGAGAGTCACCCTGCAAGCTCTTCTTAGGAGGTGCAACACATCTCATTACCACATTTTGGAAGAAATATGTTCTTAACAGTGGATTTTCTTCTTGTATTGAGGCCATGAATATAATTATCACTTGATAATTTACAGTGTGCCAACTGTTTTACTGCATCTAGTAAGCAATAAAGCACTAAAGGGAACATGAAGTTTGTGGCACCTGCAACTCATTAAAAGGACACTACCAAAAACAAAATGTTTAGTTATCATGTAGTGCTTGGCTATACACAAGCAGCATTTAGGATTAATCTAGGGATCCTTGCATAAAGGATCACTGGCAACATAAGATGTTCAGGGAGTATATGTTCAGAACACAGAATATGGGAAGCCTTACCAATTTATGAAGGGAAATTAATTTTCTTCAAAAGTAGAGCACAACATCTCTGGCATGGTCTGGAATGGTCTTCTCTGTATTCTCTCTTGCCTCTCATGTTCTGAACACACTTGTACTAATAAAAGTGTTTACTATGTAACCACAGATGAGGACAGTTCAAATGAATAATTTCTCTAATTAAATAAACTGTTAGGTACATAAAAAGAAACCTCAAGTTTTGTTTCATAACATTATTAAAGTTTCCCTAAGATGAAGTAGTTATTTAGCTAAAAGCATTTGAGAAGTGCTATGGCAACCTCTGTGTTGCCAGCTCTTGTGGGTACGGGGGCCCTGTGCAGCCGCTCCCGCACGAGCAATCAAGCGCCCCTGACACCCTGAGTGCAAATACCAGATCAACTGCACCTGCACTGCAAACACATCCACTGAGGTTTAATCCTACATGCTCCAGGACTGCCTGAGAAGAGGTCACTCGGGGAACTCACAGAGCCTGCTCCTGGTTGTTCTCTTCATTTGAGGCATCTCACATACTTGCAGGGGATGGGCTGAGAACTGTATGAATTGAGCTGGGTATACAGCAGGAAGAGTATCTTTGTAAGGTGGACTGCCTTCTCCAAGGCTGTCCTGTTGGCACCCACAATGTGCATAAGAAGCTGCAGGATCCAAATGCAGGCAGAATACCAGAAGTATTCTGGAGGTAAAGAGGGAAGAAAATCTGGAGGAAGGAAGCTGGTGATATTGAAACTGGGTGGTTAAATAGGGAATTAATAAATAGAAAGACTGGTTGTGTCAGGATCAAAAAGTTTTTAAGAAGAATAGAGGAGGCCTGGGAATTGGTTGACTGGGAGAGAATGATCTCAAGGTAGAACTGACCAAAAAAGTATTGCTTGAGTAAGTAAGCTGAAAATAGAAGGAGAACAGGAAAGCAATAGAACAGCTCATGTTTGGTAACAACCTGGACTATAGGCCACTCAGCCTATATCCAGTCAGAATATTGAGATAAGACTGACTGGACAAGTAGACTGAGACTTCTAGTGAGCCAGGCTCAATGTCATGTGAAGGCTGAAAGTGAGGCCTGAAGGGGAGATGGTGGGCCAGAGTAAAGGAAGATGTGAAAGAAGAGGCAGTAGAAACCAGATCAGAAATAAGAATGAAGAAACTGAAAAGGGAGGAGAGAGGTGAGGCAAAAGAACCTGGAATGATACAGGTAGTACCAGACGGGCTAGGAGACTCTAGGATTAGTGCCAGGAAGCAACATTAGGAAAAATAGGTCTCTCTGAGGAAGAAGATGAAGGCTAGGATGAGAAATTAAGTAGATTTCTTGGATGTCCAAGTACATCATGATGGAACAAAGAGATTGGAATAGCGGTAGAAATCAAGTACATGCGTTTGCTGTTCTGACTGTTATCCATTACTGGATGGGGTCAGTATGAACCTGAATGTTTTAAAATCTCACCATTCCTCTCTTGTTAGCAACATCTGTAAATCCTTCTGAGCTACTCTCCACCCTGCTGCTGTCCCTTCACCGTCCACTGGAGCGTCCTGCTACCAGCTATGCCAGCTGAAGTAGCTGAGCAGTGCATCACAAACTTCAATCTTGAAATGACCCATGTGCACAGGAATAACAGTATGTGGCCATGGACAATTTTTTCCTTTTAATTTTAAATATTTTTGAAGTTACATCCAGAAGAATCTGAAAAGATTGGCTAAAACCCATGCAATGGTAACTGGTTATAAATATTTCTGTGCAAACTTTAAACTGGTAATTCTTCAATACAATATTGTGAGCCTTTGGGCTTTTGAGAAGAAAGCAAGACTAATGTGAAATATTATAAGCCTCCAGTAACATGGAAGATATTAAGCCTTATGGGTACTGCCTGTAGATTGTTCATGATTCACAGTTGCTCATACTGAATGAGTCATCCTAAAGCGGATAATCAGCAATCTTCCAGCCGTTTTCCTTTTCCACCAGCAAGGACTTCGTAGGCTTGAATTAATGAGAGGCTTTAAAAAGTAGCTGAGGGAAGAGAATTCTGTTTTTATAGAGATCAATGTAAGTAGAAATTAATCTTTTTAAGAACTAAGTAACTTACTGTTGAATGCTTTTCTATGCTTTCTACTGAGAAACCAGTTAGGCCTCCCTTTTCAGAATGATGTGCTCAGTTTACAGCAACAGCTTTGTACTTCAGCTTTCGATGCAGGCATGTAGTATATGGAAAGTAGCAATTAGAGTTAAGTGAAAAAAGAAGAGACCCGTATTTGTTACTCATGGTTGAAAACTGATCCAATTAAAGTCTGTTAAATTGACCCATTTTACACTAGGCTAACCCTGAATAGGGCTCTGGATAGAGCTTTTGTGTGTGTGCCAGAGGACGGACCATTGAATGCACACTTTCACGTACGAAGTGGCAAATATCCTGTAATGGAATGATATCAGGACCAGCTTTCCAAGAAAGAGTTTGAAGCGTAGCCCCCTAACCTTATAGTAGTCAGAGAACACTGTTTTTTCCTCCTTGCACATTCACTGCACAGTGCCAAATATTTTTGGATTTGTGAAAACGTATGCAAATCCTTACCTGACACTATTTCCTACTAAAAAATTATTCTGGTTGTGCTTCTTTCCACACTTTTGTTCCTTTGTCCTTCTTATCATGAGGCAATTATAAGAGAAAAACAAAAAAAATAGATTGTTAATTATAACAGACTGATTACTATGGAGATGTGTTAGCATCAACACGGAGCTGATCAAGATCAGAAAGTCCTTTCTGTGGATGTTTTGTGGGTTTTGTAAAAATAACAACAAAATGAAAGAGTACAATTTATTATTCTTTAAATTATCCTCAATATACTGGATAAAGAATGAACGTACTGGACCAATAATCTGTAAAACTTGCCTTAAAAGAAAACAACCATTTCACAGAATTTTTTTCCCTACTGCAATGGAAAGACAAGATAACCATATAAAAATAAGCCCTTCCCCCTCACTCTTGTGTACAGTCCTATCACAATCCTTTCAAGTGCTGAAAGAGAAGTCATTATTATAGAAAGACAAGGCATCTTGTGAGTTTTTTACTTGAACCTGGTGCAACAGGGACAGCTGTCTCCCAAAGTAATGATGTAACATTTAATTCAGTGAGCCAAATGTAGTCTTTGTGACTCGTGGACCTTCAGCAGGGTTGTAGTGGGAATTAGTCTGTTCCAATAGACTTAGCTGTTTCTTCGGAATGCCACCTACTTTTACCATTTTAGTTAATATTCCAAGGCTAACCTCCAACTCTCAGCCCTCCAGCACTTTCTATTTAATTCATCATTTATTGCTGTTGCAATATCTCTTTTGAGGTAGTCCACTGCTCAGATTACTGTTCTCAACAATGTTTTATAAATTGCCCAATTTCCTAAATAACAGTGATCATTTTTCTTAGTTACACCTTAAAGGAGGAGCCATCATATAGAAGTATTTTCCACCTTTTTGTTGGCACAAAGGAATGGGAATTCCTCTCATTTATACATAAAAAGCAGCTTTGAGGTTTCTCCCAAAATTTGCATCACTGCAGCAGCTTAAGTAGGAATAGGATTTTTCTGTTATCACAGCAATGAATCAGAACTGTTTGTAATATTTGCTTCATGGCAGCAGAGAACTCAGGTTGGATTATATGAAGCTTATCACTGAGGAAAGCAAAGTAACAATGAAACTCAAATCAGGAGAAGGAGATTGCTATTTCAGTGACGCAGTTTGGAATAATTATTTTCTAATTCCTCTGTTAATTTCTTTAACTTTACCATCTTGGAGCAGAAGAACCAGTTTCCACTTTTGGAGGTTCAGTGTCATGCCCAAAGCCCTGAGCTTTACTGTGCTTTTTAAAGGAGCACTTTTGGAGGTTCAATGTCATGCCCAAAGCCCTTAGCTTTACTGTGCTTTATAAAGGAGAAGCCTGAATTTTTTGAGATCCATGCAAAAAAATCCCAATCACTGGGTACATGAACATCTGCTTCATGTCACAGCTTGGCTCTGCCAATTTCTAGGTACAGGGAGCCATAGCAAAAGTGCTATAAAAACCCATAAATCTTTGCAAATATTTAGATGCAAGAATATCATGCAATAAAAAAGAAAATCAGTATCTGCAAGACTCAATCTATTAAGGTTCTTGTGTTTCTCTGTATCATAACAAATTAGTCCTCTACAAGTATTTAGCAGTAAGATAACACCACCTTTTTCTATCCTGCCCTTCCTCTGTCTCCAGAAGAGAGGCAGATATTGTAAGATTCCTCTCTTATCCATTCTCTTCTCCTACGAGTAGGAGTGGATGTATTTAGAGCCTGAGGTTAACCAAGATCAAAAATTCAAAACATTAACCTAGAAGAGCAGTTAGAAGGTACTATGAAGAAAGAGATTTACTCTTTCCCTTCCAGAGACGTCCAAACACAAAACCTCAGAATGTTCCACCCAAGAGAAGAGAAAGCCTCCCCTAAACTGATGCTCTGCAGCACAACTTTGTGTTGGTTGCCTACACAGCGTCCCCCCTGCTGCAGTCTGGGTGGGCTTGTGCTCAGAGGAGCACAGATTGCAGAGCACTGCAAAGGCTTTTTTTATCTTCTTACTCTCATTGTACTTATCCACTAATGTAAATATTTCCAAAACAATATCTGAATTGTACAGTCATAAATGCATAGGCTGGCAAATCTTCTCAGCTGCATTAGTCACTTCAACTGCATGTCTAAAAATTTGGTTTGGATGAAAACATTTACAAGTCTAAATTCTAAACTCTGTGCCTCACCATGCAGATGCTGAAAATTCCAGCCCCAAATATTCTTATTGGATACACCCTCCTGCATAATTTATTCCAACTGCATAACAATAAAATCCTCAGAAGAAAAACTGCAAGAACGAGAAGAGCCCACTATGTTTTTCAAAACAGGAGATTCAGAGAAAACAGCTTCTTCAGTCTCAGGTTGTAAATGTACATCCCATCCCTGACTCTGCTAATAGCTGTAGGATGGATTATTGCTACAGCTGCTAATTGGGAGCTGGATTTGAACACTTGAACAGCTTTGCGATTGGTTGACATCGAGTTATTACACAAATTGATAAAATACACCCATGTGGTAGAGCTGCAGTAACATAAACCTAATTTTTAGCAATAGAACAGATTTTCTCCAGCGTTTATCTTTCTACTTAGCAGTTCAGAAGGAGAAAAATGGGACAGAGAACAGGAAAGAAATGCTCAGAGTGTCTGGAAAGCCTCTCATTTCAATCTTTGCATGTACCCAAGAGGTGAACACTAACACGGGTTGGGGACCCTGTTCTCCTTGGAGTGAATGCTAATTTAAACTTTCACTGTGATCTGATATGCTTTAAAATGCAGCAAATCCCTTATTTATGAGTATAAAGGCCATGAAAGGGCTTTAGAATCTAACCCTAGGGGGCTCTTCAAGTGCATGAACCCAGCAATGTTTAACACTTACACTTAGTCTTGAACAGTTGCTTGAAAAGGACAGAGAAAAATACCTGGCAGATGCCCTCTTTTCTGAACAGTTGAGAAAGCTTCTTGCATGAAATGAAAAAAACATTTTCTTAAGAAAATGCTTTCTGGTACTGTAGCTATTGCACTTTACTCTTTAGAATTCACATTCCTAGAATAGAGCTGTTGCATACATTTTTTATGACATAATCTCTCACATAAATGCAGTTCTTGGAATGCTGACAGGCCAATAAAGAAGCCTTGCTGTATTGGGGGAACAAAAAATATTTTGGGTCTAATATCAAAAGAGTTATTAAATGTCTCCTTCGATTTCTGTGATGTGAATTTTCACAAGTAAGTCCATAGCACTGGCAATGAGATATTATATAAATATAAAAGGAAGATGTACTCTAAAAGCTACAAGCAATTAAAAGGCAGTGTACTCTTCAACTAAGATTTGAAATATGTTCCATGAAAAACAAGCGTAATAAATGAATTCTGTTAAGCTGATGCAGAGTCAGATAAGGTACCCTGGGATCAGTAGTTATACTTCTGTAAATCTTGGTTAGAGATTTCTTCACTGACTTACATTTTGCTTCTGAAAGTGTTCGTGTTGCTCCTAACAGGACTACAAAAGAGTCCTTTCATAAAACTCTGGTGATCCTCTGGGATAGTATTAGACACCAGTATGGGGTGTTCCCAGCAGTTTGCCTTCCTTCCTCCCCTCCTCCACTGCCCAAGGTTAGCATCCAGACTAGCCCCAGGAAAAATTATATGAAGAACCTTCATTCCCAAGGTTCACAGCCAGAAGCACTAGGATCTGCTGCCATTGGTCTTGGGTTAAAAAACCACACCAAATAGTGAATGTGGAGAACGCTTGGAGGCTGACACGCAACAGGTATTTGCTTTTTCCTTCCTTGTTCCAAACGAAGCATTCTCTCCAGCATAGGGACAAACTGTTGCTGGGACTGGGAAATGCTCAAAAGATCTCTCCCTGCAGGTAACCCTTGCAGGCCTGATCTGCAGGCATCCCAAGAATTGTGGTTCTTGACAAACTTCAGTATTAATTACTGCAGCATTGCTCTGACTCTTCCTGAAACTATGAAACACACAAGGACTGCCATAGCTGCTCATTTTCATTAGTGCTTCCTTCTTGAAAAATAAAAGAAAGCATTCTAATAGCACATGACTATGCAGCACATTCAGACACATCTAATTAGAAGCTGCCTCACTTATTTCTAAAAAAATTTGTAACAAAATAAAAATGATTTCTGGTATAAACCAGGCTACATGTTACAGGCTGTTTGCAAAGGGAATACTTTCCCTCTTTAAGTAAACTATCTAGCTGCTACTATTTCCACCTGAAAGCCTTAACAAGGGTAGGAGCTATCAGTACCTATTCTTTAGCTTTCTAACATCTCCACAAAACTAAATATTCAGTCCCATTTAAGCCCAGCCTCTTTGTGGAACCAGCCCCTCCTGAGCAAATTTACCAAACCAGTAAGCTATACCTTTTTCAAACAGAGTGCTCTCACCTGCAGTTCTTGCTCTGTTTTTCCCCGACAGCCTACAAGTGAGGTCACTGGTAAGTCACTGAGGACAGCAGGCAGCTCCAAGTCTGTTTGGGAGCTTTATAATGCTGTCCTGTTCTAGAAAACTAGACACATATAATCCAGTCCCATCCAAGAACAGGAGCAATATCCAAAATGCAATACAACAATTTCATTAGCAGAACTAAATAGCAAAACTATCGTTTGTATTATATCCACTAGTTAGTGGAAATTAGCATTTTACCCAACAAGTATATGAATAATTATACAGAAGGAACATTGTACCAAACAATTCATTTCCACATTGAAAAATGCACAGATGTGGAACATAGTGTTTGCCACACCATGTAAGATTGATAGTCCAGTGCTTCAGCTATCCCACTTTAGACAGTGGTTAGTACTTCATCATCTGATGAAGAACCCCTGAAATGAACAATTGTGGATTTCACCATGAGAAAAAATCCTAATAACTCTTCCTTAGTCAGTAGAGTCTGTCTAAGGGATCAAGAGAAAGTTAAAATGTTAAGGGTATAAAACATCTCATAAATTTGTACAGAGACTGCAGATGAAAAGGATAAGGAGCTTCCAAAAAAAGCCTAACATTTATACTGCATGGAAAGACAAAAAATATTCATCCTCATCATGCAATCAAGTGGCAAGCAAAAAGAACTAACATTCATTCTGAATATAAACTGATTTATTTACATGGGACAGCAAAATTATTATGAAGTGATATTAGCTACAATCCCACAATTGATACAATTAGAAAGCAGGAGGGCTCAGCAGAGGGGGCACAGCACCACCTGTCATCTTGCTTCCTAGACTGAGTTGGCTCAATTATCTTGAGTTTGGCAAAGAAGAAATACACAGCAAGGGAGGTGTAAAACCTCCAATTCATCTCATCTCGGTCACATAATTTACAAATTAAGATTAAAATTCAAGGCCTGGATGAGTCATAAATCCTTAGGGCACTTGAAACTGTTGTGTAAGAGAATGTGAATAACAAATATAGGTATGTAAGACTACTTGATATATACATATAAATATATCCTAATTTATTTTGTAAAGTCAGAAAATAAATTAAAGAGAGTGGTTCCAAGCACTGACATGCCAGCATTTATATCTCGGTGCCAGATTTATACATTACTTTTGAATGGTATTTTTTTCCTTTCTCTCAAAGTATAATGGTTAGTTAATTGATATTTGTATAATTTCACGGAAGTAAAGTGTACTATGCATAAATGAGGAATTACACTCTGATGAAATCCTAATTTTTTAAAATAATTCGACAGCTTGTTACTTAGTGCCACATCTGAATTCATGACTTAGGAACCTCATTCACAGCACCCTCTTGCCTTAGACATGGTCTGAAAGACTAACTTCTAATTACATGGAAGGCCTACTACATGACAGAGACAACAAACTGCTTCCCAAATCTGTGAGTGTAGACCAGGCTTTGCTCAGCATTGTCCATGTTTACTCCATGCCTGTTCTTGGGGGCTAAAAGGAAACACTTCATTCTCATATAAATTCATTTTACTGAAAATTTTCCCAATAATATATTTTCTTCCCTCCTTTTCAAAACTACCAGATTAAAACAGGACAGAGCTAAAATGATAAATGAATATTCTGTCCTGATTTTCACAGGAACCCTTTACTTAATGCAAACCTGAGTATGTAGACAACAGGCTAAATCCAGCCTGGGTTTAAAAGCTGATGCAATTTATCCAGTAGCTTATCCTGAGTGGAAATTAAAACCATGTACTTTATACTGGCTTCTTATTCAAATGCCAGTTGATAGCTACTCTTACAGTGCATTCCAAACTACAAAGACAGAAATCTAAATTTCACTGAAAGAAAACAGAAATATATCCACATTGCTCATTGCCATTTGACCATCAAACTGCAGATGTTCTCAGCAAACAGAATTATTGTATGTGCCAACTACACAGTTGTAGACACTTAAGAAAATTCTTATGAAAGCATAGGAGATCCTTATTAATTTAACACTTCCTTGATTTCCTTCAAGTCATCATTCATTCTCATAAAAGACTAATCATCATAAGAACATATTCTACAAGCACATACTAGCCTTTAAGATGATGGAGAGTAATTGCTTAGCTCTATGCAAAAGTGACATGTGGATATACAGGAAGAATCACTTTTTATTCACAGAGGACTGATTACATGGAACATACGGTGGTTCTTCATATCATTTTTTGACAACTTACTTAGTCCAGGCTCCTTCTGGAAGCTGAATTTACCTATTTTTTATATCTGTCCTTGAAAAATATCATTTAGAAACTAGAAGAGAGTTTCATGCAGTGAAAAACTGAAACTCACTACAGGGGCTTTTTGATTTTTCTAAAGACTGTTTTGCTTGAAGTTTTGGATTTTCCTGCTATTTCCCAGCTGGATTATTTTATCAGTGAAAACTCTTAGATTGGGTGGCTCAAACAACAATTTGTACTTGGAGAGTTTACTCAGGTTTTCAGTAAGGGTAAGCTGTGAAGGGTGAGGCATGATGTTGTGAGATGGCATTGTCTGATGTTGTTGTACTACTCACCAGAATAAAAGCTAATTCTCAGTACAGACCATGCAGAAGTTATTCCACAGTGTACACTCAAGTTTCCAGTAAGGATAGAAGAAACTGGCACTAAGTCTGAAATCCGGCAAGGTTTTATCAGTTCCTTTTGCAGGGCTACTTAGAATTTCACTCTTTGGAATATTTCAAGCCTGGCAATGTTTTTCAGGGAGCAGCTTGCAAAATCAAGTTTTAGCTTGGAGTTTTATAGGCTGATAGTAGGAAAACTGTAGCAACACACTTCTTCAGAAGCGGTATCCCATGCAAAACATGACTGAGAACAGGATGGGAAAGAACCTAAGAGTGCCTGAATTTTATCTCCCAAAACTGAAGCTGATGAACCATAATATTTCAAAGTCACATGAATGCTCTGGGTCTGCTTGCTTGTAGCCCAGTCCTGCACCATCAGAAACCTGTAAGAGACAGTGCTGGAGCCTCTGTCATCTCTATTACAGTTCTTTCCTTCTCCATCTTTCTGTATCTATTTGTGATTCTACCTTTTGCTTGCATGTTGAGCTTTCTAGAGCAGATACTGTTGTATTGAGAATATACGGTGGGACTATAACAAAACACAGTGAAATTACCAAGGGGATTAGTCTGTGATTTAATCCGTGATTAAACAGCCAAAGCATTATGATAATACTAATAAAATAACTAGATAAATAGATGTGTGAGTGCAGGTAAATTCTTGTAACATCTTCCATACTGTTTTAGTGTAATATGTTCTACTAAGATGCCTTCAGATTAAATGGCGTTTTGTATAGGCACTAGCACTGGACTGAAATTTTGCTAATTTTAAAATTTATTTTTCTAATGTCTTTCTAGCTAGATGCTATTTAGAATGACCCTTCTATTTTAGGACTGCAATTACTAAATTAAAAGGGAAAAAAACTCCCACAAAAATACTGAAAAAAATTCCTTATGTTTTTATCACCCTCAAAATGAGTGCCTGTGGAAATATAAAACCTGTACAGAGATAAGCCAAGACTTCTTACAGATTTCTCTTCTCAGTACTCATAAGTCATCACTCACGTAAGCATATAAAGAACACTGAATACATGTAGGTAGGACAGCTGTGACCTGAGGCCAAAAATCTTCTCTGGACATTTTAAGGGAGACCTGTAAGTTCTCTTTCTTAGGCTTTTCACTTCAATAAACAAGGCTTCCAAATAGTATTTGATTCTAAGCATAATTATCAATAATGGCACTTAATTTATTTTTGTTCAATGCTTCCAACATCTAAACACCCATCTGGAAAAATACCCCTGCACTGAATCCCTGCTGAACTCAAGATTCTGATCTTGATGTCTGAAGAATTTTGGACAGGTTATTTTGAAATGGTCAAAGGAAATATTTGATCATGTTGTAAGAATGGATTCCATATTTCTTTAGATTTCCACAGAAGAAGTGTCCCTTAGAAACAAGAAAAGATTCATTACAAATGTGAAAATCTGTGACTGGAAGACACAGAATAAAAAATGTTGGACATATATCAACAGCAGCATAACAACACTCATTAAGATTAGATGCACCTTCCACATTCCTGCACCTGTCTGAACAGAAGAGAATGGAAGAACAAACAGTAAAACCCTGGTTAAAATGTATAGCACAGCTATCTTCTTTTTAAGGTACTCAAACACTGTAAGACCTGCAGCTGTCAAAATGCTCAGGTACATTGACTGATCAGGTAGGTCAGAGCCATTGGACAGAAGACACATTGAAATTAGCAGTTACATGTTTCACAAAGACTGCAAGCTAATTCTGCTCTTCAACAGCCTCATCCATCAGTGATCACCCTTTGTTAGAGAAGGCCACTCTCCAGCATTTGGATGTAGAGTGTTTATTTCTTTCATTTGTTTCTCTACCAATTTTCATAAGCTAAACCACTTTTTGGCAAGGAAGGAAGTTTTATGTATTGTAAATATTTTAAGTTGTTTTCTCTGCACTTTTTTTAAACCCATACCTAATTATTCTGCATAATATATTTGAAAATAAACAGGAGTTTAAATACTGCAGTAATCAAATTACTTCAGTTACATTTATACATACCTGAATATCATCTGCAGTGCTTTTTTGGGATTCAGATCATTTTTAACATGCCCAGAAAGTCCTAACTAGGTACCCATGTCTAAAATGTTAACGCAAGGTGCTAGTTTAGGCCAGGCCCTTTTTTCTGTGAGTCAATCATAGTACATGACCTTTAAATTTCCGTATCTTCTCCATTTCTCCTTTGCTGCTCACTGAAACTACTTAAAAATATTTGGTTTTGTTTTCATTAGGTTGTCAAAAATATTCTTCAATATTTAATTAATAAATGTTGGTTTAGAGATTTTCAGGTGAGTTGGAACATGCACCTGGTTTTGGAAATGCACGCAAACACTGGTTTTGGAATAAGACAGATTAAGCATCTCTTCAGTGTTTCCAGGTGTTTCCATCTAAACATAAAACCTTGCATTTTAGTATTCTTTACCATAGGGAACAGGAATTTGCTCTGTTGGAATTCATGATGCAATAAATGCATTATTATCTGCTACACCAATATACATGTGCAACGTGGAATTAAAATTGCTCCTGTGCCTCAGCCATCACACATACATGCACAGGTGTGCAGTGTTTATGCATATAAATTTATGCCATCAAAAAAAAAAATATATAAACTTTAATTCTTCACTGAATATATTTGGCCCTCACTCTCTGGTACTTCCATTTAAGGCTGTAGTAGTGAAGAGAGCTATATGGAGTTTCTGCCCAAATTACATACAGGATAAAGTAGTCTATGTTGAAGCAGCCAGCTATGTTCCTTCAGAGACTCCACTGTAGCTGAGAATTGCTCAAACAGTCTGTATTACTTATTTTGCTTGGCACAATCTCCATAGCTTGGAGCTGTAAGAAGAGAAAATAGAAAGTGTTTTAGGAATGAGCTGTGCTGATCCTAAGTCTCGTGAGGACGCCTTAGCACAAAAGGGTGACACTCTGCGAGAATTCTCTGTGAGAATGCTTAGTGCTGCCTTAGCACCAGGAACATGGAGAAGAATCTTACTGGTTAGGAGTTTCTGGTCCAAAGAAAGGAAATATTGCCCCACTGTTCATAGGAATCTTACCCAACAGCTTTAACATTAATATAGTCTGTTCATTGAGGACAACTAGGGCTTATGTCCTTAAGTTAACTGTGGGACTCACGACTGCACGGAGGGACCTGCAAATCAGTTGCACAAAGAACACAAGTTACAGATGTAAGTACACACACAGCTAAACACGTAACACACGTGAAAATGAGTCTTCTTTTCACAACCACGTAAATAGTTCACAGAACTGTCCTTGAAAAGGATAAAGGCTTCCTTCACACATGTGAGAATATCCTATTTACTATCGATTTTTCTTGATTCTGTGCAATTAGCATGCTACCCTTCTACTCTGCTTTAATTAACAAGGTATCTTAGCACAAAGACTGCAATCCTAGGGTTCTTTCAAACTATATTAGGCAGCTAAAATATGAAATTAAAAGAAAACAGAGTTCCAGCCAACAGAAACAAGTGACTCATTTCCTTGTGAAAACACACAAGGTTTATGTTACTCTGGCAACGATGTTCACCATTCCAGAATAAAGTCTCTTCGCTCCCTTCAGAGCTTTTATATATTCCTGTTACAATCTATGTTCCACTGTGACCTGACATTGAACCAAGTTATTCAGTTATTTACAAGAGACTATAAGCTATGCTTTAATTTAGACAGATTCTAAATCTACTCCTTTGAAAATGAATTAATAAATACATATATTCTTTTTCATGGTGAGGATTTTAGAGGAGAGAAGTTATTTCTGAGGCATATTGGTGGTATGTGCCTTATCAGAATTGTGTGTTGCCATGATAAACTGGAACAGTTGTGGCTGCGTTCACACAACCCTCCAAGCAACAAACACTTCAGCATTCCAGCTGCTGGTTTTCACAGGGAAATCAATTGTATCACATATGTCAAAATACAAGTTAGGAAAAAAGCCACAATTTATAATCTTATTGTGAAATTAACCACATGTGTCACAAGAACACCAGCAAAGTAGGGATACAGAAATTCTGCCCTTTGGAATCCGTGCCAAAAAAAGGTTTTTTAGTACAGAAGGTTCCTCATATATTAAGTCATAACACCCTTGTGCAGTGAGAAAGAAGTACAAAGTTCTCGTTTGAAACCAAAACTATAATTTGGTATTTGTTACTGATTTCCTTCAAGATATGTCCTTAAAAGTTAGATGAGAGATTGCAACTTAACTGACAAGGCAGATTTTCTGCTTAAATTTTGAAGCTGTTGCCCATGTATTTGGAGATTTCTTTGGAGTTAAAAAGGAATTCAGGAGATTCTGTCTGCCTGAGTTCTTGCTTTCCTTGATAGGGTAGTAAACGTCAGTCTTAAAAGAAGCATTTTCATGGGAGACTGTGAACATTAAAAGTTCTAAAATACTGTGTAGGAAAACTCCCACAGAACACATGATGAGCAGAAATATATTGCCATAAAGTTCTGTGGAGTAACTGAATTTGAAAACCATATGCCAGAAAATGAAGTTTTATGACATTTATGTGAACACATAGGTGTTTGGCTGAATGGCTTCCTTTACCCATCTTGAAGATTTTTGTCACTCATGTACAGCTCTATCATGTAAACTAACTTTTGGGAAACTTCCTTCAAAGTCCCTAAAAGCTTTGTTCTTATCCTTTGAGGGATCAGGGTTTCATCCCTGTCCCCCTGAAAGCAGCAGGAAAGAACACACAAAACACCACTTTGTGCCCAAGAAATAAAACGTTTTCATTTGTACTCAGATTTTTCCCATTTCATTATATTAATATTAAGCTGAAGATTCATAAGAAGAAAGGAGAACATTAAACTGAATTTGAATAAAAATAAATGAAAGCGCTGAAAAGCTTTCCCTGAAAAACTATTGCTTTCTTGTGGTAGCCTGTTAACCCCTTGACTCTGTGATGCCATGTCCCCCTGTTCCCTGCCCTGGCCTTGGCCGCTCCCTCAGACTCTCCCTATTGGTTCCTGTACCCCAGCCCCGCCCAGGGACCACCCCTGGGCCCCTCACAAAACCACCCCACACACAGACCACGAGGTCTCTCTCTGCAACCGAGGGTGCTGGGACAAGATGTGAATAAAGCCATCTCAAACCCTCATGAGAGACCTTTCTTGCCTCCTTTGCCATCCATGGTGTTGTAACACTGCTGGCTGCCGCAGCCAGAACGTGGGGCTGTCGAAATGGACTCCGGGATGCGACTGGTTGCATGGCCCTAGGAAACCTTCACTGAACTCACAGGGAGCAGCAGCCTGCTAGGCAGAGTCAAGCAGTTACAACACTTCTTCAATAAAACCTTCCCAAAAATCACTGACACTTTTAAAATGCTTCCTGGGCTTGGCTAGAATTTCATTAAGTTACTGATGTTCATGATGACTGACAATGAATTCTATGATTAAGCTGTGGAACCCTCAGCCGTGAGTTACTATTAAAGCCAAAGGCACAGCAGAATTCAAAGCACAATTACACATCTTGATCCACGTTCTTGGCTCCAGTTCTTTCTGTTGAACATTGCTGAGATAGCACAAAAAAGTTAGGAAGAAGATTTAAAGGGGCAGATGTGCATTCCCTGACACTAAAAATCTTTGACTGAGGCAAAATTGGAGATTAGAATAATGCCACCCAACCCCAATTTTAGTTTCTAAGAGATGGCTCAGGATTGAAAGATGGCAGGGAAGCTGGTACCACATGATCCTCAGCTGCCTCAGTTGCTGTGTCTCACATGGCACGCCTTGTAGACATACTTCTATTCTCACAGTTTGTGGAGGGCATTCTGAGCACTGCTGAAAAAACCAGGGATTTATATACATATAAAAAAATGAGGATTAGACAGGATAAATTCAATGGGGCTATACTGTTCTAAGACATACAAATATATTATAAAGCAAAAACTGCCTGCTAGCTAGCTGTTGAAAATGAAGACTCTTTTTCTATGACTTCCTACTTGCTTCACTGAAATACCTGGAACTGGTCATTAACAGAGGTAGGCTACATATTTGGAATACCGGAGGGATTTCAGGTATCTTTCCACATGGCAGTTCCTTTGCTGCAGTTCTGTTATCACATAGTAATGTAATGCCTTCATAGAGATAAAAAATGTAAGAAAGAATATTTTGCCTGTTTTTTCATGTTTAATAATTGAAACAAACAAGATGTAGCAGAGCCAGGCAAAAAATGCTGGTTTATGAAAGTCATTAAAGGGAAAAGGGTTCTTTCATACTGTAAGATCCCACAATTCTGAATACTGCCATAAGCATTCTTGGATATTACAAGGCACTGAGAAAGTACTACATAATAGGAATGTGCTCCAAATACTTGTTATAAAATATGCATAAGCTGTAATTGCCTGTGAAAGCTGAATGTTGATAAGAAGAAGTAATAATTGTGGTTTTGGCCTTGATCCTCAAAAAGACGTCTCACACTAATAAAATACAGTAGCTAATACAGAAATCATTACTATCTTATGAGAAACATAATAATTCTGCCTAGACTAAATTGACAGACTATATCTGCAGTATATAAATGTATTAAAACAGATAAAATGGCACTAGTTTACATGAGGTTGATGCATGATGTTCACTGTTATAAACTCACAAAACCGTAAAAATAAATTTCATCTTAAACTGTCACATGCTGAATAACAACTCTGTTATTCAGTTACTGTTACTGGAACATCCTCCTCATAGGACCCAAGTACACAGACAGAAAACATTGTTTGAGTGCAGTCACTGGCAAATGACAAGAGCAAACTCTTACATTGACATCTCTGATTACAGCATGAGGTTCAGTATGATTAGCAATAGCCTGCTCATTACTGTCATTTTTACATTTCTTTATATCTTTCCAGAGTGTATGTTGTCAGGGTACTAAATACACTAATATGCCAAAAAATAGGAGACCATGTTGTGCAGCAGCTGTCTTTGACATCCACAAACCTCCCTGCAGCACTATCCACAATTTACCTACTACAAGAAACAGAATTGCTGTGAGAGTCGCAGTTATGGCTGGAGAGGAGATTTCTTAGATGTATCTTCCAGTATGAGGGCAGAGATGTACGATAAGTGTCTGCCTCCAAGAAGCCTGCACAGGCAGAACAGTATTGAGGTGACTGGTTCCTTTCGACCTGTTTTGCTGGGGAAACAAGCTGTTACTTTTTTGCTAGCTGGGTTGTGGATTTTGTGGGCTTGTTTGTTATTTGTTTCGGTTTTTTTCCCCAAGCACCAGGTAGCACTGCTATGTACAATAAATTACAACAATCAAAGGAACATATCACAAATGTATTACATGTGGGTCCTCCTGGGTCTCCAACCACCATTTTTCTTTTTTTTAAATGAAAACACTTCAAAGGACTGTTCTTACCTGCAAAAAGCAGTTCTTTTAACAATAGTTTTTGTTGCCTCTACAAAAAACAAGGACACGGAGAAATACATTTTCCTTTCCCTGATTTAAATAACGTGTAAAGTTCAGTTGTCAAAAAAAAAGTAAAAACATCACCACTTGTGCCCTACAGTAAACAGTGCCTTGAGTCAAAGCTTGTGTTAGAAAGAATATGCACATACAGCTTGGTTTAGAAGTGCCATTGGAGTGTGCCTCACTGTTATGAGGTTTGGGTATTTGCATGGATTTGTTGCTGAAAGAAACTTTCTGCCAAAGCAAGTAGTAAACAAAAATACCCAATATTAGTTATCTGAGTGGGTCAAAAATCTTGACAATGCTTAATTAAAACATTTTATGGCTTTTCATACCTTGAAGGCAGAAATAGTATCCTTTGGAGATCAGTGTCTGAGTACCAGGAGGAGGCTGTTTCCTCTGTGGACTCATGTCAGTACTATGAATGCTGAAGAAGTTGCAACCCTCCCGTGGTGCTCAGAGTCCCTGGATGTGAGCAGCTGACTGTGCCTTGACTGCCTTCTGGCTAAAGCACCTGTATATCCATCCCATGGAATCGAGGACATGGAGAACATGTCAGTGGAGAAAGTTAAAATGCACCCTGGCTTCCTTGGTTTATACAGAGCTCTGTGCTGTCAAGAAGAAAAACCTAAGCTCTTTCTAAACCAGCTAGCTGAGAACTAGGTAGTTAGCTACCTGGAAGCAGAAAAACACGGAGGTCTGCACAGGTTTATTGCCCTTCTGAGAAGTACTTTCTTTTGGCTGGACCTCCTACGCAGGCAGAACCCATCTGTGGAGCAACTGCCGAGGGTTATGAAGGGAGCTGTGCTCACCATGTTCTGCATGGAGGAAAGGAGCAGTTGGCAAAATCTCAGCAGATAAAACCTCAGGCTGAAGCTGGTGTTAACCTGGGATTCATTACTGAAAGTGAAGTTTTGACAGTTCAAAACAGGACTGGAACCCAAGGACACTCTTTTACCTACCTTTGGGATTTTGGGGTGAAGCTCTTTTTTGAAATGTGCCTTTGTATTGGTTACTGTTGACTGCATATATATTCAGCACACTGCCAAGAACCAACGACAGTTTTCTGTGTGCACCCTGACAGCCATTCTGCAGATTCTCTCCCATGATTTATTGAGTAAGTGCCACCTGCTCACACTAAATAAAGGGTAAAGTGGGCATGGATGGGAAGAAAAGCCAGCTCAACAATTGCAATAATCTCATTATCCCTTCTGAATTGCATAACGGAGATACGGAGAAGGTGGACAAAGACTTTAAAAAAGGAAAAGACTTGAAATAATAAGCAAAAGAAGAAAGAACTTTGAAATCTAAGAACAAGGAAAATAGAAAAGGAAATACAGGATGGGTAAGAGAAAAAGAGATTTGCATTAGTAGCAGATAAGAGAAAATACAGGAAATTTACTTTTAATGGTGGAGATAACACAGAGGAAGAAGAACTGAAGGAAAAAAATAGAAGAAAACAAACAAACAGGAAGGATCTGAGAATACATTTAGTATTACATTAGTAAATAATATGAGGAAAACCTCTGTAACTTAATAGAAGCCAGTATCCCCTGACCCAGGCTGTCTCAAATCTGAAAAAATACGTCTTTTACACAGACTATCTTTTCAGCTAGTAAATGCTCACCCAGGCTAAAGCAGTTGATGTTCTCCTACAGTGCAAATGGCATCTGAGCAGAGTTTTGACTCACTAATACCCCAACTTACATTTGGACCACCATGAAATCATGTTTTTAAAAACACCAAATGCAGATAAGTGCTTATGGAAAGTCTGAGATGGGAGTGGGCTAGAAGAGGCAGGTTGGATACCTGACCTTCGCCTACAGGTAAAAACATATCTGTAATCAGTTTTCTTTACCTTCAACTGCAGTTCTTCAGTACTATGAGATTACTTCTAAAAAACTTCCTATGTCTTTAAGAAGGAGACCTCTGTACTGCAGTGATGATATTTAGGTTCTGCCCAGCAAGGCATGTAAGGAATATTGTGGTTTTGAGTTTATTATCAGTGATTACTCCACAGGTTACACAGACAGCTGGCTCTGGCAAGTCCACATCAGATGTGTGAGGATCCACCCACATAACTAAACATGTATAAAGCTCCTGCTCTATGACTCACACAGATTTACTTACCATAATACTGAGCTGAGGAAAACATGCAGCAGGACTTGATGAATGCTTGTCTTTGTATTCCGCAGAAATTTGCCTGAATAAATATTTTATTTAGTTTAAATAAAAATATCTTAAAATGTTTTCTCTACTGTTCTGTTCAAATGATATGTGGTCCATAAAATGCTAACTGAATTCACATCTGGCTAAGCTCAACATTTGTCTTCTTGTTCTTCATTTTATTTTTTCTTTAAGGGATTTTGAGTGTTAAGGATGATAAAGTGCTGACATTTATGGGAACATTCCATTATTATAGTTTGTATTTGATAAAAGTATATGATTGAACTTTACAAATAAAATCCCTTCATGCTTCAGCAACTCTAGTTTAAAATAGGAAGTCTAACATACTATTTTCTATTTTTTTTTTTTTCTTTTGAGTAAAAGAAATTATATAAAATCCCAGCTCAAGATATTCGTCATCTGGGTAGCAAGCAGAGAATAACAAATAAGATAGGATCCTGGTATGAGAATACAGAAGTGAGTATTTTTAAAGCACAAGTTGATGTTACATTAACTATTTCTCATCTGTTGGCAATGATTGCTGCACGTCAGCTTTGCCTAAATAAAGGACAATTATTCCTCATGCTTTCTGTTTATGGTAACTGTCATGAGAACATTAACAGTACAGAATGTGTATCTTTGAATTTGGAAATGTACCTTTTGGAGGACAATGTAAGTAAAATCGTTGCAAATGTAAAAGTGTAAAAGAATCACTATGCTGTTTTCTCTTGCTGCTTGGGGGAATTCCAAGAATTAATCCAACTAGACAATAGGATGGGGTTGATATGGTTGTTGTTGATATGCCTAATGATTTTTGAGGAAGATGGAATTCCTTAACCTAAAGTTAACAGTGAGCTTCCAAGTAGCTGGGAGAGTTCTGAAAGTTATTGGAGCTTTCATATTTTAAAAATGGCTCTCTCAATGCAGTCTGTATGTTGCTTATTGTAGTCTGGTTTTCTTGCCTCTTGAGTGTGGTTCCAAATACTCCTTAGATGTGGAATTTACTGTTGATTGGGGTTCAAGATCTGATGGGATAGGAACACACAATGCAATTCAGCTAAACCTCTCTCTCCTTACTGAGGGATAGACACAAAACCCCAAATATTACTCAGAGTCTTATTTAGTTAAAATACTGGAGTTTGACCTGGTCTTAGTGTCTCTCTCTTGAGGAAGACATAAGAATATAACCTCCTGAGCATCTGAAAAAATGGATTCATTTTGAGAGAGCAAATACATTTGAAGTTGGAATTGGATTTATGCTGCAGCTCCTCTGTGTGTTGTTGCATTGGCAAATTGTGTTTAATTATGAAGAGTCATAAATCTGTAGATTTATGTCTACAGATAGAGTCATAAGATCTGTAGATTTCTGATCCTTTACAGAAAATGGACCTTCTGAGTCTAAAAGGAATTCCTACTACAGCAGAGTGCCTTTTAAAAAAAGGCATCCTTCAATCCCACCCCCACCAATGATAGCTCTATATTTGCATGATACAGAGTTTATTAAGAAATATACTCCACAATTCCTAGAATCAGGGAAAGGCAAGAATAGTTCATTTTGCAAATAGCCACATAGGGCTTCCAGTCATGTTTTCAGGCAATGCTTCTGGTAACTACCAAAGAATAAGTTAGTAGTATAAGAAAGTAAGACAGCACTTGTCATTCCTTGTGTTCTAGATCATAATTTTCACCATTTGTTGTGCTTCAAGTAAGTGATTTTCTGTGCTTTTTACTCTCCAGGTCAGTGGAAGACGTTTTGAGTGGGGAAGGCAGTTTTTAAACAAATGCTTTCTTTAGTGTAGAGAAAGAATGATGACTTCTGAGACAGAGCAGCTTGCAGTAAGTAATCTCCATTATATGTTGTAATAGGGGGGAAATGGCCCTGAGGTGGTTATGTGTGAATACTGACAGTCTGGGAACATTATCTCACTGCAAGGTGGGAATTGCAAGCGCAGGAATCAGATCTTGCATAAGCAGATCTTGCTTGTGACTTCCACAAAGATGAGCTACACAGTGAATCAAAGTGGCAACATGACAAGTGCTTTACTTCAATTTAGCTTTACCACAGAATTCAGTAAAATAAGGTAGGATATGAAAAGTACAGATATTCCACTAATGTCAGTAATAGGATGATTTCCTTCCAGATATGTACATAGAGATAGAGGTATACAGGTACTTCTATATGCAGATGATTCACTCTGGAATGACTGCCCGGATAAATAAAGGCAACCTGCTGACACAATCTCTTTAGAATGCTGCCATTGCAAGAGTCATCTTCTTCTTTCAGATTGAAAAGGCTCCATTACACATCTTGATTTGTGATGGAGAATGATTACCAGTGATTAGACTGGTGTCAGAGAGCAAGGCTTCTTTGGATTGCCAGAGAGATAAAGAGATATTAAAGACCTACAGGATGTTTCTAGAGGAGAATAGAAAGCAGGGATTGTTCTAGCTGAGTTGCTAAATTTTGTTCTAAGTCCTGTAGAGAGAGCACGGCCTGAAGACCTTGTGCCCCAACTTACACTGGTGTAAATATACTGACACAAATAGAATTGCAAATCAGAAATTTGCCTAAAAAGCCATTAAAAATATGACTCATGGGAGCCATGTCAATATACCTGTTTATAAGATAATATATTTTATATTTTAGACTTACATTGAAAGTCTTCTACTGTTTGAATTTTGTGCAGCTTGAGAAATTAACAAAACAACAGTCCTAGGTTGTAAGTATCTCTGCTCAATTTTAATTTAAAAGTTATGATTTTTAGTACAAATATATATATAATACACGTTAATTATAAAATATGTAATAGTAAAAATTAGTGTGTTAGTGGCTTCCTCAAAAAAGTGTACTTTCCTGAAACAGAACTTTTTCCAGAGCTCTTGTATATCCTATAAATATATTTCCACTGCTTAATCACTAATTTGCAAGCCTGATTTTGTATTGGTTTGGAATTCAGCATTTTCCCTCAGCTAAGATCAACTCTGAACACAGAATCCCAATGGAATAAAATCATTATTCAAAAAACTTTAAAAAGCAGGGGAAGCCCTCTGCCATTTACATCAAATGACGGCAATTGAACCATTAAATAAAAGCAAGAAGATGAAAAAATAGAGTGATTGATTCAGTGCATCTTTCAAGCTTTGAGATGGTGAGTTTGTTAACGAGAGTGGCAGAGAAAGAACAGAATTTTCATACCAACCGTTTTAGAATTTATAATTTTTAGAAAGTCTTGACATAACAATTTTGCAAGTCAGATTTCATTTCATGATGGCTCTGGGAAAAAGTCCCCTTGAACAGTTATATACACTTCTTATCATCATAAGGTTTCAACATATGGTTTCATTTGCCAATATCTAACCAAAGGATGAAACAAGAGATGGGCTCAGGTAGCAGGGAAAATAAATGTGAATGCTTTGGTTTCAGGGTGCTCAAATCAAGATACCTTAGAAGAAAACTTCAGTCTCTGAGTAGCTTGTGCTCCTTATCTTCATGGATCACCCAAGAATTTGTATTTCTTCATTTTATCAACTTTAGTAAAAAATGTGATTCATACTTTCCCAATCCAGTATTTAAACAGATAGATAAGTAGATAGATAGAAAGACAGATAGATAAGTAGATATACATAGCTTGTGTTTATGCTTCTTGTACATCCAACCATAGTTAAAATTCTATTTATGAGATGCAGGTAGAAGTAATTCCTCTTTTGGTGGCTACAGTATGCAATTTATTTCAGAAATTCTGTTCATCTTTGGAATTACTCTTTTTGCTCATATGTCATACAGTCAAGATATATTTAACATCCTTACTATAAATAGTCCTATGGGGATGAGGATGTATCTTCTAAATTAGTAGAGTTTCAAGCACTCACAAAGTTACAAAAACATATCTCCTGTTTATTTTTTCAACTTGTTTTATGAATCACAGTGATGTTTTTTTCTGTACCATAGTGAGAAAAAATAGCAAAGAACAAAGAATCAAAGTTATAGTCAGATTAATAAAGTGACACTATGTAACTTTTTGCCTATGACTAAAGGTAGGTCAAATTTACTTGTTGTTTATTTAGCCAGTTTCATTTCTCAGGTCACAGTAAAATGATACCAGAATCTTTACAACTGCTCTCCAAAGCATTTCCCACTATCCAGCAAAAGGATAGTTATTTGACCAATCTTTCATCAAAACAGACCTACAGCACTTTGTTTACATTACCAGCCACAGGGACTCTAACAACAGCCTTTGAAAAAGACATGTTGTTATGTAGGTTCAATGCATTTGGTCTTCCTTATCAAAAAAATAACGCTTTTTATAGTTGCAAGGACTGTATGTGCAGATTAAAAAGATTTTGCGATATGGAATAATTTGTGCCAAGTTTTAACTTTTCTTGAAACAGTTCTAATCTGGTGGGAACTTCCTCTAACTTGTAAATAGCCTTTGAAAATAGTTAGCATTCTTTGGCAAAGAGACAAAAACAGAATAGCTTGGGCTAGGTTTTCAAAGCATGTGTACATTTTTGTATGCTGTCTCTGTTTAAGAAATTCAAATACATGATTTTGATGACTCATCACAAAACCAAGGAGAGGAATGGATGCTTGCCTCATGTTTTTAGGATTAGCACCTAGGAAAGTTATATACCCTATTAGCTTTGTTAAGGATAAAACCACTGAGAAGTATGACACTTGTCATCTGAGGTTTTTACTTGCTGTTTGCAGGAGCACAACAGTATAGCAGAGTACTATATTGACAGAGACGTTGATAATTGTCTCAGATGTTTTATTTAAACCTACCCAAACTGGAAAATTTGCTACTTTCTACTGAAATTTAAGCTACTTTGATCCCATAAACCTGATACTTTACTACATGATTTTTCTAACTGCAGTGATGGTAACTTTTATATCTAATACATGAGAAGCCTGGATTGTTTTATTTGATTGCACTTAATTCAGAAAATAAAGTAGTCATTAATTCATTCAAGCCAATAAACATCTAATTTTACTAACTGGAAACATAAGTCAGATTTAAGAAAGTCTTTCATATTAAAAAAATTAAAATAAACTGAATGAAGTGAAACATTTGTGTTTACGTTCAAAATATTGAATAATAGTAGAAACCACCACCAAGCTGAATTATGGACTGGAGTTTGTATGAGAGATCCTTCTAAAACCATTTATAAATGGTTACAGAACTCTTGGAAAAATACATATTCATAGACCCACTTTGATGCTAGACTCTTTTCTAATCTGACTGAAATGACAAGAAAATTTCTACAACTGATGAATTAATTTCTATTAATGAGTCTCCAAGGTCCACATTAAAACTGCAAGTCATAAAATAAATGCAACATCCTTCCTTTCTCAGTGAAGGATTTTCAAGATCTTTCATGATCTAGAAAGTAAAGTACCTAGATTAAGGTAGGAATACTGTAGGATATGCATCATGCATCTCTGTAAAATGCAGTTAGGGATGTGACTTGAACATTTTATCCACCTATGCTGCTCTTTTTTGAATTTCAATAATAAGCAAAGTCTGAAGCAGAAATAAAGGTGTCCATCAGTTTACAACAAAACTCTTGAAGAACCTAAGTGACTTACATTAGCTAATTATTTAAACTTTCTCAGATGTGAGGTTCAATGGCAGTAAGCCAATGTAGTTCTGACGAAACCAGCAGAGCAATGCTGGTCTATGCTGGTAGAACTCAAACTCCACTGGGGGGTTTGAACATGGAGAGAATGAATTTATATAATGTATATTCAAATCAGACTTGCAAAGCCCACTGCTTTTATAGTGCTGTTTCCATAATTTCCAATTTCTTTTGAGATGTGTGATTCAACTGTGAAAATTAATTTTAGAGTCAAAGTTGGCATAAACAGCTGACAAGTCTATTTTAAAAGTTTCATTTGATAAAATGGCTTTAGTAAACTCGATATGAAAGGAGCACATAAAAAGTTGTTGTTTGAGAGGCCTTGTGATCCTTTCCCTGATAAAATCAACTTTGTTTTAACAAGTAAGAGTTGAGAGAGTGTAAATGGGACATAAGCATGTTTTGGAAAGAAGTAATTCACACTGGCATTTCTCTGTGTGCCTTTTGAGGGTGGATCAGCTCACACTGCAAGCTATGAAGTCACAGCCACTCTGGGCACTCAGCTCCCTTTCTCTTCACTATGTTATGACTCTGCCAGTTACGTTGCTCTGGGCAGGGGCCCAAAGCTTGTAGTTCCCTCTCTATGATCATGTGTTCCTACTACCAGGTTGGAAAAAGATGCATGTAAATGCTAAACAAGTTGCAGATGGTAGTTGAATTGGAATAAACTGAGCTCACTGTACAGGAGGACATGAGCTGAAACACATAACCACCAAAGAGGAAAAAAAGGCATAATTCAAAAGGAAAATAACTACTCTACAGCAGAAAAATGTAAAAAAATCCTCCATTTGCTTTTTGATTTCTGGGAAAGCTTGGGCAGGGGCCATTTCAGTTTTGGCAGAACGGATCCTGCTTGACAAAATCATCAGAGAGCAAAGAAGAATTTTCCTGACCTCCCACTCAATGAGAGGCCCCATAGCCACAGAAATCTACGGTTTGCATTGCAACGGAACATTGCACAAGGCACTGAATGGTGCAAAAAAATCATCCTTCTGGAGAGAGGAAAACATTTCGTAATGGTCTGTCTGCAACATTTGGTTAACCCTTCTTCTCTGAAGAATGAAATGTAGAAACCTGATACTCTAAATCTAGAAAAAAATATTTTAAAGGCTTTTTTTAAAAGAGAAGTTGTATTTTATTTCTAGGTTTATGTGCTCATAACTCCATTTTGCAAATCCCTCAGTCATTGCTGTTGAAAATCCAGCTAATAAATTAGAAGCATATCAAAAATAGGGAGGAATTTAACTTACAAATCATAGTGCTTTGGGCTTTAACCTTCAAGAAAAATTATATCCACCACAAGAAGACATTTACTTAGTTATTGACTCTTCCGTGTTTTAAAATCATGGTTCAAACCTTTTAAAACCCCTTGGAAAGATAAACCCAAGAATAGATCAAACTGAAAGGAAAAAAGTGTGAGGGCAGCTATGAATCTGACTGAAGCTGCTTTGTTTGCTTCAAGATTGTTTTTCTGTGTCTATATTCTGCCTGTGAAGGATAGAGGAAGAGTTGTGTCGCTGACAAGCTCATTCTTTTATTTTTTTATTAAATTCTAACATTATTGCTTATCTTACTTTTTTTTTTCCTTTTTGCTTCTATGGAGATATATGTACTAAAATATTGAGAAACTTCCATGTGAATGCATATACTGATTTTCACTGAAAAACATTTATGTGTTTGTTCCAGTCTCTATAAATCAGTGTGTGGTCTATTAGGCTGTGTCTTACTCCTTTTTCTCTCTTCAGACAAAAGAGTTTTAGGATTCATTGTAAGATTCTACACCTAAATTTGGACAATAAACTCTGCACTAATGTGTAGCTTACAGTTGGTACACAGTAGACTACACAATTTTTGTCAGCTTAGTAGACAGAGGTTAAGAACACCTGTATGTAGTGGTCACTTACTTAGAACATATTTTTAGTTCTCTTCTGCACTTACCTGAAGTATCTTCAAATACAACTGGAAGTTTGTACAACCTATATGGAAGTATGTAACTATATAAAGACATCTACTTTATAAACAGAGGTAGTGAGGCAGGTAGGGTGAGATTTTTCAATGTGATGCCACTTCATTTCAAACTTTAGACCCTGGGGGCCTTGCTGTTCATAGGTTCACACAAGGAAAGCTTTCATTAATTTACAGAGCCTTTGTGTTCAGTACATTTAAGCATCTGTCCTCTTAGTTGCTCCTAGAAACCAAAGCATTCAAAACCAAGAGCTGTAGGTCTCTGCACATTAAGTTATAAGCAACATATATTACTGTCAATTACACCAGCCTCTTATAGCACTAACATCAATTTTAATCTGTGTCCGTCATCCTCACACCTGATCTGTTCCTTTCCAAATCCTCCAGCTGATCCTCTGCCCCTTCAAATTTCTTCATAAACCTGACACAAAATTGTGTTCAGTTTACATCAACATCTTTTTCCTAATGGTAGTATTAATCCACTCTCTGGTTACAAGAAGATTCTTAATGATGTTTCCTTTCTAGAAAAAGATAACTTTTAGGCAGACAGCCAGGCTCCTAGCTCATGTCTCCCTCTCATGCTCCTTTTTCACATGGAAAAGCAAGTAGCTCTTGCCTTTTTGCCTGCAACAGTTGCTGACTGACAGAATAGTTCCTGGAGGCCAGGGGCATTTGAGCACACTGACTTGGAACTGGATTGACTTCAGCCAGCTTGGAGAGGAGGGAGCCACAAAAGCTTTAATGCTCTCACTTCCATTTTCAAGTCCTTTGCCAAGGGCAGCTCATTTTGTCTGGGGAATCTAGCCACAGGAATCTGAAATCTATTTAAAGATGTACATTCTTGAAAGGATAGTGGTCTAAATCTGATTTTAACTCAAGCACAATTTGAAGTTTGACTTAACCAGGGTCCAAAGCCATAGAGTTTTAGATTCCACAAAAAATCCAAGCATTACTACCTGCTATGATGGGGTGAACAAAGTGTTTTGTTTGAGAGTATAAATGTATTAATTCTGCTGCTTTTGATTCAAAAAGAGTTTGCAGGTAGTTGCTGTTCCTGGAATTAATCTTCCTTGGGTTTGTTTAGAGGCCAGACTGGGAACTTTAGGAAGAAATCCTCACATCTATAGCCTTCCTTTCTAGTCTCTGGGGTATTTCCTTTTCCCCTTTTTCAAGTGGGAAAAGATCAGGAAATTTTGTTCCACTTAGAAGAAACTATCTCAACTCGTAAGCTTAGGCTGATAACCCTAAAACACCAAAATCGTACCTGAAGTGTTGAAGTGCCCTCAGTTTTAATTCTAGCCAAACAATTGTAATGTTTTTCTGAGCTACTTTGATAACTAATTTTTATCATATGATTATATAAACAAAATTTTAAACCCTACAAAGTTTACAACTTTTCTGCAGTTAAATTGTTTGAATAATATGATAGGACAAACTCTTTGCCACTAGAATTATGCATGTAATGAGTCTCAATGGGATTAATCCTGACAAATACAAGATTATATTTTGTTATGTTTATTAGCCCTGTTTGTATTGCTTAACAATTTGAAGTATGCAAAATACTGATTATTCTTCATATATGTCTTTCCAGATTTAAAGAAGATAATTATATTGTTAAATTAACTTATCTTTTTGGTTTTAATCATTCCTAAAATCCTATTTTTGCCCTCAAATCATTTGCATTTCAATGAAAGCAAATATTAAATCAGAAAATTCACTTTAGTTTATAAATAAATGTAATGTCACTTCCCTGTCAGAACCAATACCAAAATAACTGTGTGCATTGCTTAATTTCAGTGCTTCACTTTGAAAAAAAAAAAAATCTGCAATAAATCTGTTCCCAAAAATTAAGTAACATGGTCTTTCCTGACTGTATTTCATCAGTTCTCAGAGTGTTACAGAGACACAGGCTTTTTGATTAAATGCCGAGGCTGGTGGAATTCAAACACTCTGGGTAATGTAACAAAACAAAGAGCAGTAAAACACTTATGACTGGCAGTAGCATTAGCACAGATTTTTATATAGAAAGGGAACATAAAGCCAATATCCTTTGCAACTGACAAACTAACACCAATTGTTTGAGGGATTTTAGGTAATTATGGAGATTTTTACAAGTCCAAATAGATTTCCGGTGCAAGATATCTGGGGAAAGCTTCTTGAAATTTACATCATCAGGGTTTTTTGATGAGCCAGCTGGCTACCAATTTCTTTCTCCTTGGAGGGTAAGCCCGTAAAGTAACCACACTTAGATGAAAACCTTCCACCGAGGTTATTTAAGGGAAAATGTTACAAAATTGCAAATGGCTATGGCTTGCTCGTCTTTAATTTTCATCTCCTTAGTTTCTCTAATCAGTCTTTCTCTTCGTACTAAAATGACCTCACTAGGTCACTGCATAAATTTGGCTGTACTGGATTAGAAAAGTCTTTCAGAGTGATTGGCTTCAGTGGTCATTATCTTCAAAGTCTGAACTCCTCTCTCAGCAGCCCCACCTACCTAATGTGACCATGCACAAGGGTAACAGAAGAGTGATGCAGAAACTGCACCTACCTCACTGATGTCCTACAACCTATTTTTCCCCTGCCTAGAAAGCCCGCAATTATTTTTCCTCAGTTTCATAGACAACAAGAAATTCTGGCCTATAATGGCCCAAATAACTTAATATGCAAAGTGATTTCTTCAATGACTATAGTAGATCAAGCAGAAGAGAGATGTTGCTTTGGCATACAACAATTTTATAGAACAAATTAAAATGCACAGGCTAAGATAAAAAAATCTCTAAGATCTAAAGGTTGTTTGAAACCACTGCACATAATGAAAAGCTCTTATATAGTCAGTTCTTGAATGCAGTAAGGATTCCTTCAGTGTCCTTAGCACTCCAAATTTCTTGAGCTATTTTACACAAATTCAGGAAATTTGTTTGAATCCCAGTGTAAGCAGTGCACTTGCTATAAATACTAAAATGGAATAAGCCATTTCTGGATTGTTCAAAGTTCACCAACACAGAAACACCAGCTGAACAATATTGGTAATGGAATGTGTAGAGTCTATCTTACATTTTTCCCAAAGTAAAATAAAGAACGCAAAGCCAAACAGGATTACTCTCAGTCCTCTCTACTGCAATCAATCAACCACTCAAAATCAAGTACCATTTCCAATGGATATTTCATAGAAGAAAATTAGTTTTAAGGAGAAACATGACTTGCAACATTGCCAAGTTAATGCACTGTTCCAGGACACAGCCATGTGC
Source organism: Corvus hawaiiensis (assembly GCF_020740725.1). Classification (NCBI taxonomy): domain Eukaryota; kingdom Metazoa; phylum Chordata; class Aves; order Passeriformes; family Corvidae; genus Corvus; species Corvus hawaiiensis. The sequence continues at coordinate 23,930,873 of NC_063219.1, read as the reverse complement.
TGTGGGGTCTCACGTAAAACAGGAAATATTTGGCTACAGTTTCAGCCTTAGGCCATGATCCAGAAATCTGATCCATGTGTGTACACTACACAGGCTGGAACTTCAGCACCAGTTGGATTCAGTTGCATCAGACTTCTGCACCCTTTAAGAGAAGACATGGGAGCAGGTGGTGGAATGTGGGTGGGGGAATGAGGGAGGAAAGGTACTTTTGAGGAGTGATGAGCATCGAGGAGATTGCACAGCAGATGGGTTGAAATGCTTCAATAGAGGTTAAGGGCTCTATAAAGGGGTTCTTTCACTTTCTCATCATACCCTGAACCACGATTCCCTCAAATTTATTGAGTTCTCTGAGATATGAGATCCCACCTCAGACTTCTTATGCCATGTAGTTCCCACTCTCCATCCCTGAAGCGACGTTTACTTTCCTTACTTCATTTTTTAAATTTTATACAGGAATGGGCTGTACTAGACCTTGACTTATTTCTATCCTCACTGAAAATTTCTTACCCTCACACCAGCAGCAATGACAGAAGGGCTATGCAAACAGAAAATGGAGACCATTTCTCCAGGTACTAGTAAATCCAAGAGTCTGGGGTGCCAGAGCTGTTTCCAATTACTCCAATAGAAGTATCAGCTACTTTCTAGCCCTATTAGCATACTGTTTAGAGGACTCCAAGATTTTGAGCCTTTCCCTGATGTACTTTTCAGGAGACAATTATATGAACTTGTATAAGACAACTGATCCACAAGTGTAAAAGTTCTTTACATCCATATTACCTTTGATAAAACTGCAATAGTGCAGCAGAAATTAATGAATCCAAAAAAGGTCAAATGGCTACCCCAAATGCTTCTCTTCAATAAACTAAAACATGAAAATACAGATAAAAGCTAACACCAAGTGACCAATTCATAAAAACCCAGAATAACTACAAGAATACAGGGAAAAAAACCCATTGTGTTTTCCATCAATATCTTTAAAATTCTGCTAATACATGTTGCAACACTTGCCCATAATTTGGCTAAAGGAGATGGCTTTTGGTATTCACCTCTGCTCTATTTGGGACTTGTAAAGCATTCCTGTGCCTAAGTTCTAGATCCAAGTTCCTCAGTGACCCAACCTAACAGTACTTCAGACTCATAATACAGAGGATGTATTTCACTTTGCACAAAAACCCACACCCACTTATTCAAAATGCAGAAGCAGAAAGGAGACATTTTTTTACAACGTAGTGTGAGGAACAGCTGGAGAATTTGTCCAGAAAATAAAAATCCCAGTTCTTCTTTAGCCTGAGGAGGTTCAAATTATAGTTTTGATCTTCTGAAAGTGCCTAAACTCTTAGGCTACAAATGTTTAACAGATACAGAGTATTCTGTGGCCCTCCTCTTGAAGCTGAGTTGACATATATAAAGGAACACTGAATTTTGGGGTCAAAAGCAGAAAAAGAAAGGTAGCCAAACCGGCCAAGTGGGTTGATTGCTCCCACCTGTTTAAGCTACAGGGTATTAAGAAAGCCAAGTCAGCTAACCCCAGTTAGACTAGAAAGTACACATAGGTAAAAACACAGACGAGGAGTTATGTTTGAGGAGGATGTCTGTAGAGTGTCCTTTTTACACCGTCCAGGGAGTGTAACTGACCTATGGCAGTTCTTCTGTTTCTTCTGATACTGGGGATGTTGAATGTAGTCACATGAAGTTAACCCTCTGTTTGTTACTGAACAGATGATATTATCCCTGAATTCTGTCCCAAAATAACTTTTTGTTTTTGTTTTGTTAATGTACTTTCAGTGCTCTGGATCTTCACTTTCTCATGGTGCCATACAAGTGCCACTGTGAGGAACTGCCAAGAAAACTAATAAGATAATCTGTCTAACAAAGCCAGGCATTTCTTAGTTCAACTTCAGTGAAGAAACAACTTGCCACACCAGCAGCTGAACCATGCTGTGTCAACAAGACGGAATGTAACTTATTTCATGCTACAATGTGCATTAGAACAGAAATCAAGGCGTGATTACTGCTTGATGTGTGGGTTTGTTCAGGCATAAGAACAGCAGCTTGAGAGTGTGCCATGATGGAAAACATCTGGCCCGTTTGGGCCTTCACTTGCACAATCAACCTGGATATGTCCATGGACAATAAGCCAGCTGGTCATTCCTTTCATAATCACCAGCTTAATATCTACTGATATTCATTTAGGAAAACAGTTAAATCTGAGAAGCTATCCTCAAGAAATTTCACTGCCTTTTTCTGAATCTAACAAATCTAACAAATCACAAAAGTAACACTTTTTGCTGTCAGACATGCCATGGTGATGCCTTGGGCACAGGGTTTTTCTGAGCCAGAAGGAAGAGGATACTCTGCAACAAAAGGAAGAGAGGAGTTTGTACAGGTTTTGATTCATTTTCTCTCCAATACTGCCACATAATTTATAGGATAACCACAGGCAAGAAATTTTGATAGGTTTTTTGACTGAAGGAGACAGCTCCATGCAGGAATAAAACAGAAGAACAAAGTCTGTAGCAAACAACAAAATTAATTTTGAAGGAAAGGCGTAGTGTCCCACTCCTAGACTCAGAACAGAGAAGGAGTACCTAATAGCTGGGCACTTGGCTATTTTTTTCTTTATTTTCTTTTAAATTGTAGTTTAACATTCTTCCAAAATATTTTCTTTCTCTTCTTGAGTGACAAATCAAAATTAACAAAAAATAGGTAGATAAGAAGAGAACATATATATATTCTTCTGCAATATTTAGCAATTTTATGAGAATACAATCAGGTTCCTAACTCTCTGTAACTGTGTTTCTCATCACAGCACAGATTTCTACCACATTTACTACTTATTACGTCAAATTATTTATTGAAAAAGAGACCTAATAAAGCTTTGATCATATGCCCATGCTGTTATTTATAGTTAAAAGGTTTCCCTATTAGTAAAAGTTAGTGTACACATTTTACACATATTTTGAATACTATGTTTGGTCTGACATGACTTTTAAAAATACAAAGTAGGGGTAAAAATAACTAGTGATACTGTTACATCTGAGATCCACAAACTGAAGCACCCCCATCAGAGGGAGCCAAGAGAGGAGACAATAATTTATCCAACTGCACTGAAATAAAGCAGATGTGTTTCCAGTCAGTAATGTTGTAACTTAATGTAACTTTTGGCATGACATCTGAAGTGCCAGTGTGCTGTGTTCTGCTTCACAGCCACCCTCACACCACTAGATACCAAAGTGGATTCTGAGAGAATTTTCATGCTTTATTTTGCTGTCTGCTTTCCTTCCCTCATCATCATACCTTCCCTCTCTCTTCTCCAAAAGGAAGTCTTAGAATCAAAAGATAAACAAACTGTTACACCAATCACTACATTACAAAAATAAAGAAGCACTAAGAAGGATTTTGTAGCAAAAAGTTGTAATGATATGAAGAGAAGGCAAGATCATCCTGCTTCACTTTCTTCATGGGAAAGTGGGGATTAGTAACAACAATGATGAAGATGCAGAAAAAGAAGAAACCCCATAAAAATCCTTTCTAGAATTCCTACCAGCTGATAACACCAGTAGTTGCCTTACCAATGACATTGGTAACAACATATGAGGACTTAAAAGGAAAGTTCATAAAATAGTTCTATCTTTCTGTTAAGTAAGCTCAATTGTTCAGAAATAGTTCTCAGAATCCTCTGGTAAAGCTGCAGTCCTGTTTTAAAAAAAACAACCTTCCAAGGAAAAACTTGCAAACACACTTTCAGTGGTTATAAGATGGAAGTTTTACTTCCAAGGGTCTGAGCCCTTAGGAAACACAAGAGAGTGTTTTAAACCAAACTTGATGCACACAGTTTCTTTGGAGTGAAGAGAAAGAGGTTCTTCCACTAGGCAATTCAAGCACTTATATGAAGTATTTGCCATGGATCTGCACTGAAAGAAAGCCATTTCTTCATTAATTATATAGGAAGCATTAATTATACAGCCAGCTAATCAAGCTGGGTGAAATTAGGACCTTTAATTCAGTAAGCTGAACATTCTGTCATGTTTTCTGCAAGCTGCTGGTGCTTATGCTTTTCAATGTGTCTTAACCACTTTTTTGAAATGTATTTAAACTTTTATGTAATTCAACATTACTGAAACCTTATCACTAACATTTTCTATACATGGAATGTGGTTATGTGACAAAGATTTTGCTGGAAATATTTTAGAAGAATTAACTCGTGAATTTTGTAAGAGAGCTCTCCTTTACAGGCACAGATAGTTAAATGTATTTGTACAGATCACTAAGACTTTGGAATGCATTAGTATTCCTCCAAAGCAAAACATTTTCTGCCTTCCTATCTTCGGAGTCTGCTGTGTACTTCAGCGTTTTGCAACTATTTCTTAGAAATAGTAAAAGATTATTGCTAAAGAGGTGCAGTAGATTATTTGTAAGAAAATAAGTTTCTAGGTTCCATTTCTTTACTTCCAAGGTGTGCCAATAGCAACAAAAAAGGGAGCAATGTATTGCCTTACTGGAAAGAACAAAAATACATGCAAAATTCAAGAAACCACAAATTCAAGCCCTTATGCCACATAAGTCCTGATCATTATCTCACTGAAAGCTGTGGAACTTCTACTACTGATTTAACTGAAACCCGGTTGCAGACCTAAATGATAATGTATCTTAAATGTAATTATTTTCTACTTCATGATAATATGAATAATTATAAAATACCCTAGAAATCTGAGGGAAAGTAGCCAAAGTCTAATATTAGGTCCTTTCTTGAGCAACATATTGTACCTATTGGCTGCAGAGGCACAACCAATGGAAGTGAGAATTGTGAAATCGAGCAATGTATGGGGAAAAGAAGATGCAGGTACAGTTTCTAATTCATTATAAGCAATGGTCTGCTGCATTGTGCTTTCCACCAGTTATTGGAGAGTGAAAGAAGTTAAAAAGAGTAGGCCTGTATAATTTGGAAATAGAGAAATAACACTATAGAAATAACTAGGATACTTGGGAGCTTGGCACTGAACCAAAAAACGCTTCTACTAAATGAACAACTAAATCAGACATTATCACCAAAAGAACTGTCTGCATGCACACTCATCTATAAACTTTGGCAACGCCCTCATTTTTTTTAAGTTCCTGGCCAAAACTTACAATGACAATATTTAATGCATAGTTAAAAGTTAATCAATGTAACAATACTTACAGGAGTCTACAAAAAGCTTAAAACTGTAGAACTGGCAAGGATGGATTGTTGACTTATTGATTGTGGAACTTAGTGCTCTGGAGAGATTTAGCCAATGCTGTCCCACAAGAAGTCCTTTGAGCTCAGCAGTAGATGAAAGCAAGATTGTTACCCATCAAACTGTATAGGTTCCAGCTGTTGGAAATGCCTCCTCAGGGGCTGGAACCCTGGGGTGGACAGAAAAATTACTCAAAAAAAACGGCTCCAAAATGATGGAATTTTCATTCTGCTCTTGAGCTGGGACTGGGAGACTAGGCATGGGAGTAAGAAAAATCCAAGCTAAATCCTGCAGATAGAAGGGCTGTCTGTGAGAGTGATCATGAAGAAGAGCTGTTTAAAGGGATGCTCTTCAGTTAAGGACCAAGACGAAGATATACTACAAGAGGAAAACAAGGGAAGCTTAAAATGTAGGGGAAAACTGAAGAGGATTCATTTGGCTTGAGGAGTCCTGTTTCTGAAGACAGAAGAGAGTCTCTGTTGAGACTTTTTGAGAGCAGACAACAGGACAAGTTCTTTAGTTATGTCTACTGTTCACTTGCCTTCTTAATTCAAGAAAGACTGGAATTTAATTGTTTGCTTGAAAACCCAAGTAGACAAAGGTGTATGCCTCCCCAGCAATACAAATGCAAAGTCAGGGTTTGGGCTAATTGTCTGGATTAACTTGGTAAAAGTCTGGAAAGTCCTGCTCTTCCTAAATCAGATTTTAGAAAGTACATGGATATAGGTAGGGTTTTTTACTCTTTTTCTTCATCACCTTCTCAGAAACCTATCTAAATGATGGCAACAAAGACCTACTAGAGAATATGATATGAAGACACTTTAATATCAAAGCATCCAATTTATTTTCAAATACACTATAAACGATTGAACATTCTAATTCTATCTAACAGTTTGAGATACACAGATATAGACACACAAATTAAAAAATATTTCTTATCTAGAAGTGACTGAAAAACAAAGATATTTTATTCAAAGTGTCTTGTTGGGGTCCCTTCCCCCCTGCCATGGGGTCCTGGGAGAGGGGCCCTGAGGGGAGGCACGGCATTTCCCTGCCCCTGCTCAGCCTCGTTCCCCATTGGTTGTTTTGTGTTCCCCTGCACAGGCAAGGACCCTCGGGTCCGTGATTGCCTCAGTTCCTCAGCAGATCCCGGCCATGCGGCTGGAGAAATAAACATGTCTGAAACATCTATCAAGAATCCGTCCATATATACTTCTTTCCACGAGCCTCGTTGTCTGATACACGTGTTGCAGTATCCCCACTGTAACAGTGTCTTACCTTTCACAAAGCATATTCACTTTTTTTTCTTTTTTTATGAACTCTTATTGTAGGATGCTGATAAATTGTGAAAAAAGAAGAATCTTAACAAGGAAATATTTCCTATATCAAATGTACTTACTCCAAAATAATTGGTTTTATTTTAGACGTAATTTTTTAAAGTCAAAATCAGTATGTCTAATAGGTCTTCTGGGAATTCTTGAGAATTACTTTACTTTTTCAGATGTTTTCAAGCTATATGTTCCCCTGTATGAGGGAGTATATATTAATCTTCACTCATATCCTGTTAAGTAAAACAATGTGTGAGTAAGAGTTATGACTACGTTCTCTGCTCACATCACTGATTCATACAGAGAAGTTGCTCTACTGGGTTCTTTCTGTTTTTCTAAAATTATTGAATGCTATCAGCAAACAGCAGGCAGCAAGACTTGGAGCTTCTAGATCTAGTGCAAAACTCCATAAAATTGATTGAATCATCCAGCAGCTTTAATGAGATTTGGGTCAATCCTTTATAACTCTATTTGCCTTCAACAATAATTTCCTTTTACTGGCTGCACTTTTAAATCCTACCTCAAACCTCAAAACCTCAACTCAGGGGACCACCATTTACTTAGGTAGTAGATTTTTCTCTGATTATGTTTAGAACAGCAAATACTGTGGTCAAACAGTGAAGAATCAAATACTTGGGACTGAGGAAATCTGAAGTTTCCATTATGTATTTTCCTTATTTTCCTTTTCATTTTTTTTACTTTGAACTGTCTGTAGTGGAGATCCCTTAACTGAATGTGCTTGTTCAGCTGGGGTGTATTAGATGTGTTCCTGTTGTGCACCTTGCAGTTTAGTTTCACTCCAGAGGAATTCATTAGCATTCCTTGTTTAAACTAAAATACTACAGAGAGAAAAATCAACTTCCTCTTGCCACACACACTCACTCTAAATATCAAAGCAGGAGGAACATTCCCTTTTGGTCCAGTAAATACCTTGAAAAATAACATGTTGAGATAACATAATTTTTCCACTATTATACTTTGGGAACATCATATTTGGCCAAACTCAGAGCTCTGAAAGACAGGAGGTAGAGAGTTAAGGAAAAAAACAAAAACCAACTGAACTGTTAATTACTGCTCTGTTTATATATTAGAAGAACTAATGTGTGTTAAAGTCACAAATATGGTATCCTCTTTGTAAAGGCAAAGGGATTGCAAAATTTCAGACATACAAGACACACTGTCTATGTAGCATCAATGTGGTGCTGTAGTCCATATAGTGAGAGCAGCTGTGCTTGGATGGGGTGTATCACCTAAAAACAAATATGATGATAGCTTGTCCTAGGTCGATTTAAGTATCCGATTATAAGAAGAACCAAGACTGAGACAGTCAAAACACATTATTAAAAACATGTGAGTTTTGCTGAACTCTGTAGTTTTGAGAGGTGCAGGAATCTTCCAGGCAACTTCAATTCTTATTAAGCTGTTATTTAATTTCCAGTGTCAAAACCAGAAATGTTCTTGGTGGCATCACATTTTTGTTGGCATACAGATGTGCAGCTAAACTCTGTAGCAGCTAGCAACTGGTACAGGATGCTTTACACTCCCTGTGTACTTCTCATCCAAACTGTACACCTGGAGTACTGGAAAGCAGAATTTAAATGGATTTTGAAATGTTTTTGAGGACAGAGTCACTGAAGAGGAGGTGAAAGTAGAGAAAATGTGAGGGTCATGGACTGAAATTTTTATTCCATGGTATATAACATAACTGAAATATATGAGAGTACTTAGGATTTTCTCTTTTTTTCTCACCTTTATCATACTTGCTGCCCCCCTCTGTCTCTGCAAGGTGATCCTCCTTGTCCTCCAGTCTGAAACTGCTACTGCACTTCCTGAGCACACATGGTAAGGGTTAGGTTGCTCAGGCACTCAATCTAACCTGCACCTTTAAAAGTAGATTTGTAGGTGGTCAATGAATGTAAAATTCTGTTATCCTTTAACTGCCTGTGAAACATATATGTCATCAGATACATTTTAAAATAAGGTAGAAAAATGCCAGCTGCCAGAATCCTAATGATTTTCTAAGGTATGTGAATTCACATACCTACTTTCACATTTTACTCATAAATATGCATGTTCTTCTTGAACCCACATTCTATTTGTTTCCAGTTTATATTGTATCCTTAGAAATGGTAAGATTGAGATAAAATAAAGTTTTTTCATAATTCATGTGAATAGTTTAATTTTTTTTAGAATAAGTATTCCAATTTAATCACCATTTACTCTTATTATAGGACTTATTTAATGCCATTTTTAATGCCATTATAGGAAAATACTCTAAAGCACTCAACTGGGACTTGACTTTTTTTCTTCGGGGGAAATATCGTAAGTTCTAAACTCTTACAAGTGTTGCAATGGAGAAGAAACAAATGTCATAATATAAATGCCTACAAAAAATACAAATATCATAGATGTCCCATCAAAAGAAAGTGCAGAAAAATACTTTGGATTAAACTAAATACTCCAGTTTGATATGACTGTCTTAAAATTGTATCTACTAGGCAAACCAATGCAAGATATTTTCAGAATTTTTTTATGCTTTGAAATAGCTGGAATGAAATTAATTCAAATTCTTTAAAGCATTTTCTCTCTAAAGAAACTAAAAGTCCTTGAAAGTTTTCCCAAATTATGCTACTTTTGATAAACTGGAATTTTCCATTTAAATATTACCAAAATATTCCACCTCACTCCAAATATTAATTTAACAATAATAAGCTTATGTTTATACAACCTTCCATCCAAAAGTATTTTATGTTTTTCACTTACTTGTGTATATTTCCATAATTTAATTGTATCTTTGAGCCTCCACTGAAGCATTATTTGCATTTAATATCCCTAACGTCCATTCTGATTTCAATCTCCACTAATATTCTCTTTGAAGATCAGGGTTCCAGGCAGTAAAATTTCCGTTAATATTATCTGTTTCCAATATCTATCTGAGAGAAGACATGTTTACTGAAATCTTATACCACTTGTGAAACCTGAGCATTTCTGTGTTGATTATACTTTCAAATATTAATGCTAGCCAAATCAAAGATGCAATCTTTATGTTTGAGAATAGGAAACACAGATCAGAAGGCTTTTCTAAGCATACAAAGCACATCAGTGTTATTTGATGAAGGATATCAGCTTTTGTATAAAGCAAAACTGCTGAATTTCATGATATTATTTCATGATTATTTATTGACTGTGGTTTTTTCTGAATAGCTATGTATATACATTAATAAAAATTCAGGGCAATATCATTATGACATTTTTTGTTTTTCAATTAATTCCATTGCAGAACTAATGCTAAAAGATTGTATTCTCAAGAAAAAAACCCCAAAAAACTATCATTTATACAGTTGAAAAGGTTTTGTAGACAAAAGCGTTTTGTATTTGTAACTCAGAAGTCAGCATCCTTAATACATTTAAGGCATGCTATTAAAATCCATTCAAGCTATCAGATTAATTTTGAACTGTGTATAATGATTAATGCTAGAATTTTTATTCTGTTTGAAAAATTTGAGTGCAGTAAGCGACATCAGCTATGCTAGTTCTAGTGTGATTTAAGCGTCACACATGGAAACTCATTCCTCCCATCTTCACTTCCATGACTTCTTACTAAAGCCAGAAGAGAAGACAAATCACATACTACTCTCATGGTGTCTGTTTTTGTTTGCCTGAGAGTTTACATCAGCTACACTTCAGTGCTTGTTAATATTCACCAAATATTTATCAGATAGTCAGAACTTCAGAACCTCAAACAATTCGAGGGCTGAGTAAGACGTTGAGATCATCAAAGCTACTGCACTGCCCAGAGACAGAACGAACTATCCTTACATCATTTCTGACAGGTCCTTGTCTAACTCCTAGTAAAGGGGATTTCACTACATTGCCAAGCTTTCTCTTCCTGACCTTAATTATATTTATTATTAAAATAAATAATTGAATGCTAACATATAATCTGAAGATCATTACTTCTTGTACTGCCCTTTACAAATGGTGGAATAGATTCTAATTCTCCTTCACATCAACTTTGGATTGGTTATACTGTTACCAGATCTCTTTTCTTTCTTTTCTCTGGACAAATAACTTCAGGTTTCTCTGGTTTGCCTTTTAGGTCATGTTTCTTGGACCTGAGAACTTCCTTGCTCTCCTCTACACACTGACTGGTCACCATCTTTCTACAAGCATGTTATCTACAGCTGGATACGTTATTTCAGCTGCAGCTTTTCATGCTTTCTGCATTAACTTCTGCTTCTGCTGAGCAGATCAGAACTCTCCACATCTTGCAGGACAGGATTCTGTTCTCACATCCCAGCAAAATGTTTGCCATTTTCAAACCCAAATGACGATGTTGAATAATACTGGTGGTAATCCAAAATAACTCCTTAGTCCTTATCAATACAACTGCTGCCTACGTAGCCCTTTCTCTGTGTTCTTGCAGTTCAGTAGTCTTACACTACACTTACCTTGCAGGTACCTTACAATTCTTCCCACTGATTCACATGCAGTTTGTTCTTACACAGCTCAAAATCTGTGAAGACTACTGTGCTCCTCTGATGGCTCTGATAAGTACTTGGAATTGCAAGGCCTTACACAGCCTATTTTTCACAACAGAACACTACTGACAATATTGAAGAGTAATTTTGGATTTAACAGGCTTTGCAGCTACTTTGTGTTGATACACTACGTCACAAGAAATCCTCTATTATTGTGCTACAGAAAACCTTTGGGTGTCTACTTGCTTTAAGGCATAAGATGCAGAGCACTTCATGTGAGGTTTTTTGTCCTGAAGTGGAAAATTCTCCACCAGTACTTTTGAACTCTGTTTCTGTCCTTCTTTCATTTGAAATACTAGAATTATTACTGAAAAGGAATTGTACCTTCTCTATAAGACCAATCCATTAATATAAAATAGTTGGACAGATAACATTGCAGGAATAGAAAATGCTAAACCTTCTGCTTCATAAAGGAATTTAATAAACAGCTGTAAAAACTCAAATTACTCTTTGGCATAATTTGGAAAAAAAATAGTGTTTCTATTTATTGCTTAGTCCTCTAGAGACAGTGTTGCTTCCTGCAGTCTCTGCTTCTGTTACCGAATTCTGGTGAAATGTGACTTTTTTCCTCTCGAAGGCAAGTGTTACTACAAGATGCTATTCGATGACCTGCAGTTACCTGCATTGGTAGTCAAGCAGCAGGTTTGTCTACAGCCAGTTGTTTCCTACTGACACCTCAAAAATGCCTAAGTAAAAATTGTCTGTATGCAAGAACCAAACAGGATAGAAACAAGGTTATACAAAACAGTTGAAAAAGGGAAGTTGTCTCTCGGAAATCCCACAGTGTCTAAATTCATGGATCTCTGTGTTTATGAAGTTTCACTCAAGTTGTATGTTAATTTGCCAGCAACTCATTTAAATATAAGATATTCATAAAATTTTCAGTTCACCTCAAATTTTACTGAGAAGTAAGCAGACAATATTTTATACATCTATCACAACTGGACAAGCTGTCAATTATTAAGTCATCACATGAGGTAAGAAAAAAATCCACAATCTTGCTTGTAAGAAGGTGAAAACAAAAGGTAACCAATTACTGGGAGGGTTGATTATATGCTATAATGAGCTTGTCTACAAAACAAAAAAATTCCCCAAAGGCCAGAGACTCCCCACTTTTTCTTGAGTTTCTCTGGGGACCAATTACATCCCTTGAATGTGCGCTCAGCCTGTTCTCATCCTGTTCTAGGTTCTGACCAGCTTAATTTTTCAGCAACAAGACCAGGTGTGAAAAGATATCATCATCTAGGTGTAAATGGCAAAATTATATGTGTACAAAATTTACAGTGTCTGCTCTGGCACATGGTGATCTTCTGCTTTGTTGGAAGCATACTAAACATGAAACACATATCAAGCCTGGGACCATTTCTATCTGCTCCACAGTGATTCTTGATCAACACTGTCCATGAACACCAGCCATGGGAACATCTTAGATGACTGCATCATTATGATGACACATTCAGGTCTTCTAGAAGCACTAAACTCACCTACAGCTAATCATTAGAACTGCAAGATCCTAACACTGTTAACTGTTTCTCCTTTCTATTTGTTTCACTGGCAAAATGTGTTATCCTAGCTCCCTGACAGGCAGCTTTCTGTTCTTGGTTGGAGAAGGGGAATCTCTTGCTTGCTGGAAACATTAGCTTCCCTTCTCTCTCATCACCATATTAACTGAATAGAAACAGGAGACCTAGCCTGTAAGACACAAATTATAGAATCAAAATTTAAAATCTAAATAGTTTAAACTCTGAAGACAAACTGAAAGGCATCCACAGAATAATATGACTCATGTCCTCATACATGTGCCAAACCACTAATCTGCCTCTAGATTATATTCATAGTTATACAGAAAATACTTATCTCCTGCACTGTTTCAATACAGTTATTTTTTTCCCTACCCCGTGTCACAGAAATAATGCGTGTAAAGCCACAAACAGAAGTTAATGGTAAAAATTCTATCTTGTAAATATTTAATATTTAAACTTTAAAAACCACCTTGTGGCAGACATTTAAATGCATGTGGTATCAAATCCTTCTGTCTCTTAAGACTGTCATATGTAGTGTTCCATGCCTGAAATTTATAAAGGACTTAAGGCAGCTATGTGAGTGAGAATACTGTGATCATGTGATACTGATGTTTCCAATTCTTACCCTGTGAGTTAACAATAAAGGGGATTTTCTCTCTAATTAAGAAGCAGTTAAACACAACTCCTCCCCAAACAAACAAATGTTACTTTATTGTAATCTTATCTTTTGACTTGTTCTTTTGGACATAACCAGATGTGAACAGCCACACACCAGCAAAGAACTCAAACCAGGCAGGAAAAAACCCAAAAGTCTCAGAATTCTCCAAAAGCAAGTGAGTCTCCAGACTCAGTTACTATGTAAACTCTATGCTTCTTAAGTCGTTTAAAGACTTAGTACAAGTGGCTTGTGGTTTAATCTTTTAATTCCATTGCTCCATAAATTTCCTTGTAGGTTCATTGAGCAAGGAATTCAGACTAGATATTTGGAGCCCTTTATTCTAAAAGGGGCTGGGTATGGAAAAATCTGCAGTACTGAAGCTTCTAGAAGAGTTTGCAAACTAAGCTACAAATTTACATGACATAAAAGCCATTATCTTTCGGGGATTCTTGTGTTTCAGACGGTTCACGTTTACAATCAGATGCTTGCCATAGGAGACGCTCCCTATCAGCAAACATCTGTGGAATGTACTCAAGCAGTTACAGCTAAACATACAAATTTGTGCCACCAGGTCAAAAAAAGAAAATACAGCACGGAGAAAATCACTTCCATATTTTGAAGATGTTTTATAGATACTGTGCATGGTTGTAAAAACTGCAGATTTGTGTGCTGAAAATCTTCAAAATATACATACATATCCTGCTTGTTCTAATAATAATTCCAACTTAGATTATAAATAACTTTAGAATTTAAGTAAGTCTGTTTTAACAGATAGCCACACTTGGTTAATATCCTGAAGTTAATGGTTATATGTCAAATAACATGATCAAGGTGGATAAAGTACATGAAGAAGAGAAGCTTCTACCTTGTGATTTCTTAGAGAAGGAATACACAGGCAATAGCCAGAGGCAGACCACAGGCTGCCAAGAAGGAACCAATAATTTCTTCTTTTGATGCGATGTTTGAAATATATATAGGCAAGTTAGTATGTTCTTTGCGTGAATCTAGAATATTTTCCAATTTACATATATTTTATTTCCATAAAATTTAGGTTTGTAGATTTGAACAAAATGCATAACAGTATGAAAAAACATGTGGCAGGTATTCCAATTGTTTAGAAGTCTTTAATAATGAAAACATAAGTACTGAAGCATTTTATATGAAAAGGTACCTTAGCTTTATCCTAAAGCTGTCTCAGAGACAAAACAACCTAGGCTGAAAGTCAAGATATAACATGAGACTTCTCAGATCATATTTAGTAAAATTTTATATTACGATAAAATATTTAAATAGTACATTAAAATATTTATTAATATAAAAATTTAAATATTTTAAATTTTGAAACTTTTTAATCAGTAAATAAATAACAAGCCCTACAGAAAAATTAGGAAAAATTAGGCTTTTTGTCTCCCTTGAGTTTCTGATTTTTTAAATAACATACCATAAATGTAAGTGAAGTGATTTTGCAAGCCTAATTTTACCCTATAAGTTGTGTTTGTCCATTGCCAGCATCCTTAGTGCTGTAGTGAACAGTCATGAACACACAACTTCATGTTGCAGATATGCTGTACACCACCGAACCCTTTGGAGTCAGCATGGCTAATTTTTCTCAAGAGAAAATCCAATTCATGCAAGAATTTAGAATATGTTTTCAGTTCAAAGTAAATCCATACCCTTATTTTGGTGTGCCTCACCTAGCCATAAACTATGATTCGCATTACAGTCACTTAACCTCAAGTTAGCCAATTCCATGGAGCAAGTTTCATTTGATCTAGTCAGGTGCAGTCAAAACGTGGGCTGATCTGTCTGAACAGCAGTGCAGTACCTTCCCTCAGTTAAACCCTGCATGCCCAGAGGAACACAGAACCTATTCAAGAATTTTACTGGCAAAAGAAATGTAGAAAACTTTTTTAAATGTAGGTCACTATCCTTCTCAGAGTACATGGCATATGTTTGCAGAAATCCCAGTGACATGCACAGGTGAACACAGTACATGTAAGGTAACTTTGATATAAATTTAGGGTTCACACCTTAAGAAAACTGGTTGACGTGCTCATGTGTCAGCAGTGACCTGAGGTAACACTGCAGTGCTGATATGCTCATTATTATGAAGCACATTTCCATCCTCTCATCCAAGCTTTCAGAATATAATCTCGCCCACCTTCTCCTTTAATGTCATGTTCAACCACCTAAGATAATTATACAACCTTCTACTCAAGTGTAGAAAAGTATTCTTCTAGAAAAGTGGAACTCTTACACGGCATGTTAACTTGTAAAATAGTTTTAGTTATTAAGTTTTTTCTTAGCCACAGTGCCAGTATTAAGTGCATCTTGGAATCAGCAGAGACTGCTGGTTTTGGAAAATCTGATTATGGAACTTTACTTCTGTTAAATGATGATGAAACACTTTAAAAATCTATGCTCTAGTTGCACAGTACAGTTGAACATGCTGAAACAATCTGCCACAGTGTTCAGGGATTGTTGAAACTGAACCACAAAATGCATGGCAAAGGCTATAAGCTCTTATTTATCCATCTCAATAAGAGGCCTTATTTTGTCTCCTTTCTGTCAGTTTGAAATGGGGATTTTCCCCCTCAAAATGATGTCTTGCAAGACACAAGGCTGTATTATTTGGTAGGTGTTCATCACAGCTAATAAAAACAAAGATGATGAAAATGTTTTTCATTAGATCTTCTTCATTAGGTTAAATTAATAACTGCAATTCTAAGAGATCTCAACAACTTAATTTATCAAATACCTATGATGTTTTTCAAATCACATTTATCAAATATGATGTTTATATGTGAACTTAAGGAAGGAGATCAGTTTTTTTATATTACTGTATTGTCCTTCAACTCGGGATTGCAGAGCACTAAGCAATGTTATCCCCAGTTTATGAGAGCTATTTGGAGCATTCTGAAGGACAGATGGCCTGAATAGTCATAAGGCAATCCCAAAACTCCCTATCTTCTAAACATTGGGACCAGAATATCTCCCTTGGTTCCCGTGGTCAAATTAAAGGCTATATGTATCAAATGTGTTGGCTATACCATGCTTCATAGGGCTCATAAGCTCATGCAAAGTTTTGAATGTATGAAAGTTTATGAATGTATTTAGCGTTAACCTCAATTTATCACTTAGTTAGAATCCCTTTTGCTAAATGATGTGAACCTCTCATTAGAAACCTAATTGCTTTCTCTTTCTAATCACAAAGTCAGTTGTTGTTTGCTAATGCATTTCAGGTGTCTTTCCCTAAAAACTGACGAAGGTCCTCCAGTATCTTTCTGAAATATGGGTTTCAGCAATCAGCTAAGACTCTGTCTTCTACAATTTAACCATCTCTGGCTTTCCTAATCTGTTTTGGTTTGTACATGTGACATTCAAGCTCTCCTCAACTAGAAGAAAACGTTAAGTAAATCTCATCAGACCAAGCACTCATTTAAAAGTGCAATTCAATGAAAAACCAGAAACATTTTGTGGTGATGCTTCTTAAGGGGTTTGTGATTAACACTGTGGAGACGCACAGAGCATCATTAGTGCCAAATGGTGTGAGCCATAAGTTCTGAAGCCCTGTGCAGCATCACACTAACATTTGTCACTCACATGTCCCCTCCACTGTTTTTACAGATATTTTGAAAATATTCCAATACATGCAGGTTTCTTGTAAAAATGGGCTTATATATGGATAGTAAATTAAGTATTTTTTACTTTTAATAATTCATGTTATTTGGGAGCATGTTCTTGTACATTCTCAGGCAAAATTCCTATCCACCAAGTTAGCAAGGCACATATAAAAATTAATTTCAAGCCAAGATAATAAGACTTATTTTGAAATGAATGCTGAACACATTTGTTTCTGGCATGGTCACACATTTGTTTTCATGCTGTCAGTTTGGGTTTGACATTAAAATCTCACACAAATACAGACTTAGGCTTCAAATATATTTTGTATTTTTCTTGGGTAACTTTTTAAAAAAGGAGATACTCCTGTGAAACAGTTTGATTTCAACAGAACTGTATTTTTCCAACAATTAAAATATTGCCAGAACATTCTTAGCACTGCTGAGAAGGAAGGTGAGATGGATAACACTTCTATGTGAAGCTTCTGGTTCTCAAAAACCACATACCAAAATACTTCTTTCCCGTTCTACTTGCTTCTCCAACTGCATTATCACATAAAAAACTAAATTCTACTGCCTTTTCCCTCAGAACTTGGCTATGTGAGCCAGGTAGACTGTCTGCAGGACTGTGAGACATGAAAAACAAAGTGGTATCTCTCTATAAAGTGAGGGTATTATGGGATATGAGGGTATTACTACGCTGCACCTACAAAACAAGAAGTGCCTAAGGAAGTTGGAGTAACATAGCTTCCCCCTTGTGGGAACAAATGCCTGGAGGCTGCCATCAGGGAGAGAATTTTAACTCCTTAACCCTTAGGACTACAGTGGATGACCCAAGTGTGGTCACAGCTCAGGTGGTCAGACCTGCACAGCCTTTACCTGGGCCACTCACGCTGTGTAACAAGGAAGGTGCAGCAGGACGTGAGAGCAGCCCAGCAATGAAAAGTGTCCTCCACTGAACTCTCCCCTTTCCATCAGTATTTCTAATGAGACCAAATTTGTTCAGATACAGCTTAGCACCCCAGACCCATGGATGATTCATGTAACATAGGTAACCTCTAGATGGAAGGAAAATTTAAAGCACCGTGGAAGGAAAGAGTAAAACACCCGGAAAGTAAATTAACAGAAGTGAGTCACTCAAATGGAAAAAAGAAAATTACTGTGAAAATAAAGAGCTAATACGAATAAGCAACTAATCTTGGACTGCAACCCCCATGCTGAAGTTTAGGCTACACTTAATATTTTTGGAATGTATCCTAATTTTTCAAATTTGGGGGGGGAGGGTTTCATTCTAACTGTTATATCTGTGCAAAAAAATTCAACCATAAAAAGAGACTGTACAACAAGAGCCCCATTCTCCACTTTCAGAGTTCAACAGAAAATATTTAAAGAAGAACTATGAGGATTTCTTTGAACTCTATGTAATACAATTGCCATTTTGATTTTTTTTTTGCCCTAACATATTCTTCAAAAAATACAATGTAGGAGTTCAAACTATACATATATTCTTTTACATTTTTCATATCAGGCTTTTCCTATTCACATCAATAAGAATTTATCAACAAAAAACCCGCAATCTGATGTAATTTACCTACTGTTAGAGTATAGATATGTTGTTCTGTCTATTAAAGTATAATTTTAAGCCACAACTGACTAGTTTTGGGGAGCCCAATTTTTGAAAATGTATTTTTTTCTTTCTTTCTCTCTGCACACAGGAAATACAGAGACTCTACTGTTCATTCAAATCTTTTCTGTCCTAGGACATTATATTCACATTTTTTGCAGATTTTATCTTTACCATTCTTCATCTGACTGATTTGAGATGCTTATGTGCCCATGACTTTCACAAGAGCAGGAAAGCTGCATTTCAGGATGCTGGAAAGAGCATTGGAAGTATTGGTAGTAGAGAATAATGTCACCAAATACATCAGCTCTCAATTAACAGTAGGGTATTATCTGGGTTGTGGATTAACTGCATCACCCTGAAAGGAAACCTGCTATATTATACATTCCTAAGTCTAGCAGAGAGATGAGCCATCTTCCCTGTCATGTGGTGTCGTGCTTCTCATTCTCAGCAGTAAATTCAGCCCAGAGTACTGTCCCCCAACGTAATTTTCATATTTACTTGTGTTGCATTACTGAGTAATTCCACCATCCACTGCCCTGGGGATTCAGAAAAAGTATGGCTATAGCACAAATTTTGGAGAAATGTGGATAACATTCTGATATGAAAATGTGCCTTGGCAGATCACAAGTCACCATTAGACTTCTGCACAATATTAGGAGGATTTAGCAAGCTTTTAGAAAGAGAGGTGATTATAATCCTCTCCTAGGACATGATTATCTATGTCAAATTAATTCTATATTCAAAAGTACAGAAGTGCTGTTAGGATCACAGAGAGCGTTAATATGGTTATAACCGTCTGTATGCCCCAAAGGTAAATAACATTTGCATGTGGTGCACTGACACTTTCTTGAGGCATGTTCTTCCTTCTCTGTGCATAATTCTCACCACTTCAATTTTCATTTGTAGCTTGCATCTCATTAAAACATTTCATTTTGCCTAACAATGTGTGAGCAGAACCATAGGTATCACAAATCAGCATATTGACAGTGAAGGAGCTATTGCATTGTACATACAAAACCTGAGTTCTGTGCAGGGGTTTTTTTTTCCCAAAGAAAGGAGAAGACTAAGCCATGTTACAGTGAAAGAGATATTTTTCTTAATACTTATTATTTTTTTGCCTTAAGCATATCACTATGAAATATATCTTCTGAATTTCAGATGTCTGTTAGTATGAATTTCAGTCAGATTTGTCCTTAATGTACCAGAATACGTAGAAAGTGGAAATAGTGAAGTCAAAATAGTGTCTCGTAGTTAGAATAAGAAACAAAAATGGGAGTAGTGTTTATCAGGAATATATACCACCAATATCTAATGCTTATCACTTTCTTTCCTAAACCTCAAGTTCACCCATTAAACTAATATTTGCCTATGAAGTTAAAAGGCAGATTTACAAAATCATGTGAGTTATAGTTCTTAGCTTGACACTAAGAGCATTAATGATAAAAGCAAAACAAAATATCTGTAAAACTGGAAACACTACTACATAGAGATCACTTTTGCTTTAGCAGGGTTTTTTTTATGTTGCAAAGATTATATCAAACAGAAACATATTGATCTAATATCTAGTTTGAAGAGTCATAGAATGTTCTTGCAAGTGTGGACAAAGAAAAGTTTATTCTGTGAACAATACTGAAAGTTTCTGAATAATCTATGGCTTATACATGAGTACCTAGACATCACAAGATGGCTAAAAAAGAAAATAAATCAATAAAAGCTATATTCCCTGGCTCACAGTGATAAGATTTATTTGCAACCAAATGAAGGATGATTTTTTAAGAGAGAAGAGGGGACTCTTGGTTTTCCTCTGCAGATCAGTCTGAGCAACTGAATATCACATAGGCATAAATAACGAGAAGTTTTAAGAACTACAGTGACTGGCAGCTCTGTAGGGGAGTTTTTTGTCTTACCACAAGCAGGTTGCTTTAGGCTAGCTATAAGCTCCCATGCAGAGCTGTTCTCAAGTATCATTAAGAAGAGAGATTTAAAAAAGACCATCACTATTTCTGGGCAGAAATATTATTGTACATATATAAAGATGTATGATATATATTCATAAATATATACAGGATGCAACATATAAAATATACTTCTAAAAATATGAGACAGCTCACATGTACACATGCTTCATGTCCAGTCTTGCAATTCTGAAGTCAAAGGATAATTTTGATGGATAGGTCAAAAGACCTGTGACTGCATAAAGAAAACATAATTGCAGGTATTTTGTCTACAATATTTTGCCTTACAGCCAGACCGTCACTAAACCTACTTCAGAAAGTTACTTCGATAAATGCCTGTATATCTTTTATTATCTTTTTCTGGAAGAGCTTTGTCAGGAGCTGAGAAGTGGTTTCCATCCAAGCAACAGTGTTCTGAACCTTGCCATATATGTGCTCAGCAAGTGCCTCACTGGATCGAGGGCAGGCCAATAAAGATTCCTAGGCAAAATCCTACTGATAACCACACGGAAACAGTAGATTTGTAGCAGTGTAACAGTGCAAAATATGTCTAATTTTTAAATAATAGCTTTAAATATAAGTGAGATTGTGTGTTTGCATTTTGGATGTTTATATTTTATAGTATCCTTTTAAATTACAAGAGAGACTATGCTTTGTCATACCAGATGAAAGTATGTTCTTTTTTCAATACATCAATAACTAAACAAGTAAATTTAACTATACAAAGCTTATACATACAAATATTTGAAAAGTTTTATTCTGACTTTTCGTTTAATTGAGATTTATTTTTATGAAGTGCCATAAACCTCTGTCATATTATGGCTACAAAAAGAGAAAGCAGCCTTTTTTTCAAAAAAAAAGGTAGAAGAAAATCAGATTTTTCTTCGTGTCTGGTGATCACTTTCTGTTGATATTGGTTAGCAGGAGGAAAACAGCAGACAAAAAGACCTAATTTCATGCCAGCAGTGTTTATTTTGCAATGGGGCTATGAGTTCTGTGAAGAATGAAAGTAGAAAAGTGGAGTGGACTCAATGAACTGAAGAATGCAGTAGGAGGGGAGGTAAGACGAGCTGTAAAACTAATTGGTGTCCAACATGTTTTGGACTGCATTTAATTTTCTTGAGGGGAAGAGAGGTCAAGAATGGAATGAAGTCAATGAGAATAGGAATAAGAAAGTGGAAAGCAAAATGGCCAGCATTAAAAGGTCAGCGAATATCCCAGGGACAGGAAATGAACTTTAAACAAAACTATAAGGTAGTATTTCTATCCACGTTTGGGAGTTGTTAAAATTAGTATTAAAAGAAGGAAACTTAAATAACCAGATGTTTCTTGTATGAAAGCTTGTTTCAGTCTGCTTTCAATTTATTGGAGGCCTTAGTAAGACCAAGATTTTGTGTGCAATGCAATTAGGAAATGAGTATTTCAGGAGAGTGCTAATGTTATTTAAATATTTTAAAAGACTTCGATATTTCACACTAACTTTCTTCCTGTTATATGTTTATATTTCTCTTGAAAGAAATCTCCACACTGAATTGGGAAATTACATGTCTCACAAGCTTTAATACAGAATTTAGCCACAACAGCCAGCCTGCCAGCATCAAGCTAATATATGGACACTTTGTAGTCTACCTTAAGATATTTAGGCTATATTCATAAATTCATACATGACCTGTAAAGTCATTCATAATCCTTTAAATTATGTTACTTAGAGCATCAACTTTGCCCCGCAAAAGCACAGTGTTTCATTTGAAATCTTTTCTGCCACTAAAGCTTTGGCTAAAATCGAGTCCAGAGAGGGTTAATTCCTGTTCCTGGTTCGTTTGTGTGCACATCAGAATGAAAGAATATCTTCCCACTATACTTTTCATCCAAAGCCCACTAGTTTTAGTAAGAATCCTTAATTTTCCTTAAATTGGCTCTGAATCAGCCTCTTTGTGCTCTGATCTGGCTGGACAGCAAATATTTTTCTGCTCTAGAATATGTTTAATTCAAAACATCCACTATTTTTATCACTTGCACAGCTCCATTCATCTCTTTCCTTCCCAGTGCAGCAAGTAATTTATAGATGCTGAAATCATACGGAGTAACTCTGTTGAAGGCACTGTTCTGGTAGCATCAAAAAGGGCAATGAATGGGCCACTAAGAAGCCCAGAAGAGTAAGGAGAGGTCCTAGGGCATGAGGGACACACTTTAACTGGCATCTAAAAAGTAGCATCCCCAGGGGACAATATTTGTTTTATGAACAAATCTCCCTCTGCCAAAAACCAGCCTCAGCTGTTGGAACTACAAGTTTACGAAGAATACTTTGTAGTTACAACCACCCAAAGTAGAAAAAGCTAGTTTTTTTAAAAATCACTGCTAGACCATGTCAACTTTTACTCAGGCCAAATGTGAGAATATGATGTTAGTTATAAACACATCCCCATTTTCAAACGAAATTTTGATTTCTTTTCCTTTCAGTGAATATAAATCTCAAATCAGTGAATCGGAAATCATGCAACAGCTTTGTAAATATAGTGTCACGCTTCCTATAAATATTTAAATGACATTGGTGCTAAAAACTGGGTGTTAGGCTTCCAAATTCTATTTCCTATGTAGTATGAACTCATGGAGTGACCTCATAGGATGAGCAGGGTAATTTATTACCTTTTCTGTTTGAGACATTTCTGATAATACTTCAAAAGAATGAAGATAACAAGTACCATATCCAAGGACTGTGTGGATTTATGTTTACATTTACATGGCATCTCCTCTTGGAGATTTTCCAGGTATTTTTGTGGAAATTTGAAGAAGCTTACTGTGTAAGGATTAGTACCTTTAATGTACCAGTAATGCCTTAGTAAATTTTTTTTTTGGAGATGGAAGTATGAAGCATTTGAATGTGAATAGGCCTGCACCAGATTATCTCATGTTTAGCAAGATAACATTAAGGGAGACTTACCCTTTAGTCAGATCTGAAGTAAATACTTTTTAAAAGGGCAGAAGAATAACATACCCAGTAAGAAACTGCCAGGGGATTTCACTAAAAAGCATAGAAGGGTCATAGCCAAAAAAAACCCCCAAAAACCTTCAGAAAAATATTTCCTGTGTAGACCTGAAAAATAAAATGGAATTTTATAATATATTTTGAGTTAGTGGGAAGTCATTTGATTCCCTTCCTTTATCCCATTTCCCTCTTCTCTCTTCCTTCCTTTTCCCCCACTTCTTTTCTCTTTTCTTGACCAAGTTAAAGGCTTCCAAGTCTTCACACAAGTTTCCAAAATGCAAGCTGTCTTCCCTCAGGACTGCTATTGCTCATATCTTCCCACAAACGTCCCATGAAGTTCTCCTTAAATGTAACTCTCTCATGTAAGTGATTGGACCTTTCCTACGGGTATCAAAGACCCATATGGCACTGAAAATGAAAGCTGGAGAGATTATTCTTCCTAGAACCATAGTGCAAGGAAAAACATCTAGATTTTATTTGTGTTGTGCTTAAGAACATCACAGATTCATTATTACTCTACTATATATTCATATTTAAGCAAGAAGCTAAGAGCAATTATTTTGAAAAACTAAATAGATCCCTCATTACCTAGCATATGCATTTCACTCAGTGAAGACTAAGAAACCTCAAAGACTAATCTCTCATTAATACACGACATGTTCACAGAATGCCTGCCAGAACTGGGAAGTCAAGTTTAGATGGAAACTTGGCATGGAGTTACTGGCTTGTCCCTTTGAGGGTTGGGAAGGAAAGGAAAAGAAAAAACAGTGAATAAAACCCTGTTTGCATGCTTGCATGCATGTACATATGAGAAGACTTTTTAACTTCATTTTCTCATTAAAGTAAAGAACAGTGAAACTGTAAAGATTCCATGTGTGTTCTCATAAACTGTGCTTTTCACACATCTTTTGTTAGACACATGGAATGTTAACTGAAAGGGCTTATCTTAAAAATCAGCAGGGTAGTTGGAATGCAATTTTACAAAACCTGGCCATCTTTCAACAAGAGTGGGTGGATTTTCAATGCAGCAAATGTTTGTGTATTAAAAAGTATTTGCCATGGTGACAAAGCTTGGAGAAACATCCCATTAGCCACAGACGGGAAGCCGTTGCAGATTGTTCTGATTATCCATGCCCAAAACTTAGTCTGGCTCTGTTTATACGGCATTTCCGATAAAAAAAAATAATTCAACATACCCCTAAAACCTGAGCAAACTGTTTGCACTTACTTACACATGCCTTGTGCTGTATTTTCTGGCTCAGATTCAACACATGATTAGATTCTTACTTTCCTGGAACTTAAAACATGTGCTTACAGCTAAGCATATGCTTAAATATTCTGCTGCACTGGGACCCAAGACGATGTTCCTATATTCGTGGTACAGCCAGGACATCTTGTGAAACAAATAGGAATTTTAGACTATGACCTCTAATCTATAGCTCAGTAAAGAGATGAGTAGAAAAAGTTGATAAGGGTTTGTGGTGAGGTGAGGGATTGTATGAGGGAGCACGGGAGAGCATCTGGCCATACTTTGCATCTGTCTGTCCAAAAATCTTGTCTGCATGAATCTGGGACAGCTGCATTAATCATGGTCCCAAGATACTGTTATTAAGAGTTGGTGTATTATATCATTGTGATTTTGGTTTAGAAACCTGGAACAAATAAGACATTTAGTTGCTAGGGCACTGCCATTTTCTCATTATTCTTACAACATTGCTCTTCTCTCCATGCAATATGACACTTTTGAGACCAACAATTTGGGATGTTAGAATATTGCATCTCACCTCAAAGTTAGGAGTCTCCCTCATTAGAAATATGAAGTTCTAATTTCTGCTCCTCTTGAATAGTAAGCATGTGCTCCTTTTGAATAGTGTGCAAGCAATGTGGAGCCTGCAGAAGTTAGATTGTCACCTGCTGTGGTGAAAGGAAAGAAAAATCACCATGACAAATGGTATCCCCTGGAAAATGCTCCATTATCGCTGTAATATTAGGTACAAGCAGAGTGGTCAGAGTAGCCCTGTAAAGTGCATGTGGGACCATTAGAGATGAGAGGGGGAAAAATTACAGGTGAAACCCAATCTGGAATACATATAAGTGCCTAAGTCAGATGTGAACTCATGGGTTTGATACCTCTGGCTTATATGTAATAATCAGAGATGGATTAAAACATTCCACAGAATCGTGAAAGCTTATCAGTAGAATGTCTTTAAACACAGTAAGAACTGTATTAAGCCCCGTCTTTTAAAATACAACACAATGGACATTTTAAAAATCATATATACTTAGGTTCTTCTGCAAATATTCCTACAGGAATTAAATAATGGACTGAAATAGTTGAAAGTGTGTGTACCTCCTATTTTATCCTTCTGTAACATTCTTCCGAGACATAACCTGGAAAGCTTAAAACAGACTCATTTTACTCCTATTTTCATCAACAATGTTTATAGGTAAATGATCTTTTATGTGCTGGAATGAATGACTATGCTATAAAACTAAGTATCCTACAGAACACTGCTTTGAAGTTATACTTGGCTGCCCAAGGTAGATGACAGACAGTGTCAGGAAAAGGGATAAAAAAGCTTAAAGGTCATAGTAAGGTCAAAACAAATAGGTCACAGCAAATTAATCCTTATCATCTGACCAGTACGGAGCAAGAAAAGGGCAGTGTTCAAGCCCAAATCTGCTAAAATCTAGTGGAAAGGTATAAAACAATTAGCTGCGACACTTTCTTCTTTTCAGTTGCTGGACATGCAAGTTCAGGATAAAAATAAATATAACTTTAAAATATCCTACTTAATGGTTTATGTATCCAAAAAAAAGTTTTTCATCACAGATGAGCTCAGTTGGTCATTTTTTACTCCAGTGCAAGTTTTGTCTGAATAAAAAACACAGAACAATTGAAAATATTTTATCTTTTCAGTAATAATTTCATAGAAATTATTACTTCTTTTCCATATTTGGTTCAAAACTGTGCTGTGCTAAGAATTAAATCAATATGACCACAATTATCATTGGCTTTTAACAAGGGAAAAAAGTGCAAGACATTACTAGCTTTTCAGAACTCTTTTTCCTTACAACTGATAAAATGTTACTATTGCTCAAAGTAAGGTTATCATTTGTAATCAAAACGCACAGTAAATCCTTCATGGAGTTCTGAATAAATCTATTAGACTTTTTATCAGAATATAAGAATATGTAGACACTATTTTGTAACCTTTGCATGTCCATCCACGCTTGCTGTTATCAATGTACTTAGATATACAAAGTTGTTGTACATGCATTCCCTGGATTACCTAAGTGATGCTCTCTAGAAACAGCATAAAGGAAATATTATCTTTAAAAATACTCGTACTTAAGCTAAAACTACTTAAACTGAAACTGCAAGTTGGCAGGGCTGTAAAGCTCTCTGGAAATGGATGGAATTTTCCTCAGAGTCCTCCTTTCTGACTATGGTATCTTGAAGTGCTCTCCCTGACTTTCTTTTCTGATCATGCCTGCCAGCTGTGCTAGAAAGATAATTTTTTTTTTTCCATAACTTCCATCTCTCCTAGGTCCGTGGGAGGCAGGCAGGACTAAGACTAACTAAGCTGGAATGGAAAAACTGCTCTGAGTAAAGCCGCTCATAGCTAAGAGCTCTTCTCTGTCAGAGCTGACTCTGCTCTGGTGCACTGGGCCCCTCCCCTGCCTGCAGCCTCAGACTCTGTGTGTGCACAACCTCCTTCAAACTGTCCAAGCCTCTCCTCTCATTTTTCCTTTGCCTCCTTTCAAGCAGCCCACTCAGTTCGTGAACAACTGTTCTAAATCATTTTCTTATCTGAGGTATATCTGTCTTAGGAATGCTTCAATGGCAGGGCTACAACTCTGTGCAATTTATACTGTTCATGCAACAGAATGTAATACACAAAATCTCTTCTGTGTTGAACAGGTACAAAATGAGCTTCTCAAATTATTCATTGCTAAAGCCTTCATTAAGGCTTCATTAACCAGAAGTGATTCCCCGGTGATCTCCTTAGACATGTCAAAGTCTGTCAGAACCAGTCTGTGGGCCCTGACATCTGGAAGACTTTGCATGCTTTCAAACTGGTTTTTACCATGCCAGCTGCAAACAACTGCAAAGTCCTGAGTGAGACAGAAATCCATTTGAGACCAGTGGAAAGATAGTAGAACATGCCAGGTTATTTAGCTTAAATGGGCCATCTAAAAGGAGGGTAAATAGAACAGCAGACATATGTAGTCCATATTCTGAAGAAAACTAAAAACATAATATTGGGGTAAGGATGCACAACTAAGAAGCATTAAAAAAAAGGCATTAGTGTAGTAAACATATCAATCACCAGTGTGATCGTTTTACCTATGTGCTATAACTCTTCCTGCCCAACGCTGAATTCCAGGATAACATAGCTATGTTTTTTGCTTAATGTGTCTCATAAAGCTTGTAGATATCCCATGAGTGAAAAGAATTTACACTCTTTGATTACATATTCCTGTAATACAAATTATCAGCTGAAATCTACAGCAAGTATCCCTCTATTGGAAGAGGGAGCAGACCAGGTCAAACTTTTAAGTCGATGTGAAGGCAGATTACCTTTGGAAAAAACCAAACACCCCCAAAACATGCTAATTCAGTAAAATCAGAAATACTGCATTAAGATTATAGCATTCCAAAGTGATTTTAGAACTTAATTTGTTTTCTGAGAAGGACTTTACATTTATCATGTCTCTGTGATATTTTATATCTGCTAAAGTAAAACAGCATAAGAGGTTGCATACCGGGAAGTGATAACTAGTGGTGTCACATTTCAGCATATAGAGTTTAAATATTTATGTGCAAAAGTCATTTAGCTATAAGCCTGTTTCCTGTTTTAAACCAGATGCTGTTGCATAAGCTAAAAATATTTAAGAAAAGGTCTCGAATGATAAGGGATTTAATTTGTAAATGTCCTCTGTACATGGTGGCAAAGGACAATCCTGTGGACTTGAAAAAGCAATTGTCTAGTCTTGTGTGTGCCTCAGCCTTGATGCTGAGATGTATAAATCATTTCTGTGCATTTGCACAGTGGAACTTTTAATACAAAGAACAATTTGCATTTACAATAGATACATTTCCCTGAAAATCATTATATATACACTTTCTCCTTGGAAAGCTTGGGGTGGTTTCTTGTTTTGTTGTTGGTTGGTTGGGTTTTTTGTTTATGTGCATGGGAGTTTAAACTATAAATAAGAAAGAAAGAAAAATGAGAAGCAGCAAGAAATTTAATCAATGATTAGAACATTCCTTGCAGCTCCCAGCTCCGGGCAGGTACTGTAGTGTAGAATAAAAAAAGTAACTTATGACCATAAAATGGGCATGTTTTTAGAAGGCTGGAGTTTTCTCTATGATATTAAATTGGAAGAGGTTAAAGCTCCTCCTAGAAAATATGGGCCTAATTTTGAATGCACAGAATTTAGCCTTAACAATCAATTAAAATAATGCAAAATCTGTCACTAAACAAAATTAAAACCAGCATTTTCAGCCTTCTGTATTTCAGTATGTCCCTTCAATTGAGACAAAAATGTCTTAAACTCAAATCTGGAAACCTATGAGGTAGGGCACAACTCAAATCTGCAAACTATCTATAATAAATAAAAGCCACCCCATTTCACATAGCTGTTTACAGACACTGATGATATTTCTTTTCAACTACAATTAACTGCAATGGGTGTTAAGAGAGACAACAAGCTGCAACAAGGGAATATGTACCATGTGATGATACCATGATATCAAGTAGCCTTATCAGCTACTTTTCCTCTTTTTTTTTTTCCTCCCAAACACAAGTATCTGACCCTTACAGCTTCCTATTCTCCACATTCTTCAGCCAGTTTAGGAACTATCCATTTTTAACAGGAAAGTCTAGATACACTCCTCACTTGCCATCCTCACTTGCCATCCATACAACCACAGGCAATAAGGTGCTCTGCATACTGCACTACTGGGAGAAAACAAAGCACTGGTTTGCCCTGGTTTGTACCATGAGATTTTCTCACACCTTACCAGTATATTTCAAATCCATAATCATATGTCTGTAATCTTGGATGACCTATAAATATTCCCTTCATAAGTGTCACAAAGACCTCCCACCTGAAGGAGGAAAGTAGGAGTGCAGTTCAGTTTGATCCTAGTGTATTTGTGAATCTTTCATGAAATTAGATGTTGTTTCTAGTACATCTTTAGAGGTACTGTATGCACTGGCCAGCTGTCTGTCCATTAACATCTACCACCACTGCCATACCCGGCCAGCTGACGTGCTGAAACCAAACTGGTTTGCAGTGCACCAACCGTGCTGATGTTGGTTCCTCTGAAAGTTTGCTCTGACATGAAAGACAAAATAGGTTGCTCACATAGTTTCATGTGGAAACTGCAGCCACTTCTGGACATCCTGTATGTGTGCAGAATGGCATGTTTGTTATCAACAAAACTGTTTGTGCTGACAGAAATCAAGTGACCTTTGTGTCCTCCCATCTTTTGCAACTGGTCATATCTCCATACCATACGTATATCTAAACAACTCACTGAATGTCTACTCTGCTGTATAAACAACTCCTTTGAAAGCAGGAGCAATTAATTCAGAGGATCTGTGGCTTTCTCCTTCATTAGACTGAAGCAAGAAGGTGCAGGGTAAGATCTTCTTCAAAAGTGTGTTGACAAGCTAAGCCACTTCTGCACATGCTTGTTTAGGTTGACAAGCTCTCCTTTGAATCAATTTTTAAGGCTACTGCACTTGACAAAGTGCTAAGGAAATCCCAGAAATCTTAGAGCCAAATATGCCCTGGTTCAGTACTAAGGGAAGTGGGGGGATGGTTGCAATTTTTTGCCTTTGTTTTTTCCATTGTATTTGGGGCACGCAATACGTGATGTTCAGCAACCTGAAATCTTGGAAGCAAATTGAGTAACATGTGCCTGCCAAGATACAGTACAGCACAGTGTTTATACATGTCACATAAATGTGATTTATATAATTAAACCAATAGAAGCTTCTGTACGTGGACAAGCCTTAATAAGTTTTCTCTCCAGACGTGGCCTTCCAAATGAACATGACAGCAAGGAAAGCTCCTATGTTTATGGTACATAGACCTTACTAGTGTTCAACAGCAGAGCAGAAAAGCTTTGGAACTTTTTATTCAACTACTTTACTGTTTCACTCACCACAAACACTGAAACAGCAGAAGGTACAACTCACTCAAACTCCAAAGATAGCAGTTCATATATAATTAATTTTAAAGCATTTTGAGACAGTATTCTTACTTAAAAAAATATTTGCATTATTTGTAGTGTGTGGAAGATTCATGAGATAATATTATTTCTTAGTATTATGCAAGGAAATAATTCTTTCAATCAAAACAAGCAACAATACTTTTCTCCTAAAATCAAATGTTGTAATTATTCACTTCTACAAATAGGAGACCAAAGCTTGGAGGGATTCAGTCAGTTGCCCAAAATCACTGAGGAAGTCTGAAGATTCCTAAACCCTGATTTTGAGCCTAAGTAAAATGTTTTAATAACAATGACATCTTCTAGTTTAAAATACATCGTGTCTTTTCAAACTAAGCACTCACATCACAGTGAAGAAAAGGCCTGGTCAGTAGCAGATGTGGGAGAAAGGAAAAGGGGATTATGTAGAGCAGCAGCACAAACATTTGCTTTACTCAGAGCATATGGGTAGGAGTTTAGAAAGATTTTTCAAATCTAAGGCCATAATAAAGGTCATAAAACAGTAAAACAGTACAGCTTTTCTTGACATTTCCATGCTGAAATGCATTTTCCTTCCTTGGTCTATATCAAGGACTGTGGACTGTGGTCTGGTCAGCAATAAGCTGAGGCTGGTGAGCATACTGCCCACTGCAAAAACAGACTGCACAGGACTTCTCTAAGCAAACAAGCATATCCAGAGAGGAAAATATGAATGTGAAAAGCTCACACACCAGATTTGTTTTTGTTTATAGACTATTTCCAAATTAAGAAATTCTTAGTGAAAATAAATCTTATCTTTTTCTAAGAGATGGTGCTTCAGTGCATATGACTCCATGCCTTCTCACATATAAGCAGAATTTACGTATGCTTCACCACGATAAGACTCTGTCTTGCACTTCAGTGAGTTTCTCAGCATTGAGCCTGCTTCTACAGAACTGCTATTGAACAGCACAAATATTTAATCAACCACTAAAGATCGTTGGAAAGAAATATTTAGAGGCAGTGTTTTAATTTTGTTCTATAGCACTACAGAAACATGGAGGCACTCGTTTCTGCAGCATCCTTCAGTTTGATTTAAATTTAAATTGCAGTTTAAATTCTCAGTACTTACTCTTGCAAGTGAGGGAAGATTTAAGGACTAGACTCCAAGATTTTACAAGTTGCAATAAAAAGGATTTTTTTTTTCTGACTTTTATTCAGACAAAGGTCTATGAAACGGAGTGGTGAGTATACCTTTTTCTGAATAATGATAGCAATAGATGTTTCAACTGACTATAGTTTGCTTTTATGCATGTATTAATGAACAGTATCAAAAAGAACTAATACAAATGAAAAAGTTTATAATGAAGTGATTAAATGCTTTGAAACAGGGCTACGCATTTTATTCATTATGTCAACAAGTCCCAATATATGCATTTGAAAATCAATCAGAACATTCTCATCACAGAACAGCAGTTTGGTTTTAATTTAAATGATACTCCTCTTCACATATCTGAGATTTAAATCTGGACATCTGTCAACTCAGATCTCAGTCAACTGTGGGCACTGTTGAAGTTTGTGAAGATATGGGGGAGAAGAAAAAGTATATATACTAGCTACACTCACATGAAGCTATTTTTAAGTATATTGTAAATAACTAAAGGGAACGTAGCTGTTTATACTTGAATCAAGAACAAAAGAAATTTAGGAAGACTGTGGTATAAAGAGATTTTGAATGCATGTCAGAACATTGCTTGAAAACCCTGAAAGATCAAAAAGATTTGATCTGTGAAGGGAAAAGAAAGAGGAAAAATCAAAAGTTGTAATTGACAGTTAAGATTCCAAAAATTAAAACAGAAGAAAAACACTAGGAAAAAGAAGCAAGTATGATTGATTAAAATAAATGGTGAGTTTATATTACCTTTTAAATGCTTCCAGGAAAATGCCTTACAGTATATCCTTCAAAGTAATTACAATTTTTGAAAAACATCTTTTTACAAATTGATCTTTATACCACATAGTGGCAATTCCACCAACAAAGGTTAGGGTTGTTACAGAATGAGAAAAATATCATTAACATGTACCATGTATTGTACAGTTAACATTCAAAAAACCTAAAAATGTTTTTCCAAAGATAAGTTATGAACACACAGAGTCCAACAAGACTCTATCAACATAGAGGTTAAGCTATAATAGTCCCCCACATTTTGTCTGGTTTGTAGCACAGCAGTATAAGGGCTGTGTTTACATCCATGATTCTCCTTTCTAGGTGGATAACCAGGAATGCTCTATGCCCAACAATGCTGGATAAATTTGCAAGAAGAAATAAGTGTATGTTGTGCAAGGAGAAAACCCTAGAATGTTTTAAAGAAGTAATCCTAAGGAATAGTAGTTTTCTCTTGTAATTGTATGCTGACATACCATGACATTCTGGAAGGGACTTAAGGCAAATTTATCATGTGAAGAAAAAGCTTCTTTTTGTGCTTAGCAAACATGATTGCAGGTTTGGTACCAAATATCAAGGTAAAAGTCCTTAATTTGTAGTAAGAATGACTTACACAAATGAAGTCCGTGCAAAAATGCATAGAAGATTTGAGGATCTAATATCTAGGATAGATGTGTCCTTTTAGGTATGCTACTGAATACACTGTGCTTCGAAGGAGATAAGAAAAGTAGCTGTTTCAGACCTTTTTTTAGATACAGTGTGTTCCAGGGGCAGAAATACTTGCTTGATTTCAGAAAACATACAAGGTAAATGTGTGTTGGATGAGGACTTCATTCTTGTTCCCTTGTCACTTCTGCAACCATTTGCTCTGCAAAGTTTCTCCTGCATGTATATAAAGGTGATGGGATTTGGTTTTCTTACACACATGAATTAACTTCTAGAGATGCTACAGGTGCTGACATGGACCTGTTTAAGAACACCGGTTTTGTTAATTTCTTTTTTCCTTTTTTTTAAACTGAAATATCTTCACTTTCCATTGGCCCACTCATGCTTTTAAAAAATAAGTATTTCAATTGTTTGCACATTCAACAAGTGAGACTCTTAAGTACCATAGAAAAAGGGCTTAGAATCTTCTTGGTCACTATCCTTATGAATGGGATGTGAAATTCATAAGGTAGGACAATAATTAGAAAAATCAGCAACTCAAAGAGATCAGATCTGACTACTACATTTTGAAAAGTCAAGGTCTTAAGCTCTCCAGGCATTTTCAGAGAATAACAGTGCTTTGATGAAACCTGCCTATTCATGCTAAGTTAAACTGCAGTACCACATTTGTCAGGGCTGTGTGCCATGAAAACATGGTCTCACATTGAGGCAGAGAATGCTACAAGGAACTCGCTCAGAAGGTCCAGCTTTCTCAAACCATCTCAAAATGCAGGTTTCTCTGCTGTCTCAAGATCCATACAACCTGCCCGCTCATCAGATATTAAAGGCAATTGCTCAGGTTCAATCAATCAGAACTTGCTTGCAGAGATAATGCCCATGTAGATATTTCTGGGTCACTGTTAGTTCAGCAGATCTAAGTTACTTTAAGCTCTCCAAGTTACTAAGCTCTCCAAGTTACTAAGCTCTCCAAGTTCACCAGTTTAGCTTGAAAAATTTTTTGGGCTCAAGGTCTAAGTGTGTGAGACTAAACAGTCCAACACTAACTCACAGACCGAGTGTTTTAAAGTATTTTTAAAGTGATGCATTTTAGAAGTGCCTGGATAGAAAGAGTCAGGTAGATAACAAAATCCGTTCAGAAGATGCAGCAGCACTTTACTTCCTATTTAAGTTTTTCTCAAAATCAATCAGGGTTTGGACACTTCAAAAAACACAATATAACCAATTTTATCTATTTAGTGACCACTGAGTTCAGTAGAAAGATTATTACTATCTTCAACACAATGTTTTTCCTGCTTTTTTGTAGCCTTTACTCAGAGATTATAAGAAAAAACTCACAAAATTTTTTGAAACTTGCAAAGCAAATGATGTGTATATTTTAAGTCAAGGACTGTTGCAGTGCAAGTGGCTGTAGCCACCATGGCCCCAGAAGGAACAACAGAATCCAAAGTTTGGTGGTCAGGCACCAGTGTTTACAGACAACCTCCGTGGTGAGGGAGAGTCCACATAATCCTTTGTTTCTTTGATTTGCCTGTTGCAAGTTGATTGGTTACCGTTCTCCCCTCCTAGTTTTATGTATAAGTTCATAAATATTTATCTCCTTAGTTGACTATGTATTAGTTCTAGAAAGTTCTGTGTTACTCAATGCCCCATTGGCTATTCCCTGTTACCCCTCCTACAAGCGCTCCCCATTGGATAACTCCCCATGGACTCCTCCCTCTCACCCTTCCCTATTGGTTATCACCATTATCCCCATCTTCCTCCCCAACTATAAAAGCCCTTGGGCCCTCTTGTAAAACCGGTTCTTCATGTCTAGGTCCTTCATGGCACTGGAATAAAGTCGGGCCTGTGGAACCCATATGGAGAATCCTTCTCTCTCTTTTGCCTCCACCGACGCGCCTGCCATCTGCTCTGGGGCTCGCTCCTTTAAGCTGAGGGGCACGTCCTTCCTTACTGCGAGTCGCCCGCCGAGGGCTGTCTGCAGCAATGTCTGCCTACCTCCAGGCTTGTCTCAGACAGCATCGCAAAGAACAAATCTAGAAATGGATTATAAAAGACTCTGAAATAGCTGGTCTGTTGAACCAGCTCAGTGAGGAGCTGTGTATTTCCTTTAACTACTTTAGTGTAAAACTGAGTTTTCATCCACTTAAGCTTACATGGTCTGTCTTTCAGAAAGTTACTCTCTTTGGCTTTTCTTAGATGTAATCAGAACTGTTCTGTGTTCCCCTAATTACAAACACATTTCTTTCTCCATGCAATATTCCTAAGTATGCGGCAACCATCATCTTGCCAAAGCTTTCTGGCATTTTTATTCCAGTTAGGTTCCAAATCTACATTTTTCTGTGAGAAAAGCTGTAGGGAAGACTGTAAACAGGATAATTATGTAGCAATACCGTTTTAAATGCAACTTTTACTTGCATATTATTTTGAATGTGTGGCTTTTTACTTTCTAGTGAGTTGTGGAGACACAATGCTATTATTCCTGAAGGACAGATGTGCTTTCATTAATGTAAATTTCAAGAATTCTGTAAGATTTTAAACAGAAAGTATGAGGAAGATAAAAAGATGTGCAGAATGTTACAAAAGTTACTTAAATTATTGTAATGGTCTATCACTGTAATCTCTAATCTGTGTCAATTTTGTGTGGCCTCCTTTATCTCACCCTGTGGAATAGCTCTGAAAAGGAGCCAACCAACCAAAAACCCCATAAGGAATGTAGCCTAGTTTTCTTTGTCCTTTACACATGCCAGAAGCACCTCATGTTAGAATTTTTTTTTTCAGAGTTTTGGAAAATACTAATAAAAATATTTTGAGAGGTGAGTTGAATGGGAACTCAATAACTGTCAACAATATTTGACATTTGGAATTAAAATCTCCAGTGACATGCTAGAACAGAGGAAATTCTTTTGCCACAAATTTCCTGGGAGAGTTTTGTAGTCAGAGAATCATAGAATTTTTTGGGTTGGAAGGGACATTTACAGGTCATCCATTTCAACCTCCTGCAAAGAGTGGGGACATCTTCAAGTAGATTAGGTTATTCGGAGCCCCATCTAACCTGGCCTTGGATGTTTCCAGGGATGGGCCGTGTACCACCTTTCTGCTCAACCTGTGTCAGTGTTTAATCACCCTCATTGTAAAAAAGCTAGTTTCTTATATCTAACTCAAGCCTCTTTTAGCTGAAACCCACTACTTCTTGTCTTATTGCACCAGGTCTTGCTGGAAAGTCTGTCCCCAGCTTTTTTGTAGGCCCCTTTTGGGTACCAGGAGGTGTAGTGAGACCTCCATGGAGCCTTCTGTTCTCCAGGCTGAATGCCCTCAGCTGTCTCAGCCTGTCTTCACAGGAGAGGCTCTCCTGCCCTCTAGTCACCTTCATGATTCTTCTCTGGAGTCACTCCAGCAGGTCCATGTCCTTCCTGTGGTGGGACCCCAGAGCTAGATGCAGAACTGCAGGTGGGGTCTCACCGGAGTGGAGCAGAGGGGCAGAATCCCCTCCCTGGCCCTGCTGCCCACGGGGCTCTTGATCCAACTCAGGATACACTCAGCTTTCTGGGCTGCAACTGCACATTGCCAGCTCATGTCCAATCTTTAATCCACCAGTACCTTCAAGTCCTTCTCAGCAGGACTGTTCTCTGTATCTTTATCCCCCAGCCTGTACTGACAGCGGGGGCTGCCCAAACCTAGGTGCAGCACCAGCACTTGGCCCTGTTGAACATCAGGATATTCCCATGGGCCCATTGCTTGAGTTTGTCCAGGTCCCTCTGGATGGTATCCTGTCCTTCAGGTGTATCACCCCCCAGCTTGGTGTCATCTGCAAATTTGCTGAGGATGCAATCTCAGAAGAGTCCTCTAGAGACCTTAAATGAAACTTAGTGGAAAAGTAGTTGGAAGCTTCCATGTCTTCCTCTTCTTTTGGAAGTTAATAAAAACAGATCCACAGAAAAAGAAGAAATGTTGATCATTGAATCAACCATTGCTCATAGAATAAAACTTACTATTTCCATTTGTGTATCATTTTAAACAATTCTCATTTACCTACTAATTATAGACATTGAATTGTGTGAGATTCTCACCATCTATTGTTCAAAAGTGTAAACCAACTGTTTAAAAGTGTTAGATCAAATTGTGAAATAACACCCTTTCAAAATATTTAGGTTGTTGACTAAACTTGATATGCCAAATAACATTTACTTTCAGTAGCAAAATTTAAGACAGGATTGTACCCTTTCCTGGTTCTCAATAAATAACATCTGCAAAATAACTTTAGGTGAAAAAGTGTGAACAAAGTAGTCCGTCCTTACAGGCCATGGAATGAAAACACAGGTGGTTTTGGGCAAAATTTGTCATGTTTTCAGCTGTTCTGTTGCTTGACCAAGTCTACGTGGATCTATGCTTCTACCCAATAATATACATCCTCCTTTTGTTCAAGTGGGCAAATGGCCTTTGTTTTTGAAGTGACATTATCTGAATTACATTCCAGCCCCAGGCGTTAAGTATCTGGAAGCTCTGGTGCATAATCTAATGATTAATACTACATTACTGGATAGCCCTTGTGTTAACTAAAAACTGAATGACTCTTGAAGGATCAAATGAATACTCTCTTGTTTCCATTAAAGCATTCTCCAAGAGTAGTGATTATTTAGTTTACTTTTCCCTAAACAAACTGTGATTACAGCCAAAGTTACCTGTTTCTTCCTCTGGGAAATTCAGGTTTGCATATAGGTTAACTACTACTCACATCTTGTCAGAGAAACACTCACAGAACTATCTTTCATGTTGCCCAAACTAGCTGGTTTTGCACAGATATACATCTTTAAAATTAATTTAGGTATTTATATATTTCTATTAAATTATGCAGTCATTGCCCATCAGTAAATGAATTGTTCATATCAGCATTAGAAGAAAGTCATATTAAATTAACAAGTAGCAGAAAACATACTAATAAGTGACCATATTAATGTACAATTTTAAATAGCATTCATTCACTTTCTATAAATTATGCGTGGTGACTAAGATCCCATGCTCCTTTTTGTCTTCAACTTGAAGGAAGATAAATAGAATATCTAACCTCCCAGAGGAAAAAAAAATCTTGTTTTATCCAAGACATTGAGTGTTGAAATACTGCAGGGAGAAATGTAGTTTTATGTACAAAACTATGTAGGACCCCATCTGGAACCACAAGCACCTCTCCAACAATACATATATAAATGTTGCAAGGATATTTTTCAAATGTTACTCAAATGTATTCTGTTCGTATGTGTTTGTCAACATTTCCCAGAGAGGCAGACACAGGAATGAGGACCTCGCTTGATAGGCATAGCTGCTGGGCATAGATGGCCATGAGAGCAGAATTTTAAAGATGAACCTAGAACAAAACTATATACTAAGTCTGTCACACTAGATAAAGTTTTCCTCACCACTTCTCTATAAACATGAGTCCTTGTGTCACAGTTAATTGGGAGGCAGTTGGAGGGAAAGAATCAAGTGGAAACACAATGTGAATACAAAAGAAACCATCAAACAACTCCCTACACAGGTGAAATATAAAAGTATCACCTGTACGCAATCCAATGGATTTTACATACATTTACATTTCCATAACAGAAATAGAAGCAGTTCTTTAAATGCCACAAAGTATATAAAATAAATGTTTCCCAATACTTAATACAAGTATTTTGCATTTAAAAAGCTGTAGCTAACATGCAAGCCTTACAAAGCAGTTTACAGACCCTTTCCAAGACTTGTCATCACTTACATATCTGCTAAACTGCTCTCTGAAGTCACAGGTGTTTAAGTAATACTTTTTTGAGAAGCCGCTTTAGTAAGCCGGAGAATGGAAAACTCAAGAGATCCTAGTTTCCAGTTCTTTCCTCTGTCTCCCAGTATCACAATCAGAAATATTAAAGGCAATCAAAAAAAAGCATTCTAAGTATTGCAAGAACATATAGCTTAAGCTCGATGGTTAAAACAAATATTGAGTACAACAAATTTCAGCTATTAAGTTGAATGTATGGAATGCTCTATCAAAACAGATTGAGTTTTATAGACATAGTTTTCAAATGACAGAGAGAAGCAGCCATTTAAGTGTCTTTCTTTACAATCAGCATTTCCATTACAAATCAATTTTTTATATATCTTTACTACTTCAGTGTGTAACTTGGCAACATTGACACATAGATTATTTTTCCCATTTTGTATAATCTGTAGTACAAATACCTGTCCAAAGGCAGTAACATTTTGTAACAATACACAAACTCTCTCATCACAAACATAACTTGGTATGTTAGCTGCACTGAGAGGATTCATGCATTGAATGAACAACAGAGTTATTCTCAGTTGGGGATTAATGACACCGTGTATGAAGCCTAAG
Organism: Corvus hawaiiensis; assembly: GCF_020740725.1. Classification (NCBI taxonomy): domain Eukaryota; kingdom Metazoa; phylum Chordata; class Aves; order Passeriformes; family Corvidae; genus Corvus; species Corvus hawaiiensis. The sequence continues at coordinate 23,891,234 of NC_063219.1, read as the reverse complement.
GAACCTGAAGTATGAAAAGATAACAACATCTTCAGAATTACTATTGAATGTACAGACCTGTTGAATGTACAGTGACGCATTTCCAGTGAACATAGCAAGTTTCAGAGCTTATCAAGTTTTCGGTTTTCTCAGTGATACTGAGAGACCTTTGTGTATTCAAGATTAATGCAATCAGATGAATTAGAAGTACACAGAACAATTGCTTAAAATTTGCAAATATTTGAACTTCTCTTACTTGAACATATTTAAACTGCTTTCAGTTTAGTCTGCTTTACAGGTGTGGACTGATTTTTTTGGGTGTGGATGCTTCAGGGAATGTCAAGTGTCTTCATAAGAATGATGCTTTTCTTGTTGTGCTTGAATCTTTTGTTTGCTAAGTTGTCTCTAAGGCAGTACTGGCAAGTGAATACATTCTTCACCCTGACCCAGAAAATACTTATGAACATAGTTAGGTTTATGTACTGTGAGTGGCCTCACTGACTGGTGATTTAGTGCAATGTTTCACAGACTTTTTTTTACTTAAGTCCCTTGAGAGGATGTAATAATATGAAATTGGCTTACCATAAATGTTCACTTTGAAAAGAACAGAAGCAAAAATATATGCACTTAAAACTCAGACAGAGTTTATATTCTGCAGTGTAAAGTTAGTAATACTAATTATTAAAACAATTGAAGTAAGCACAAAATAACAAATAAGTAATACATGCACTTTGTACTCTAGAACATACAGTGTTTTGGCATCTGTCATTTATATTCATATACCCTGAGTGTAGGTACACCCCCATTTCTAGGTTATCTTTGAAGAAGGAATTATCAAAATATCTGGCTAAAACAAGTCCTAGAGGATATTGCTCATATGAGGCAAAATGATAACTAAGTGGAATTTCGTGTTCATTTTCTACAGACCATATAAAACCCAGAGGAGAAGCTTTCAGTAAGTATGTGGGAAACTGTTAGTCCCTCTCCATTCAATTTCCTACATAAAAGCAGATTACTCAGAGTTTTATAGGAAAAGAGGGAATGCTGAAGCGTTGTCTGAAATGGCGTGAGACATCATGTTCACAATAACACTCAGTTTGACAGCAGAAAAGCCAACAGCGACAGGTGATCATGGCAGTCATGTTACTGTGCCTTGAAGTCTAGTGGAGCTGGGTTTGCCTCCGTCATGGTAGAAATGGTGATTCCATGGTCATACCTCTTATCTTTCTAGATAAAGACTTTGTTAGCAGAACCAGACAATAACAACTCTTTACTGCAACACCTGCTTCCAAACTTCCTTGTCATGCTTCTGAAACATTATTTTTGTATTCACTCTTGTCTAGAGTGGAAGAGCCTAGAAGAATCAAAAGTCTTCCTATGTGGCCTAGCCTGGATAAGTCTCACTGCATTTCCTGTACAAAATTCACTTAAATGGTTAGAAACTGTTGGCAAGTTAGCCTGAAAATGGGGAGGGGGTGTTATGCTAAGTTCATAAGAGATTTCATTCCTACATAAATGAATAAAAAAAGATATTAGGGAGACCAAAGCAAGGGAAGCAAAAAGAGATGAAATTCTACTACAGCTGCATCACTGTTATTGCAGTAATTTGACAGTATCCAGGAACTTATCAGGTGCTTGCACTGCATGAAGGAAATGTTTGTCCTTGAATAATGCATCACCACGTTCACAGTGTTTTTGTAAACAGGTCTTCCTGCCATCATTATTTCCTTTTATTCTCTGCCTTGAGATGTAATCAATTTAAATTTCAAATGGAATATTTTTATAGCGTTTAAATAAAGTGTACAAAAGATTTGATTCTTAGAGGTCCTGTGGAAGGATAAAGAAAAAGTTTACCTGCAAACTAATACAGGAAAAGGCAACCGAATGAAAAAAATTCTTTGCATAGCCCTTTTGTTATGAAAATAAGTCTAGGGAATCAACAATGTCTATAGGAAATGTATTGAGCAGTTAATATGTGCTTTTATTGAATCCTCTCTCTTCCACAACACATCAAGAATTTCCTCTAAAATAGGAGAAAACTGGAAGTTAGAGACTGTCAAGGTGCTAGAGTGTTTCAACCACCACAGACAAAGGTAATTGTGGGAGTAAAAGCACAGGGAGTGGTATAAAATGAGCAAATATGGGATTCAGTGAAGAGCAGAGTGTGTATGGCCTGAAGACAGTAGAGAATCAGATGTTACATGGACCCAATTGACAAAGCATTTTCATCATCAAAGTAGTGTTGCACCATCTCATTCATCTCCTTTCTTACTTTTTCATTTTATTCCCCTCTAATCTGCCATAAACATAATTTAAACACCTTTAGTTTATCATCTGAGCACCAGTAGAGGTAGAGGGGAAGACATGTAATGAATTAGCAGTATGATGCTGGGAAATAGCATAAGCACACTAATTTAGAGATCACTGCACCTGTGATTTATTTTCTGAGTGTAATGTCTGGGAAAGAGGATCTGATATCAAATGATTCTTAGGAGCAATTATATTAAAACTCATAAAAATCTGTTTCTACTATTGGTGGGTAGCAAAGGTGCAACTTTTTTGCCAAAACAGATTTAGGATAGCTTCTACAAAATTATTTCTTTATTTTGGGATTCAAAATTTTCCTATTTACCAAAAAGTATTGCATCTTTCACATGAAATGAAAAGCCAGGGTAAAACACAGTAATAATAATAACAGCTCATATTTTTTGATATTTCAGAGCTTAAAATATCAAAATATCGAGAACTTTATAAATTCCAATTTGACTCTATTATCTTCCTGCCACCAGGTTCTCCATCACTCCCATGGCATGCTTCAGAGCAAACATGTTTCCTTACACCTTATGCTATTGCACCAATATGGGCAGAAATTACACAGACTTCCAAACTCTTTAATTGAAAGATTTGAAGGTGGAGTAATAGAGCTGGACTTCAACAATCTAGCTTTCAACGCAGACACAACCTCAAAAATTTAAAGATTCCTTTTCTGTTTGGCTGTCTTTCATTAGGATCAGTTAGATGGTATTTTCACTTTTGTCTCTACTTTCCAGTTAGCTACAGTACAAAATTTGAAGCAAACATATTGAAAAATAATTATCTATATGGACTAATGACAATTTTCTTCAGTACAAATGAAATATTTTTGCCGTAGATCATCAGACTTAGTTTAGTTTCTAACTTGACAGTAACAGACATCCAAAACAAGTAATCTTGTAATAATACTAAATAATTCAAAGTCGTCCAGATTTTCAAGATCTCATTTTGGTCCTTGTTTGTTTTTGGTTTTTTTAAGTTGCTCACTTTAATTTTTTCCTTTATTTGCAAAAAGCAAAAGAATTACAGTTGTCATTTAATACAATCCAGTTTTCAGTAAAATCATGGCATTGTGTAATTAAAACTCTTTAAAAGCTTTTAAAGTAATTTAATGGCTATCTCAAAATGGCTATCTCAATAAAATCAACATTTTAGAGAGAAAATAATCCTTACTGCAAAATCTTTAGAAAAGATCTGTAAGAAACCTAAAGGAGACCTTCTGCAATAAAAGAGTAACAACTCACTCTTTTTTTTTTTTTTCATACAAAACATGACATATTATCTACTTTCTATTTACATGCACTTACAAAAATGATTCCACAGAAGTTTCTGGGATTTATTTATAAGTTAGTAATCAACCATATAAATAAGGACTGCACAAAGTCAGCTCATGTAAAGGGAATGTAAAAGGAATAAGGAGACCAAGTTACATTATGAAAGATTTTATGCTTTCAAGATTTGATAATTCAAATGCTACACAATCAAAAAGATCAAGAACATTTAAAGTCTTAAGGAACAATTCCATCCACTGAAAAAGAAAATTGCAAAGGAGATACAAATGGTAAGGAAGTCAAATTTGTCAGATTATTAATGTAAAGAAGGTAAATTTAATTGTCTCAGGAGACAATTGCTTTTATTTTGAAGAAAACCATATATCTTTCCCTTTCAAAATGGCAGACTCAATCTACCTCCTGAATAAAATCTCCAATCTCAACATGGCAAGGCTATTTACTAGATTTTTCAAGGAGAATTCTAATATGTACAGAAAGGCAGCATCATTATTCAAGCTGACATGAACTCCCTAGATAGCCTTTTTAATTAACCAGATAAAGCAGTGTAGGAGCAGTTTCATCCTGATGCTGTAGCTCAGGATGAGCTTCTCAGTGATCTGATGTGATCTGATGTGACAAATGACTTACTAATTTTACCTTACACCCACATTTAAAAGTATATTATAAAAAGTCGTAACTCCTTAAATGGAGAGGACACATTGTTTTGAAAAATTTCTTGCAAAATCAAAAATCAAGGTTTTGATAATCGCATAAGTAAAATATAACATAGACCAATTAAAATACTTGGATGTAGCTTACATATACCTCTGAAGGAGAAGGATCAGGATTCAAGGGAGATATTCCCAGTAAGGCATTAAAACTGGAACCTGAACTTCAGTCTCTGTATTGCCCTCTGTGCTGACTTTCATATACTCAATAAGGTATTGATGACCTCAAGAGCACAAGTGAACCATGACAACTGCCTTCATCCCCCAGAGACCTACGAAGTGTATGGCCATCCTTCCTCTTCCCTCCCTTCCTCCTTCCTTTCTCTACTTTTATAGATGAGCCGTGTGGAATGGGGAAGACATGAAACACCTTCATTGCCAGTAACATGAGAATAGCATGTCTCCAGTAGAATAAATCAATGACATGAAATAAATGCCATTATACATTAACACTGCCAAGACTGGAATGAGCAGTGGCTGGTTCAAACTGAAACTTCACTAAGACCTAAGTGAAGCTGTGTGGCCTCTCACTGAAAGGATGGGCCCCTCCATTGTCAAATAAGCTTTGTCATTCAAAGCAATACAGTAGATCATATTTGCTAAGTGCTAAATATTTAGATTTGAAAAAGGGTTTGAAGGGTGAAAGAATGTCTTCTTATGAAAAAATCCTTTTTCTCAGGAGTCACCTCACAAAGACTGATGAAACACATTCAAAGCAGACTAATGTTAGCTAGTAATTAAAATGAAATACAAAATCTCCACCTTCTATAAAATAATTCAGCAGCTTATCACCTTACCAGGACACCTGAGAAAACAATACATGTATTATGGCATACCTTTCACTGGCTTGCAGTTCACATCACCTGTTTGATGCCTGCATTACTGACAGACTTCTGCTCTATTTGTGATCCAGAAAGACAACAGTGTTCCACTGGCACAACACAATACTGATTATCATTTGTAATTACTGATTATAATATAAATTTTGATACATCATTCACAGACACATTCACCCTTTTATTTTCTTTCTCTGTTATTAGCAAAAAACCCCCCAAATTGTCAATAAAGAAAACCAGACAAACCAAGGTGGGGTGAAGACTCTATTAAGACCATCTTGGCATCATTCTTCATTACTTAGTAAATGCTTTTCTATTCTAGCATGCAATTCTTCAGAAGCTAGTCTGGCCAGGCAACCTAACTATACATGAATTTACACAAATAAGACTTAGGCTGGAAAAGAGAATATGAACGAGAAATAATTTTTGAACAATTTTGATCTTTAATATATAGTTATCAACTATATATTAACTGAGAACACAGCTACCTTTTTTGAAAAACAAACTCTCTGGACACTGGTATCACAACAGCGAGGAACATGACTTAAAGTTTCTTGAGTGACCATGTAAATAGGACATAGCTTTTAGGGACAATTGTTCACTTTGATTCCACTGCAGTATCAAGATATGTTTAGTACATGGTATTAAGAATTCATTCAGTCATTTTTGCTTCAGGATTATTTGTTATATTATGCTGAAGTTATTTTTACTTATTTTAATTTTATTTGTTTGTACTACCAGTGTGGCTCCAATCATTATTTTTATTCAAGAAACTATTTTATTAATTGTCAGATTCCCCCTGGTGCTCAGCTCAGCATTCCTCCTCTGACTCTACAAAACATTAGTTTAAGGTAAACTAAGAACCAGGAACATATCCCAGCATATTTGTGCAAAGCTTCAGAGGAGTTAGAAATGACCCATAGTCACTCAAAACTTAAAGCCTTTCATATGGCATTTCAGGAATGACCAAGGTTTTATGCACAGAAACTGATGATTTTTTCTTTCAGTTGGAGCTAGGAAGTGCATATGAACACAAATTTAAAACCAGCTTGGTTACAGTCTTTCTAAGCTTGGGTTTATATTTATTTCAAGCTCCAGTTTCCATATTTAGCTGGAATTTCGATTGGAATGCTGTGAATGTAAGCTGATCAGAGACAACTGAGACACGGAAGACCACAAAAGGTTGCCATTCCCATTTGCAGAATATTTCCCCCCTAATTTGCTGATTCCTGGAATCAGTACCTAAAATTTGAGTGAGCTCCTCGAGGGTGGGTAGGTTGTGCATCACTGCCATCTTCGGTACACAGGAGGAATCGCTGGAGTGACGGTCATTTAAATGAAACATGTTGAAATAACTCATTTAAATATAATCAGATGGTTGAAATTTGACAGCAGAATGGAACAGATTTTTCCACTGTTTGCAATGCTACAGAAATCAATAGACACAGCTTTTCTGTGCTGTATGCATATTTAAAAAAAAATATTTGGAGATTGAAAATCCTTGCACAATAAATAGGAAAATTAAAATATCTCATATCACATTGCCAAATGATGGGGTAATAGACACAAACATATTGTTCTGTAAAAAACTGCTTTAAGAAGAAAAAGTATGAATTGATTCATTTAGTCAAACAGTACTCGAACAGATGGTGTGATTAACAACTAGTATGTTAGCCATCTCAGGAGCTTACAGAAAAAGTAAACAAATGCCTTTAAAACATATCACTTTATTCCCCAAAAGGTATTTTCATTCACTTATTAAAAAATGTGAAAATCTATATATTTATGATAGAAGTATGAATATTTGGAATATAGTAATCAGACATGTCTGGCAGCTAAAATTGTTCAAATTCTGCTTTTTAATGAAGACTTGAAATCTTGCAAGTTTTGGGTTTCACCTGACTGGCTGAACTTTCACACTGATTACAATGCATCATCAATATATGGACAAAAAGGTGGAGGAATGAAAATTCATCATTCAAACTTTAATGAGTGATCCAGTACAAATGCATCAGTATTGTACGAGAAGTTGTTCAAAACAGGTCTGATTTTCATGTACAAAATGTGTTGCAGCATTTTAACAGGGCAAAAGCTCTGAAAACAGCCTTGGGAGCGAGGTTACACATGCACAGAAAATGCATGTATTTTTTTCACCACCAGCAGGAGATGGAACCAAAAAAAATTGGCTTGTGCTATGCTTTAACAATTCTCAGGTATTCATGACAGTCAGTATAAATGAGAGCAAGCCTTTTCCCCATTTAGATGGACAGGACTTGGAAGAGTCTTTCTGCATTGTGTTTGTGGTAAGTATCTTGGACAGTTGCTATATGACCTTTCTCTTTGGATCAGTTTTCAATAAAGACATTTTGAAATGGAATAAGGAAGGAAAAGAATGATACTACTAGCACTGGGGAGTGATACTAACACCATGGCACAGGAGAATAGGACCAGAAACAGAATTTGTTCTCCTTATCATCTAGAAAATGCATCATGTGCATAGTTGTTTTCCACAACAAACCAGGAGTCAGGTCAGAGCCAAAGGCCATAGGACCTTGCCAATGTGTTGCCAAAACCAAGCAAGGCACTGCCCAGTAAATCAAACGCAGAGCTGTCTCCATGCCATTGCTCTGCTTTGTATAAAGCCTGAAGAATTTGTGCTGCATTTGACCTCAATCTGCCATAAATAAGTTCAACCTTTAAAAATGTACAAAATATTTGAGGAGAAAATTTTAATGTGGTCTATAAACATTATCTTGCAGCAACATATCTTTCCTTCAGTAATCAAGTTTGTTTAGTCCATGGCTGAAAAAGGAAGTTGACCATATTCTTCTGATGTCTCGATTGTTCATCAAGGCACCTCTTGGTTATGTTATTTATCTATTCAGCTAGAAAAAGGGAATGTCAGTGTAATTAATATAGAAAGTAAGTCAATGCCAGCCAGTTCAGTTTATATAAATCTGTCAAAATCAGATCCTATAAAAAAATGATTCTGCTAGTAGAAAAAGATTAAAATATTCTGAAGTAGTGACTAAAAATGTATTTGCTTGTTTCTAATGTAGCTGGCATGTGAGAGGGAAGCATATTATCAAAGCATTTGTAAAGACCTGTGTCTGGTAATATTGCCTAATTCTGGCAATGCATAGCTTAATTTAATATGCTCTGCTGAAAAATGAGTTAATTCATTTAAAGTTTCTGTGTCTTCTCTCATGGTCTTTTCCTAACCATTGCATCAGCCAGATCTGTTTCAGAAACAGCAGTTCTGAAGAAATCTTTGCTGTATATAAACAGGACTGAAAGCTTTTCAGAAAAGACCAAGAGATAAAAAGTTCAGATCAGTGCATTGGATTGAATTTTCATTGTTCTAATTGTTTTCATTTTCACAGATTAGTTGCAAAATAGCAACATGTAGTAAATGCAATGCTGACCAGGATGATGTTTCTGATTATGAGTGAAAGGAGAATTTGATGCTGTGTGATATAAAAGTGCTTGCCTAAATCTCTAAGTGCCCTTGGTAGTCTTAAGAATAAACTATTAAATAACTGACATATCAAATGCAAAGCCCCAGACAATAGTCTACTTTTACTGCTCAACCTTGCACATCAGTGATGTGCAGAGATGCCCGGATAAAAAAACCCCTTTCAATACACAGGCAACCAAATGCACATAGTCATAACTCAGGCAGCATGTGAAGAAATCAAATGTCAGAGATGTAAAGTACCCTACCAGCCACCAAGCCCATTAAGAAAATTTCCAGATACGATTCTCTCAGTGGATCACAACTGCAATAGCTTAAGTAAGGAAACAAGCAGCAAATTTGTGGCTTTACATGTTAAAATACACAGAGCTGATCACTTGGTACAGGTCTAATACTCTGATTCACAGGGCTAAAATGTATTACTTTTCACCCTAAGGTAGTCTCCAAACCTCAGTGATGCATCAGGACCTTACTTTAAAATAAATCATACAAATTGACACAACATCTATTCTTCTTAGAGTATATCAGTTCAAAAGTGAAAATATTGTGGACTTGTGGATTTGGGCATTACTATAACTTTTGGAGGTTTTAAAAGGTGGGGGAAAACTGACTGAGATTCACAAATTCTCACATATTTACCTACTAAGGAAATCCAGCAGACAGGTCGTGTGCTCTTTTGTAAGATATGTTGAAACTAGATAATCTTTAAGGTCCCTTCCAACCCAAATCCAAACCATTCTGTGATTCTATGATATTGGAAGAAAAGAAAGAAAGAAAGTTACAGAAATAGGAAGTAATAAAATCATTCATTTGAACTATAATGAATCAAACTTTACCCTTGCTAGTCAAATCTTCCCGGTCTTTCTTTTTAATCTCTGAAAAATTTTAAAACTCCCTTAGAAGTGATCCTCTTTCTCAAGTTCAAATATAGCCAGCTTTCCCCTCTTTGTCTCTATCTTGTGAGGGAATCTGGTTGAATGATACTGCTAGAACATGTGTGTTTGGTGTTGAAATCATGTTGATCTACCATTCTTTCAGGCTTCTGGGATGACAAAAAACCCAACAAAGCTGCAGGTACAGATTCAAGAGCAGCTGCAATTGCAAAATCTGCTCACACAAAATTCAGGATGACAGATGACTTTCCATCAGCTAGAAGCCATACTAGAGTTCAGTGACTCCCACACAACAGAGCACAGCAGATCCTGCTCTGGAAGCAAAGCAATGTATCCACATCACCATGGCGCTGAGCTGCAGCCAGGGCTTACTACTGGGAGTCAAAGATTTTACTGAAGTGCAGAATCATGCTAATGCAGCTGGTCAGTTTGTAGGCTGGTCAGCATTAGTTCGGGGCTATCTGTACTGCATTTAATTGCAGAGTTCAGACATTCCCTGAGGAACCTGCCTTCCCTTTATTTTCAGTCCTTTAAACCTACATCTTTGAACACAGCAGTACAAACGCTTACTGACAGCCACTGAATCATCCAATGCGAAGAACTGCCCTGATTATACTGTCTCCAGATATGAAATTAACATAATAACACTAAGATAAATTTTTCTTAAGAGGATAGCATTTTCAAGGAAACTTGGATTAGCTATCTGTACTGTACACCTGTAGTTCCTGATGAAATAATGGAGAACCTGACAGTGAAACCACTGTTCTCTCTCCAATGATCAAATAGCTAGATTGCCCAATGGCAAAAATGACTAATACAGCATGATTGACACTTTGCAAGAAATTCTATGTCACCACTGTTATTGACCAAATGCTGCTTAAATCGCTAAAATAAGAGAGAACTTTTATAAAGACGTGGAGCATGTGAATTCTCAGATACAAAAGAGCATAATTATAATCCCAGAAGCATCAGAGCTTATTTTGAGGAAGACTGTAAAGACTGCTACTACTATTGAAAAAAGCAGTATGAAAAATACAAGAAGAGTGACCCATTCTTTCAGATAAATATTGTCAATATGTACACAGATAAATATTCTCAATAAATATTCTCAATATGATCAGTATGTATCCCTAGGCATAAATCCAGTCTAAAAATTAAAAGTGATTGATTGCACCACTTCTAGGGCAACATCAGAATCAGTCTGTGGGAGGAAGATACAAATGTCAAGTTAACTACCTATGGAAAATTTGACATTCTCATCAAACTAAGGAAAAGCTACGGAATAAGCTTAAAATCAAAAATTTTAAAGTTAATGCTATAAAATTGTTGCTGTAAAAACAGCACTTTGAAAATCATTGGAAAGCCAGATGGATACCACTACTGCAACTTCCTGTAAGTGATTCAAGAACATTGTGTCAGCAACTTTGTACAACCTGGACACTTTTGAAGCAGAATGGAAGTGCTCCAGTGACATTGTATACACAGCTTTGAACACCCAGACTTCTTTGAATACACTGGACTTAACACTTTGGAAACATCAAGACTAAAGCAACAAAAATGTAGGAGAAACAAAGAAATGTCTAGACATTTAACTTGGGTGATGCAAGGTGTTTTAGCAGAACCTGTCAGGGCAGGGCCTGGTGCAAGTGAAGACCATGGCTCCCCATCATCTTGCAGGAGAAAATTTGCTGAATGCTTCTGCAGCTGCTGCTGGGAATGTCAGAGCTCTTCTGAGAGCAGACTCCTCCCCAGTATGTTCTTTGCCACTGTATGACTGGGATCCTCATAAAAAAAGATTTTGTTTTCTCATCCTATTCTCCAGATACCACATGATTGATTTCAAAAAAAGCATCTTAGTTCTCCTGTCTTATCAACTGGAAGAGAAGGAAGAAGACATTCAGTTTTGGCAGTTTTCCATACTTGCCATTCCCTCACATGGTAGCAGTCAAACGTGTTGCAATGGAATAATCTGCATCTATGTATTAACCAGTGGTGCAATTATTCCCTTAAAAGAGGCTGGCACAGATTGTTTTCAATCCACAAACATCCTTTTGAAGTACCTTAATCTAGGTAGAATTACAGTTTAAATATCTTCTACCAATATTGATAGCATTGCCTGTAACTGACAATCCTCCCTATCTCTAAATCTCTGTAGACATCACATTATAATGCTTCATTCTTGCCAACGTTTGCTCTTGCTACATTTTTTCAAGCTAGCAATCATCACACTCTGTTGGGATAAGAACCAAGGATATTTGATTTATTCAATAATTCATAAAGAAAAAAGTTCTAATCCAAAGCAAACTTTAGGTTTTCTATATTTACCCCTTAATCTCTCACTTACACTGGCAGGAAATAGGTATATTTATGCCGTCAGAAAACAGCAATGTCAAAGCAGAGCTCAGATGATACAGTTGGTGTCTTTACAATTGCTTTTATACTGCTGTTTTAGAAGTTGGCTGATCCATTGTTTGTATCATTGCTTTGATGCAGTGAATGATCAAGACCTTGCTGTTACAGCCAAGGAGTACACCCCACAGAAGCACATTGTCATATTAGAACTGTGTCAATTTTCCCCCTTCCAGGGAGATGACCAAACAGATTAAACTCTTCCATGGTATTTTACAATGGGCAAGTTATAAAGACCAAATCATTTTTGTTGTGCACTGCAGCTCGTTAGGCACTTCAGAGATCTAAAAATATATTTTTTTTACAGCAGCTGTTATATTTTACATATTTTTTAAAAGAATTGTGTATGTAAGTAACATAGTCAAATGAAAAACATATGTCCACAGTTAATAGTATACAAAAAGAGCACTATGTATATCACTGAGAAATGAATAACATAAGCTTTGGTTATTGGCTTAAATGAATACTTTACAATCATTTTCCCCCATAAAAGGTGTGAACTCTGAGGGAGGGGGGGAGTACTGCTGGGAATGGTGCCCTCTCTCATCTTAAAATGTGTGAGAATCCAAACAGATTATTTATATGCAGCTTCTTGTATTGATTACATTATGCTACATACTGTGCGATTCAATAGGACTCCTAAAAATATATTTTTTAAGAGCTTATGGTTTGTAATGGCAGAATAGCAAAAGGTTCAGCTCTCACCATAATCTGAAGGCTCAAGATTTACACTCTAATTCTTGACAGCTCAGAAGGAAGGGTTTGCAGCACACACTAGCACACGTACGTGGGGTTCTGCCCTGAAGGTCCTTTGCAAACCAAGACAAAATGCTGCCAAGATTTAAGTCTCTGATCTTCCAGAGATTCCAAATTTACAAAACAAGAATTTAAATTATGAATAAAATGGACAGACATGGATGACTGAGGAAAGGAAAGTATTTTATTTGGGTTTTCTGTGTCCTCTTAAGGATGTGCAGAACTAACAGATAAAACAGGCATCATGGGATGGCAAACACTGGCTCCATCAACTATGTAGAAAGGCCTCTCCACCCTACCTGTACCGGTAGGGGGGAGGATCTCATCATTTCTTCAAGTGAAAGACAGGAAGAATCACTAGAGGGCTCCCAAACTATTTAAAGGGACATTCTCCTTCCTGTAATGTGCATAGGATAACATGAGTTAAAGAAAAGACTTCAAGGATTCTCTTTTTACTTCTCTCGTTGGCTCAAATATTCTGTCTTTGTGTTCAAATTCACTCTTTCTGGAGGAGAGACTGCAAAAATCACTTTGAGGGTGATATAAAGTAGGAGGGGGGAAGCTTTCAGATAGATTTAACAACTGGAGGATTGGCACTGCTGTCATTGGCTGAGCAGAGAGACAGAAACGAGAAATGTGACAAGGAATCGAAGTTGGAAATGTAGCTGAAGGCTGAATTTATACAGCTTGCAAAGAAAGGACAACATTCTGTGGGATGGGACCACCATAATTTGGTAAACTGTCCTATTTCTAAGCCACTTTCCACCCACTAAATTCAAGCACCTTGGTGTTCTGCAATTTTTGGGGAGTCAAGGCATCTCTAACAAATACACATTTGTTCATACTTACACGTGTGTGTATAAATACAGACATACATACATATATACACATGTACATGTATACAGTCATATACAAAAGTGGTCTTTAAGGGAGCCCACCAAGTGGTCTTTCGGGATGTCACCATATTGTGGAAAGGACAGAAATTACTGATTCAAAAAGGAATTACCTAAAATTTTTTCTTCACTAACATGGCCTGTCACCTATTCCCTGCCAAGTCCTTTGGGCAGGAGAGGCTTTGCTGCCTGAAGAGAAACATCTCTTTCTCTGTGAGTTATCAGCATGAAAACACAAGTAGGATTTCTTCCAATGCTCCAAATAACTACTACTTTTCCTTTTTACGTGCCATGTTGAGATTGCTGCAGTACAGGTTCTTTTGACTTACAAGAATTTTCCCCAAATTATCATTTACTTTAAATAAAGATTGAAAATCCACCTGTATCTTTGGACTCTGACACCTACTAAGAGAGAAAGGCAAACAGCTTCCTGTAAAATAAAGAGAAAGAATAAGGTATCTCTTATACGTGAGTTAACTGGGCATGAAGACTTTAATGGTTTTGACACATTCTGTTACAATTTTAGGAGATGAGGTGAGGGAATTTAATTTTTGTCTGTTACTATATAACTCTCATTTTTCCAGACATATCCATTCTGGAAAGCTAATAGCCCTCTGAGAATCTCAGCTTTCTGTGGCTGTGGTCTCTTCACAGGCTTTTTCCTCTAGCCTAGAGTTTAGTGAAATTATTGCTTACCAGCAGTCCAGTTTTGCTTGACTTTTTTTAACATCTCAAATTGATTTATAACCGGTAGGCTTTGCCATCAATGTTTAAACAATTCCTTATAAGAAGTTCTGAATGAGGAAGGGAAGTCTGAAGCTATCAGACTTCTGTAACAGTAGAAAAACAGTATCATGATAAGCAGATATGAGGGATTAATGAGCTTTTAAAAGTCTAGAAATGACATCTGAAAGCAGCAATATTTTGTTGGATTCTGAAATTGTTCCTTGTGCCTTTCTGCTTTTGGACATTCTGTGGGCTCCAGCAGTACTTTTCTAAGTAATCATTTAAGAGGAATGAAACATTAGCACATATCAAGTAAGCTCAACAGTAAAGAAGTGGTGCTGTAATGCATTGTATCTGGTAAATGATTCAGGAATGGAACAGTTAACACTATTAGTACTAAAGTGGTCATAATTATATTTTGCAGTTAGTGCTCCATTAAGATGAGTGGGAGAATTCACATCTGTCTTTGGTACCACTGTTTCAGGCTATCTAAATGCAGACTACCTGAGATAATTGCATTCTAATTTTCTTTTACATTTCCTTGAAACTGTACAACATCCTGCATTCATTTTTTATCAGCTTGACAACAGTAATTTCACTTTCTTTTTTTGAAGTTCTGCTGTCAGCATGTCCATTCTACTAAAGACAGGATGCCTGACTTGAAGCATAGGGGACATAGACGGTTGCCTACCACAATTAGAGGATAAGGGGACGGACAATGTTTTAAAAGTTATCATTTGCTATCAGGAATTGCTTATTTTTACAACTAGTGTGCTAGTGAGAGTCATGCCTCTACTTTCCTTAGTATTCTACTGGAGAGTGAAGAAGTCAGCAGAGGTAAATAAAATATTCATCCAGTGCAGATAAAAACACAGAACTGTTTGTGTACACATCACACCCTCTGCATCACTATCCACTCTTCATGTGTAGCCTCCTATCACATACACTGTTTATTTCCATGCTGCAGCACCTATTTTGAATGTAAACTACAAGTATCTTGGGGCATCGTTTTTTGTCCTTTACTAATGAAGGACACTGGTGATCTTGATAATAATGCTCTGTATTTAATGATAAGTATTTAGATGCTTAATTCTCTTGATTTATAGCCTGTGTTTGTTTTGTGCATTTTTTAAATGCATCTATATCCAAGATTTTTGGGACTGAACAGGAATAATTCTGTATTAGCCTGTAAATATTAATTCAGAATATTACATTCTTACTCTGTAGTTCTTGTAGTTGTTACATCTTTGTGTCAGTTGTCACTTGAGGTATTTGTCATCCAGTTACAGTGTATCTCTATAACCTTTTGGTGATTTCAAGAGCAGTTTCATTGCCACTGAAAAGGAAATTATTGACAATTCATAACCTGTTATAGTTCCTGCTCCACCTGCCATTTTCTAACTCCCTAGACTATTGTGAACTTAGAGAAGACTGCTTTTTAAAAATCATTTACCATCTGCTGTATACTGCTTAATGCTTGATATCCTGTTAGGGCTTCTTGAACCAATTTTTGCAGTCTAGTTCTATTTGCATTTTCCAAGCTGAGCCAAGAGACAATTAGAGAGCAGACAATTTGTTGAGTCTCAGTCCTTCCCTACTGAGCTAGGAATGTTATGCTAAAGTATTCCAGGTAACCAGGGAGGCTTTTCTTTTTTCTAGTCATCGTCTTCCATTGTTCAGGTCTTTGCTGCATGAATCTGACATTTCAAAAAACTACATTTGTGCCATACTTAAAACTGTGTCCCATAGTATTCATTCCTTTTTCTGTGAAACCATCCCACTGTTCTCTGAGACAATGTGCTACTATTTGACTTAATTTTGTAACTACAAGAACTCTTCCCGGATAGTGCCAAACTTATTTTCCATTGGACTTTGAATCTCAGACTAGCCATATGCAATATCATTGTATGAAGTTAAATAGTTGTTCCTACCACCTCCAATTCATCCAAGCAATAATAAAATACATGTCATACTGCACTATCATTCAAAAGTGTCATCACAACAGTCAAGACACCATAGGGGTCTGATTTACAAGTGGGGATGGTTTAAGTTGAGGCAGTTTCAGTATTTCGCACCCTTCTTTTTCTTGCTTCTCTTAGAGATTCCTACTCTGACTACAGAGCTGGCTCCACTTCGTGCAAAGCAGTAGTTGAACTGCTGAAGTTTATTACACAAATGCCAAGCTCTTATTTGTAATTCTGTAGCTGTTACATGAGAGTCTGAACTGTTCCTGCAGTGTGGGTAGGGAACTACTGCAGCCATTCCAATATAAGATATCCCCATCCTTGATCATGACTCAGTCCAAGCCTTTTCTGGTGAAGAAGAGTGTCAGCTAACACATTTCAAACAGCAAGAGAGCATAAATTTTCTTGAGGAAAGGCCACATAGATAAAGCAGAATTTAGTTTTTTATAGTACCTCATAAAGGATCACTGCTGAGTATATTGCATGGAATCTTTTGGCTTGGAAATTTGAAAACTGACTTGATTATACTAGGATTTGATTACCCAGTGCCAGAAAACTTAAAAGGCTCTAAGGCATATATAAATTAACAGGACACTGTTCAGTTGAATATCAAGACACAACCTTCCATATTTTCTAATACTGACCTATGGGTTTTCTACATGTAGATCATCTATTTTACTTGAGTTCTGTTTGAGTGCAGTAGAAATAGACTATTACCTTGACTCTTCATCATCTGAGACTGACCCTCCAGTGCCTTTACAGGAGCAGAACTACATACAAGAAAATATATCTTCTGGAATGATGCTTTCATTCCTCACCCTCCAAAATTGATGAACAATTACTGTAGGGTCAGGAACTAGTTTTCTTTCAGCGAACCTGTAAACCTTTGAATATACTGCTGTATGCATATGGTATATGCTCTATGTTTTAGCACAAAGGTCAGTCTAGTCTATAAACATAAACACCTATATAACATCTAAGAACAGGAGAAAACCAAGAAAGAAAAAAGAGCCCAAACCAACCAATTGACTAAACAAACAAACAAACATAAAACAACAACAACAACAAAGGGAAATAAAAAACTAAATAAATAAACTTGCCATGGCAAATAACAAACTTGCCATAGCAAACCAGCAAACAAAAAAATAGTTTCTGTTCAGGGAATGCTGTCAGGCTTGCAACTGGAAATACGAAAACTGTAGCTTGTTTGTTCTGACTAAATTCAAGGAAGATCTTTATGTAATCATTGTAAATCAATGGGATTTTTTTTTTTAAAAGCGTGATTCACATTGTCAGCTTCACATTCTAATAGCTAGATGCCAGTGAGACCCAGAATACTGGTCATTTTGGTTATAAGTGTATTACCTAGTTGAGAGCTGTATAAATACTGGAATTTGCAGATTGACGGACTAATCACATAACAAGAGATACAATTAATTTTGCATCGTCCTAAACAATTTCAATTGTCCTAAACCAAAACATTTTGCTCCCTTTCATGGATTCTTCCATTTTAATGTTTGGTTTTTTTTAATTAAAAATAGACCAATTTTTAAGGGAAAACACTAGATCAAAAATCCATTTTTAACATTTTGAATATATATAAAAACCCCACTCAGTTTTCTCCCTTTCCTTTGTTTTTTCTCCAACTGATTTTTTTAAAATGAAATTGCTTATTCAATTTAACTTACATTTATGAACAATCCTGTCATCCCCAAAATCATCTCAATAAGCAGCATTCAGCCAGCTTCTCACCTGCTCTGAGCTGGGTTAGATTAAAATGCTGGAAGTCAGCTATAAATCTCAGCCATTGCACAATGATGGAAATGTTTTTGGCAAGTGGTGATAGTGTAGACATCGCCAATAAGTGCTTCAAACTGGACGCTTTGTCTCTTAAACCCCCATTAACACTCATCAGTATTTGATATTTATTTAGCAGCATTTCTTTCTTTCCAAAGTACCCGATCCAAAGCAAAGAAATCTTTGCTTGACTTCTGTCTGATCAGGCCCCAACCTCCTGCTTCCTTTTGGAAAAATAGATAGGCAGTACAAAAACAGTGTAAACTTTCTATTTTTTTTCCTAGCCTTATCTTTGTTCTGTTGTTTTTTTTTTTTTTTAATGAAGCTAAATAATTTCTTCTCAAAGTCTGCCTTGTTCCTCTTCCATATGTTCCCTGCCTACGTAAATACCTTTAGCCTCTTTATTAATTCTTTGACAAATGTGTTTAGACCTCCTTCTCACTGTTCCTTTTTTTTCTAGCAGGTTTTAATCTAATCTAATGGTACTTAGTAGCCCGTTCAGGTCCAGCGGAAGTTTGTGCCACTGTCCTGGCATTAGTGGAGCAATATAGCTTATTCTGGGTCTTGGTTTGACCCTTCCTTTCTCTACAGTTAACACTTTCTTTCTGCAGCTCTCCTCCCACTAAGACTTGAATAATAAAACATGCTGCAAAGCAGTGGTGTTCCTGAGAGTTAGCATTTGGGGTAGCAGATGGGGTGATAAAGAAACTGTTTGTGGGGGCGGGGTATGGCCCCTATTACTCCACACCCACTACATGTATTTTTAGCCATTAAATATAATGTGGAAATGTAATGCATTTCAGAACTGTATTTTATCAATATATTATCCCCTTAAGTACTGTACTTTATAAATATTGATAAACTTGATTATAAACAAACTCATTGCTAATTCCTGGAGAACAGTCATCATGATGTGGCAGTGTTTACTGAAGTGGCGATTGGCATGAAGCTGTGATGCAAGGATATATTTCTCTGGGTTAACAATTTGCTAGAGGATGTATCTCTGTGCATATATTCAGTTCAGTGGGTCTGCACAAGTATATGCAAAAATACTATTTGACAAACAAATGCTAATGTTTACATAATATCCCATGTAAGAGTCACGGCAGAATTTCTTCTGATTCTCAGTATCTGAAAATATACCAAGCACTAGTTATGAGGCTATTATGAAGAAAAATAAACTGCGTGTACCTCTCAAAAAATATTCCTAGTGAAAAATTGCAATCGTTATTTCTATAATTTGTATTCATATTAGCTCTAATTCAGAATTAATGTAAATTACAATACATACTAAGTAGAAAGTGGGTGCAACACACTACTGTTATGATTGGTATTGCCTTACAGTTAGTTATAGCACTTCACAATGATAATGCAAAGTGAACAAAAAGCAGCCCTCAAAGTGATTCCTCACCCCCCAGTGAGTCACTTTGAGCAGAGCTTTCCCACCAAGCAAAATACAGGTCAGAACATAATCTCATAGAAAAAATACTCTGAATAAGATAAAATGCTAGCCACAGGAAAAATCAGAATGCTATAACAGTTCTCATTTTTACATTTGTTCCTTAAAAAGAATCACAGTAAGTTCCTTCCTTTTTGCTTCTATATTTCAGAAATTCATATCCTTGTATTTTTTTATTTCTAATAATTTTTCTCTATCACAGTTTAAACTTTTTTTTTTTTTAATTACCAAGAGAAAGAAAAGCTTGTAAAAAACCAAACCCAAACATTCTATTCCTTCTTTATTTCTAAGTACACTTTAATTTCTTCTTCAGCTAAGGCAAATTATTTTCCTGAGAAGAAAACTGTTTGGAACTTAAGCAAATTATCAGTAAGCAGCTTTTCCCCTTTTTTTCCCCTTCTCTGTTTTGCTTTAAATTATGTTTCATATTAAAAGCAATATGATATATTTATATATTTTATTTTACATCAAGTGGGGCCCTTTTATTTAGAGACTAGTAAACTACTGAGATTACTTTTCTGAAAATTTAAAAAATATATGTGTCAAATTATTACAGCCAGGTGCTTATCTGCATTCCCTCTCAGTAAAACAGGTCGCAGTTTCCTGTGTTCTGTGTCTTTGTGTTTCTATTCACAGTATGGACACAGGAGACTCCGATCTTCAGACATGAGCTATGAAAATAGTTAATGCATTTATGTAGCAACACTTTTCATACAATAAGGGGTTACTTGATGCATTTTTTTTCAAACATCTTCTGATTTTAAGGAGAAAAAAAAGGAAACAAAAAAGAAAAGAATAGCTTCGTGACTCTGCAATTACTATTGTCCTATTGTTATCTTTAGAGATGGACAAAAAGAACCCTTCTGCACACACAAAAAAAAAGAGGAAAACAGATTTGTTTTGACAGACTATTATACTACAAAAATATTTTTGAATGTAAGCTGCAGCAAAGTTCAGTCTTAGAAAATGCAAACCCGGTGCACTATTTTCACTAATGTTATAGGGAAGTATGGAGAAGTGAATGTAAAAGATTCTTTTTGGTTTTTGCTAAATAGGCAAGTAGCAGGATAGCCTAAAAATTTGCTACTGAAAGAATTTTCTTAAATGTCATAATTTTCACAAAATTACAATATTTCTTGCATACACTGTGAAGTGACCACCCTTTATTTTGCAATCAGAGAGCAGAGCTGGCAGAACCGAAGTGGTTTGGCAGCTGCAGAGATGAAACTGAACTGAACAAACAGTTTCTTAAGTGATGCTTGGATAGAAGAATTTGGAAACAGTTCAGCTTTAAAAAAAAAATCATTTAAATGTGTGAATCCTGCTTGTTACATTCTTGGGAGTAATTTCTATATATATGGCACAGTAGTTATTATACCGCTAAGGAAAGAAAAGTATAAAAGTATTAGAATAAATTCCTGTTGCAGGAAAAAGTACAGCTCTATTTACAGAGATAACTATAGTTAACACATACAGGCAACAATATATCATTTTGGCAATACTTTTACATACCAAGTTACCAAGAACAATCACTTATTTCTTTTATTCTGACCCAGGGACACAGTTGTGCATAATAAAGAAATCTCTTTCTGTGCTGGCTAGATTTGAACTTCTGAACATCCATATTCAGCAAAAATGGCTCGGAGGGCATGTTGAGAAATACTTTGTGAGTTTTACATTAGCTATCCATCAAGGGCTACAAGCGACAGCCTCATCAACCACTTTGCAGAGCAACCTTCTGAATAGCAGAGAGCTCAATATAAAGAAATTTCGTATTACATTCTGCAGTAGGAAATATCCAGTGTAATTTTCAGTGAAGTCAGTATTTCATAGGGTCAAATGCCTCTACAGTTTCATAGCTTGGACGCTTCATTTTGATCAACTTCTTCAAAGTGTGCACATTCTGAGCTTTTCTGATCTCAAATGGACAGACATAATTTATTGCTTAAATTTTCTGTTCTCTCGTGAGTCCAGAAAGAAGAAAATGAATATACTTGCAAAGAATATCTCAACAACAGCTTCTCATTCAGCATGAGGTCTTCAAAGCGAATGAAGATTTTAGGTTTGCTGGCATTTTGTCACCCTAACCAAGGCAGCCAACTGGCTCTGGTTTTAACACATAAAAGCTTCCATTAATTTTTTTTTTTTTTTGCCTAGATCCACTATATTGTTTGAAAAGAAAAAAATGGCTCTTCAGATGAGGCTTATTAGTTTTAGCAGTAATATTATGGACACTATCAGTGTTATGGACTGTGGACTGTTTACCCTACATCCAGTACTATGTGCTCATGACTAGTGTGATTCGAGGAGATAGACTGCATATGTTTGCTATCCAAAGACACTGGTAATTACCATAAAGTTGACATTAACCAGAGGTCATGGAAAATTCAGGGTCAAAGTTTGCATACTTTTTATTTATGCAAGTTAGCAAGTACTTGGGCGCCTCAAAAATATAATTTCAGGCCCAGCAAATGTACTTCATCATGTGCTGTCTAACATAAAGTAATTGTTCTTCAATTACTTTAGATAGTGAATATATAATATATTCACTGCATATATTCTATATATAGAGTATAGATATTCAGATACATACGTATATGCAGTACATATGTCTATTTTCACTACCTCACTATTTAGGGATTATGGATCATCATGCTTTCTATCTCACCCTCTTCAATACAAATTATTCTAAATCTACATATTTTTTCATCAGCAGAACTCAAAAGTAATCCCTTCTATTCCAGAATGTATCCTCTGGAAGTCTTCAGTAAAATTTAGTAATTATTATTTAATAATAACTATTTCCCTCTGATATTTTAAATTCTCGATTTTAAGTAGCTCTGTGGATATTGAATCCCTTTTAAATGTAATAGCTGAAGGACAGCTATTTGATAATATTGCTCAGGAAGAATGTGTTATAATCCAGGCCTAACCCTATCTATAAAAAATGTCTTAAAAGCTTCCTTTTTTTGCTGGCCTTTGTACAATCACATAGGAAGCGAGATGGACAAGATCAAGATAAAAAAATATATAGCACAAGCAAATAAACCAAAACAAGCAGGAATCAAATTACTAACTTAGAGAAACTGCAGAAAAATGCACCAGGTTCCTGATAGTTTTAAGGTTTGCATGTGTGCTTGCTTTTAAAACATATATTTGTGTTTCTGTGTGTCCAGGCTGTCACCTATCTTTCCTTTTCCATCTCAGTCAAGCACATGTTATATAGGTTTGGGATAGGAAGACTGGCAGATTTGATGTCAAGATTTTCTAGTAATTCTGCTGTACTCTACCTTTGCACACATGCATCCATTTGTTTAGTGCAGGATATTAATTTTCAAAATGAATGCATCTGTTTTCAATAGCATTGCCTAAAATAGACTACAGTGATGTTAAACAACAACAAAACCCCACAGTGAATGGGTACTGATAACCTTTTCTGATTCTCCAGGAATCAGCACTACCTGTGTTCCTTTATTACATCTAAGACTGCAAAGCAAAGAGGATTCATACCCACACTCTGCTGTGCCATCAAAGACTAGCAAGCACCTAGAGACAAGGCTGCAATAGTAGGATAGCAAGGGCAACTTGGACAAAATTATCCCCTATATGCTCCTGCTTTGGGATGGTGCCACTGCCCATAACTGGGAGTGGTAACAGTTGAAGGAAAGGGGACACAACATTAAATTACAGCACAGCACACTCTCAGAATATGAAACTGAATCCCTGATTATATTTTTTTGGTATGCTGAGGATCTATTAGAGGTATTTCAAAGAAACTTTGAGGAAGGGGAATAGCACAAGGATCTTTGCCATATGTTAAAAGTTCATTGCTGTATTTCTTATAGTAAGAGGTACTGGAATTATTAAAGCTGGAATTGTTACAATAGAGCTGTTTTTTAGAAGATGATGTAAGGCATGGTATAAGCTTATCACTTATCAAGAAACCATATCACTTACAAGACCCCATATGTTTCATTCATATGAACAAAACCAGCAACTGATTAAGACTAAAACACAAGCATCTCATGGACTTTTCCAATTTTGAAATAGCTATTTGAAACAAATATTAAAGGATCAGAGGTTCTCTGACCTGATGATTCTCTTCACAAATGGTCTCCTTTGTAACAGTCACATCAGCATGAGCATTGTTTATGAGCACAGGTTTATGGGCGGTGAGCAGTAAAGCACTGCTCCAGACACAAGAATTACAGATCCAAGTGGCTCTACATGGCAATAAAAATCTCTTCAGCCCTCATTATTAGATTAACCTTATTTGTATATTATATTCCTTCTGCTCTGGAAACAACAGTGATACATCTTGGTTTGTTAGTGGGGGCTCCCTCTGAGCTCAGCATCCATTCATGTTTGCTTGACTTTTCTTCTACTAGTGGCAGAAGAAATCCACTCTTTAAGAGGAGCATGACTGGTCGCATTCCTGTGTAGGATAAACCTCATTTGGTCTCAGTGTTTGGGCCCTAAACTCTCTTATTCATTCTCTAGATCCTTTGTAAAAGCAATATGATTCATTCACTCAGTGGAAAAGATGTTCGTTTCCCCTTTGGACCTTCTTGCTTGAAAGGGCTTTAGAATCAATAATCATAAATGGGGCCTTGGTAGACTCTCCTTTCTCTTTCATTTTAACTTGGCTGTAGCTTTTTTTCATTAAACATGCATCTAACTGTGACCATACTATACAGAATCTTCTGAGCAGTAAAGAAAAGAAATAAAAGTACTCCAAAACCTCCTGATGTTTACTTGGACCCTTTGAAAAATGCCTCCATTCTGAATCCAGCATTAATTTTTTTGAAGTTGTTTCATATGATTTGGCACAGTAAATGTAGGTTTTACAATTGGATATTCACAATTCAAAATCCACACTCGCTGTTTGACAGTGATTAAATTAATAAAATACTGACTACTGTGAGTTAATATTATTCTTTGAACAGAAAAAGGCAGTTCTTAAACACTAAAATAATTAAATATTTTCTAAAATGCCACAGGCAAATTTACTCCACCTAATCACAAACTCTGCCTAATGCTGTGTGAATATGAGATCTGTATTCAGTTTAGGCAGTTTTGTAGAGAAAATACAAAATAGAAGGAGAAATCTAGGAAAATTCTATAGAAATCTAAACCAAATTTGGATTATATTCAGGCCAATGACCTATGTCAGTGTAATTTCATTATCTTCTTCTAGAACCACAGCTTTCTGGCTTTGTCTCCCCTTTTTAAAAGTATAAGTAGCCAATAATCAAAGAAAATAGCTGTGCAAGGTTGGCACCATCTGCCACTGTCATGAATATGCTTGGCTTTTTGTTTTCACTTCTGTCCTCTGAGTGAAATAAAGGAAATATGCATTTTACTTTTTTTACATATGCAATGAGCTAGTCACCTTCTCCAGGCTGCTCCTTTATCTCCTACTTGATGAAGGAAACCAATGTAGACAGGAAAATACTGGCTAATACGAGGCTGGCAGCATTACTTGAAAGTTACTTTAACAATCACTTTGTGGTTACAGGCAGATTTACTATAATTACTGCTTTTCTGTACAATTTATGAATATGAATATGCAAAAACTCACTTTCGCTGTTATTGATAAACAATTACAGGAAAAATTATTTTGTTCAAGGAAGACAGAACTGGTGATCTTCTGTTACATGTCATGCAAGAATGACATGTGGGTGGATGCTGCAGTTCTAATGTTGAAATATCTTTAATTAGAACTGTTGGGACTTTCCCTCTCATGTTTCACTTACAGTTTCTTCTTTCTTTTATCTTTTGTTGATTTTTTTTCTTTTTTCTACCAAGAGCTCTCAAATGCCAGTTTACATTCGTTTCAAATTACTGAACTAGAGGTTTGCTGTCTTTTATCTTTTATTAGCAGGATTATAATGTATGTTACAATGCACACTACATTCTAGAAATATATATACATTACTTATTATCAAAAAAGAATTATCAAAGTAAAAACATTATTAAATAATTGTACTAAATGTTCTGAAAACTAATATCCATTCACCTTTAATTTAACGTTAGTGGAGTCAGTGCTGCACTAAACATGAAATAAATACTGCAGTATTAACAGAAGAATTATGTCTAAAATAACAAAGATATTAATGAATTAAGATTACTTACATTATATAACTGCAGTAGGCACAGCCAATGTTAAAAATCAGTTTCAAGGCTGTTAAAATATACATCAATTCTACTGCTAAGTGGTTTTTCTTAGAATGTTGTAAAGTATACTCAATACTTTTATTCTACCATGAATGTTTATTAAACAAACCATCAAGCAGCACAAAGGCAAGTATTTTAAAGGTCTGGCTTTAAAATATTCATATCAATTGTATTACTTCACAGAAAGTGCTGTTTAGTAGCCATTAAAGATTAAAATTTGAGACTAAATTTGGGGTTGATTCTGTGACCCCTTCAGTTCAGGTTCTGCAAAACTGCACACAGTGGTTTAAAATTTGAATCCTTAGTTTCTGGGTTGAAGTATGAAAGGTAAAATAATTCACATGCTTTTTTTTGTCTATCAGAGTGATGAATTGAATACTTCAAACTTTTAATAACAACAATTTACCCATCCTAACGA
Source organism: Corvus hawaiiensis (assembly GCF_020740725.1). Taxonomy (NCBI): domain Eukaryota; kingdom Metazoa; phylum Chordata; class Aves; order Passeriformes; family Corvidae; genus Corvus; species Corvus hawaiiensis. The sequence continues at coordinate 23,865,140 of NC_063219.1, read as the reverse complement.
TGGAGTATCCTTACAAAGACAACAGTATTTTGCAAAACAATTCATTTAGGAAACAGTCACATGACCTTTTTAACTGCCTTTAAGATAGCAATAAAATTGGCTCAGTCAGACAGCCCTAATGAGGAAGAGAGAGAAAACATCAACCTTTTCCCTTTCCTGTATCTAATTATAAACAGCATTGTCAACTGACTCCAAGATCAACTGAATCCTAATTGACCTCAGACACTGTACAATAAAAGATAATGAGAGCTGCCAAACTAAATGTTAAAAAAATAAACGGTAATTAGTGTCTTAACTCTTCATTTTTCATTTAATTTTTCTGCTCTTCACAATCACAGCTTTTTCTTTAAGAGTTGTTTTTAGGCTGAAATTTACCAAAATTGGGCACATGCTAGAAAGTCTATAGTATGTGTCCCTGAAAAGGAGCAGTCAGTGAGATGGTGAAATTCAGTGGGAAATAAACAATGTTGACTGTGAAGCTCATCACTTAATATCTCTTCCAGCGATCTATGGAATTATTCACTTTTCTTTGAAAACAGCATGCTGTTACCCAATCAGCTAAGTTTTAGTTATATTTTCAAAAGATTCTTCAAAGACTGTAATCCTACAAATATTTAAATGAATGTCTTAATTTAATTCCATATTGCTCTCCTGTGCTTAATATAAACTGATGAAACTATTAATATCAATACGAAGCATGACTTCATCCTAAATCTTCACAAGGCTTTACAGCTGTAATGTTTTTAATAAAAATTAATTAATGGAATTGCCATACACAGAGTTTATACTGATAAATAGTTTATCTAGATTTCTAGCTACACAGATGGGGCCACAGCTTCATCGTTTTTATTACATAATTGTATCTGCCATAGCTATTCCAAGGACAAACTTAGGCAGGCTGAAGCCTTTCTCAAATCTTGCCTTACAGAAGAAATCCTTAACATGGGTTGTATTCTGCACATACTCCCTATATTTACTTTAATTTATATATTCATACTTAGTAGAAATATCTGTCTCATACAAAATCAATCTTACCATAAGAAAGCATCTAGAAAGGTTTAAAAAATGTAATCATCACCTTCCAACATTTTACTCATCACTTGCACTTAGCATCTATCTTAATGTAACATCCAATCAATCCAATTAGAGCTTCCACATTTACAAGATAAATATTGCATTAAGACATAGCTAAATTTTGACAAACTGGCTTCTTGTTTTTAACTCCAGATCTAAAAAACCGGCTTGTTCTAGTTCTGATCATTAACTGACTAGTCCTCTCAAATTTAGAAATAGGTTGCTGAAATTCCATGTGGTTTCATCTCTTAGCCCTCATTACTCACTATTACTGTAATGATTTCTAACTTTATATTGCCATGCTACAATTTAATACGTTGTATTTTTCATCCACTACTACCTGAATCTCATTACATACTTTCCTACATGGCATTTCGGTAATGCAAATCACCCTCCAGTAGGGACAATACTTCTAATCTCAATTTGCATGATTATTCAGATAACATGATGATGAGTCTAGAAAACCAGGCTAAAGTGGTCACTCTTCTCTAGCCCTTGAAAGACTGAAAGGAAGGTGCCTACTTGAGGAAAAAACATGGTAATAAGGAGAACTACTTTTTCTAAGTTATTAGAAAAAGTCTTCAAAGACTTCAAAGTCTCCCTGACAGAGTCATCTTCTCTAGATCTGTCATTTCAGAATCCATTTAATTCTTTTCAGATGTGCTAGAGCCCCAGAAGACTTAATTTGTACATAGGTTATATTTTCACAGCAAAATGAGACCATAGTTTGATAATACATTAAATTCAGCAGCACTATTGGCTTAATATATCCACTTCCAAAAAACAAAGGGAAATTTGCCTTACACTCCACAATCAGCTGCATTGGCACAACTGAGAGATGGTTATGTAGTACCAGAGCATCAGCAGGAGCTGGTGATGGGAACTGGTGTGGTTAGAAACCAAACTGGTCTTAGTGCCCAAGGCAACCAGTGCTCAAGTCACAGTCTCAGCTGCAATGGTAATATGCACTACTGTAATCTGCATTTCTTATCCATGTTACCTTAGAGAAATGCAATGGCAAGGGTCTTATCCTTCAGCAGCAAACAGATTACAAAACCTATAGGGATTTTGGGTGACTTACAAATACTATCACTTTTTCTGCTGTGTTTTCACCACGATTGTTAGGTTTGCAATATAGCAGTATGGTAAAAAGTACCCCTTTCATTTACAGAACAAATACATATTCATCTTTCTGTTCCATCAAGCTCGTAAATTAGTTGGGATTCCTAAATTTTAAATATTATGGTGTGAATGTTAGTAATTATTACTTCAGACAATAAGTGATCCTTGACTATAATTGTGTATATTACTGCTGAGCAAATAAATAATATCATAAAGAAAGAGGATGAATTCTTAGTGAAATCATAAAATGTATACTTCTTACATTAATTATGTAAGAGAGAAGTTCCTTTAAAAAATGCAGATATAAGTGTTTTTTAAATTAAGCACACTTTTTAAAGTGTGCATTTTATATGGATCAAAATGTGTCTTGGTATTTTTAATCTTAGGCCAAGTGGTTAAAGATATTTTGACACAAATGTTTCAAGTGTGAAATCCTCCACATAATTTCTCAACAATTTCTTCTGAGTTTAAAAAAATAAACCCCTTATTTCTGTAATTTAAGATGTGCAATACTAAACTTTATAACAACAAAGTCATTATAGATGCAAAGATCTCTAAATAAATACCAGCAGCAGATATTAACGTCACTATTACAAGCACAACTAGTAAAATAATTTTATATGAAAATAAAGCTATTTATAAATTAAAATCTTAGGTTTCACCACATGACAGTTTGCACAAAAATCTTACGTAAGCCACCATTTTGTTTCTGTTTTCTACCCCCTCTAACACGACATTCTTTGGCTTATTCTTTTTACACCAACACTATATCACAAATGAAATTCTATGACATTATTTTTATGCTACATGCTATAGTAATGCATTTATATGAATTTCTAAAATCATATCTATCAAATCATATCTAATTGGTCATACTGATTGTAAAATCAAAGCATTTTTTATTACTTTGGTTTTATTTTCCAGTTTATTGCATTGTCTCTTCTAAAAAATCTTGTGATTTACTTTATAATAATGGGAAAAGCATAACTGGAAGGGAAGACACTTTGTAGCTAAAACCAAGACATTCAGAACACAGAATTTCTTTTCTGTGTGCCTTCTCATAGATCTATAATGCCAAGTAAAATCACAGCTAAGTATCAGGTAAATCCAAGTTTCTAAATGCTTCCTTCCAAATGGGAGCATATATGTTATTCAACACTTTTTTTTTAGTATGATGATTCTTTTCAGGTAGGATAAGGATTATGAGAAAAATTAATACAAGAATCAAATCCTAGCATCAGATAGAAAGGAATTTTAAGATAACAACCAAAAGAATGACTATGGGTATGTGAAACATTTGTTTGCAAGATACAATGGTGTTTTAAGCACATACCTAGTGCTTTCTCCACATGCTGAGTAACCAGGCTAATTAAAAAGCCCATACAGCTCTTGTTAAAATCTGTTCAAATTTTTGGAGCACCTGTTATAACAGAATGCCCACAGACTTGATAGTTTAGAGCCAAGACACCTGCTACCTTATGTCTCACAGTATGTTCAGTTTTATACTGATAGTAAAAAAAAAGTCCACTTTCTGACATTTAACAATCTCATAAATGATGAGAAATAAATTGCAAAATTTCGTAATTTAACCCTTGACTGTCACTTCTCTTTACCTATAATTTCCTGTGAGCAGGCAAGACAATGTACTTTTGGAACTATCTCATTTCTTTGTTGCTGAATTTATTGTATATTATGCTATATTGAGCCAGTGTATAATTGTTGCTTTGCTTTGCTCCATAAATTTTAAAGGTATGGCTAGTACTTAAGTAAATGTAGTTTATCTGAAAAGGGAATGTGCTTCACACCTGCAGTAAAATTCAGCTAGTCAGTATTTGTGCCTCCTTGAATCAGACTTTCTTCTCCACTGCTGATCAGTAACTAAAATACACTAATTAAACAATTACATTTAACTTCGAAACTTCGTTTAAATATGATTTGGCAATATTAATAGAAATGTACCTCAGCACACAATTTTGTTAATAAACACATATAGGCCCCAATCTCTCAAGAATGGAAGTAAATTCCAAAAAAAGGAAAGGTATTAACAAGCAGTTACCAACAGGTGTAAAAAGCAGAGAAAGATTTTATTACTAAAAAAAAATCATCATCACAATAGCCTTGTGACAGTGACTCAAACCTTGTCAACATTTATGTATATAACTAATTTTACATGTATGTAAATACAGTGTATGAATGTCTGCAGGATCATGACAGCCACCTTTTGTAGGTATCTGAGTCATGCTGGAATCATTTTATGTAACTGCACGGGCAACAGGATTTCATCTATGGATTCTATAAGAAACTTGTACTTATGTAGCCATAGCTACTGCTTTAATCAGATTTTAGTATTTAGAAAGAAACTGGTAATGAAGAGACTCCATGAGCACATCTTGAAGTCAGCTTACTTTGCTGTTCAGCATCTTAGAGCTATAGAAATTTGGATTTAAATATTTTTTCATGTAATTACATTTTAGATATACTGATGAACAGAAATACAAACCTCTCAGGTTCAGAACTATATTTTCTTGGATGAATATTCAAGACCTCACACACTAAATACTAGACATCGAGCTATTCCCATGTTAGAATATACTACAAACTTGGACAAAAATGTGAAACAGCACCCTTTCAAAGCACTTTGTATGCAAGTAATAGTGAATGAAAACCTGGTCCTCAAAGCACAACACAAAAAAATATATGAAAGAACAGTAATGAAGCAAAAATGACAGTCATGAACCCAATCACATCAGCACAGTTCTTCAACAGGTAGATTTAATTCACCCTCAACACTTACAAGTGCACAAGTGCATATTTTGCCAAGAATAATCACCTATAACTTAAATAATTATTTAAATTCTTTAAATATTTCTTTGTATTTCAAAACTAATTTTCACACAGCTTCTCTATGTATTAGAAGCATAAATGTTGTTAGTTTGCACATCCCATTTCCATTTAGGATTTATCTTAATTTAAGCCAGGAAAAATAATTGGTAACAGATATTAAAAGTTCTTGCAAGTTTTGTTAGCTGTTAGTGTGGAAATTGCATTTTTTCCCATATTTTGCCTATTGATTTGCCTTTGAGATAAAATACAACAAGAAAGCAGGTGATAAGCCTTTGTTAATGCCTCTGGGATGAAATGCTGCAGCTACAGACTACTGTTGATAAACAGATTTTGAATTAATTAGTTCTGCATAATAAGTCTTAAAATTGAATGCAACTGGTCTTCATACATTTGTTTATATACCTCCTGCCAGCTATGAAAAATGTTTTTATTTTATACAAGATCATCAATTAAAAAAACTAATTTTAAACAAGGTAGTAATAAAATAGTCTGCTACTGTAAGATGGCATATGGCAGAAGAAATATTAATTGCAGTTATTTTTGTTGAATTCCAGAGGCAAGTAGGACAGCTAGCTCTGCAAAACTCAGGTCAGTCTGCTGGCAAATGAGGTGGTGGGCTCTGTACTGGTAATTTTTTTAGTATATTTACGATAAAGCAAGACATCTAGACTTTAGAATTGAAGGAAATTAAGAGAAAGTAACTCTGTACTTTATTAACTGGGAATTCATGGATTTGAACCATTTCAGACTGAAGCAATTTTGAAATATAGAAACATTACAGCTATATCTCATATTGTTTTGAAAGGTAAGGTGCTTGGGGATATTTTGAGTTTATTTATTTTTCTGCTAAAACCTGACTCCAAAGCTCGGGGTGACTCTTGCCAAAGCTTAGAAGCTTGTTAATATACAAAACATGAACAGAAAGCTGTATTCTGTAACCATAATCTCCATTTTAAACTGCTCATTCTTTTTCCTTTTTCTTCTTTTTTTTGTATTTGCATATGTCAAAGACAAAACACGGAGGAAAAAAATTATTTATTCGAAAGGGTAGCACATGGGACACGAATTCCTGAGAGATATAAGCAAATTATATTGATTTAAATATTTAAATTTTACTGTGCATATTGTAATTTATACAAATTACGCATCCACATAATTAGGATTTAAATCTTATAGCTTGGAACAGTATTTTGGTCCAACTTCTTTGAAATGCCAGAGAAGAAAAGTTTACTTGAGCCTCATCAATCTCAAAAATTTCAAGGAACCATTGATACCAAAACCCACAATAGGACAGTGACTTTTATTTAATATAAGGAAGCTCTGAACATCTCTTCAACAGTTTATACTGAGTTTGAGCAATACACATGAAAAACAAATCAGGAACAGAATCAGTGTTACCTTCACCCCTCATGTAAACTCAAAGGAGAAAGTCCCATGATTTGTGACTAAAAATTTTGACAGAACATTGTATCCATTAAGAAACACCGTATTGGGTGTACAGTTTTTCTGTGGATCACTTCCCACCCCATGCTGTACTCTCAGCTTTCCTTTTCTGCTAACCTCTTAAAATTTTCTCCTCCAGTTCACAATTCTCCCACTTATTCCAGCTGCTGCTTCCTTTTTCATTCAATTTTTCATCCAATATTTTCTTCCCTAATATTCACAATTATAGTAGGTGTTATATCTAAACCAAGAACATCATAAGAGGAATATGACTGCACTAAACACAAAGAAAGTGTGCTTACCTCAGGCCAGTTGCACTGGCTTACAACATAAAGAGTCATTTTGGGGGGATGGTAGCCTGGTCATCATAAAGAGCCATGATGCCTGAATCATGGCAAAATCACAAATATAGATGATTTCTAAATTAAACAAATTGATGTCTAGATTGAGATGTATTCAAGTATTTAAACCTGCCAGAATGTCTTAAATGAACAGTGCCAAACACCAGACCCTGTATTTCAAAATCTGCCCATATAACTTGACACAGTCCTCTACTGCACCAGCTGTTTCCAGGATATTATTCTCTTCTGCCAAAAAGTAAACACAGTTTCCAAACTTCACTTTCAAAAAACTGGACTTTTCCAGTTATCAGCAGAAACTAGTGGGACACAGTGATCCTGGTTTACTTTGTCAAGTAGCAGAATAGATTTGCAGCTTAATGCGGGTGTTAGTATTTGTCATTCAGTGAGATAAAAACATTGCATAGTTGGTACATTTTATGCTCTGTAAGTACAGAAACTGGACATTACATCAAGGAGATTAACTGTAAAATGAAGAAAAGATTAGAAAAAATACATTGAAGTTCAGTATTTATGTAACATATTAGCAAATAAAAAAATTCAATGATTTCTTATTAAAAATTTTTTCACATTATGATATACCTGAGCTGATCAAAAACATCCTCTAATACAGGGCATTCTTATGTACTTGTTTTTGTATTTTGTATTTATTTGCATATATTAATGAAATGGCAATTTTTGGATATAGTTCACCCCCTTTCCACGAAGTTGGTCTTCAAAAGTGTTAATAGCTTGAAGTGGTTAATATTTTTTCATACACTTTTCAAGTTGCCTGAAATGATTGTAATGTGACTATATGTTGGCTTGATAAGAGTGACTTATTGATTTGTAAGACTCAATAAGAATTTGTAAAAATATTTACCTGAACATACACCTTTGGTGTCTTGTTATGGGGATACAGAAGACTTTTTACCCATGTCCACAGAACAACCCCAGCACTATAAAGCCTGTGTGCTCAGCTGTTATGGACTGGGGACTCTGGGAACATATCCGCGGCTAGGCCTGGGCTGGATTTGATGTGCAGATGCAAACCATATAAAACAGCTCAAAGCCAGGAATTGCTAAGGACAAATATAAAACCCAGTTTGGGCACTAGAGTGTCCACATTCATTGATCCAAATGGAAAAAGCAAAAAGACATGCAAAGGTCAGTTAAATCAACCAGAAGATTCCAAGGTGAGGAGCAGGCAGAAATGAAACAGATCTAGGCAGGATGATTCAAGTCAAAGATTAGAACGTCAGAGCTCAGATTCCGGGATCAAGACTGAAGGGAAGTCAGAAATGAAGCAATACAGTGAGTGTTTCCTCTCTGGGAGTTTTTCTTTAGACCAATTTCATTTCCGATGACTCGCTGTGAGGTTTGAGCACAGACATGATCCTGCTGACTGCAAGTTTCTAGGAGCCAGAAAAGGAACTTACAAGCAAGAAACTGACTTGAGACTAGGGACAAGAGCATTTGTCTTGGAGAAGGGTGACCTGCACATAGGTCCCTAATCTATGGGACTGCTTTTTTTTTCAGTGTTTGTAGAGTAAAACACAGAAATAGAGTGTAAGTTCTTGGAAGGGGTAAGGAGTGGGAGAAAGAAAGGTTTCTTTGAGGAACTCTGATGTTTAGGAACTCTGAATATCTAAACTTCTAACATGGTGGGGGACAGAAACACCTCAAATATAAAGATACACAGAGTTTTAGACAACCTTTCTCCTTTGGCACTTATGTAAGTGCGTTGTCCCATTCTTCATTGTTTTCCTTTCCAAATGCGTCCCAGTGTCCCAGCTATTGTGATTGCCATTGGGAGATCTGTTTACAGTAAGAGCAGTTTCCCCCAGTTTGCAGTTCTTAGAGCTCTCTGAGAATTGAGCTACCTAATATGTACAATACACCAGCATAAACATCTGAATCAGTAGCAATATACTGAGTGCTGAGGACTCAATATTGCTCTTTGGAGCTGGATCCTGGGTGCAGACACACTCTGGTGCTCAGCACGCGAGGCAGTAGCTTGCTCACACAGTGCCGCCTGTGCAGAGGCAAACTGAGTGGGAGGGCAGTGGTTTCCTGGGACACTGAATGTTAGGCAAGGCCTCAGCACTTCCCTTCACATCTTCTGTGAGTCAGAACAAGAAAAGCGGTAAAAATAGGCATGTGGGAGGTGGGGAAAATGCATTATAGTTCTACTTTAATTGCAAATGGATCATTCAAGTCACGGTGCCTTTACAGATACACAATTTTGTATTGTGCAGAAAATAGCAATGGAAGGCTTAAGGAACTGCAGAAAGTAGCAGTGCTAAATGTGGGATAATCCTAAAACGGGTGGGTGTCAAATGTGTCTACAGGATGTCAAGGGATTATGATTTTTTAATAGAAATCATGGTGGCCACCAATTTGTTCTTCTCTGCTGGGTTTCTTCCTCCCTGGAGTTTACACTCACAGACACGTAAAATAAAATGAACAAAATAACCCAAACAAATTGATTAATTGCTTACAGTTCAACCCTCTCTTGAGCTTCTACATGTCTGAAGATCATCAGAACTACCTTTAAAATAGATGTGTTTCCTAAATTAACGTTCTGAAGGGATCAAAACATAATCCTATGTCATACGGGATTTTCCAAAGGAGGAGAAAAGGTATACAAGTTCTTCTGAAGTATACTGATCTCCCACCACTCAAAATGATAGTCAAGGGTTTGCTCACAGTAGTTGAAGGCAAACTAGAATATTCACTGTTCTAGAGCTATTGCAGGGGCAGGAGATTTCTCTCTTTATTTTGTAAAGTAGATCTATAAGTCTATTTCTTCCCTTTGATATTAATATAAAATCTAGATAAAAACTGATTTGCACTGTGTATACAAACTAGAAGTCTGTTGTTCATTGAAAGATGATGCTATTATTCATCATTTGTATGTGCTGTAAATAGAACATTGCAGTTCAGAGCAAATTATTTGGTACTGAAGAATTATCTATCTAAATTAAATCAAGACCTTAAGCATGAAGCATTAGACAAAGGAAAAGCAGGAGAAAGGGAAGATCGGGAGGAAAAAATAGTTTTTACAGGGTCACATGAAAATTTTATCCTGGTGCTAGATGGCAATGAAGATTTTTCCTATTAAAAAAAAAAATAGAGATTATTTATAGCCTGTGGTAACAGGATAACTATCTAAGCTCTTGGCTTCTCAACATTACATCTTTAGCATGTCTAAATATCTATAAAAAGTACCCACAAAATTCTGTTGGGCTACCTAGCAGAATCTTCTTAAAGACAGACTGCTTTTTTCTTCAGAAAAATCTCACTGAAGTAAGAGCTACCAAGTAACAAATACGGCATTTGAACCTTGCAATGAACAAAAGCATTGTGAGAATTCCCTGCTGCCTTCTGAACAAAACTTGTATGAAAGAGCAAGACCTGTGCAAGATGAGTGAGTACACAACTTATATTTATTCAGTACCTAGTTCTCACAGTGTGGTGCCCAGGTCCCAGATGGTGTTCAACACAGTGCTAAATCTCACCTACACATACTGGATTCAGCTCTCATTTAATCTGTCCCCAGAGGTATCCTCACTTTGATTTCTAATACATGACTATTCTCCAGCCATATCTCTTAAAGATCCTCAGTCACTTGCTGCAGTGGCACGGAAAGTGGAGCCCATGGGAATCTTTACCCCATGACAGACTGATTGGGGAAACCTCTGTGTTTGTTGTGCTTTCTGAAAACTCTTTTGCTCAACTTGAACTTGTCCGAGTACACACCTACAGCTGAAAGCAAGGTAGACTTGTGACAAAATTTTCAGAGCAAATTCAAATAGCTGGTGCTTTCACAGGTAATATTAAAATATGAATGCCATAGTAATGACTATTATATACAGATAATAAATGCATATGGAATTGCAGCTTGGTTCAGAATCTTGCAATAAAAAGGGCATCTGTTTACAAGTATGTCTGCCATATACTACACTTCAGAAAAATTGTGCTAATTGCTTAGCAAAGACATAGAATTGTTTCAGAACGCCAGGTACACAAAATACCTGGGTTTTGCAATAGGACTAGCTTTGTGAGATTCAGAAACTAAAATAGTTTCAAGTGTTTAACCCCACATGCTTAAAAACATAACAGTACAAATCAGAGTTGAACCATCTAGCAATACAAACAAGATTGGTGCATGGGTCTGAAAGCCAGGGTCTGAGGGATATTTCTATTTTAGAACTCATTATTTATTTAGGCCAAAGAATATACTTGGTGCTTTACAAAATGGAAAATAAAAGGGTTCCTACTTGGAAACAGGCAACACATAAACCTTGGCTGCTGGAAAACAGAGCTGACACAGAGATTTGAAATACCACCCATGTAATCCTGTATTCATAACTTTTTGGCAAAATTTATCTCAAAACCAATGTGAATTACACTTACATAAAAGTTACAAAATTACCCCCCTGCTTTGTTACATGATTACTAGTTCAGTTCTTATCTCTGTTATGACAGTACACCAGAGATCTCAGACTTTGAGAGCTCACATACTCTACAAATACACTGAAAATATTACTGACTGTCCTGAAAATTTTACTTTGATTTGAAGAAAATGTGAAGACAATAACAAAGAGTAATTTATTTATGCAGAGAGGGGGGAGTACTAGGATACATAAAGGATACATAAAGGTACATACAAAAAGCCACATCAGTACGTGGCTTCTATTTTCATAATTTCTATGCAGAATGTACATCTGTTTCTTGTAATTAACTTATTGTGATGGAGAATACTTTTTTTTGGACAACTTTTGTGGTTGTTTTTTGTTTGGGTTGTTTTTGTAGGGATTTTTAGCTACAATTACTGTTTGAATTCTTATTGATGTAATGAGTTATGTTATTGCTCACTGCTTTTCATGTCTTATACAGATACATTTCTAAATGTCTTGTACACAAGGATAGCCTCCATTTTTGAGAAAAAATTGTCTTACAGTGCATTACAGAAAGTACATTACAGAGGAGACATATATAGGGACTTGATTCTTTTGTTTTCTGTTTATTTTTTCTCTTAATTTAAAGGAAAATTAATTCAGACAGAATGTCTAGAGTTGATCTCTGGGTAGGGAAAAACATGATTATTATTCATGCAGCAGTGTTTATTTCCATCTGTCACCATAGCAGTTCTTTTAATAACTTATTATACAATTAGTTCAATAGCCTTTCTGCTCCTTTGCTCCTACTGCAACATGAAACTCTCTTATTCCTATAATGTTTTCACTGTTCACATTATACAATCCATAAGTAAATCTGTTTTCAAGGTTTTATTGGTATGCTGCATGTATTTCCTGTGTAGTTTCTGAGATTAATCTCCTAAACACTTCTAGAAACTACATATACAAAATATATACATGGTGAATTATGAAAGATGAAACCAAGGACTATTTCTGGAATCTATTTAAATAGTTCTTACATCTCAAATCAAAAATAAATTTTACATCTGCAAAACTTTTCTGGATTTCTTCATAAGGACATGAGGACTTCCATTTAATCTTCAGGGAAGTGGCTGAGCTCCTTCAGATCAGGAGCTTTTGGAGGATTCACCAAGGGAAAACTAAATGCATAGGCCTTTTACTCCTTCACAACCCCACAGGCTGAACAGGAAGTTTTATAGCAAAGAAAGGACATACAGGATAAGTTTATATTTACAGAACCCGTAGACCTTACCAAAACAAAACAACACCAACCAAACAAATGACTGAAATGTTATTGGAAAAGAAGGGAGAAGCTGGGAGTGGAGGGGAGAGAGAACAGGACAACAACAGCATCTCTGCAGAAAAGGATCTGGGATCCTGCTGAGCAAGTGGAACATGAGTCAGCAGCTGTGCATTTATGGTGACAAAGGCTGTATTAGCACGGACATTTGGAAAAGCAATGTAGCACTGGAACAGGCTGCTTAGTGAAGCTGTGGAATTGCCACTTTTTTGAGATTTTTAGAACTTAGATGGGTGAGTTCATCATAGACCATCTAACTTTGAAGTTGACTCTGTTTTGAGCATGAGGTTGGGCTTCAGAGGCCTCTTCTAGCCTAAACAACTCTGTGATTGTAAGTATAATGCTACAGAGGTGCATCTTTTCTCCTCATCGTATCTCATCTGTTTGGTTAGGTCTGCTTCATCAATATTCCTGCCCCCAGAGGGGAAAATAGGAACCTGAGATTTGACTCTATCAGTTCTGCTCTTAATTTCCAGCCCATGTATAACTAAGGATCTGAAATCCAGGGAATGATTTCCTGCAAAATCTATCTCACAGAATTACACAGAAGAAAAAGTATAAGCATGTATTAGTTAAGGAAAAATGTTTTATTTCTATTTTCCTAAAATATGGGGGGGAAATGTTTTTGATATAAATGTTTTAAGCTATCACACTGCACATGAAATCCATTAAAAATCTGTTTAAAATTTATATATGCAGAACATGTGAAAAAGCAGTTGTGATTGCCATCTGATTAAAAAAAAAAAAGAGGCCAAGGACATCCATGGCCTGTGGAGATGTAGATGAACAAGTCCAATGAATAGATATTGACATTTCAATAGCTGCTATTTCAGTAAAAAAATACAGAAACCTGTTAGGGAGTGTTGTACTGCTGCTTTTTACTTCTCATTGTAAGGCTAAAAAACCAGCTGTCTGCCATTCTGAAACTTTAAACAGTCTCTGAACAGGAAATGTAACTAGAAGTTTTATATCTGGTAGTACAAATAAGAGCATCACAGTACCAAGGAGCACAGAGCTTTACAGTTTTATATCTGTAGTGACTGATTTCTGCAGTCCTGGAAGACTGAAAATCTATTAGAATTACACATTGTGTTTGGTGTACTCCAGAAATGGTAATAGGCTTCTAAGTGACTTTGTGGATGGTCATCACTGAAGAAGTCAGAGAAGAATCACAATAGCCAGAAATAACAAAAAAAAAAGGTTGGAATTTTAAATCTCTCCTGGTTGCCTGGCTTTACAACATTGTGCAAATAACAGCAATAACCAATATTCTTCACCTTCTGCTTATACTTCTGGCCAGACAGCTTTTCCTGAATTTACCCCTCCCCACTCAGTGTTTGAGAAGCATCCCTGGTTGCCTGAGACAAAAGCTATGGGATAGGTACGGTGTTCTCCTCCTCTCTCTCTCATAGGTCAGAACATGACATTTTAAGCTGCAGCATATTGCTGCAAAGACATTTCTGTTTTGTTTAGTTCAGAACAATTCAAAACTCACGATCTGAAATCTGAATGTGTTGAGAGGAGAGAAACTCAAATAAAAATAGGCATGCTGATAAAATAGATATATAATGTTTCACTAAAAAGGCTTTCTTCCTGTTGTAAAGTGAAGATAACCACGGTTTTATGGGCAGCTGGTAGCCCATATGCCAGAACTACCAGACTTGAGTAAAGGAATTTGGACTAATCTAGTAAGTGTGCTATGGGAGAAACGGGGGGAGATCCTGTAGCATTTTATTATACCAAGTGAAATGCCAAGCAATGTAGGTATTTTGGCCTGACCTGAACACATCATTGGGAAAAAAGGGACCCTGACCATATGAAGCTTGATTTTCACCAAACCATGTATGGTTTTTTCTCTTCACTCCTGTTGTCAGACACAGATTATTTTCTTTATTGTATCTTACAGGACTTCAGTTCTTTTTGCTCTTTCTGGATTTTGGGCCTTTTTTTGTTGTTTGTTTGTTTGTTTGTGGTTCGGGGGTTCATTTTATGTATTCAAGATGTTAGCTTCTTTGTCCCATTTGAAGTATAGAAGCAAAGGTACTTAAAGACATGCCATTTGTGAAGAAACAGGCTAGCTTCTTACAAAATCCAGTGTTTATAATAGAAACTTTCTGTACTAATGATTACCTTTGTGCAAATATGTTTGGATTAAAGGTTTTCTTGCTATCACACCTCCTCCTGCAGAAATTCCTTTCAGCATATACCCACAAACCTGACTTCCCACTCCACCCTGTATTATAATGTGCATAGAAAGGTATTTGCAAATAACAAAAAAGTTCTCTAAGTGCCAACATATAAAATGATAAGACAAATTGATGTACTGAAGAGAAATTATAAATTGATATATAGAATTCTTTCTACAGAATAAATAATATTTAATAGTTGAAACTGAGGCTTGATGAGTGTAAAGGAAAGGTTTCAAAAGCAGCTTAGTCAGTCACCAAGAGAGTGCACATAACAGGCAAATTTATCACACAATAAATTTACACCTTCATCAGATATCTTGTGAAGTCAATCATTCTCACTTGGACACTGATTTACAGTGCTTTGTTGATGGAGTCTTTTGAGTAGTCTTCACTGGTGCCGGGAAAAAAGACCTGAGCAAATCACAAAGCCTGATTTGCTGATCTGCCTGAAGGTTTCCCTGCTAGTACCAGAAGTACAGGTCAGATGATAGAAATGATGGAGGAACTTGGTAAAAATTACCTATTTTTGAGCAGGTCAGAAAGTCAATGGCAAATAGTGAAGACAATGTTCAGAATGTTTTCATTCCCTTGTGAATAAATCACAGAGCTCCCTTTCAAAGTGTGCCCAGGTAAAGAAGTTATCATCATTGATACTGGTACACTAGGTATAAGCAAAGAGAGCAGAAAATGTAGGAAGCATCAAGACAGAGTATGGTACAAAACAGGGATTATACCCACTTGCTGCTGTATATTAAGTTAAAGAGTAGAAAATAAAAAAGAAACCAGAAGAAGTGAAGAGGAATAGAGAACTTCTGTGTTAGTTGTGAGGAAGTGGAATCTATGCACATTTCATACACTAGAAATGTTTAGTATATATTTATACTGGAAACCATAAAGCCATCAAGTCTGTGTTTGATCTGCAAGCAAACAAAAATCTAATTAGAGTCAGGTAATTCTTGGTTATCCTAATTGGAAGAAACATGTTAATGAGGCAGCTAGAAACTATCATGGAAACAAATGGCACTAGATTGTACACATCTGACAAACAGTGATGCTCCAAGCCAAGGTTCCTCTTTGAGTGGCTGCAAATTTTAAAAAGGGCAAAGAAAAGGGCCAGCAAAGCGAGAGACAGTCATGTGCTAGACCTTAGAAGGGAGTCAAAACAGCTGCCTTGGGGGGCAGGAGTAACTGGGAAGTCAGACAGAGAAACTGTTAGCAAACTGTTGTTGTTTATTCATAAAGTATGCACTGAAAAAGACTTTGTATTACCTGACCAGAAAACAAAACAAAGAACCCCAAAACATTCTGAACCATTAATTAACTTCTTCATGTAACAACCAATCATACAAGGTCTCAAATGGCTGGCAGCTTGGGTCAGGGAGCAATAGTAAATCCTTTTGGTAAGAACTACCTGGTTTTGAAACATTCAAAATACCAGTTCAAAGATTTTAAAAGAAAATTTTGATTTAAGATGTTATCAAGTTCATAATGTGAAACTCAGCATAAGCACCTGAGCAAGCCCAAGGCTGTCGTAGCTCTAATGAAAAATCACACAGATTGTTGCCAAAAGGAAGGAAAGATAAACTGAGGTTGCAGGTACTGCTCTATCCATCTGTGGCTGCTGAAAAAGAGGAAGGCAGAAAAGGAGACAAAGTAGGCCAGGGTCAGTCGTCTCTTAAGCAGAAGGTAAAATGTAACCCATTTAAAACCAAAATAGAACCTACTCTCTCTCCTTGCTAGCTCTGCTTTGTTAATATTAGGCCAAATTCCAAAATGAAATCAGCTTTCTTCTGGACCAGGAAAGTGATTTACTGAACAATGTCAGGAGTTGAATCCATACTTCCAAGGGCAAGTTATATCCGAACTGATGCCCACCTAATAGTATTTAGTTTGTAGTCCTTGGCCATCAATATTCTGCAGAAAAGACTCAGTGTGGAAGCCAGCTGTCATGTGGAAATATTTTCAAAGGAATTCTTGCAGGAAGAAGTATGACAGGAAGAAAATCAAGAGCCCAAACCTATTTATGAAAATGCAATAACAAAGACTTATGAAAATTTATTGTCTAGATCACACCATCCTATCTTTTTAGAAATTACGTGCTTGTAAATACCTCGTTCCTATATTTTGGGTAGGAATATGGGTCTGTAGTTCACCAGATTCTCCTCCTTGCCTTTTCAAAAGATGGGCATAATACTTGTCTTTTTGCTAGTCAGCAGGAAATTTCCCTAATAATCACGACTTTTCAAAAGATTTTTTAGAGACACACTGAGGGAACCAACCAACTCCCTTAGCAGCACCAGATAAATCCTATGGACTTAACACATGCCCAGTTTCTCAAGCTGATTCTGATTCAGTTGTCTGTTGTGGACAGTAACTTTCTCCCATGAACTTTGCTGCTGGGAACAGAGGCCTGTGAGGCCTGAGAGCAGACCTTGCCAATGACAACAGAAACAAAGACATCACTGGTGTCAGCCTTCATCCTCAGGATTAGATTGCCTGCCCTGTTCATCAAGGGGAACCATTTTCCAAGGTCTTCCATCTGCTGCCAGTGTACCCACACAAGTTTGTTCAGCTTTTTTTTTTTTGCTGCCCACATTCCTTTCAGTTTCAGCTCTAGCTCTAGCTCTGATCTTCCTAATTCCATCCTGGCATGCCCAAGCAATGCTTCCATATTCCTTCCTGGTAGCCTGTCCATGCTCATGCCTACATGACTGTCTTTTTGTGCTTGAGTTGTCAAGAGGAAATTATGAGAATGTGAATGGTAATTATGTGACATTATGAATGACCAAGAGACAATCCAAGTTACAAGACTGTATTGATGCAAAATCCAATTAATCTGAGAATACCTTCCACAGATAAAACTTAAGTACTCTGTATTATTCCTTACATTTTAATAACTCTGGGTTTCATCTGGAAGTTCACCACTGTCTCAACAGCCTAACACAGAGTCTTGAAATCCTTTATATAAGACAATTATTGGGAAAACTACAAGCCTGAAATTTTGTGAGCAATCCAGAAGCACCATCTGTAATATTATGTTAAAAGCATATTATAAGAAAAAACTGTTGAGGTAGTACGTCTATTGTTTTGATATTCAAAAACATATGATGAACCCAAATGCCAAACTAGGTATTTAATTAACCATGCTGTTTTATGATACACACGCAAAAAAAATGAAAATTAAGGTCATAACAGGACAGCATTTTTAATAATTTCCAAAACCACCTTTTCAATTCAACAGCATTTCAAATCTTTTAGTGCTTTTGTATTTTCCAGCAGCCTATTTATATTCTTTGTATTATTCATGTAGCCATAAGCTGAGACATGCTTACTAGCAATGGACGCATGTTCATCTTCAAAGATTAGCAAGAAAAAAGTTAAAAATAATATGGAAATGGGACCTGAAGCACAGAGGAAAAATCCAAGAAGAACTGGATAAACTTAAGGTAAATTCCATTTTTCTAAATTAATTCCACCTCCCCTACCCCCCCACCCCCCCCCCCCGCCCCCCACCAAACTTCAAGTCAGTCCTTGTTTTCTCAGAAGCCCTTTAATCAACCTTAGCCAAGCTCTTTGTTTGGGTTATTTTTAACATTACCCTACTGCTAAACACAGTCAGATGTCAAAATGAAATAGGATTGGAGATAAGGTAGAGAAAGAAATCTGCTAAAATAAGTGAATTTGGTAAAAAAATAAATTTGGTAATATAATAATACTATATTCATTACCCTTGCTGCCAGGCCAACATTTTTAGGGCTCTCAAACATCGAAAAAATGTAAATAGATGTTTGCTTTGAAATCAATATATTTTGAAAACTTACAGGTTTAAACAACAAGAACAACAATTTGGTTCAACCCCCCATCTAGTATATTCTGAATGTTGAGTGGATTTAAAGGTTCAGTCTGAACATTACACTGGATGTTGTGAAGGGAATGAGATTGGAGAGTGAAGAATTTGCACTACAGGGAGAAGGCAAAGATGGCCAGAGAGGTAACAAGCACTATGCAGGCCAGAACCCAAGAAGTCCTCTCTTTACTTTCTATCACTTCTAGAATCTGCTCTTTTATTTTCCACAATCCAGTGTCCTTTGTTATTTTTATAGTCAAGAGCAAGCCAGCATCTTAGTATGTAGAATTTGTCATCTTACAACTGCAGCCACTCTTTAGAAAGAACTTAAAGCTGACAACAATCAATGGCTCCTTGAGGTTGCTGGGTGAAAAATCAAATTTGCCACTGAGGTAGATTTGCCACATTTGCCCATACCTATGAATCCCTTGCTACAAGAAAGTTTTCTTCATCTCATTATTTTTCTTCCTCTTTGATCATCTCTTTAAGGACAGATAAATTTCTGTTTTCCATACTACTTTTTTCCACTACTTTTCCACTTCATATCTTTTTCTACTAAACTATTAAGGCAGAAAAAGAAGAAAATCTTGTTTCCTCATCTCAAGCACTGGGGAAGCTTCTGGATGCTGTCAGTCCATGGAGCTGGTATTTGCCATGCCAGAATACATAGGCTAGAAACATATGAATCCATTGTGACAAAGTATTTAACCAGGAGAAGTTGCAGTGGCTATACCATTCAAAGGCTAGGAGGTTTCTGAGGTATAAGAAGCAGAATAGGAAGGAGCAGCTGAGTTAGAGAGAGCTGGTGGGGTTTGGGCAAAAGCAGAGCAAAAACTGAGAAACTCTTCTAAGACATGCAGAAGCAGAAGAGGATGAAGACAGGAAGATCTAGAAGGAATAGAAGTGATTCTAAGGGAAAAAGGACAAACAGAAATATCAGTGTGTGCTGAAAGAAAGGAAGCTTTACCTAGCATAACCCAGCTTTGTTGGCAAAAAATTCCCAATATGGAGTACCCTTCCTAAGATGCTTTGCATATTAATTGGTCACCGAAGGATGAGGAGTGAAAGCTGTATTTGTAATGTAATAAAATACTATTATAGATGAAATAACTGCTGTCTGACATCTCTCCATAATTAACCTTTTTCATTATACTGTATATCCATATTAACCTCTCATCAACTGCTGTTTTTTCCTATAGTGAGATATTATCATCTCATTTCTTTTAATATAAAAGTGGCCAAGAGATTCATTACCACTGTTTATTATCATTATTCCTAATGATATGATGAGGTATTACCCATGGCATTTTACTGCATGTCTGCTCAAGTAGATTGGGATTTGCGGCAAGGTCCTGTTTAGACACTGAACCCAACAGTCATGTTTAATAAGTCTTATGTTCTGTCAGAAAAAGCAGCTTATTACTAATGAGATGTATTGTTATTTAATACCCAAATAAAACTATTTCTCAAGTATACATGCCTGGGGCACAAATCTGACAAACACTTAGGGAAGCAAAATGCTGTCCAAAGAGACAGTGATTAATAAAGACCAGTTGGGGGGGGGTGTTGTTTCCATGTACTAAAATACTGGCTTTGATATACTTATTTTTTGGAGTGAATCCAGTATGAGAAAACAGTGTAAGCATGCTAGGGAGAGCTTCAGGGAACCGAGGAATATTCACTGAGTCTCTGCCTACTGAAATGCTGACATCTTACATGGCTATGTTGCTGGAAACAAGAAGAAAGCTTTGAGTATTTACTAAAGTGGTGCCTGGGTTTCTTCAGTTTCTTTGGCTGGGGTTGAAGCATAAATAAGGATTATGTTGAACTAGCATTACATTTTGCATTTCATTTGTGTAACATTTTAGCCTGGCTCCACACTATGGATATGGCTTTTACTCAAAGAGAATTTGTACCATTCAATTAACACCAATTTTCACAAGCTACACTATGGAACAAAAACCATAATTGTTTTCATTCTCTGCTAGGATACTAGTGGTAAAACCTAAAACCTGGGATGTCTGTACAATGATCTTACCCAACTTTCTCACACCTTGGAACAGTCACATCTACAGAACTGATTACCTTTTGTGGTTTTGTGACAATCAACTCATTTTCCCTTGCTTTCTTCCACAAAAGTAGAAGTTCCTGCATAGTAGAAGTTCCTAGTTGATTCAGAGATCCCAACAGCAGCTAGGAATGGATGCCTAGGGAAGTGAGTTCTATGCACAGGAGATTCTCTAAGTAGTTTACTTCACCCTTCCTACTTCTGCTCCATATTATTAAAAGCTCACCTAAACACACCAGTCAGCTGTCCAGAAAACATAGGAAAGCCCCCACCACAGTGAAGTCAGAATACAGCAGAAATATTTTGGGAGCAATACCCAGTTGGTGTAAATACTGACAATAGTTATTTTCAGACTACTTCCATGTAAAAGGAAAAATTCCTACAGAAATTAAAAGAAAGAAAAAAACTGCTATATTCTATAGCAGTTATCAAAAAATTAACGAAGAGAGAAAAATGCTATAGTCTACTTTAAAATTATATGTATATGCATAATTCTCATTTATTTAATTCCTTTACAGCAAATTCCACTTAAAATTGTACATGAAGGTTTGTAACTTTGTGGGTTTTTGCTGTTTCCTAATTGTTTACAAACTATTCAAATATGTATAGTTATATGTTTAGTTACTCTGAACACAGATGTAGTTTAGGTTTCTCCTTGAGACTGTGCTTTTTTTAATCAAAAGAATGCTGAATTTTAACATTTGTTTACCTTATTATCTATAATCAATATGATGGCATTGACTGATTTAAATATTTTTATAGATATGACAATAATTTTTAAAATAATTAAATCATATATTCATTTTTAAATGGCTAGCTTTTCTCTTGACACAATGGAAAAGAAACACAGTAATTAGATCTTTTCAACACAATCGCTGTAGTCAAACATTTGGGCTATGGGGTAATACACAATACACTGTCTATAAGTGGCTTCATAGTGGAAAAGAGGTTCAATACTCAAGAAAAGGAATAAAATTATACTTGATCCTGTCTGGTATTGCCAAAAACTATGAAGGAGCTGACCTTTGGACTTGGAAAAGCAGAATGGGCATTGCATAAACTCTGGGGAAAGAGTAAGGAAGAGGTTGTACCTATTTTGCTGCTTTTCATTGTTCCCAAATGAATGAATATTAATTGAGAAGTGCTGTTACATATTTTATGACACTCTGAGTACATGTCCTGAAATCCCATGAGGCCTTGTTTTAATACAAATTAATCCTAAACTACACTTAATTAGCATTGCTGTGGTTGATTTTGCTTTTTCTGCTGCAAGGAAGAATACAATATCTTAGACTTTTGCTTTTTCAAATGTTAAAATATATGATGGAGGTGAAGAAGTGATTTCGGAGCTGAATGACTTCCTGGCAGGAGAGAATCTGACAGGATGGCATTTTACTAATTAAGAAGAGTGCTGGACTAACCAGATGGGAAAAATACATACTGAAACTTTTTTTCTTTCGTTAGTTCTTTTTTTTTTTTCCCACAATACAATGTAGAAATAATCAAGGACAATGAAGGGCATGCAAAGAAGAACTGGTAAGTAAGGAAATCTGCTAGCATAAAATAAACCTACAGAAATCAGATAGTAACCAAATAATCCTGTTTTAATCAGATCAAAAATTAAGCAGGAATCAGAAGCCACTGATGCGAACAAGACATTTCTATGCTTCAGACCCATCTCTAATAAAAATGCACGGTGTTATTTCTGGCAAGTCAGTCAGGACTACATCTACACAGACATTTTAGGTCCTAAATCTAGTATTTAGATATAATCATGATCCTTAAAAAAAAATACATCAAGGGATTTAAGAGATTTTCCATCTCCTTTAGAGAAAGAGGAGATAACACAATCCACCCTAATGTTAGGGACAAAGTAAGAAATACACTTCAAAAAGTCCCAACATGCTAAATAACAATAAGATGGTTTTTCTAGGTAAATTAAGCTCAATAAAGTTACTGAGGAATGTAAAAGAATGTAACAAAAATGGCAGAATTGGAAAAGTGAAAATGGGATAAATAGCAATGCAGAAAAAATATCTATTCCTGTAAGGTATTTGTAGCAAGACAAAGACAAAGGAAAGGGAGATCTGCTACTCAGTGGAGAAAAAATATGATTAGACATGATGTCATAAATGTTGATACCTTTTTTACTCTTCTTCACTAGGAGGGTCAGCCTCAATCAGCTGGCTAAAATAATTAGTCTCAGAGACAAGGAGAGGGAATACAGGACAGGAGCATAACTTAAACAAAATATTTTCAAACCAGCTGAGCTCGAACAAATTCCTTTCAGGATACTTAGAGAACAGAATAAAGACATTCTGGAGTCATTAGCAACAATCTTTGAGAACTTGTGGAGAATAGATGAGCTTCTAAAAGAATGAAAAAGGACAGATGTCATGTTTATCTTTAAGAGCAGAGAACAGAAGAAATCAGGAAATTACATATTGTTCTGTCTTTCTTCCTGAGAAAAACGCTGGAGAAAATAATTGAATGAGTTTGCTTAAAAGCTTAAGTTTTTGTCCCGTTTTAAGGACATAAAACAGGAAGCATGCATTTGTTGAAAACTATGGTAGAAAGTCAGCTGGATCATGTTGTCCAGTTTGTTCATTGTACCTTGTGGAAAATGTGGTTCAACTGAAGAATAATTAGAGATTTAGAAAAAAAAATCTGTAAGAAAGAACAGAAGGTCCCTTGGGAGGCTGTGAAATCTTTATCACCAATATAGATCTTCAAAACAGGCAAACATATGTTAGAAATGGTTTAGGTAAAGCTGATGCTGCCTTTGGCAAGGATGGTATCTTCAGAGGGCTGTTCTAGGCACCAGTAAAGTAGAAAATCAGTCAGTAAAACTGATTGTCAAAAGCAGAAAAGTGGGAATGACCTACTGCCAACTGTGCCAAAAAACATGCAAACATTGTTAAAAGGAGACTGGAACCCAAAGATTGTTGTAGCCACGAGACTAGAGAAAATAGTCTCTGTGATCTGTCCCAATCAGTCCATGCAAAATCTGATTTTCATCTCCAAGAGATGTGATTAGAAAGGATTCAGAACTACAGAGTATTACCCAGAGACAGCAGCTATACTTAAAACATTGCTTTTCAGCAAGCTTCACATTCTGTGTAGCAAAATTATGTACCAGAGGCTGTAGCAGCCTCCATGAAGCCACTGGTACCATAACCCCAAATTCCTTTTCTGATTCTTGTCTTTAGCTACTCTATCATCTACCAACAAAGTAGGAAGGGTTAGGTTGGAAGATACAAGTGTGTCAGGAGTGGGACTGATAGAACAATACTTTACCTGTCCATTGCCTCTGAAGAATTTGGAGAACAAACTTGAGAACAATCCTTTAAGTTCCAGGCCATAGTGTAGGTCAAATCTTTTAAAAGAGAGGTTTAGAGTCAGCTGTCAGTTTGGCTGTACTTCAGAGTACGGACACAAAGGTAAGGCCAAGCACCAGGGAGGGAAGGCCTCTGATACTTCATTTTCTTGCTCCCAACTAACCTGACATCTATGATTTTTTTTCTTCCCTGGTTTTACCCCTCATATTAAGAGTTGCCTTTCTTTAATGTTCTTTTTGCCTGATATCCTTTTGCAATCTGAAATGCAGTTGCTACTCACTGCTGCAGGAAATTATTTTTCAGTTCTGTGTAGAATTCTCCCATTTGATTTAATACACAGTAAACTGATTGCAGTGCAATTTAAGAGCATGTGATGACACTATAGGAATGGCCAAAACCTGTTCAAATAAGAGTATGATACAAAGGCAGAAAATAATATGAGCAAAAATGCCACTTTGAACATGTCATTCTAGACCCTTGATGTGTATCTACTGAAATAAATTGGTACTTAATAAATACAAATTAATGTATAATTGCTTTTATAAGACTGTTTTGAGTTACCCTGTTCTATTTCAGATCTCTGCTACAAGCCAAAATTCTCTTACATCTTTTGCTTCCAGAAAGCCAACAATAAGTGGATACAATGCTAGAAGAGCAGGTGTGTTTTCACTCAGAGGAAGCAGCTACAGATAGGAAAATGTCTTAGCAGCTGGTGTATCAGAAGACTGAAGCTGTGCCAGACGAAGTGAGTGTGTGCATGTGTGTGTGCACACACGTTTTGCCACTAATTATGCAAAAAGGCCCAAACCCATTGATCATGTGCTTCTCTCCCTACTTCACCGGGAATAAATCTTGAAGTGTGACAGCTCTTCCAGAAAGTCAGAGTTATTACTAGTGATGTAATTTCTGTACTAGAACTGACAACACACAATGAATAATCCATTTTTTTCTTTATGTTTTGTACATATACTCCTGTTCACTGCATGGTGAGAACAAATATCGTTTGCAAGAAGCTGGTCTGAACTTTTATTATCATTAACTCCTCCTAGTTTCAGAGACGATGAGGCTTTATTCAACCCAGCACAGAGCCAACACATGATGAGCTACACAGCACATGGCTTCAAGCTTTCTTTGCTTTAAGTTGGGAAAGATTTACCACAAAATTCAGCAGGCACAGCTGCTGATTTATCTTTGGTGCATGCAGATATCAAGAAATTTTAGTTAAAATTTGAGCAGCCTGACTGCTCAATGACTGTTCAGGGTCTTTTTTTTGGGTTTTTTTGTTGTTGGTTTTTTTTTTGTTTACTCGGTTATAGAACTTCACTGCAATGGTACATTTTAAGATTTACAGAAACACTCATCTGAGCATCTTATTTTGTCTTGCCACTCTAATTAGTCAAGCTTAGACCCACCAAACTGTCATAGGAAGATTGTCAGTAAGAATCAAGAAAAAGTGCTTTGTTGAAGTCACAAAACCACTTTTTCATTTATAAAAAGATTTGGAAATTAAAACAAGGAGTTAGAACAACTATATCACAAAACAAAGATGATAGAGATGAACAATTCCAAAAATTTTTTTCACTATGCAGATAAACAGAACTATTTATTTTCAAATTCTACTATAACATACAATCAAATAATGTTGAGAGAATGTAGATCAACTCCATGTGTCAGGGAAATTATGGATATAGTTTCAGTTGCTCTATCTTTTTGTAAAAATAATTAAGGAGGACTAGTGGTTTTGTTAAAAGATTACACAGAAGAAGGTCACCTTGCTGTGTATTTACATAGACATACCTTCTGTTAAGCTTTGTGAGCAGTTAGAATGATATTATGTAGCTGATCTGTTGGTCATCATAATTTAACTAGAAATATAGTCAAATTATACACAGCATCTTTGAGAAACCAGATAAAACTGATTATCTTTAATAAACTTGCCCAAAGGTTCTATCTTTCAAATGGATGTTCTCAAAATAATAAGAAATAGTTTTGAATGGATTTTCCAAGATCATTTGGAGCAATAGTAATGTCCTCTAGACTCCTACAGAATCCTGTCATTTACAGGAGATTGTTTAATGTAGAGAAATTCCTACACATTTGTATCAGCATGAAGTCATTAACATAAGAACATATGCCACATTGGTTCAGACCCATCTTCTCTTCAGCGGTGGCTAGAAATCAATGCCCTGGGAAGAATAAGAACAGGGCAAGCATATGTAATACTTCCTCAGAGTCTTCTCCCAGCTGCCAGCTATTTTCAGGTCAGAGAACTTCCTGAGATTGATGCTGCCTGTCTCTTTAGTTTCCATCAGTGAATCTCTCAAGTATTTACTTTTTTTACAATTTTCCCATGAACATCAAAATTTTCACATCCTGAACAGTTATGACAAGAAGTTCCATAGGTGTACTAACACAGGTCCATTAATGTAATGACTTTGCATCAACACCTGTCTCCTCCTTCTCTCCAGACTCTGGAATTCTATGACACTACAGAAACAAAAGTAATACCGTGGAATCTGGTCTTGCTGCATGACATAACTCCCCTTTTTGCAGACGAGGAAAAGAAGTCGTAAGATTCCAGAAATTAAATGTTTCATTTCAAATACATCTTCCTTGACTTCTTCCACTCTTACTACAAACTGAAGCCTAAATAGAGGCTTGGGATCAAGAAACATTAAATAGTGCAAAGGCTCTGTATATCAATCATATTTTCTTAAATTAGATACTGTATATAATGTAGTTCTATGTAGATCAGCTATCAAGATTCAACAAATTTTAACAAAGAAAAAAGGGAGAAGGCCTATGTAATGTAGTTTATATCAAAATATCTCACTTTTTCACATTGACAGATCTAAGGAATTAATGATTATATTTTAAATTTCATGAATACTTGTTTCTGTGACAAAAAGGCACTCATGCTAGAACACAAATTTTTCAAGGTGTTTTCCCTACATTGTTCTACAGAACTCAGTTTCAACTATACAGTGGTTTGAGGGAAAGTGAGGAGAGACACAATTATGATAAAACTTAAACAGAGCTCAAGGCTCTGTCTAATTAAGTTTCTTTGGAGCTTAACTAAGAATCAGTGGATTGGCTATTCTTCTCAAAGAAGTATCACGCTCCCTTTTACTCCCTCTACATGTAATACAGGTTGTATTCTATATAGAGGAATAGCATTTGTTTTCCAAAGCTGTTGCTACTTTCTTTTGGTCTCATTATCATCACAGGCTTTTCTTAACATATTAAGAAGTATGTATTATATTTGGTACAACAGTTGCTCTGTATGTTAACTGTTCCCATGCATGCAGGGTTGCCTGTTCATGCACTGCTCCCTTTTCATGCAGGGTAACCTTTCTCCAGGGTAGGGAGCCTCCAGAAGACATTGACATCACTTATGGAAATAAAGAATGTTGCACTGTGTCCAAAACCACTTTGCAGGCTGCTTCTGCGAAAGTCTCTATTTTAGAGAATGACTGACTGCACACAGTCACGCTTAAGTTCTTCAGCTGGGTATTTCTCAGTGGAAGTTCCCAGCTAATATTAGCCATAAGAAGTACAAAACCACATTTCATAATCTTGTTGATAGTCCTCCAGGCAACATAAAGATTTCTGATACTGTTACCAAAGAGATGAGAAAATCCCAACTTTTTGTTCCTACACTTTGTAAAGACAATGAGTAAATTACACTTATCAACTTCAGCATTCAGATACACAGAAAAAGTGTAAGACACTACTTATATGTTGCTTATAGTGCTCCAAATCTGTATGTCTGCATTTTGATTAAATATACTTTAGTTTCTGGAACCCAGGCTTTATCTGTTACAACCTACAGGCAAATTACATAGGCTCATCAGCTAACTACTCTTGATGCTGGGGAAAAAATTAATCAGCCTCACCTTCCTTCACACTAAGAAATGACAGCATTTGGTCTAAACTAATACACAGTTCTCATTTTCGGACCAGGAAAGGCATTTCAAGATCAAAACACACTTTTTATTTTGTTAAAGCAGCAACAGATGAAAAGAACGGCGAAACACCCCACAGTAGCAGAGACTCTTTAGCACCCAGCACACTTCTTTGGGACCACAGTCTCGGAGTTCTGGAAAAGGTTTAACATCTGACGTGAGCCACCTAGTGACTGAATGAATGGCTACATTAACAACTTGCAAGAAACATTTTAACCTCTTTCTAGTAGAAGCCAGTTTGCACTTCTAAGCTTAAATAATTATAAAGGAATCAGATTAAACCTTTGATGAACTACGGTCTTTTGCCAGCTGCTCCAGCACAAGCCTCCCCAGCAGTGAGATCCTCCCAAGACCTCAGCTCAGTGTAACCGACGAGCACAGTGTTAACTAATCAGCACAGACTAAGAAAAATTCCTGTTAAAATACCATTTTGGAAGTAATGTCAAACAGCAAACTGCATACAGATGATGTAAGTATTTAAATAGGCTGCTTGACCCACTGAGCGCAAACTTGAATTTCCACTATGAAAAAAGTATCAACTTGCTAATTCCCAATCACCAAGGGAAAAAAAAGACCAAACAAAACCCCCTACCAACAACAACAAAAAACCCACTCTAAGTTTCTAAGCATAAGTAGTCAAAGTAAGACTTTTTCTGAGTCTGAACACAAAGTGAAATAAAATAGTAAAAACAAGAAGCTCTTTGCCACCACTCCCAAACCCTAGGTAAGTGGTTTGCAACTGTTTTTAAGATTGGTAGATTCCTAAAATCCTAAATCATTTTAGAATACACTCATATATGCTTCTTCTTTCCAGCTATCTTGTGAGGACTACACAGAAGAAAGCAATCCTGCCTTGACAATGACACAAAAGTGTGAAATACTGATGTGGGACAGAAATACAGAAAGTTGTTCCTGGAATAGCTGTGGAGAAGAGAATACAGAGACAGAAGAGGAGGAAGCAGAAAAACAAAGAAAAAGAAAGCAAGATGAGGAAGAGAAGGACGAAAAGTAATTAAGTAATTGACTGTAAAGCAGAAAATAAAAGATCAAAGTCAGAGATCAAGTTAGCTACTAAATAGAGGTTTTGTACTATTTTCATGGGTATTTTTCTTTTCTTCTATTTAATTTATTCAAAGGTTGGAGGTCTCTAAGAATATCAAGATGGGTTACTGTAAAGCTTGTAAAATACACCTTATTGTATTGGGGGAGGAAATGTAAAGAAAGAAGGCACTAGATAATGAAGACAGAGGAAAAAAAAGCTTCTCCTGTGCTTTACTGTGAAAGAATATTACCAATAAAGCACTAAGAAATTAATGCATGTGATTTGAAAAGTCATGTTTGTAGATGGTTGTCGGTTTTGCTTTGCTGAGTTTGAGACCTTCACAGAGAATTTACATTAAGTACATTTCTAGAATTTAATAAACAATTTTTCCTCTAAAACAACTAACATGCAATGATAGTGTTTCAGAGGTGGTATACATATTATGGCTCTATTTGAATTCAGGTAGCCATAATCTTAGTTGATGCATGCTTATCATCAGACAACAACCCACTTGTACTTTTCTGCACATTATCCCTTTTTAAATACAACATCAGTTAAATTATATTGCATGTATTGATCTGAATTTAAGAAATGCAGGTTTTATTTCAGCTGAGATATCCATTATAACTTTTAGTGCGTAACTACTTGCCAAAACTGAATAAAAATGTAACATATTATTAAATGAATTAACATGAATTAAAAGAGAAGCAATAGCCTTTTTTGCCCACACCCTATTTTTTTTTTTTAAAGACCTGGTTGAATAAAGCCTTAACTTGGATGTCTCTGAAAAAGGAAATTGAATCCCCTTTTCTTGGAAACGTGCTAAAAGAGCAAACTCTCTCTGAACTTTAATAATTCATTAGGACCTCACCTGAAGTTCTTAAAAGTGGCCAAACAGGAAGTATATTTATAGGCTTGTTAAGCTGTCTGCCTGTAAGTCTCTTTAGCCTTAGTAAAGGCCAAAACAGACCAAAAGAGTTGCTAAAGACTCTGCAGGAAATATAAATTATAATAAAAATAACCTTCAAAAGAGCACAGACAGCAAAACCTGGCTACTTCTTCTGTGGCTATGTTTGAGCTCAGTCCTCAGGCTTCCAAGGGCAGGCACTCGGGGTAGGTGGGTTGTGATAGCTGGAATGCAAGTTCTGATCTGTGAGTGGGCAAATGGAAAAGCTCTGCCCTAGCAGAAGAAACACCACAGCTTGGCTGCATGGATATGTTCGCTGGGGTTCAGAGACAGCCGAGATTAATTAAAAATCTGTAGTGCTCCTCTGCTGCTGGCTCTGCGACGGTATCCTGGGCAAGTATGTAACAAACGCCTCATATTCTCCCATCAGCTCCCATCCTCCTACACACCTTCAGGAAAAAAGTTGTACTTATATATGTGACCTAAAGAGAGAAGGGCTTGTAGCAGTAGCAAAATTAAAAGTGTGTGTTTCCATTATATTCTTACCTATAAAATTCATTGCCTGCGTGAACTAAATGTAGGGACGGAAATACCACTGTAGTAACCTAGAACAGACCCTTCAGACAGAAACTACCCTGAGCATGAAAAGTATGTTACAAATGTAACTATTGTTATTTACAAATCACTCTAAGTCATGGAAAGACAGGAAAGGGCTGTGGAAGTCGGAAGCAGACGCTGCTCGAGAGGTCTTCTGCAGCCAGACAGAAAAAGCACTGCCGGACAGCCGGAGACGAGCGGACAGGCTCCCATCCTTGCGCGGGGCGGACGAGGAAGGTGCCATCCCCGAGCGAGCCCGCCGGCTCCGGCGGCCGCTGCCCTGCCCTGCCCCGACCCGAGGCCGGCGCGGGCAGAACCCCGTCACAGGGCGGGGAGAGGCACGGCAGGAAGTCGGTTCTGGTTCCTGGGTTAAGTCGCCCAGGCAGGAACGAGCGCCTTGTGCCGGGAGCGGCCGCGGGCTCCGTGAGGCGCTCGTAAGTCTGAGTGGCTTTGGAAACCAAGCGCTCCTCGCCCTTCCCTGTGCCGGGAGCAGCGGGGTCAGCCCGGGGCCGGAGCGCGGGCCGGGCGCTCCCGGGCCGTGTTTCTGCCCCCCGCTCCCGGGGGTGCCGCTTCCCCCTCGGCGCCGCTCGGCCCGGCTCGGGAGCGGGGCCGGGGGCGCGTCGTTTGCGTGCGGAGGCGCTCCGGGAGCGGGGAATCGGGGGACGGGATCAGCGGGCTCGCTGCCGGGAGGCGATGGCCCGGGCGGCGAGCGCAGGAGCAGGAAGAGGCGGCTGCCCCCGCGGGCAGCGGCAGCGCGGCGGGGGCAGCGGACCGCAGCGCTCCGGCAATCACCGTCCCGAGCCCTGGGCACACAGGGGCTGCCCAGCTGTAAACGCTGGTGTGCCAGGGGCTCCTGCTGTGTTAACGACGCATCCCGCAGTCGGGCAAAGCAGGAATTGTTTCTACGCAGAAAAAATAAGGGAAAGAAACAAAGCAGAAAGTTCAGTGAGCTCTCAGTCTCTCACAAATGATTACCTCAACAGGTTTCCAGTTCCCAAGATGATGGCAGTGTAACTTACAAAATATTGCAATTGAAAAATCTGTTTTGAAAGCAGAAATATGTAGAGAAGTACTTGCGGCTGGATGGCACCTGTGTTTTCATCTCTCATGAACCTATGAGAGGTAGGAATGTGGATTACCAATTAATGTGCATATACACATGATTAGCTAAAACCTTTCTTTCATAATTTAAGGTGGTTTTTGAGGCAATATGAAAACTAGTATGAAAACTAGTGAGCTGTGGAGCTGGGATTGCAACAGAAATATGTTGCTAATCTTTGTGTGGGAGCTTTTTTGGCATTTGATGAAGAAAATGCATATTACTGTTTCTTTTTTTCCCCCCCACCTGTATCAGCAAAATGCTTCTGATTTGAAGCAAGTATTTTAAGATAATCTGCAAGTTTCATTTGGTGCATTTACTTAAAAGTTTCTCTTACATTAGCTGTACCCAGTGGTTATCCAGTGTTCAAGTCTTTACTCAAATACGAAATTCTAGTTCTCATTGCCATAGCTCCAGCAGCACAGCAATCACAGGTACCTCATTCTAATTCTGTCCCTGTTAGAATAAATGCAGCATTTTGTAGTGCTGCATCTCTGCAGACTACATATTGGTGTTAGTGATTGTAAAAGTCTTCAGGATCTAATGAATATCCAGAATGTAAGTTGCTGAAGATCAGGATTGTGAGCTGAATTATGTTCCAGTTGCCATTTGAATACGGCATAACTAATCATAGCTGATTAAAATAGTGGGGATATTTGGGTTGGGGTTTTTTGGTTTGTTGGGTTTTGGGGGTTTTTTTTTTAGGGCTGTTGGGAAGGAGTTTTTTCCTCCTCGTTGGATGCAGGGAGAAGGGTAAATGACAAGGAACAGTTGGCAAATTCCCTGATAAATATTGATGCCTATGGAGGAGAAGCAGGAAAATGAGCCAGTTTTTCTAAATGCAAGGAGTTCTGGATATGAGACAGATAACATAAGAAGCAGTTATTTATTCCAGCAGCAGGCAATCCAGGCTGTGACTACAGAGTAGTTTAATCCAATCTAAATCTAGACTGCGGCAGTCCTGCCCACGGCTAGTCGCATGTTCCCACTGCCTCCTTGTGCTGGTAGTAGTGCTCCAGCAGCCTTGCAGTGAGCTAGCTCCAGTTTTAATTTCGAGGTTGGTTTTTTTAGGGGGTTTGTTGTTGCTTTTTTGAGGAAGTAGGGAGCTACTTTGGCATACTCAACTGTGTAGCATAGAAGTACTAATAGTGGTACCAGTAAGCGGCAAAAATACACGGCCAGAGATGGGGGAAGGCTGGCCTATCCTTCTCAGTGGCAGTGTGGACTTATGACAGTGTTACATAACTGTGACTTTGTGTTACAATTGGAAAGCCAGTGCTGCTGTTGAACACAAGAGTTCTGTCTGCCTATTGCTGATGTTTTCTGTTCCTGTGCAGGCTTCCTTGTGTTATTGTGCCATTTGAAGTGGTCTGTGGATCTGATCTGCATTAAAAGTAATGCAGCAAAAATACATTTAGTGTTTAGTTTTAAACTGAATTGGTTTGCTGATATGGTTTACAGAAAGGTTGCTTGTGCTGGAAGAAAGGGAAGGGTAAGGTCGAAGAAGAAATAGATGTCTAGGGTATGGGGAAAATGTAGGACCAATTCTTCTAGTTACAGTGCCATCTGAAAGTGTCACTAGTAATGACATTGATTGATCCTTTCTTACTGCATGGAGTCTGAATTTTAGGGAGCTACCAGTAAGTTATTTTTCGTACCAAGTAGAAAATCGGGCGCTAATACTGTCCCTGTCCGGCTCCGTGGGGTCCCCTGTGCCCCCATAGAAGCACGGGTGGGTTCAGTGCTACAGTCGGTAGCAAAGAGTCGATTTGCATGAGTTCTGGCAGGAGCATTTATTGCTTCTACACGGTCAAAGGTTGCAGACACAAATACCAAGATGATCCCAAAACTCAGTTTTATCTGGGGGTGGGGAAAAGGCAGGACTAGGGAACAGGGACCAGTGGGGAAGCTCTGGGGGAGTGACAAGGGGTAGAGGCTAACAGCCATCTGGGGGAGCCAAACTGGGATAGATTAACATAACAGAACAATGCATCCTGGGAGAAGCCTTTCTGGTCACCCTAACATAAAGTGGTTCTTGTGGTACTAGGGACTTGTCTTACTGAAAATTCTCTGTCGTTTGTAATGTATGTTCACTGGCCACCACAATTCCTCCTTTCTGTATTAAACAAAAAGGCCTCCCCCAGGGATCCCAACACCCAGTGTCCAAAACAACCAAACACACACAAAACAACAAAAATGATCAGCAGCACCCACAACCCAATATCCCAACAAGTCCTCAAATCTTTTAGAGGATTTTTCTCTCTGGATGCTGGAATGGATGCTCTCATGGGCGGAGGTGAGGTTGAAGCAGCACAGTTCTCTTTGGGCTGCAGCACAGTCCAAGCATTCACTGCTGGTGGTACCAG
Organism: Corvus hawaiiensis; assembly: GCF_020740725.1. Taxonomy (NCBI): domain Eukaryota; kingdom Metazoa; phylum Chordata; class Aves; order Passeriformes; family Corvidae; genus Corvus; species Corvus hawaiiensis. Next base: position 23,831,156 of record NC_063219.1, on the reverse strand, counting down.
GAGCATCCAAAGGGCGGCAGGGTGATAGGTTTTGGGTGCTGGGCATAATCGTGAATGTGGGCACAGGCTCTGGCAGTTGCTTCTGTTAGGGTTTTAATGAAAGTTTAAAAATGGCAGTTTCAGGTGGGGGGGGGGCTTTCCCTTCCCCCCCCCTTACTTAAAGGTCTGGGGGAAAGGGAATGGTATAATGGCACAGGGGTGTGGGAACCTGTGGCTAGGGAATGGTATAACAAGTAGTAAATAAAGAGATGGATGCAAGTTAACAGAAAGCATCCCAATAGGTGTATTGGGCAGTGTGGCTGTGGGAAAGCCAAAGCAGAGGGGTGGAGGTAGGGAATATTAACTGTTGGGAAAGCAACAGAAGTGGTAAGATCAGGGGAGACACCAAAGGTGTCTTGACTTATCCAGTCAAAGTCTTGTTTGCAGTTCTGGTTACGGGACAGTGAGTCTGTTTCTATGGTGGATAGCGGTGCTGTTTTGCGTCATCTCCATTTCCAAGCAGTGGCTGTCTGGTCTTTTGACTGTGCCCTGTTCATCTTGGTTGGCGTTTTGTCTGCAGGGTGTTTGTTGGGCTGGTGCAGGGCTTGTTTTTCTCTGGCAGTTTCCAGGTATCATCTGTGGCCTTTGGTTTCTTCACCCCAGTCCTTTGGTCTTCACACTTAACATCAGAATCTGAGAAGTCACTATTCTGTTTCTTTGGCTGCTGTTCTGCATGCTCCAGCCTCATCTGTGAGCTGCTTAGATCCACTGCCTCTTCCACGATGTTCTCGCAGCTTTCTGGGAACAGTCTGAGTCCTACATCCTGGCTCCTTCTACCCTCCCTCTTTTTCTGCTTCTCTTGCAGCACAGGAGTGGAGGGTGCAGCCAGGGCTGAGGCCGACATGAAAGACACCATAGACACCATGCGGGTGGAGTTCTCACAGCTGGGGGAGCAGAGCAGCAGCAGCCGCGGCTTGATATCCTCAGGGCATTCCGGGAGCAGTGGCGGAGTCGGCTGGGGTGAAACATTTCTTTAGGAAGTGGCTCCAGTTTGCTACTACAGCAGGGGAGGCCAGGTCTACCCGGCTGAGAACGAGAAAACTCTTTCAACCCCCATGGCACGTGGGCAGCCAGGGTGAGCCACGGCAAGCGGCCACGCGGGGCTTGGTCTTGGGCTAGCAGTGTGGCCGACTTGGGCATGCCCCCGCTTTGGCGGGGAGAGGCAGCCAGGCATGAGCCAGCAGGGGGTTGTAGGTGGACTGGGCGGCAGCAGCGATGAAAAGCGGCGTCGCCGGGGCCCCCGAGAGCGGTGGGGCCAGACCCCTCCAGCAAGCACTGCCACCCCCTCAGGCTGTGTTCAAAAGGCACTAAACTCCCTCCGTTCGTAATGTCCTGGGTCTGTCCAAAGCACCTCAGGAAGTTTCAGAATGCCGCTTTTTCGGCTCGGGGCTCTTCTAGCCACAGCTGGAACCCGCCGGGGTCGGGGCGCCGGGGCGGCCCCGTGGGCTTTGTCAGGGAGAGTCACTGCCGCTTCGCTCGCGGCTTGTGCTGGGGCTGCTGGGGCCCGAAGCTGGCCCGGCCAGGGTGCGGAGCTGGTGCTGAGGGGCAGGCTGAGCCCTGCGGGGGCGGCTGATCCAGCACAGGGCTCGGAGCAGGTGGGTGCGAACGCTTCACAACCTCCCCTCATGAAGCAGGTGCGGACACCGCATTCTTGCAGCAGCACTCGCAGCGCCTTGGGCTCTAGCGCGCACAGCTGCAGCCTCACTATGGCTGGGCAGCGAAGGGAAGGTTAGCAGGGCAGCGCATGCCGAGGTGCCACTGTCCCCGAGCGTCCCGGAGACTTCCTGGCTGCTACCACCCCCACTCGTGGTCTCGGCCGCGTGGGAACCCGAGGTGGGTTGGGGCTCACAAGCGGGACCAGCAATGGAGAACACAGGAGGGAGAGGCAGGGTCCGTGGCTGGGAGGGGACCCCCGGCAGAGGCGGCGGGGCCTAACGCAACGCGTATCGACACGTGGGCGGGGCCAGGGACGGAAGAGGGACTGTGCGTGGTAAAATAAGCGGGAGCAGGTGGGGAACGGAGACCGCGCATTTGCGAAAAGCCCGCCACTGCATCTGCGGGCGCCACGTGGTGTCCACCATCTTGGATGGGGGGAGTGGAGGCGGCAGAATTAAAAATAAAGGTAGCAGCTGGGATTGAGGGACCGATTCTGCTGCCACCGTAATCTTGGAGCAAATTTGATGTAGAGAAAACTGGGGAAGTGGGTATTGGGAAGAGGTCTGGGGAGGAACTCGGGGTAGCCTGGCCATCGCCACCCCGGGCAGGGAACAAAAGAAATCGGGAAGAGGCAGGCAGTCGGTAGCAGACCTGTGCACTTGGGCAGGATCCATCTCCTGGTTTCTCTTGAGATAGGGCAGAGGGAACAGGGATGCAGGGAGAGGGAAGCGGTAAAGGGTTTTTTAAACTGGGGTTAACATTTCCCAACCGTTTCACAAGACTATCAACAGCTTTTGCTAGCTTGTAAAGCAAATAACCTTTTCCCGACATAAATAACCATCGCACGAAGCGCTGTAAATACTCAACTAACCACTGCTTAAATAACCACTGAACAAAATGTTTTAAACCTTCCCTGGTATAACAATAATTTTCCTGAACAAGGACTCCTAGAACTGGGAGAAAAACTCCTCGCAGGAGACGAGAGAACTCTGCCCCCGTCTTCCTCTCTTCCCAACCCTGGAGATAAAAGGCAATTAACAGAAAAGGATACAAAAGTGACCCATATTACATTAGAGGTCAAATAAAAGTCTCGAGGATGGTCCACTGACTTTAGACCAGTCTTCTCTTTCCCCAGAAGATTCTTGGTCTCCCCCGCCAAGCCCCTGATAGAACTCAGACGTTTCTTTGGGGCTATGGCTGCTCAAATGCGACTTAAATCCAGGAACTACAGGAGACGCTGTTGGGGAGGGTCCGAGGCCATCCACACTGAGGCGCCATTTAATACTGTCCCTGCCCGGCTCCGTGGGGTCCCCTGTGCCCCCACAGATGCACGGGTGGGTTCAGTGCTACAGTCGGTAGCAAAGAGTCAAGAAAGGCATTTGCGTGCGTTCCGGCAGGAGCACTTATTGCTTCTACAGAGTCGAAGGTTGCAGACACAAATACCAAGATGATCCCACAACTCAGAGTTTTATCTGGGGGTGGGGAAGAGGCGGGACCAGGGAACAGGGACCAATGGGGAAGCTCTGGGGGAGTGACGAGGGGGGGGTAGAGGCTAACAGCCAACCAGGGAATCCGAACTGGGATAGATTAACATAACAGAACAATGCATCCTGGGAGAAGCTTTTCTGGTCACCCTAACATAAAGTGGTTCTTGTGGTACTAGGGACTTGTCTTACTGAAAACTCTTTGTCCCTTGTAATGTATGTTCACTGGCAACCACAAGGCGCAGTGCTATAGTTCTGTCTGTTGGATCAATTACTTTTGATCCCATCAGTCCAGATGACAGCAGCACTCTTTGTTAGTGTTCCCAGTCTGAATGAATGAGTAAAAGGCTGGATGGAAATTAGGTATAAATTTTAAATACTGTTTTTCAAATGGAGGTTTGAGTTTGCATGAATGAAATTAAAGGCTTCATTTTCTGTGAACTGTGAGTCACGTGGATCTGAGCTCTGTACCCTCCATTAGAAGCCGAACATTTTTTCTTAAATCCCATTGCAGTCATTTTTGAAGTTACCTCTTATATGTACAAGACATGCCATTTACTAGGTAAGTTGTTAACAGTGGAGGATTTCAGAAGAGTATGAAATCCATGCTGATACAAACTTTGCAAGCTTTTATAGATTGTGAGAACACACTTTCAGTCACTTTCACCTGTAACAATGCCCTCTGCAGTTTAGCACCTGTCCCTAAAGGCAGATGTAATACCTGATTTTATTTACTGAACTACATAGAACAGTCCTTCATTTGAAATGGAAAGAAAGGCTACCCATTTAGTTAAAGGTGTGCCCCAGGTATGAGAATGAATACTCCATTTAGTGAAGGGGTAGCATTTGGGGGAGGAAGGAGGTGGATGGAGTAGCCTGTTTTACTAACAATGCTTTGAGACAGTATGCACAGACTGAGATTATAAACTACTGAACTGATGTTTAGGAAAACAAGTCAAAACAAACAAAGCCTTTCCTGTGAAACAATGTAGGCCTTTTATGCAAAATTTATAAACTTGGATTTCAGTAACATTTGTTACATCAAAGGATCCCTAAAAAATTCCAAGTTGTTAAAGAATTCACTTTGCTACTATTAAACTACAGCCGTGCCAGAGGTGAGATACAACTGCTTTTCCCTGTAGTAAAATTTTATTTTACATTGGTAAAATAAAATTTGCAAGACAGAAAAGTGTGATGTCCATATAGTAGTCTGTTGAACCTTCTAGAAAAGTCAGACCACATTTCTGTATTCAAACCCTACGATAGGGAAGATATTCAAAAGCAAGGAAACATGAACAAAATCTTCAAGCTGCAATCTTCAGAATTTTGAGCAGTGTCCAAGGCAAGTTACCCTTAAACTCTTCTTGCTTGGCTTATCCTCGTGTGACTGCACCACTTTCTTTGGTAGTATTTGTGGTTTATGCATAATCCCAAATGATAGTGGCAGTTCATACTACTTTAAATATTAGGAAAGATGAAATTACTAATTTTTTTTTTCTTAATGCTGGTATTTTTTTTGCGGGGGGAGGGGGCAGTGGAGACTTCACTAACTTTTTCTCTACTGCACTTCTATTATGCTGAATTTTATCTTAAAATTAGTATCATACATTACTATAGAAGCAAATGACCTGTGTTTGCAAAGTTCTTGAAATTGGAGTCTGTGACATTTAATAGTGTTCTAGTCTTATGTGTCAAAGTTCATGAGCTGTCATTTTGGGAGTTGTTACTGAAACTGTACACAAAGTGTAAAAAGTTCATAATATTATGTGAAAAGGTCCAAGTCTTGATAATTCATACTGGTTGGTATTACTGATTTTTAGATAAAAGATGTTTTAACTCACCTTGTAGGGTAGCTTGTGTTGACATTTTCAAATTTGGCACAGAATAGGACAAGTTTGTGTGACCTAATTGAGTTTTTATCTTTTTATTTCTTAATGCTGATGGGAAAGATGTGTGCTAATGTCTTTACAAACAATTCCATGGGTGAGGGTGTGGGTGTTAATGTCTCCACCAACTTCAAGACACAGGTTTGTTACAGAACCCAGACAGTTTGACTCCTGAAACAGACAAAAAGGTCTGCACAAGCCTGAGTTTCAGAATTTTGGGGTAAAATAACAGGTTCAAGGAGGGGAATATGTGGGAGGCGGTTCGGGCAGGCTGTACCTTCCGAGTACCTCAGCCAATGGAGAAAGGAAGAGGGCAACACGGCCGGGAGCTTAGGATAAAAGGAGGCTGAGCCCTCCGAAACCTCGAGAGAGAAAACCCCGTGGGCGTGTGCCCCGGTGGACTCTCTCCCTTTATTCGAATGAAGTTGCAGGACTCCTCTGTCTGCTTTATGGACACTGGCTTTTCAAAGCGCGATTTTTCTGCACAATGTCAAAAGCTGAGTTCAGCTTTGTTTATTAATGTTGTCTTTATTTCACAATTATGCAAACGTTAAACTTTTGGAGATCACATAAAATCAGGTAACTGGTAATCTGCACCAATTTTAAGTCTCAGTCTTAAGCACTGTAACTGCAGATACATTTACACATTCTGTACATCCAGAATTTGATTCAGAGTTAAGCTGCTTTTGTTTGTCTTTTGTTTAAACCTATCCCTGGACATAAAATTAAATGTTGAGGTGAACAGAGCTATAGTTCAAGCTATGATGTTAATGGTCAAACATACTGCATGTATCAGTTGAATACAACAGTGGTACAAGTCATGCTATATATGTTTTTAGTTACATACTGCTGTTTCTTAGTGTTCTCTCTTTTTCCTTCTGATTACTTTTCAGATCTGTTAACTTGATCATCTTTCCAGTGATGAAACAACATTGGGAATTATGGACAAAAACATTGGAGAACAGCTTAATAAAGCTTATGAAGCCTATCGACAAGCATGCATGGATAGGGACCATGCTGTGAAAGAGCTACAGCAAAAAGTAGGTGTTGGGATCTGAAATCTATCTTTAAAGCCATCCTTCCCATGGAGGATGATAGTACATGTAGATACCAGTTTCACTTTAGCTATGCACACTTTAGTGCATCTGTTAAAGTTGGAAATTGACATCATGAAACCATGCCAGTACACTTCTAAGTAACTCATTAGGTTTTGAATTTAGTAGGTGGGTTTCTGGTTTTTGACCTTGAATATTTTGGTATTTTTATTAGTTTTAAAGGTTGGAAAAGTGTTGTCTGTTTTGGAGGATTAATAAGTCTTCTAATGTAAACCCAGCAAAGATGTATATAAAATTTACCTAACTTTAACGAAGTACTTTTTGGAATTTAATTTGCATTCTTAAAAATTATTTTTTATATTATTAATATAAATAGCTTAAATTAAACAATTTTTGTCACAAATGTACTGAAAGTTGCTAGAATAAATATTCCTCTTCTAAAAATAATAACCTGTAAATTTATTCTTTAATTATGAAGTAACAAATTCTGGAGGCATTCTGACCAGTAAGAAGCACCTTTGAATTTTTACTTAGTCTGTTGCAGAAAACATTAGTTCAGTCAAAACTCCTCTAGAATTTCTCAAGTAGGAAAGCATATTTCAAACCTATCAGGTTTGGGCTTTCTCACAGTCATTTTATCATGCATATTCTGCCCAGCAATGGAATCTCTGTCACAGGAAGGCTCGAATGTTTTTGTTGCTACAGGACTTTGTGATACTTAGTAGAACTGGTAGGCTGGGACTTTGTTCAGGGGCTGATGAACCATATTCCATGTCAAGTTCACGGAGCAGTAGTAGAATTGGAAGCAGGGAAGGATCTAATAGAGAATATTCCGATATCTGGGCCCAATCTTGCCGTCTCGTTGCATGGCAAAATAAACTAGCCAAGGCATCACAGAACACATTCCAAGTCAGTCATGTGTGCAATCATCCCCTGTGCAGTCTGTCTCTATTCATAGTCTTGCAGCAGTGCTGGTGTAAATCTGTAGAGATTTCTATACATAACAAGCATAAGTAGTGTGATTTTGTGCTGAAATTGCAACTAATTAACAAAAGGCAAGACATTTTAGAATGTTTGGGGATCTTTAAAATTCTATCTCTTAGGGTGAACTATTAACTATTTGAAGGAAAGCCAGTTAAGTTAATACTCCTGAATCATCTAAAAGTACATGAAAGAATCTTCTGACCAAGAAACAAGTCATCGAATACAAGATCGTTATCCTTCTAAGGTCTGTGCAAGAAAACCAGAGAAGTGTGAGATCATCAGTGTTAAGTGAACTAAATCCTTGCAAGATTTCTCTCTGCATTTTCACTGGTTCAGAAATTAAAAATTTAAAGCCTTTGATAAAGGATTACTACCAGTTTAAATCTTTGTCCTAATCAAACTTTCAGTAGTTGAATTTTATGATTTCAAAAGAGAACAAAAATATTTTTTCAAGTAGAGTTGATACTAAAATTACTTGTATTTTTTTTGTGTGTTGCTTTTTTTTAACCAAACTCCTGTTTTTTCAATGACCTTTGTACAGTGCTTTACTCTAGTAACTTCCTCTGTTCATTGTGTGGCCTCCACACACTGTTGGATTGTCCACCATGCTGTTGTTAACAGTTTACTACTTAAGTTACCGATAGGCCACTTGTTTTGCCAGTCTCTAGAGCTGGGAGCCATGTCAAGCACACAGAAGCCAGAGTCATCTCGGCCAGATGGTGTTTGATACAGATGGATGGTTGGTTGTCATGCAGATCTTCTAGTTGGTAACTTGTTGCTGCCATCTGACTCAAGGAATAATTTGTGCACACTGGCTGTCAAAAGCATCTTCTCTTCTGTCTGTTTTAGCTGTCATGTCTGTGCTCTGTACAGAAGTGTTGACAAGACATTGCTGTTGTACATTTTCAATTTGGTTCTCAGTGATTTTTCTGCTTCATGAGGTCTCTTATAGCTGCTGGAGTGTACTGCTCTTTGATCACTTTTTTTTTTTTTTTTTTTTTTTAAACCCAACAAAAACCCCCTCTCATAGTACAACTACTACCTGGCCTTTTAAAATCAATTTTCCTTGTAGGTATTTTCCTGCCTGCTTTACAGACAAACACAGCGGATAGTAGGAGGGTATGGAATTTAAATGTGGCTGTGATTTGAGAAGTAGATAGCACTATGGATAAACTATGAATAGACATGAAAACAGTGCTGAGTCTTGTCCCAGATAGTGACAGGTGGTGACCTGTTCAGTAATAGACATATTCCTAATTTCAGAAAAATTCAGTGCATTCCTGAAAGTTTTCTTGTTGGGATTTCACAAGTTTTTTAGCACCTCTGTAACTGCAGCATTAGGCATGTGCTAAAGAAATGTAATCGTTTTGAATTTTAGTATCTTCCTACCACCTGGCCATTCATTCAATTAATGGACTGTCTAGCAAAATTTATACAGTTTGGTGAAACACAAGCAATATTATTAGAGGAGTCTGTGTGGCCTGTTTATAGCATGAGCTGTAGTATTGGAGACAAAGGATGTGGTTTTTTGCTTACCTTCCTCCTCAGCCCCATTATGTAGGGTAGAAAAACAAGTCCACTACATTCAAAGAAATGTAAAAAACTGTTCATAGGCAGTCAAAATGGTTTACAGAATGTCTGTTGTATGGAATAAACAATATTGTTGTTTTCCATTTAAAATCTATCTTTTTAAAAGCCTATTTTTATATAATTTGTTAGAAAATATGGGGGGGGGAAATTACTTCTTTCTATAGATAAACTAATTGACAAGCATTCTGAAGAATACTAAAATTTCAATTAAAAGCCTGATGTATTCTGCGTCTGTAAATGAAGAATCCTAACTTAAAAGTTACCCTTTACAACTGCCACAGCTGTGAAAGAGTTACTAAAACTCAAGGTTTATTTCCATAATACCTTTTCTAATCAGTACAGTCCTGAAAAGATGGACTTGCCAAAGGTTTTTACACAGAGGACCACAACTACAGTTATCTTTAAAAATCAGAGAGCATTTTATATGCCAAATAGGAGACCCCTAGTCAAAACAGAATAAGATTAATGCTAATTAAATTATATTTGCAGACAGAAAACTACATGCAGCAAATACGTGAACAGCAGGAAAAGATAGAGCTTCAAAACAGCATTATTGCAAAACTGAAATCACAGTTGGCTGCTCTGAATGCTAATAGAGGTATGTACTCCAGTTTGCACATTATTGCTTTTTATGCTGTGTTGCACTGATGAATAGTTCTGACTTTGTTGCTTCAGTTTTTACAATATACATATTTCAAATGAGTATCATACTTTCCTGTGAAAGTGAGAGTTAACACAAATGTGCCGTTTCAAGATCTATTTATAAAATCCAACACTTCTGGGGTCTCTCTTTATCCTCTTCAAGAAATTGCGAGATTTTCTATAGAGGTAGAACCTGCTAACACTGAAGCCAATAAAAGTTATGAAAATATGGGTTCAAATCATTCACTTGAATTTTAAAAAAATTGTTACATAATTAATTTTACACTTATCTGTTAATAACTTTATTTCAGGTTGTTCTAGATGTGAGTGCTATAATTATATGTCTTTTATGTTAGACGAGTCTTGTGATGCTAATCTTATTGCATAAGCAGAACTTTATAAGCAGGTAATTCTCTTTCAAATCAAATAGTCATTGATGGATAATTTTTCAGTGTTTGACTGTATTACACAAATAAGAGAAAAGAGTCAAAGTAACCATGTGTTAATCTGCCATGCTCATTAAATATTTATTCACACTAGCCTAACACTCCTGGTTTTCATAAATACTAGCAAAGTGGCTGACTTTTATTTTTAAGAGTACATGTACATTTCTTTATTGCCAATTTAGTCTTACATTGTCTCTAAGCACAGAATTTGGCTTCTCTTGCTTGTTTAATATGAGGGCTTGCTCAAAGAACATAAAGAAGTTAATATAGTCTAGCTTCTTTTAATTTTGTTTGTACTTAGAAGCCAACTGAAAAATGCAGCAAATAGTCAGTTGCTTTTATTTTAATTTAAGGCAATACACATCCTTACATTCTGATGCATGAAGACATTGAAACATCCAACTTACCTATCAGCCAGCTCTCTGAAAAACTGAACATAGCAAAGCAAAGAGAAAAACTCCTAAAGGTATGTCACTTAAGTTCACTTTTGCGCTGTGATTATACTATGAGAACCTAAAAGATAAGGGAGATTTTTACTGGTGCCTTTGAACTGCATGTGAAGTGTGTGAATGTTGTGCCACTGCAGCCTGTTTAGGTGAACTAAGCATTATCTTAGGTCGTTCCCAGTGAAATCTCTGTTTGGCCATCAAGCTCCCTAGAACAGTTTTGATCATAAAGCAGGAACTTAGTTGCTTATTTATTTCTTAACTTGCCAAAACCCAAAAAAGGGCTTTTTCTCTCTTACAAGAGCATTTCACATTGCAAACGGTCTCTCTAGTTTTGCAAGAAACGGAGAATCTGCACTCAAAAAGTGGTGGAGTGGGAAGTGAACGATCCATGGCTCCAGAGATGCTGATTTGGGTTTTTTAAATAGCCAGTGTTAAGATGATGTCTCTCTGCCCCTCCTTACCAAAGTAACATTAAGATTTTCACTACAGCCTACTGAGTGTAACAGGAATAAGAGTAAAGTAATAGCGCAGAATAGCTGGGAAGTGCCTTGAATGGATTTTACATATTGAGAAAAGACAGTGACAGAGATGCACAAAGTTGCATTGTTCTTATTGTAAATCATCTCACTGTGGTTTTTGAGAATTGTCTTGTAACATAAAGTCTCTTATTTTTGAATGTGAATCTCCATAGTTCCATAGCGGAGACTTTGTAAGGGTCATAAAAAGACCCTTGTGAGAAATCAAGCATTAGAATTAAAAAGAATCAATTTCAGGATTTATTTCCTAAGCTTCAAACAAATTAATTGTGCTAAATTCAAAGAAACACATTTTTTATCAGAAATATAATTGAAAAGTAATTTCATTGGATTACTGGTGCTTGCTTAATTATCCTGAAGGAATCTTATATGAGATGAAGCCCTTGCAAACATTTTAAACATACTGTCAGCAAATATTTATATACACTCCTTTTCTATTTAAAAGGAAGTCTTTATATAATTTTTCTACACTAGAATCTGTAATCATAAGATGTCATTTCTTTCCTAATCTCTGCACTTACTTGGATTAAAACACAGCTGAAGGGTTAATTCTTTGGTGGAGCATCTTTGCATATTTTTGCCATTTGCTGTCTTGAGCTGGATGAAAATTATGTCTTATGGTTGCACACGAAGATCTGACCAAGTCTAGTATTTCATACTCTTGTTTCTGAATGCTTACTAAAGAGCAATAGTTTTAAGCAACTTAGTCATATAATGAGTTAGGAATGAAAGGAAGCTGTATTATTTGCTCATCTCATGGGGAAACACTGAAATTATGTGATCTATACAGGAGATTATAATAGGCAATGCATGAGAAGCTGGAATCATTATTTCAGGAGCTATTTTCCTAATGGAATGTAGGTTATTTTCTTTATCTGCATATTTGTTTTATGTAGCCAGTTACTGCAGTTACGTCTCAGCAACAAGTATTTCATCTGGATTTTGCTTCTTCTATTCCATGAACAGAAATATTTCTGAAATGCCTCCATGCAGAATGAATTATATAAGTCTGTCTGCATGGTGGTGCATTTAAACCCAGGCACATTGCTATTCAAATAAGGTCTTTTTAGAGGGGATATGTAGAGATTTAAACCCATACAAAGTTGGGTTGACCCAGCCTATTCTATATTCCTGTTACTGGGAAAAAGCATGGAGCTTGGAAAATATATTTGACTGGACAAAGGCTGCCTTCTGCAGAGGCACATGGATATATTTGCACCATCCTTCCAATGCAAAGAGGACCCTAATGTTTGTTATTGTGTCCAGTAAACTTGCACTAATCTGGCAAGAATGATACAAAAATGTCCAGATAGCATAGCAGAGGCACACACACTTGTACTAGCTCTGGCTGTGTCTTGGCCATGCAATTCATGGCTATGAGTGAAGATATACAGCAGTGTTTCTACACAGGTTATCATTTTATTGAATAAAAAAACCCCCACAGTAAGCCAGTGGTTCAAGGGAAAATTGGACAACTGCATGGAAGAGACATCTGTTGAGAATTAATAAATACATAGACACTATTACTCAGAAGATCTGGGAATTTATTAATGGATATATCATTAATGTCTCCTGTTTTCTTGTACTTTTTTTTCCCCAGACATCATATTTTGACATCTCTTAAACTGAAAATCCATCATCTTGTCACTGACCCAGTATAGTTTTCTTGTACATAATTCAATAAAGTATTGGCTTTTTCAGGTATTAAAATTTGGAAGTTTGAATATTCTATTTGAAAGCCTGTATTTTTCTAATCATATTCTATCCACATTCTGTTCTAAACCAGATAAATTATTCCTACAGCCATTGTCCTCTACAGCGTCCTTGAAACTCAGTGTCTCTCCCATGGCAGGAGGTGCCTGGGTTTATTGATACCTTTTGAAACTGTCATTTGTTAAGTCCAGTGGGATTTTTAGTAGACTGTATTCAGTCCTGCAGTAAAATTAATAGAAATCCTGAATTGATTGTAATAGGTGCATGATTAGAGCTTAAATTTCAGGGGTTTAAAATGAGGGAGGGGCTGTCTTTTCTTTGTTTTCTAGTAGGTGGCCATACATGTGTATTTTATATGCTGCTGTCAAGGTCTGTTGCCTGTGTGTCATAAAATGCTTTAGGATTTTTTTGTTCACATTTGTCTTCACTGAAAGAGGTGAGTGAACCAAATTGGCTTGGTGGTCAGTACCAAACTGTATACAAGATTAGCAGAATTTTTCAGCTCTCTGCTTGAGAGGACCAAAGGGGCCTATATTGCTGCCTGGTTTTGAGACCCTGGCTAAAGTTAAGTAGGAAGAATTTGGATCCAGCTTCTGTCTCAGAGCCAAAGCTGTGCAGCAAACCGAAAACCTTAGAGATGAGACAGTGTCAAGGTTCTACTTTTTAGTACAGTCAGACAACAGAATTGTTGTAAACTCAGTAAGACATGAAGCTAAAGTCAACACCTGTGACAAGAAAACATGCTCATGATCGCATTTTGCTGGTTCAAGAATCTCAGTATTAAACACTGTGTGGAATTTGTTCATCAGAGTGTCTTCTGCCATGAAAAGGAGGAGGAAACTATGTGTTAGGAATGAATGAAGCAAATGTTATACAAAACTCTTCATCCTGCAATAAATGTTTAGGTCTTCTTTTTTGTGCAGGACATAAGCAGAGGAATGGCAGACATATGGTAGCCATCTTTATGTTCTAATTATGGGGCTAAAATTACTTACATAACTAAGAGTAGCTACTGCAGCAGTCTTGTAGAGTTGCATGTTCCAGTGCATACCAGCTTCTCTAGTGTCGCTTTGTTTCCTATCTTTAATGCAAAGAAAGCTGTACTTGATTTTTTGCTGGCTGGTAATATTGTGCATTTAGCTGTTCTTTGCTGCTGGTACTGATGTATGCAGTAGGATTAGGCCCTAATATAAGATGTAAGAAATTGTAGTATTGATAGCCTTTTCTCCCATTGCTTCATCTGTTTAATCTATCTCTACCCAATAATAGAGAAGAGTTTGTGGGGAGACTGTTAAAAGTCACAGTTAATATTCCTTGAGATGACTTATCATCAGTTCATCAGTTGATTTGTGTTTTTCCTTGAAACTAGCTGACCATTTGTTTTTTTAGGAAGCCACTGAAACAGGCCATTGTAGCACACTTCAGGGAAAAATAAAAGGAGCTGCCTTTGCTGCAGTACAGTCTGGGGACTGACTGGCTGTGGAGCAGCTCTGCTGGAAAGGAGCTGGGATCTTGTTAGACAGCAAGCTGACCATGAGCCAGCAGCGTGTCCTGACAGAAAAGAAGGGCAACAGCTCCCTGCGTTGTAGTAACAGGAGCACAGATAGCACACCCAGGGAAGTGGGTATCTCCCTCTATTCAGTATTCACTGGACTGCATCTAGAATACTACATCTGGTTTAGGGACCTCCAGTACAGGAAAAACATTGACAAACTACAGTGAGTTCAGCAGAAGCCCCACTGAGATAACTGGGGGCTGAAGTACATATCCCATGAGAAGATGCAGAGACTGCTCTTGTCCAGCCTGGAGAAGTGGCTTCAGGGGAAGCTAATAGCATTCCAATACCTACATTCAGGTTATCAGGCAGATGGAGCCAGGCTCTTAATTGTGGTACATGGCAAGAGGATAAGAGACAATGGGCAGATGAAACAGAAAAGGTTCAGACGGAACATAGGGGAAAACATTTCACCATGAGGACAGCCAGGCATGGGAAAAGGTTGCCCAGAGAGCTTGTGCAGTCTCAATCCTTGGGAAGTTCAAGACCAAACTGAGTAACCTGATCAGACATCATAACTGACCCTGATTTGATTGGAAGCTAGACAACCCTGGAAGTCCTTCCAGTTTCAAATATCTTCTGATCCTATAAAACCTCTGCAAAAAAGATACTGATCTGTTCATAATACATATGTAACCACTTTTCTGGCAGCTACTACCAGCATGTTTAAAAGATCCATTGTGTTGCCAAGTACTTAACTGAGCAGGTATGACCTGTGTGACATATTTATAAAGTTTATAAAGATTATGAAGTTTTGTAAACTTCAGTGAGTTTATAAGGGTTACCACATCATTGCAAACCACCAAGCACAACACTGGAAACTCTTAAGATCATCAAGCTATGAAGCGTTGTATTATTGAAAAATCCCAAAAGGTGTAATTGTTTCTCCAGTGTTTTTCATGGTATCCTGATGGTGCACAGGAATGATGATTTCCATCAGTATGTACTGATAATGTCTTCAGTTGCATGGCTCTTCTTATGTGGCTTTTTTCCCTGCTTGCTTAAATCTCGTCCTCACTTCCTGCAGATGTAGGAGAAATGGAAGAGAACTACTGGCCATTACTGCAGTGCCTCTAGTTATCTGAAGGCTTTTGAAAGCCCACATGTGAATTGGAGCTCTAATAGTCTCAAAGAGATAAATTATGCTGTATCACAGGCTCAGTGATTTATTTTACTGTCCTTAAGATACAATTGTTCCTCAAGGGCAAGTGTTACCTTTGATGAAAGTTTTTTCCTAGGTGTTTGGATTTCCAGCAAATAATGATGAAGGAAAATACAGGAGAAGCTGTATCCCCTTACCTTTTTTAAATGGGAAATTGAATTTGACCTGCCAGAAATGCAAATCATAGAAGAGTTAGGATTAAGGAGTTTTGCTGGGATTGAGACATGCCATTTTTAGACAATGTTTTGAAGTCACTGAGCAGAAGAGGCCTAATCTGGATCCCTAAGATACCACCCAAGTCTGGAGTTGCATTGAAATTCTTACTGTAGATTGGCTATTCAAAGTCACAGTTGAGACCATAAACCAATGCCTTCAAAGCTATTTTTCTGCAGGTTTTTCTTTTTTATCCAGCTAGTATAACTTTTTGAGGCTAAACAGTTGTGTCAGCTGCATGTACACTCATCCATGCTTAGCCAGCCGGTGTCTTGGTAAACCAGCTCTGGACCTATCCCTGCATGGCTGTCTTTGTCTAGAAAGGTAGCCCCTACCTACCTAATCTGCAAATGCACAACCGCACCCTGTGTAGGTTCCATTTGAAAATAAAACAAAAGGTCTTGAAAGAGCACTTAGTTGCTTCTTTCCTCTTCATCTTGCCTTACCTGTCTACAGAATATTTAACCTTGTTTCACTTACATTCTTCTTTAAGAGTTAACCCTTTGGGCTTACTTCTCTTGCAGAGACAGTCATGGGTCTTGGGGACACTTTTTGTGACGCGATACAATTCTCTAGATTTCATAAACTAACAGCTATAAGGTTTTCATAGCAGCAGTTTTAAACTGTAGGTTGTTCCTTGAAAATTTTTGCAACTACTATCTTTGAGCATATTAAAAATATTGTTTGTTATTTTCTTCTTTATTCCACAAAAATCCCACATAGTTAAAAGTTCCATGAATTGCTAGGATGGATCATTAAAGTGAGAGCAGCCAGGGCTCTTTATTCCACAAATCTTTATAGGACTGAAATACTTGCAATACAATCCTGGTTATACATAAAGATTGGAGGATGAGAGGCAGGAGAGCTGCCCTGCAGAAGGGGATATGTGGTTTGGGTTGATGGCCATTTGATAGGAATCAACAGTGTCCCTTGGCAGCCAAAAGGGCCAGCTGTGTCCTGGGGGGCATCAGGCACAGCATCGCCAGCCAGGCAAGGGATGGGATTGTCCCGCTCTGCTCTGCAATGGCGCAGCCCCACCTCGAGCACTGTGTGCAGTTTTGGGTGCCACAAAAAGGACATCAAACTGTTAGAGAATGTCCAGAAGAGGGTGACCAAGATGGTGAAAGGTTCTGAGGGCAAGATTTAGGAGGAGCAGCTGAGGTCACTTGTTTGTTGAGCCTGGAAAAGAGAAGGCTCAGGGGTGACCTCATCACAGTTGACAACTCCCTTGAGGGCGGCAGTGGATGGGGAGGTGCTGCTCTCCTCTCCCTGGTGAGCAGCGATAGGACACGAGGCAACAGAATCAAGTTACATCAGGGGAAGTTCAGGCTGGACGTTAGGAAAGGGTCCGTCACTGAGAGGGTTGTTGGTCACTGAACAGGCTCTCCAAGGAAGCTGTCATGGCACCCAGCCTGTCAGAATTCAGTGTCTGGACAATGCTCTTAGTTCTGTGGTTTAGGTTTAGGTAATCCTGCGAGCAGCAGGGAGTTGGACTTGATCCATATGGGTCCCTTCCAATTGGAGATATTCTAGGATTGTGTGATTGTGTGATTGTGTTCTTGGGTTTGCTCAATTTGCAGAGTTATCACTATCTTCAAAATGGTATAAGATTGAAATTAATTAAATACTATTTTATGTATCATATATGCAAAATATACATAAAATGCTAATGTAAATGATACAGTAAGTGAACTGAGTGTCTTTATTTTGTATAAACACTAATATGACTTTCAGAAATTCAGAAGATATAGTTGTTTTGAGTAATCACCCATGATGAGTTACATCTATGTGTAGTGGTAGAAGGTCTTTACTATCAATTTAAAATTAATAATGTAATAAACAAGACTGACCCTTACTTATGATGCAAAACCTACATTTAGCCTATTATAGACTGCTGAATAGTGATATTCCACAAGCCTCAATTATATTAATTGTACTGGTGTTTCTAAAATTATTTTTTAGGAACAGTTAGACAGTGAGAGCATGAAATTGAAGCAACTTGAGGACAAAAGCAATCAAAAGGAAAGAAAGCTTTTATCTATTATTTCCAATCAAGATGATAAAATAAGAAATCTGAAAAGCAAATTGCAAGAATTAAATGAAGCACAAAAGGGTATACAGATGCCAACGTATAAAAGGGAGGTAAGATAAGAAACCAAGTAGAGACAAAATGAAAAAGACAAACATTTGTAAATTATTACTTCTTTCAAACATGAAATGTTTGGAATTCATACTAATTATTCTAATAAATTTATTTTAAATTTCAGAATTCTATAATTACTAAGAAATTGTCAAATTATATAAAGCACATAGGGAACACCATTAAATACATATTGGGTAGTTTGTGTGTTAATTATTTTATGGTATGTCTTGAAAATTTTCATATTTGTGAAAACTCCTGATTAGCATTTCTGGTTTATAATTTTCAGTTTGAAGTTTTGACCAAGATTGAGTTGACTTTTTCATTTTTATGCCACCCTATTTTTGTTACAGAATAGCATCCAGGGTGCTATTCTGTCCTTGTGGGATAGCTAGAGTGCAGTCATTGATGTGACTCTAACCATGTATACACATATTAGCTACCTAATCTAAAGTGAACACAGGTAAGGGTAGGACCACAGCAACACGTAACTTGTTGCTATTGGACTTCCTGAGCATTGCTTAACTTACTGTGGCAAGCACTTGTATTCCGTGTTGCTGGGTGTAAGGCAGCTCAAATGCATCTACAGGAGCTGCAGCTGCACTTCAGCCTTACAGGTAAGACACACCTGTAGGCTATGGACCTGTGGCTATAGACAGTGTATCAGCTTATACGGATTTCTAAGCTTATACATCTTTGAAATCAGCTGATTTGGCAGGCGTGCTCAAGTTCGTGTCTGACTTGGAGCACATATGAACTACCCAGGCCATCTGGTAATGTAGCTCTAGTGGAACTGCAGTTTAATGACTGGTTATTATGAAAACTTCCCTTAATGCCTGGCAGATGTAAAACTATGTAATACTGGAGTGAACCACACGGTGGTAGTCAAAGTTAATAACTTATTTAAAAAACTGCTAAAACTCCTGACATCTTCGCTTCCAATGTGTTCATTGAAATTTTCAGTGAATAAATTTTTTAAGAGGTAAAATAGCTGTGTAACAAGCTGATACAAAAGACAGAATCTTACCTTATACATGACTGAAAAAGAATTACAATCAAGCAATATTCTTAGAACCAGTTCCCTTTCAAGGGAGTATGAGCAGAGAAATGCCACACTGAGTTAATAAGTTAAACTAAAAAGAACTAGGAATTTCACACAAACTGCTTTTGTTATTTTGACAATGCTTTGAGAGCTTTCAACAGGACTGGGTGAAGGACCACATGAAATTTTTATTCATATCAAGGTGAAGCGCAAAATTAATATGCTAATGTGCTCAATATTTTCATATTTTACTTCAAGGTGAAAAGTAAGAAAGTTGTTCCAGATAAGCCTGAATTATCTCTAGGGATCTCTGGTATTTCACCTAGGCCTGAAAGGTAAATACTTCTGCAGCATTTTTCAAATCTATTTTTGTCTTTTCTGCAATTAAGACCAGCTATTTCCCTCTTTTCTACACAGTACCTTAACAACTGGCTGGACAGGGAGTCGGGAGGGGGGAGCATCAAAGGTCAAAGACTTAATGCAGGAAGATAACAGAGCCAGCAACTATGTAGAGTCATAGCTGGGGCTTTACAAGTATGTAAGAATAAGTTGGGAGGGAGAAAGAGAGCCTCTTGGTTCAGCAGGAGGTTAAACTCTGGGAAACAGCAGTGCATGTTAATGCTGGGGTTTGGATAAGCATTAACTGCCTTGCATTAACTCTTCTGGACAGGAGTGTACAGCCATTATGGATTAACTAATGGCAGCAGAGCACAGGAGCCTGCTGTGCTGCCAGGAAGAGGTCTGATAGGCAGCATGAAGAAATAATTCTTGGTCTGATCCATCCTAAATGAGAGAGTTTGAAACCAAGTTTATCTGTAAGCTGAAGCCAGCAAGCCCCTGCTATGACCAAGGCAGTCGATTTCCTCTTCTGCCAGTGATTTCGGAAAAATATTGACCAAAATCTTAGGTTTGCATTTTTCGTAGGATAGGCAGTAATGCCACTTTTAACAGCTTTGCTGAGGTCAAATAGAAGATTCTCTAAGGTGAGGTTAGGGGAGTGTTAAAGGAAAGTGTCATAAATTCTTGCTGTCTTCTTATTCTCTTGCCTAGGCATCTGCTTTTGACTACTTCCATACATAGGCTAGGTGAACTACGTGAATCTTTAGTCTGGCTCACTACTCCTTTATGATAAGAAAAAGAGGAAATAAGACTGTAATGTGAGAAAGACTTGTTTGTCTTTTTGATTTATATCCAAAAAAATGAAAAACCTTTACCTCTCTTCTGTCTCCCTGCTTTCAAATAGCTCCCTTACTTTACTGTTTTCTTGGAAAGAGGTATGTGACCGGTAAGATTACTGGTAATCTTACATTAGTAAGATTATAGTATCACAAATGTCTAGCAAATTAAGACTGCTTCATCCAATCATAGCTATATTTTAAAGTTCTGATTAGAAACTTCAAATTTTTTTCTTATTTATCAAAACATCTGAAAAATCATCAGAATGTGTTAACAGTAGCAATTTTAACTCCTTCTGTAGATTTTTTTTCAAATGAGATACAAATAGACATTTGTGTGTTCAAAAAGAGAAACACAACAGAAGTAGGAACACAGTCTGCTATATGAATAAGCAGTAAAAAAGGAAAACAATTCACTAGATTAAAGAAAAATCCCTTTAGAGATCTTTTGATATAAAGATGCAAAAGAGAACACAAATCGAACTTCACTTTTTCATCTTTGAAGTTAATTTTATAAAATCCATTATATTGTGCTTAAAAATATAAATTACTCAGCAAGTTTCTCAAAATTTCACAATGGAATTTTATGGGTGCATCGGTAACTAAATAACGGTGCCTTTGGGCAAATAAACTCACACCAGCATGAACTATTTTTACCATTCTTGGTGCAGATAACTAAATATCTGATTCCCATATGATACTCTGGAAAAGATATAATACAACAAATCCCTCAAAATAAAAAGAAAAGTCATATGATATTGTATGAAACCAGAGGCAATGAGTTCACAAACTCCTCCCCAAAATCCCAGGTAGACAGAGAAGGAAAGAGCCATAACAAATGCTTGTGTGTTCCTTCTTCTGCAGTCTGAAGTGCACCGGCAACAACAGAAAACTACTGATGTTCATAGTGGCACCATCTTATTTTCCCTAGGATGAGGTGGAAACAGTACCCTTGGGAAAGATAAACTCTTCCCAAAAATACCTGAAAGAACCAAAAGGCTGGATTTTTGGGGATGGTCCTTGCAGGGTCAGTTCCTATGCTCAAATATATATGTGTATGATATGACTAAACAGCCGTTTGACAACATTTCCTTTCCTTTTTCCTGCTTGCTTTTACTGAGGAGAACAAAAATATGTATACATATGTTGAGGAACAAGATATCCAAGAAAAGTAGCTTATACTATTGTTTTTCTCTGGTTTGTGGGTGTGACTAGATTAAAGGTCACAACAAGCTGAATTGTTTGACTCTAATTTACAATTTTGATCTTCCAGAGAGAGTCTGGAGACTATTTTCCAGGACATGAAAGAAGAATGTCATCAAATATGTATGCTAGCCAGAGAACAAACAGACCAACTGAGTAAATTTAAGATAAAGCCAGAACCTGAAACTGGTAATATCATACTTAAGCTCTTATTGTGATTCAACTGTTTGAAAGCTTTGCTTTATATTTGAAAATACTGCAAATTACACATACATAGAAGTACTTCCACTGTTTACCATCTGCCTTTTTCAAGTCTGTTCACATGGTGCTCAGTATTTCACCAAGAAAACGCACCGCCAGTTTTGGCATTCTATGACGAGTGCTCCAAATCACATGCTATAAAAGACAGTCATCACATCAATGGCTCTTGTAATTGTTTTGTCCCTTGGAGTGAGAGGCAGGCACTTACTACATGTGATATCCCATCCATACTGTGTGAATGACAGCACTTGCTTGCTTTTAATTTAGCTGTCAGTTCAAAAGATGTCTGCTATGAATGCCTCTAGCCCCATATCTGTTAGAGGAAATCTGCCGGACTGAGGAGACTCAGAGGACTTATTTTCTAGACTTCCTTGTGCAGACTTTTAAATACTGTTTTGTTACATGGGACAAGAGCTTAATCCAACACTTCCTGAAAACAAAGGGAAGGCTTGATTTTTGTTGAAACTATGAGGGGTCCTGAATGTCCGGTTCTGCTTACCTTTGATATAATGTAAGCTACTCTGGGTATGCTCTACTAGCTTTTCTTAATAGTCGGATCAGACTCTTAAGTGATTTCAATAAGCACCTGGCAAATGCACACAGTTGAAGCAAAAGATGCTGATTTCCATTTTTGAAGTTTTGTTACATGAAGTGCTGACATGTATCTTGTTGCTTCAAATTTCTCTGTACTGTATTGTGATATTCTGATTGTATGTTAATAACTTCATTGTTTGGGGGTGGGAATTTTGGAGGAGCTGTGTTTGGTGACTTACTTCAGAATGGTTTTGATTTCCCTAAAGAAGTGCCTAACTCCACTGTGTGAAAAGCCATACATGATACAAGCTGTATAGATGATAAAAGAAGTGCCTAAGTCAACTGTATGCAAAGATATGCATGACAAAAGCTATATAGATTTAACACTTGATTTGGTACTTCTGTGTTCCACTTTACTACACTATCTGATGTCAGAAGACTGCTGCATGATCAGTTTTTAACAAAGTTATTCTCTTGCCTGATTAGGAGCAACCATTACCATTTTTATTAATATAGTGCCAAAAATGAAGGGCAAATTCTCAAAACAAAGGGAAAATATGGCCCCATTTCTGAATAGTTATTCAGTTTAAATATTTAACTAATTTGGAAACCAGTGGGAGTTGGGTACCTGAATACCTTCTAAAATCGTGCTCATGGTGCCTAGCATGTTCTTGGCACTGTGTGAAATGGTTTGGGTTCCAGCTTCTATTTCTGCCAGAACACTTCAGTAAATATGCAAGTATGTGTTAAGAGTATGGGACAACATAATTTTCAATAAAATGAAAATGTTTATAGCTATAAATCAAAGAGAAATATAATTACTAGACCAGAATTATTTCCTCTTATTTCTGTTCTGCTAGTTTTTGTGTCAGAACTAATGTTTGTAAAAGAGAACCGCAATCTGATTTTAAAGAGCAAAAATTAACAATTAAAAAAAGCAGGGAAGGAAGACAAAAAAAAATTATCCAAACACCACGTTTTTAATAATTATACTTCAATGGACTATTTAATGTTTTCTTCATTCTTTCTTCACAGAAATACAGTTTTCCATGCCGATACAGTGCACTGATAAAACTGATGAACAAGCAGAAGAGCTTTTTAAGCCTCGGGTTATAAAGGATATAAATAGAGGTGCATCATGCATCACATCTATCACACCAAGAGGAGTGGGCCAAGATGAGGACAACAACTCTGTAGAATCACTTTCTAAATTTAATGTCAAGTTTCCACCTACAGACAATGACTCTGCTTTCTTGCAGAGCACTCAGGAAAAACCAACAGTTCCTTGTACTGGTATATCTGAAAACATGCTTCAAGATCATCATTTTAACCTGGAGCACAGAGACCGTGCTGTTAACCTCAGTAAATTGGAACCTAACTCATTTGAAGCTCATGGCATTGATCTCATGACCTCAGCTTTACAAAGCTTAACTACTGTTGACAAAACAAACCCCTCAGATCATTCAAAGATGCCCTTAGAAAATATCTTTGACAAACCATGTTTAAAAACAACAGACAGTGGTTTCACATTTGTACCTAAGCACACAAACCAGGGTGTACCTGAAGTAATTTTTTCTTTAGAAGCTGCTGGAACAACCGTCAGAGGTCCTCACCAGGTATCTTTTCTATAAATATTCTACATTTGAAAAAATGGTAATGATTCAGACACACATTTTGAAAAGATCTTTGAGATGGAATTAATATATTCTATAAAGTACCTCATCAGTCTTTTTTTAAGACAATATCTCTTGTCAGTTCTTCTTCCTAATACTGGAGAATGTGTACCAGATGCTTTTCCAGTGAGACATCAGGAATATAAGCAGACACAAGCACTGGACGGTTGTACAAATTTCAGTTCTTCTAGATATTAATTGCTTCTATATCTATTTCAAAGCTGTCATTAATCCTAAATTGCCCCCTAGATTGCTTTCTTTCTACCCTGGATCTCAGTTGAATAGGGCACACATTTGTTTTAATTGTTTTTCATGTACAGCAGAGAATATGAAAAATGGACCAATTAAAAAGATAAACAGATAAATACTTCCACTATGAAAAAAATAGCTACTTTTTGTCTCAGTCTGAGGTATCAACAACACCCTATTCCTCCGCTCTAAGAAACTTAAATTTTTGGCATTGTAGGAAAAAAGCATAATTATTTTTTCGAATGAAGGAAAGTTCACTAAAACACTTTATTTTAGGTTTATATATGTAATTTGAGCTTAAATTTCAGTTATAACCTGAAGTCCATGGGAGGTTCTGAAAACAAGGCCCAGTTACTGTAATGCAGAAAAACATTGTCATGTTCTGACACTCACATCTCTGAATACTTTGCTTCTTTTGTGCAACATCCTGTCTCAGCTGAAAGCTGGCAAAATTATGGAGCTTTATAGACTGATTTTGTGGGCTTTTTTGTTTCTGTGGCTTTTCTGGTACCTTGTGAAAGGACAGATTTTCAAGAATAAGCAAATAGTGATAATTAGGAATTCTCTGAGGGTGGAATTCACATATTTTTACTATTTACATGGATGAAGTTTTCTGTTCTTTCCTAATGACAAGGTACGTGCAGCAGAAGAGCATTACCTCTCATTTGGTCACTGCATGACATGCAAAACTAGCATTTGGAAAGTGTTTGTAGGACATGATACCTTGGATGTTTTCTTCTCCTAAAATTTACCCAGTCTAGTTTAATTTTCTATTGCAAACCACTTTTGAGGGAAAATTTTAAAGCATTGAAAGATTGCTGTTTTAAACCAAAAGCTTGATTTTTTTGAAAGGTATTTTAAATATCTATTTGTAATGTAGGAGATCTCAATTCTATACTAACTTATTAATTTCAGTTTTTATTGTATTTTTCATTGAGGGTCTTCAGTTAAAGTTGTGACTAAGTTAAACAAATTAACACATTTATTTTACTGCTTGTAGAATTCCTGTGGAACTGTGAAGCATTCACTCCATTGCTTGTTACTATCCTCTTTTTCTGTATTCCCTCTCCAGCCTGTTCTTTTACTAGTTAGTCTGTGTATTCCTTTTTCAATAGATGGCACCCTGCATTGTACATTACAGCAAGTGAAACAGCTGGTATGTGGTTATAAATTGATAGGGGAGTATGCAGCTTAAAAAGTACAGAACAGTGGTTGAATAGCAGCAAGCCTTTGTCCATTGGTATTTCTTCAAAATAAGGAAATTAATTTGGAGCCAGCATTTAAAATGTGAATGATCTATTTTGTGGAGAAAAATGTACTAATGCTAACACTCAGAGAAAAAGAAAACTAATGGTGAACTGTTTCAGTATTTCAAAGTCATATCTACAATAGCACTGCATTGATTAAAATGTTGTTTCTTATCCAGAAGTTTGAAACAAGACAGTATTACTTTAGAATCCATTAAACATACATCTGTACATATCAGTATATTTAAATATCCATCACCTTTATTCACTTGCCTTAAAAATTGGTTTTCAAGTATTTTTCCCAATTAATTGGACTCAGCTCTAGAGGTTTTTCTGACTGTAAGTTGTGCTAAAGATTTGATCACAGATAATACATATGTAGATTGAAATACTGATTTTTTTTAAAGCTACTTGTATACATGCCCTTTTCACTGTGTTAACCTTAGCAAAATTTATGCATAAACTAGTCCTTAGTATTTTTACCACCTTTCTGGGGGCTGGTTATGCTGCTTACAGCTTCTATCATCCCTTCAAAAAATGAAGGAAGAGTCAAAAAGGAGAGAATTATATACCTCATTTTTTTCCCTAGTGTAGATAAAACTTTCAAGTATTTACTACATATGTTAACTTATAAAATGGAAAACCCCATAAATGCAATGGATTTGGCAACAGTAAGTTCTTGGAACTGCTCTCAGTTGGTGTAATAAATTTAGCTCTTTCCTTCTATGTGGATACTAAATCTAAAAACTCAGTACTGTTTTCTTAGAATGTAACTTTAAAAAAAAAAACGTGACTGAAAAGAGCAGCAGATTAAAATACACATGGATATTAGTGAACCTAGGATTTTACAGACTACATTTAGCTGAGACTTTCATATAGATACACGTTTATTAGTATTTGCAGTTTGAGGGAGTTGTTTCCACCAAAAATACTTGCAAGTATGTTCATGATTTTAAAAGCAAAACAGTAGTCTATTAATCTGAATATTAATGTTTTTGAAATGGAACATCTGCTTAAACAGATCCCTATTCTGACAAGGATATTAAGCACAATCTCAGCACTCAAGAAATGGAAGTTAAGTGCCTACATGTGTGGGTTGCTGGATGAGTACCTCCCCTTGTTATGTTTCCAAGATGACAAATAGTTTTTACATTGCTATTTTATCTTTTTTTCAAACAGTGCTTTACATCATATCAGAAACAAGTAATTCTAAACACATTTATGTAGTGTGTTTAAGTGTGTTAACTTGTTTAAGTGTGTCAGTGTCTAGATAGATTTAATATGCAATTTACACCAGCAACATACAATAAGTAGACTCTTTGAGCTGAAAAAAGTGGTGTGATTGCACTTAATTACTAATTAGTCAATTTAATTATATGGATTGCTGACCATAATGAAAGACAGTAAATCTGCTATTTCTATGTGATAAGCTAAACACTGTTTAAATACAGAATGGGCAGGAAATTGACTCCCAAGAAGTTTAGGGTGGTTTAAAAAGAAGGTTTAACCGCTGTGAAAGCCAGCTTAGTTGTACAGTGGGTTATCGTGGGAGAAATAAACAATAGATTCTAACTATTTGGCATGATGAAATTTAAAGAAAAGCTGAAAATTAAAAATCTTGGGTAAGTATCAGAAGCAAGAAATTTAAAAATTCTAAAGAAACTACTTTGTAAATTATTCTTGCTTGCCTTTCCATGTGTGAGTGAAGCAAGAGGGAAAAAATGAGCCAAAAAACCCCGTGTAGGGCACTCTCACTTTTAAGTTCCATCCCCAGCCACAGCTCATACCAGCTTGCTGCCATTCTTTCTACTGTGTAGTCACAACAGGATGCATTTGGTTTTCAATTTACTCAAAACCTGATTGCCCTGGCCATAGAACATAACTATTTGATCTTGTGTTGCTAATACTAAAGTTATGAAACTTAATTTTTAGCTTGACTTTGAAAATTGGTACAAGACTTTTTGATTCCTAGTTGGTACAATTCTAAACAGTGTATGCTTAGACTCTGGGCTTAAGTGCCTTGAATTCCAATGTTGAATAAACAGACTTGCTGGCTTTAAACTAACTATCTCAGGGACCAAGAGCAGTGCAGCTGCTGAACCAAATACAACATAGTTTACGGAATTGCCTGAATGCATGGATAGATATTCAGATGGTCCCAGTGAGTTTGATGCTGTCATGGCAGAAGAAATCCCAAACAAGATTATTTGTGACATGTTTATACTAAGAGGCAGCCAGAGCAAATAAGTACCTTAAGCCATGACAGTGATGTAGTAATTTTTGAAGTAAACTGAAAACTACGAAAACTACTTATATGTCAATAAGAATGGAAATAAAATATGAGTCATATTAACTCTGTACAAGAAACACTTTATTCTAAGGTAAAAATGTATTTTCTCATTTCTCCTAAATGGCTATTGTGTACGACTTCTACAGTAAAATGCTGAAATGAAAAGTTAAAGAAAAGCTTTAGTATGTACCAGACTGATATTACAGACTTCTGCTCGTAGCAGTATTTATTGTTAATAGATACCAAGGTATTTTTAAATATTTGCAAGGATAGTGTGTTTATAGAACTTTCAAAAAAAACGAAGTCCTATCTTGCTTTTCTTAAATGAGAACTCTCTAGTTAATGTCTCTGGCCAGGCAGGTGTAAACGAATCCTAATTTAAAGAGGCAGGTATTTTTCTTCAATATAAATATAAACTACAGCATAATGTAAACCACATTGTAAACGTCAGCAATAATAATTTTCTGTTTCTTTTAGCTCATTTGGCAGCCTCGAGACAATGATTTGCTGGCACAAGCATATGCAGACTCTGAACTGAATCAGTGTGGAATATGTGAATTCTGTCGAGAAGTTTTCCCACCATCTCTAACATCTAAGGAAGATTTTCTTCGGCATCTCAATTCCCACTTTAAAGTACAGTCTTAATGTATGAGAATTCAATGGTTCACTGTTTTTGCATACATTTATACATTTTTTTTATTCAATAGATATGATAAGAGTTTAAGAATTAAGACTTCTTGTAACAAGAACTCATGACTGAAATTGTTTGTCAGATAAGCACATTTTTAGTTGTCTTTTGACAAGGCAAAATGAAACTAAGTCACCCAGTACTGTAATTCACATTATTGTTTGTTAGGCTTCACTATTAACTTTGAGAGTGGTGTCAAATATTTTTTTTCTTCCCCAATTAATCTTTGCCTGAATAGGCCTGAAGTTGTGATTATATTTATGAATGTAGACTTGCAGGATTAATGCCTTAATCTGACTGGCAAAAATTGGTGTAATGCTAGGATTTTTTTTACAATATCCAGTGATATGATTATGTTCTCCCTGAAGTAAACAGGAAGAGAAGTAGGCCCTCATTTTTCATCTATATTATATAATTCCCAGATTTAACTTATGATAGTGAACCTCTTAATACAGATTCTTGTAAAATTATTACAGTAGCTGAATGCCAGGTGTGCCAGAATTAAGATAGGCTTGTTCACTAGTAACACAAGTGAATGGGTGAGTTTCCCAGATGAATTTTTTACTAAAGAGAGTAATCAAAAGCAACACATAAATGACCCTTTTGCCAAAACGGAACAGTAATGATTTTATGAATATCTGTTACATGTTATTAAAAAAATAATTATCTTGTTCGTGTACCCTTATAGCATTAATAATTACTAAAAATGCTTTCAGGAAACAGGTTATATTAGTATGAAGGATAGGAAAGATTAAACTTTCTCCAAAACTAATAGTACCAAAGATTATTTGCCTTCCCTTCTGGTCTGCTATGATGGATAGCCGGAGTCTGGTACAGACTAGAAATGAAAGGAGATCACCTAATCACCCAAATCTCAGTGACTTTATTTTTAACGTGAATACGCTTAGTGGCTTTCTCAATGCAATTAAAACTTGTGTTTAGTTGAAACATTGCAGTCTGATAAAGTTTGCACATTTTCTAGATTTACTGATATCAAATTTAAAAATAGGGGTGTCGCCAAGTATTTTAAATTAATGATAAAGGGTGCTTGCTTTTTGCATTTGAACTGAATATAGAGTTTAGCCCTGATATTGATAATTAGCATTAATATTTTCATAGCAGCAGAGCACAACACTTTTTCTTTTTAAAGATTTGTTTGCAGGTGACAAATTTCTGGAAGAATTAACACCTGCGTAATTTTTAGAAATGGATTTTTCTGCAATTATTTTCTCTATTTTAAACATGTCGTGTTTGTGATGGGCTGTCAACAGAGTGTACTGTAATAAACAGCAGTGTACAGTGCATGTCTGCTACATGACCTGGAGGAAGAGTTTGTTACTCTTCGGAGTTCTAAACCCTCGCCGGTCCGCAGCGCTGCAGAGGCGATGTTCGGCCCCGGCCGCGCCGTGCGGCGTGTGAAGCACCTCCCCAGAGAGCACGGCTGGGGGTGGTGCCCGGGAGAGGCACGAGTTCCAGGCTTGGGAGGAGAGAAGGGGATTCGCACATCTCCAGCCAGCCCGACACACAGCACGGACTCGTCCTCTCAACCGTGAAATTCGAGCTCAGGAGCTCGAGTTATTAAGAGATGAACAAACTGCGAATCACCTTTGAAGAAAATAAAGTCATCTGTTTCTCCCCCCCGCCCCCACGCGTGGATGCTTTTTCCCCAGGAGCCCTTGAGCTGGCAGAGCCGGGAGCCCTGCGCCGAGCCCGAGTCCCCGCGCGGGGACAAGGCTCTTTGTTGCTGGAGGCAGCCTGGGGTCCCCCGCAGCCAGGGCACAGCGGGGACGGCGGCAGGAGGTGAGGGAACACGGCTGACCGAAGTCTTCGACCAGCAGTACCCATCCATCTCCCACTGTGAGGGCTCCTGCCTAGTGCGGCGTTTTAGGAAGCTGTTTAAACTGCTTGCGTAAAACTGTTGCTGCCTGAGGGCATCCAGATAGGCTCACCGATCAGACCACTGCGAGGGGCACCAGTTGAGGTTTTAAATAAATATAAATAAATAAATAAATCTCCCGCTAAGCAGTTGTGAGCGACTCGAAGTGGGAGGCGAGTGCGGTCCCTGAAAGGGCCCCCCTTATACAGCTTTCCTGGAGGAGGCTGCTGCTGCCAGCAGGGACATCTGCTTTATTACACTCACCAGAGGAGACTCAGTATTCCTCCCCTCCCCTCCCTCTTCCACACAAGCTCAACTCAGCAGAGGAGTTTGAATCCAAATGGGAAGTAGAATGTCATTAAAAATAATAAATATGGTGGAAGGAACTTGAGGGGACAGGAAGAGCAGCAAACCCGTGCCAAGGTGTTCTACCGAATTCCAACTCTGCCAGGGCCAGCGGAGCCCCCCCCCCGGGGTAGACCCGGGGCTGCAGCAGTTTCAGGGCTCCCGTACGAGTTCATTGTCACCCCGCCCCGCGCTGACGGTGCGCGACGCGTGAACCCACAGCCAGCGTTCGCGGGAGCGCTCGCAAGGAAACAAACTGCTCCTGTTTCCTATCGGGAGCTCTCTGAGGGACACTGCGGCGGTACGGCTGCCTCAGCCTGCTGCGAGAGCTCAGTGCCGGCGGCCGGGTAGAACACATGTAGCTCCTCTGTTGCTCCGGCTAACTCGACAGCTGCTCGTAGCTCCAGTAATTAGACTGTCACTGCTTGTTAGAGGAGAGGAAAACGCTCCTATGACAGATTCCACGAGTCCTCTGTTTTTTAAAATCTCGCAGAAATCACCAGAGCATTAACTGAGATCTCTTATTTCTCTAGAATCAGAAGGAAAGAAGTTCCCTCTGCCATCTCGCACTCCAATCAGATCTCTCTTCCGACTCCCATGAAGCAGTGAATTCGCTCTAAGAGGCTGAGGAAGTTACCTTCCTTCCCCTGCCTACCCAGGAGGAAGAGGGAGCTTCCTGGCCTTGCGAACTTACTTTTAAAATCCCTTCCCCGTATGGCTGTATTTAACCAGATAACAGAAATGCAGCCTTTTCTCCATTAACTGAGCGGAGGAGTCTCTCGAAAACGATCCTTCTCCATCCGAGATAATATTAATTCAGAGGATGCTCAGGAGAGGCTGTCCCTCCTTACGAACAAAAGCACTGGAGGATCAAGCCGAGATGCTTCTACCCCCACCCATGGTTCACTCAGCAGATGAGACTTAGAGGAGGCGATTTCTTCCCCTCCCTACCGTACATTCCCCTTTCCCCCGCAATCATACAAGGTTAACTCAACAGAGGAGTCTCAATCCAAATGGCAACTGGGATTGCATTAAAAAAAAAAAAAAAAAAAAAAAAAAAAAAGGAAAAGAAGGAAGGGGGAGAAAAAATCAGAAATAGGGAAAGAAAAGAGAAAAAGCAGCAGGCTGATTACGAGGTGTCAAAACTGCCAGGAGCAAGAAGGTGATAGCAATCAGGGGTGAGAAGAGTGCGCCATTCGTGCGGGGCAGCTAATTATCCGTCTCATTTGAGAAGAGCAGCATTCGAGGCAGCAGCGTTCGCCTGCTGAACGGTGACAGATTGGCGCGGAGGAGAGGGGAGGTGTTAAAACAATGGAGCCGGGCTTGCGAGCGCTGCTGCATGCTAATCAGCCCGGCCTCCTTCCTTCCTTCCCTCCGCCTGCCTGCCTGCCGCGATCCCTCCTTCTCGCTGGCCGCATGGCAAGCCCAACGCTCCCCGGCCCCTCCGCAGCAGGCGGCACCGCACCCGGCATAGGTGGTAACCTAGAGAGAGTTCCAGCGGGACCGCGCAGCGGGGCTGGCGGCACCCGGGGGACCTGGCAGGCTGCTGGCTATCAGTGGTAGATTTCAGACCTCGCCCTTGGCGCCCGGGCTGCCAGGAGCCCGTCAGTGCGCTCCCCGCAAGGGGCAGAGGCGAGGAGCTCTTCGTACGAGTCCTGCGGGTTCTTTGGGCTGACCTCCCGGCGCCCTCCTCCCCGCCAAAAGCCAGGCCATAGCCGGCAGCGCAGCAGGTTGGCAGGTTGCCGCACCCCAGACCAGGCCGCCGATGTGAGGGAAATGCAGAGCTGTGCTAATTACTGATGGACTCCAAGGGCTCCGTTGCCCTCTCAGCTCTGCACAGGAACTGGAGTTCGGAATGCTAAAACATGCAATAAGCAAGTGGTACGGCCTCTCTTCTGCCACTGCCTCTTGCCTACCAGATTGCTTGGCCTTGCAAGCCTGAATGGCTCTGCATGTACACAGTGTGCGCCTTGTGAGGACGTACTAAAAGGTCTGGCCCTCTCTCAGACCAGGAACAACCATTCCCTTTCACAAACAGTGCGACAGGGTCTGCAGAGACAGCAGAAATGCTTTCTGAGGGATCTCTTTGGCCCTAGCTTTCCCAGGAAGTCCGTGCTCTGCACTACTCACAGGGCAAACCCTGGGGCTGGAGCATTAGCAGCCCAGCTACAGTAAGTGCTCTGCTCTGCCAGGGAGAAGCAGAGGAATGAGCGTTGGAATGTTTACTCTCCAATATTTCTCAGTTTCCATTCCATCCTGCCCTGAAAGATTTTTGATTACTATACACTTCAAAATAGTATTTATTACAGATTTACATAATCTGTATGTTTTATGTTAAGGCAATAACACATTGATGCTGTACTACTGAAAGGAGTTAATCTAAACTATGTAGTGTCTGCTATAACAGAGTTCCAACTAAAACATATCCTTGCTTTCTGGCACTGTCAAGTAACACATATACAGAAGGACACTGCCCAGCACATTAGGTAAGCTGCCAGGTGAAGCCACTGCTCGACTCCTAAACGTTCACTGGGTTATGGATCAGCACTTGGCCAAATTAAATTATGTAAGTCTGTGTGTAACCTCACATTTAATTTAACAAATGTTGTTTCAAATATCATGTGCCTAGTTTACAGTAGGATTCATGGGGACAAAAAAACACTGAAAGGAAATAAACTGGAATAAACTGGTTTAGGCCTGAGGTAAGCAGCACGATAACTCAGGTTGAATGCTATTTAAAATAGATTTGAGAGCATGTACAGCTAGGCGGTAGTAATAGCGTTTAAATTTTGTTATTCTAAGTCTGTCGTTGAGTGTACTTGATGAGATTGTCCATGAGCATACAGATGGTGAGATTTTCATGCTTCTGTGGCATACTGACATCTCAGGCTGTAAAAATAAATTCCCAGATCGCTGTAATACCTAAGAAATAGAAAAATGCAGTCCACCTTAATGCTCTACATTTGAGTGCTTTATATTTTAAGAGATTTTATATACTAAATACATGAGTTTGTGCATATCAGGAAGACATTTACAGTATAAAGCAAAATTTAAGATAAACTCTGCCCTTTTTTATGTACTTCTGAATTTAGATATATGGGGGATGGAGATAAAAATTTGCCTGTGCTATTATCTGTATATTTTTTTAACTGTACATAAGGATGAAAGGCAGAAATAAGTTTTCATTAGGTCAAGTTTACTTTTCATTAAAAGATTCTTGGATTGTTTCTTGATTTCACATACGTTTTCAAGCTGAAAACAAATTATTATATCTATTTCGATGATTTACACTGCACTAAAAAGGTATTTGGATCAAAGACGAATGCTGAGCTATCTTCTCGAATATAATAACTTTTTTCCTGCCTAAGAAGCCATAGTGTGGAGCAATCCATGCATCAGCCTGTTCAGCCCGGAAACCCACACTGATATTGCTCATAAATATCCAGGGTAGGGCATCCCTATTGGTTACTGCCTGGCCACAGACAAGGTGCTGTGCTTATCTAGGTTTCTGAACTGACCAAATTAAAATTTTAAATAAAAATATATAGCAGGGTAATATGGTGCAAATGAGCTAAAAGAAAAACGTTTTGCAGAGACAAGCACATAGTTTAAAAAGGTTTAAAATATTCAATTGGTGTAAAAAATAACTACTTATAAAAACGTGTGTATTTTCATTATGCTTAATTTGCCATTCAAAACAAGTTTTTCTTAATAAGCTCTATTGTTTCTATCTGTTTTGTGAAATGTAATACGTGTGAGACAGAAAGCAGACTCGGAATGTGAATGAGTCTTGTTTTCTCTTTCTCTCTTTCTTTCATTTTAAAAATACAACTTTATTCATATTCACAGGGATCTTTAAGTTGAGAAAAGGATTAATGGGAGTGGCATGACACTCCTGAGGTCATGATCTGAAAAGATGAAACCATGAAATTCTATATGCTAGTCTTTTCCTATATCTGATTTGCGTGCAATAGAAAAGTCTCCATAAGCAAAACACTCTATAGTTAATAGTTATGTTTTTGCTCTCAGCAGTGACACAAGCTTTGTCAGGTTTTTGCTGTTTGTATAGTTCATTAAAATACTTTAATAAATGACTCGTTGTTTTAAAAAATCACCACACTATCACCCGAATAAAAACATCTATATCCTCCCAGTTTCTGCAGTGTCAAAAGTACAGTCTCTAAGGGCAAAAGGTTACGGAGCCTTCATAAAGGTTTCCCATCTGTCATCAAGCACAACATCGAGCCCTCTAGGTGCTGTGAAAATGATTTTCTCTGGAATTCTCCAGCCCAAAGATGCCATCCTCTTAATTACAAGCTTTTGAGATCAAGAATGCCACTGAATTCCCTGGAGATTCACAGAAGATATGCAAAAATAATTTCTTCTCTTGCTTGCCTGCCAGGGCTTCTGTACCTGCCCACAAGCTAGTCAGCTCATTTGCTAGGTAATGATGGATGAACCCAGGCAGTACATCTGCACTGCTGCCCCTCCTGACATTGCTGACATGCAGTCTTTCAAAGTTTCTTCTTTATAATTGACTGCCAGCAAAGGAATGACAAATAACGGTTGGGGTTTGTTTTTTGGTTTTGTTCTTTTTTTCTTTTTCGGGAGGGGTGTAGTTTGTTGGGGGTTTTTGTTTGTTTGTTTTTAATTGATCAACTGCCCTTCTAACCATCACAAGCCTCCTGTACATGGGTTACTCCACGTACACGGGATAACAGAATGAAACGAGTCCTTGAGATCGCGGATTATAAGATGTTCTAATAAGAACATCTGCTTATAACAGTTGCCCTGAAAAAACACAGAAGCTATTCCTGGGGTCAGTGTGCATGCAAAAGAGTACATGGACAGACAATGTGTGGAGCCGAGGCTTTGTGTGACAAGCCCATGCCTGTGCAGCAGAAACTGAGCCTCTGGTCAGGTGACAATCCTATCTACAAATGTCCATTAGCACTTTTTCCAGTGGTGACAACCAGGTGAAAGGCTATCTGACCTACCAATTTATCAACAGTCGAGTGTTGGAGGTTTCTGTGTGGTTAAAGGGACTACAGTAATTGTAGGAGGAGGTACAGAACGTGAGGTGAGCAGGAAAAAAATAACATTGTATTTTCATGCAAGTTCTCTGTCAGTACAGAACCACCCAGAGGAACTTGCTGGCTGGAGTGGTACCATTCGGAGTGCACATAGACCTGGTGATGGATACGTCTGGAGAGGCTTAGATAGTGTTGTAAATCTGAGCAGTATAGACTGCATTTTTAATATGTGGAAACATGTACATAACTCTGGACATAAGGGTGGGGGCGTAGAAAAAGCCACGTCCAAGCTCAATAGGATCACGGGAGAGAAACCTCGGGCTCCATGCCATCCGAGATGTGAAAGCCCACGGAGACTTAGCAGCCAAAATCGCATACACTGTTTTTTTAATAGAGTTCTTATCCATGTGTCCATTTAACTGCAGTTAATACAGATCAAATAAGCTTGTTACTTATAGATTCCCAGTTGCATCAAGTGATACAAGACAGTAGCAACAGGAATATCCCTAATTAGAATGGATTCATCTGATTTCTTTATTCGGGGAGTTTAGTGTCCCTAAGTATTCAAAGAATTATAAAAATCTTCCAGAATAAAGCTGCTAGGTTTAGAGCTCCTTCTGCCCAGGGAAGAGAAACAGCAGGTTTACTTCTACCTTTAATTTCCTTCTTCCATACTTCTGCCATTACTTCTAACATACTTCCTCTCATTCTTATATATCGTTTCTGAAATCTCTTTCAGCATGCTACTCTCTGAATTTTTCCAAAGTTTTTATTCCATATAATTTTGTGTACACACACAGGCATTTCAGGCAAGAATATGCAGCTAGAAAGTAATATGAAATGTTATATCAGTTGGTTATGAAATATCTTCCTACACCTTAGCAAGAAATTAAGAGTCATCATTTTAAAATTTACTATGTGTAGTGATAACTTGGCAATATATGCCATGACTGCAAATGCAACTCTTTGAAGACATGTGCAGTAACCTGTGAATGCCTCTTCTAAGAGAAGAAAATGCTGTATGCTTCACAAATTCTTTTAAAGATTGTTTAGTTCTATTTTTAAAATTTTATCATTTAAGCATGTGCATGTTGCTCCTTTATGTGTCTCACTGACCTACCCACGAAAGAGGCTATCTAAGTGATACCCACACAGACAACCAGATACTGTGTACCTCGTGTACCTGATGTTCCACACAAAGCTCTGTCATGGCAAGCATGTGGGGTGATCGATGGTCATGTGTGCATAAAGACCAACATAGATGTCATTAGCAGAGAGCCCATAGCCACATATGCAAGCTCACAAGCCCATTGAAATGTGACGGGTGTAACTGCAGTAGCAATTTATAAGTTAGTCTTGGGTTTTTTTCATGTAGAATAGCAGGAATGCCAAGAAATGCCCGTTGAACACTACAAACATGGGAAGAAAAGGCAGTCCCTTCAGCCTTCTTCGACCTCACTATCTGGTGGAAAATGGATGCAAGACCCGGAAAGTGATGCAATTCTCAGACCTGTCAGATCTCTACGGGCTTCAAAGCAATAACGTGGCCACCAAGTCCAGCTTCACTTTGATTTAGTAGCCCATAAGATCACCAGAAAAAGCTATCACCAGAATGGCAGAACAGCAATTTCTTAGCTTTTGCATGAGGGCAGCAAGATGATAAGTATTATAAGAGTCCCATAGCATTTCAGAAGGTCTGTATTTCCCACTGGGCCTAAGTGACTTTTCCATTAAAGAGTGAAGAAAATTGTTATTATAAGAAAATGTGGTGAAGAAAATGTTACTATGTAACAGGGTGGTTGCATCTTTTGATGAAGACTTTGTAGGAAGTAACACAGCGAGTGGACTTGCCAGCTTGCTTTCCTCAAAACTGGTACCTTTCCTTTCTGAGATGAAGCTAAGAGGGCATTAGCTTTCTTTTAAACAAAATGTTTGTGGCATGCGTGGATGTATTTGTGCTGGGAAGGAAAGTTTTTTTCTTTAGAAATAAAACTGTTCCTTGGATTTTTTTTAACCTAGGCTAAAGGGACACATCCCTTTCTTTGTCTTCAGAAGAAATGGCAGAAAGTTTGAATCTTCACGCTTTCTCTTCTCAAAATAAATGCCTTATTAAGATCAGATATGTGATGCCCTAAAAAAAAATAAGTAATAGCTTCCAGGTCCAAGCACACAAAAAAACCTCAAAACCTTGTTCAAAATATTTTTGAAGAAACAGACTAATCTCAACCTTTGTATTTACGGTTGCAAAGCTGCAGTGAAATACCATTAAACTGGGTTCTGAAAGTTTTACTTGGTGGCATTTTCTGAGGTTAACTGTTTGAGGTGATGAGATGCTGTGAGCAGTAACGCAACTCCCAGAGGGACCCGTGCCTGAGAACACTGGTGAATAGTTGAACTGCCATGTCTGCTATATCAGAGGCTGGGATGTACACTGGACTGATTTTACCATCTTATTTAAATGTGATGGTTTTCTCATTTGTTGCATTGTTTGTATTAATACGAATATCTTGTTATGTTTGTTTTGTCTCCTGGGAGCCAATAAAGCTGTGAAGTTTTTCTTTACACCAAATGCAGCTCTACGGGCGATCAATCAATGGGTAGTTTTTGGATAATCTGTGAGAGTGAGAAATCTAATAAAGCAAGCAACTAAAAAAGGAAAACAAAGTCTATTTTCTGTTAGGTTAGCTACGTCAGGAGTCAGGCTTTCCACCATGCCTTTATAAGATATTTAAGCAGCTACATTTAACTATCAGGGTAGCACCTCATTAAATTAACTTTCTGACATATAAAGGAAAAAGTTTAGACATCATGACCTCGGCATCAATGTGGGTGACTTACTTGTACAATTAAATTTACTTTGACACTTGCATTTCTCCCAACCTCCTCCTCCGCAGTGGTATATGAAAACACATTAATGCGAAATAAAGACCAATCATGAAGTGAGAAAACAAATAAGTGACATTTTAAAATTACTATTGCTTTACTATACTAAGTATAACGTTAAGAAATAGGTAGACAAAGATGATAGAGTTAGTTTCTAGGTCGCAACAAGGTCCATAGGAAATCGTGCATTTAATTTCAGGGCAGCAGTTCTCCTATCACAACAAAATGAGTTATCAACAGATCAAAATAACAATCTGAATTATCTAGCATTAGTGGCTGAACTGAACAGCCCCAGATTACGTGATGAATTGTTAAATTGTGGTAGCATTGTTTTGGAATTGCTAATTAAAAAATAAGTAAACCCCCATGACTCTGGATATGACAACTGAAAATATCCACAAATTATTTAATAAATGAAGCGTCTAACAACTCTAACACTTCCTGCTCGCCTTGTTAATAAATGTAATTTGAGGTAGATTTAAAAAATCTCCCATCTAAACAGTGAATTCATTACGCGACGTTCAGATCTCCAGATGCC
Source organism: Corvus hawaiiensis (assembly GCF_020740725.1). Lineage (NCBI taxonomy): Eukaryota > Metazoa > Chordata > Aves > Passeriformes > Corvidae > Corvus > Corvus hawaiiensis. The sequence goes on along the minus strand of NC_063219.1, from coordinate 23,792,569 downwards.
TATGGACTCCTCGGAATTAGGTGTTAAATAGACAAAAGTGAACCAAACTGCCTTTAAAAGCACAGCATGACCATGTAATTCTTTTTCCAGTTTGTGGTAAAAAATGATGAAACTTCTTTCCAAGTAGCTATCACCCAGATTTAGTGTGAAAAGTAGTGTAATTGTAATTCACGCCATCAGGGTCTATCACTGATAGACTATCAGCTGTTCTGTAGTTAGGAAGGCTTTCTTTTCAAATAGGAAAGCTGCCAAGTGCTCTGTGATACCTCCAGCAAGCTTATCGGATGGAAGATCGGAGCCAAAACAGCAGCTGCACACATATGCAAATTGGCAATTAATAGTATAACATTCTGGGGAGGGTTTTTGTTTTTGGGGGGTTTTTTGTTGTTTTTTTTTCTTGTTTTGTTTTGGGGTTTTTTTGGGTTTTTGGTTATTTTCTTTTTTAATATGGGAAAGTATAGCAGAGCTACCTTAATATTAATCTTAAGAGTGACAGGGAACTTCTTGTCTGAGCGGCCAAAGAATAATTACCCTCCGGAGAGACTTTCACTCTATTACTTTCTTTCTTCACACGAAGATCAAAGCTTTGTTGTCCTGCCGAGTTTTTCCTCCATCATGAAAGTTAACTTCAGGGGATTTTAAAAAAAGGGGGGATACCTTGTAGCTGAAACTCTCGAAAGCAGGGAGTCGTGGCTATTCGCCCTTTCCTCCGCCCCCCACCAAATGTCAAAAAAAAAACCAAACCCAAAAAAGTTAGGTCATTTTGGTTCTTGTTTAGGACGCTTGTCCAGTTCCCTGAAAAGATGTTCCGTGCTACATGGGACTCTTACGTTTGTTATGGATACTCTCATCCGCGACAAAGTAATTGAAGGATTAGTTTTATATATTTTCCCCAGCCTGCCGCAGTAAACCAGCTTGCTTTATTTAGCCCAGCATGTATGAATACAAGACTCCCAATTAATGCAGTTGCTTGCTTAAGTCAGAACATTGCCTTTCAAAGGATCCTCACATGATCCTTTTCTTGTAATAGCAGGCTGGAGCTGGAAAGGCTTTGCAAGACTGCTGCATTTCACACCAGCCCGTCCCCAGCGCTTTCCCCAATGTCTGTCTGTCTCTTCTAGGACAGACGTGGGGTGATTAACTGATGTTTTCGATAATCTGTGAATTCTTAATAGTCTTATTTTCACGATTAAATATCTCAGCGTCTTTAGAATTAGGATTCTCCATGAAGGCAGGCCGGAAAGTTTGCTCCTCTCTAGAGGCAAGCGCCTCAGGAAAGGATTTGCGTGGCGCGGTTTGTGCGGCGCCTGCCGCGCGGCGGGAGCCTGCCTCCGACCACCGCCACTTCTGCCGTCTTTTCCCGCGGTCACGACCGCTGCCGTCCCGATGCCTCTCCGTTCCCCGGCTCAGTAATTCCCGTGGCAGCGGGAACACGCCGCTCCGCTCCGCCGGCTCCCGGCGCTGGCTCGGCGGGCGCTGCCGACGGACCCGCAACCGGCGCCGCTCGAGCCGCGCGCGGAGCCCGGCGCGAGGGGCGCGCGACAGCTCCTCCATCGCTCCATCCCTCCATCGCTCCATCCCTCCCTTTCCCCATCCAGGTCCTCCGCGGCTTTCCAAGCAGCGCCCGGGAATTCCGACGAAGAATGTACGTTTAGATTTAGATGCTAATTCTTCACCGTTCTGTTCCATTATCAAATCAATATCGCACACAACTTAGAGGAAAGCCGGGGTATAAAAAGACTCATACGGTCTGGTTTTCAGCGGGAACTGGGAAATATACCCATTTATATTCACAGATCCTTAAAAAGTCAGATCTTCGAGAAGGACAATTTGCCCTGAAATACCAGGGCCCCAAAGGCAGAACGATACAAATCCTCACCTGAAGTCGACAACAGCAAAAGGAAGACTAGTTCGGCTAAAATATCAATTCAATCGCACACAGACAGGAAAATCTGTAGGACATTCATCAAGCAATATTTACATTCAGATGGGTTTCCATCTCCCTGCTTGTTTGGATTATCATTTGCGATGCCTTTTTCCAGATTGCAACACCTTTGTCAATTCACTCCTTTATTTTCTCTAGTGTCTCACAAACACATAGAACATAGTCATCCTTTAAAAATGCTTTAGTTTGTTTTAAAGCTTCCTACTATTAACCCACATCAATATGCCAACGTTTATATGAAATATACTAGGATCGAATAATTTCTCACATGAAACCATTTGCTTTTTTAAGTTTTAGTTTGAACAAAGAATGGCCTTCAAATTTTCTCATGAATATATATGTTTGTCTATATATAAATAAAATATTTTGCATTCACACAAATCCTTTGCTTCTTCTGTTTTAATGATGACGTAAATCTCATTAATCAGCTAAATTTAAAGAACAAGGCATAGATAATATTAAACACATCATTTCAAGCCATGTAAGGCATAACCTAATCAAAATAATTCTGATGTTTACAGTTTCATGTAAATCTACTGTATCCAGGAAATTCAGAACAAAATAATGCTGTTGTTTTCATTATTAAGGAGAACAGGGTTTGGACCTTCATCCTGAGTTCACTTAATTAAAATTGCATACTGGAAAACATGTGGTGCTGTACAACTGCATGCACTGTTTAGAGAGTTCAGTGACATCTGGACTTGCAGAACACAACTTCTCTCTCAACTCTGGGTATGGTTTCCACATAATTGGTATCTGGGAATATTTACCTCAGATATACACACACATACAACTGTGGAAACAGCAATTTTTTTAACATTTTCTGAGTACTCTGCTCTTGTACATTTCTATGTGTTCATTTATCTCACTTTAGGAAAAAATGTTGAGGTGTTTTTTTAAATTCTCATCTACAGATAAAAAAGGAAAAAGTGGGTTTATGGCCTATTGCCTAATAATTTTTAAATTTGTTAGCGAAGTTCAACCAATCTGACTGAGAAATACACATTAAGGCACTGTTTGTTTGGTTTTTTAAATTTTTATAAATAAAAATAAGCTTTGTTACTACTATGTGAAAGGCACAAAGAAGCCAACTATTATTTAGCAGCAATTGGTTGATCAGAAAGCCTACGTGAGCTCCTGGACCCGTCTTACCATGTGATATCTCTTACCTAGCTAGCAGGCCGGAATTCAGAACTAGAGGTTAAGGGAAAAGCCAGAAACATTCTGGGGATGATCCATTAAAGGAACAGAGCATGTCTCGGAGGTCTTAAGACATAGAAGTAACCTAAGGATAACTTGGGATACTGAAGAGATGGGAGTAGGTCGGGCAATACAGGAGACAGAACTGTAACAAATCAGTTTAATGTTAATTGAGCAGCTTTTCACTGTAAGTATTCTAATATTTCATTACTGGACTGTTTTCTATGGTCCTGAGACAACAGGTAAGAAAGAAATTCACAGTGAATTTCAGAACTTTGTCCACCAAATCAGTATCAATTTTTGTGTTGCACAAAGCAATCCTTCAACTTTTACAGCAGTTCATCGGGGCAGAAGATAATTGGATGCACTTTTACAAGTACATTCTCCAGACATTACTAAAGAGAAGCTGTGAACAGCAAAGATTGAAGAAGAAAACAAGTCCATTAAATGTGATAGGAAAAGAAGAGTCACAAAGCCAGTAGGCTCCTATGTTGGCTATTTCCATTTGATTTGAGAGACCAATGCAAAAGACTTTGTTTTCTTCCTTTTGTTTTTCTCACAATATTTAAGCATTTTAGTAACATAGAGTCTTCTAATGTTAAAAGGTGATGCTATATTGTTGCACTTGAAGGATGTGATTTGAATAGTGTCGACTAAATTGCTTATGAAGGCTAAAACAAAAGAAAAAAAGAAGGGACAATTCTGTAAAAAAAGAGCCACAAGACATTCTCTAGAATATTGCCTCCTCAAAAGGCAGAGTTACTTTTCAGTGAGACAGAGTAAACGTCAGAACTGGATTGTTCTTGAGAAACAGAGAGAGGGAGAGAGAGAGAAAGAATGAACAAACAAATGAACTATACAGGAAAGTAACTAAGGTGGGACAGAACCAACATTTCTAAATAATATTTACAAAACCTTACTAAACCTGGCTAATCCATGGCTATTCCAGCAACTGTAGCCATTTCACTGGAGATGTTTTTGCACAAAGTGAAGAGATCACAGTGGAGATTGATAACGTCCATATTTGAGAGATGAAGAAAGCAATGTGCCCAGGGAAATAGGCCACTGCAAGGGGAAAAAAAAGTGCTCAGAATACTAAGCAAATTAGATAATATAATATTAAAACATTAAAATTAATTCACTTGGTTTGTACAAGTGATTTGCAGTATTATTCGCTCATACAGAAAATTTTCAGCAATAATTCTAAGAAAATTTTGAATGTAGAATTCAATAAATAAATCCACATCATCCATACATAACTGACAATGAATCATCCCTCCAAGAATAAGTAATGGGAAACTAGGTAAAGGCATAACACAGCATACAGTACTTAGTAACTGAAAGGGAAGAACGATATTGTATTAGCTGTAGGACTGCTACTGAACATCTCTGTCAGATTTAAAGGGACAGTTCCATAGATGGTATGAGAAAAAAATATAAACATTTCATCTCAGAGAGACCTTAACAGGTGGTGAAAGGTCACAGTAGTAAAACCCCACTTTTGTATGATCTGAAATACTGGAGCTGGTCAGATGTTCACAATATATTGCTCACCAAGAAACTGAGCCCAAGAACTATTAAGTTTTTTGGTGAATAACTTTGCATAATTAATCCTTCCGAGAAAATCACAATCTGTTCACCAAGAGTTCATGAAAAAAACAAGGTGAATAATTCATTATGAATTATTTGACCAGTTTTAGCAATGAGATTCTAAATCTGCCTTCTTATGGATATTAACCTCATTAATACTATTTAGATAAAATGCTTAAGGATAATTAAAATGATGAAATACTGCACATCTAATACGATACAATTTAAGCTAGTGACTTTCTTTTCTATTTCTTGTACATCTTTATTTATTAAATTTTAAAAAGTCTCTGGATATCACTTTAGAAGCACTGCTAGTCTTGGAACAATTGATGCAATAACAGGACATTCTTAAATAAGAAGAGAGTCTTGATGGAAGACAGATCTAAATGTTTAAAATCTGATGGGGTATACTGCTACAACATATAGCTAGGCATCTATAGTAACATGCTGTCACTCATGAGTTTTAGGGAATTTGTGAGTATGTCTAATCCTGCTCTGGGAAACAGAACTTCCATGGATGTGAAGGAAAACAGGTTCAGATTTCCGTTCTTAAATATTTACAAAACATTAATTATAATAATTACAAAGCAATTATTGTACAATAATTTAAAAACTGGATAATGTTACAAGACTTATTTCAAATTGTTCTAATGTGCCATCCTAAATTAACACATTTAAACATTACTACACTATTTCTGTTTAATTATAAACATGACATTGTTTTAAATTAAAAGCTAACATATCCTGAGCAACATGTAGCCAACTATAGAATTTCATTAGTTAAAGCTGCAGTTTCATGACACTTTGAACTGCTCTACATCGGAGCTGCCACTGTGCCAAGTGTTTCTGCCTTATCTCTTCCACCAGTGTTTGGAGGCTACTGTCCCCCCACTGCCTTCCCACAGAAATGAGTTGTTTCATGGCAGAATTCTGTTCAGGGTGAAGCCTGACAATACTACTGGGCTGGTCCAAAATCAATCCCTTATAAAAAGAAATTATCCATCTTTGTTTTGTTCCCAAACCTAGCTGCATCCTCCCTGGCATAGGTACTGATCTGACCCCACAGAGAAGTCAAAGAGACATAAAAACAATCATATAAAATATACTTCTCTATACTACAAGAAGGCCCCTGAACTACAAGACATTCAGTTTAAAGTCAGATGAATGAAGGTGCCAGTGAAAATGCTGGAGAAGAGCACAGCAAAGAGAGCTCAAGGGAAAGCGGTGGTAACATATGGCCAAAAGTAGGGTTTGCAGCAATCAACATTTAGATTGGCTTCAGCTTCAGTGGAACCACAGGCTTGGATTTACTGTAAATAAGATCTAATTCTGAAGGAACTTCCTCAAAACAAACATAAGGCAAGTCATTTCATACTCCTCCTCCAAGAAAAAGAAACTCAACAAGCACATCAATTACAGTGATAGTAATAGTAATAGTAACTTACTTCATGTAATGTATTTTCAGCCAGTTAGCATACAACATGTGAGTCTACCAGTTGATTATACTTGATGCTGAACTGAGTTTTACCTATGCAAGATTTAATCTGACCCTTCAAAGAATATTTTAAAAGCATTTAACGGTAAATGCAAAGCTATGCATTTAAAAAGTTTTTTACTCTTTACTACGTGCAAATATGCATCACATTACTTCGAAATGTCAGTAAAAGCCTTTTAAAAGAATAGCTGTCTCTGGAATAAATTTTCCATTTAAATAATCCTGAAAGTAATCCTCTATTGGGTGGTATGATGTTAATACATTATTAAACTACTTACTACATACTATTTATATCCTTCATTAATATTTTCAGTACTACCGTTAAATTTTAATATAAAATCTGAAATTATGTAAAGATATAAAACTTTAAAACAGTTTTCTTCTTTACAATGCATCAAAATAGATGCGACACATATATATATAGTAAATATGAAAGACAATCCACTGTTTGACACTTTAAAATTATGCTAATAATTGTTTATATTAAAAAATAAAGCAAAACTGTCATGGTAGCATGTTGGCAGAAGGCAGCAGTGTGTACAGGTGGGCTTTGACTACATTGCTCGTATTTACGCAAAACACTCAATTGCACTTCAGTTCTAGGAATTTTCTTCTTATTAGTTGAGTATTAGGTTTTTTATCTCTGTGCATATTAAACTGGAATTAAAGAGAGAGTGATCTCTGCCAGTTTCCTAAGATGTGGCATTCAGAAATAGAATCTTCCCAATTTAATTTTTTTCTCCTCTGTATTGAAGCAGGAATATTACAAGACAGGACTGCAGCTATTTAATACTAATGGCTATGCAGTTATAGTTTCTATTTCAGGTGTACTATTTTTACTGGTCTAATGTTTTAGTCTAATGTCCATTCATATGACACCATAATAATTTAGGAATTTTGAAACAAAAATTTATTAATTCATAAATCAGGAGATAATGGATTGGATCGACAAGATTTCATAGTAAAATTTTAGAGGAAAATGTAGTAAAAAACCTACTACTAGAAAAATTCTTATGGGAGAAACATTAGCAGTATTTGTATTCATCACTTCTTGCTAATTAATTTTCTCATAAGGTCTGGAAAAAACACTGAGCAGATCTCCCATAACTACATCTCCTTGCAGTACTGATGGGTTGCCTGATGGAGCTCTATTGCTCTGCCCGATCAAAGAAGGAACTTTTCATCTATGAGGCTATGTAGCTTTTTTGAAAGGTTGGTTCTTTCTCGCTGTTGGATGAGTTTCCTGGACATGAATAGAGAGATCAGAGTGAGATGAAAGGTCCACAGAAATAAGTAGCAAGTCTAGATGGGCATACCTTGTTGCCTTTCAGCATGAAAGGAAGGGGATCAAAATGTAAAAAAAAAAAAAAAAAAAAAAAAAACCAGAAAAAAAGCTTGCTAAAACAATAGATTATCATCCATTTATTTAGGTAAGAGTGTGAGATGAGACCTCCCACCAACTACCAACTCATTCCACTTCAGCTTTAATTCACCAACCTTTCAGCTGTTTGCTAATCCTCACGATTTTACTGAAAATTTCTCAGTATTGTGTGATAGACTTCATTGAGAATCTCAGCTTCCATTAAATCAAATCAAAACATGATTTTTCACACAAACAACTTAAAGCTTACCTGTAAAAAATATCAGTGATTTAAAGCACAAGTGTGACAGCAATAAGAAGGAAACAGTATCTCTTTTTTGCTCTTTCTCTAATTTCTCTCTGATAGTCTATGAACTATCTAAAAGGGCAGATGAAAATATCTCAGTTTCAGACTTACTTAATTGCATTAAGCAGCATGATTTTTTTTTTTTTCAAAGTTTTGTGGTATCTTTCCAGATCTTGTGGTTGAATTACAGTCTTCTGAATATTATTGTTCCAAAACAATCACATTAGTTATAAGGATAAGCAATTATTCTATTTAGTCTTTTCCATTTAGTAATTTCAAAATTTCAAAATACACACATATCAAATTTCAGAAGTTCTTTAAGTGCAGGTAAACAGTCTTCTTCCACTCTATTTAACCAGACTTGTACTAAGAACTAAGATGTTATGTAATTTTCATAAAGTGTAGACAGTTCACAAAAAAGCCTATGGTATGGTTTTTTTCAGTACTGTGTTGTTCCCTCTAACATGCTTTTTTTTTTAAGGATCAGATAAATATGGGCATTGTGTGCTAAGTAATCAAACTTGCAACTCAAAAAATGGATTTATGGCTTTTGAGAGAAACATGTCTGCATTTTATTATTTTGAAGGTTTAAATTTTCAATTAATTTATAAAGGAGCTATTTTAGTATCTGTGATTGTGATTTAATTAGTAGTGCTTTAAAATGTCTACTATGGAGGAAAGAACAACACATAGCACATAAAGGAGCGAGCTCAGAAATGCTGTTGTTAACACAATGTGCTAATATGAGAGCAGGACTGAAAATTAGGCCATGCAGTTTTCACACTGGGAGAAGCTATTGAACTATTTAGATTTTAGAGAGAGACTATTTTCCTTCTGAAGACAACAGTCTCCTTTTTGTTCTTGTCTCTTTTCTATTCCTTAAGGCCATGACTTGATAGTGCATTCCAGCATCCTGTTTTCTCGAAACAGTAATCTAACTCTTCTTTCAGCAGTATGCCTCTTCTTCTTGGAGGAGCAGACAAGAGAAAGTGGCAGCAAATGGCCAGTAAGGAAGGCTTATCAACTTCAGATAGCCACAAATATGAGATTTCCATAAAGATTAATGGCAACAGCTGATCTGTAAACAGCAAAACCAAGTCTTCTCCAGATAAAAGCTTTGTTCAGGCACTCTAGCTTTAATTAAAGAATACCATTACATTGATTAAAAAAAAAAAGTTTAGGGACTTGCAGGCATATTTAAATTAAGCAACATATATCATGAAGAAGTTCTCAGAGATATCTAATTAAATACGTTTCATCTCCTCAGTTTACCCATCAAGTGCTCTATATTTTAAGAGTTTATATTCAAATATGTATCTTAGATTCTGCAAATTTAAAGATAGTCACTTTGGTTTCACCACATTATTTTTAACAATGTCTTTAGTGTTTAGTTTAATATTAAGCAAGATGATTCACTAGTTAGTTCAGCAAAGAATTCCATAAATGGTAATAACCGTGAGATCATTCTTGCCCACCCTCCACTCCTGCAGTCAGAACTCCCTGTAATACAGTTTGTAAGTCACTGTCCAGTTTAAATCTGCCAAGCATTAGCTCTTTCATCCATCACCTTTCAAGTCTGAATGTGTAGTTTAAAATTAATGAAACTAGGCCTTAGTCTTATAAAACAACCAAACATTTCATTTTGAAAAGCAGATACTGCAAGCAGTCTGACTTAAAAATACAAGGAAATTCTGGATCCATAATTCACCCTCCACCTTCCGACCCCACCAACCGCCATATTAGTGTGCCCCCACCAAAATACCAGCTTGTGTTTACAGTTTCGTTTCTCCTGATGGTGGATGGGCGCGTGTACACGCACTCGCTCTATGTGCACTCAATAGGATCATGATCTGGAGAGCTGAAAATGTAAACACAAGCTGGTATTGTGGTGTGACTAGCGGTTTGTGGTTTCTTTGTTTGAATATTTCAAAAATGGCACACTGGCCAGAACTTAAGAAGAGAAAAGCAGAGCTGCTACTTATACAAAAATTCAATGGTTCCAATGCTCAGATTTCAGATAGATAAAACGGGCTGCTCAATACTTTATTTTTTACGTAGTTGGCTACGCTTGAGGGCAGGAATTTTGTTTTCAGGGATAGATAAAATACACTTTTGCCCTTCATTTCACATAAGGAGGAATACCCTGCTTATTCATGTGCCCATCACGTGATTTCTTCAGATTAGGAATGCTCTATTCATCCAAAGCTGTCTGTAATAATGTGCCTGAAGTAGAGAATATGGTCAAGCATTCACAGGATTAGCACATTTTAGGTGAATACATCTCATTCTCTTTTCATAAAGAATTTACTATATCATAGAGCTGGCCATTTTCCATTATTTAAGCTCAAACATGGATTAATATGTGGACCCCATGGAGACCCCCAAAATTACATACCCATAGAGTTACAAGAGCACAAGCTTAGATTGGTGTAATTTCAGATTTTTTTCTTTTTTGCTTCACTGAAAGTAAGGGAAGCAGAATTACTTCATGAAATCACCATGAGTCCAAAAGCTCCTCTATTTCTTTCTAAGTATATCTGCCAGTCTCAATAAAACCTCATAATATCATTTTGCTACTGTTCTGAACATGGAGGGGAGGAGGAGAGAGAGGACTGAAATTCAGCTTATAAAATATTGGATTATATCCAGCTACAATATATTATTTTATTATTATACATTAATTTTTTAAAAAATAAGTTTATGTAGATATCTAGCAGATATCTAGATAAGCTTATCTAGATATCTACTTATCTAGAAGTAGATATTTGAAGTAATTTTTTTCCCCAATAATTTATTTTCATCTGTTGCAGACTGGTTATAATACCTATTACACATACTATACAAGCTCATCACTGAAAATTTAAACAACTGAAAGCAAAATTTAAGAAAAGATTGAAAAAAGCAGGGTAGTCTTCTCAAAATAGTGGGAAAAGTCCAGAAATTTCACCAGTATTAATGCAACAACTCTTTATTCAAGAGAGGGGCAGTTCTAAAATCTATGTTTGCTATAAGAATAGTGGTGTTATTCTTATAGTACTCACAACTCATGAAAAGAGCATCTAGTTTATAAATACTTATCAGTTCATTTGATTGGAACATATCTGTCCCATAAAAAGCAGGAAATTCTTTCTTGAGGTATGTACTATTGCATTATACACAAAACCATATAAGAATATTAATCAATTTTCCTCTTAAAATACTTTTCATGTGTATTTTAGAAACACTTGATTACTTTACACAAACTGCACAACTGCAATGCCATCATAAGGTAGAACATCTTGCCTCTTTTTAATACATTACTCTATATAAGCACCCTCACAAAGACAGCTTGTGAGCATTTCACAAATTATAATAATGGAACCACCTACATGTATATCAGTGCTGACAGATCTGGATCATCTTATTTTCACCTGCAGTAAGTTCAGAGTCAGCTAAAAACTAAATTATACAATGAACAGCTTTGTTGTAGGAATATGCATGGCCTTATTTTCCACCAACCTTTGCAGAACAAACGCATGCAGCTAGCATAGATATTTAATGTAAATGGTAATAAATACTAATGAATTTGCAACCTCTTTTTTTTCATCTAAATCAAAGATCAAGTCCATTGCTTTGGGGTTTTTTACATGCTGCTCTACATATGGATGGTTTTGTCTACACAGATGCACACCTGTCCAACAGCCATTATCTGCAATAATTTAATGTACAAAAAGGAAAGTGCATCCAAAAATAACTTCTTGCTGTTAGTTGATATGATTAATAACATAATAATGAATTAGACGACAAATTAAAGCAGAATTTTGTGTTCAGCTACTACATTAAACATGATAAAATTCGATGATCATTTGCAGTTGAGATCTTCACTATGTGCTCTTCTGAAAGGCAGTGGCACTTCTGGTCTAAAATAAGAGGACTGCCAACTGAGATGATCATGCCACTCTGGAATACCAAAGTTTTAAATACCAGTATTGACCAAATGTAGACCAATAAGACCAAACACTGGTCTCATGTTATGCCAAGGAACGTTTAGATTGGATATTAGGAAAATATTAGGAAAAATGTCACCATTGAAAGCGTGGCCAAGCACTGAAATAGGATGCCCAGGGCAGTGGTGGAATCACTGATCAAAAATCATGTTGATGTAGCACTTGAGGACACAGTTTAGTGGAGAAGGTGTTAGGTTAACTGTTAGACTCAATATCAGGGGTCTTCTCCAACCTAAAAGATTCTATGATTCTTGTTCCTTGAGCATTGTAGAATGGCTTATGCAAGGATGGCTTGAGTCACATAGAACACATTTGTAATTCAGAAGGGAAAGACAGCACTATTCTCAGTGTTTCCTTGTGTTTGAAGATGTACCTGAATCATTTTTTCTAAAGAAATATAAATTTATACTTCATGAAAACATGAAATAAATTTGTGTGCAATACTGCATAATAATACATGCCTTCCCCTCCTACTGACATCAGTCAATAGAAAAATAAAATAAAACTATTGTTCTTCAGTAGGCTCTATGAAAGAGCATATTTAGCACTCTTAGGTTCTGGGACAAAAAAAGCACCCTCTTTCTTCAACTAGTAAAATGACAAAGACCTCAAGAGGCAAAATATCCGAATGTCCAAATTTACCTAGGTAGAGTGTATTCTTCCTCCATAAAAATACCACTTCATTCAAAATACAAGAGATAGCTGCTTTTTCTGTCACAAGAAAGACTTCATATTAAGGATTTTTTCTATTTGTATAGTAAAAATTCTAGAACCAATGAGAAACAAAACTTAACTACATCATAACAGCACATAATTACAACAACACACAAGTAGAGTATAAAAAACCTTACACTATTTTATTGATGACATGAATATTATCCATATCAGCCCAGTATATCTGAAACCAAGTTTCAATTACAAGAGAAGTGTCTAAGCTAGCTAGAACTTTACTGGTAAGCAGAGAAGAAAGTTTAACAAATGCTCAAGAAAGGAAGACCTGAAAGAAGTACCACAAAATTAAAAGACCTACACCATGTTAATAATATAAATAGCTCACCAACTTTAAGTATAATGGTTGTTTGAAAACTAACTATCTAACTATCAGAAAGCTAACTATCAGAAGTATTTCCAAAGAATTCAAATCACAATTACTTTTCACACAGTGGGCAGCCTGCTCTCATGCTTCAAGACAGAGTGATTTGCATTTATAAAATTGTTCCTTAAATATTTGTGTGTATAACACACAAAAGTACAGATCTAGACTGGACAATTTCCATACTGTCAGCAAAATTTAAAAGTTACAATAGCTTCAAACTCTTTTCTCAAAAATTAAAAGTAGAAAACATTTCCTTAAAAATTGTGTCCCATGCAGGTGGTCAGAAGAAACCATTTAAAACACCTGGGCTTTAGACCCAATTTTTATGCTTATTTGACCACATTATTTGCTAGTCTACACGTGATGATCACTACTGGTAATTATTTTTCTCTTACTTACTTGAGAAATAAAAACATAAAAGATTGTCTGAAGAAAATTTGAAAGAATTGGATTTGAATGTTTTTCAGAGGGATGCAGATCTTAAAAGGTTACTGCTTATGTACACCATTAACAATATATTTTGCTATCTTCCATTACAAAGTAACAGAGCTAGTTTACCTACCACTTATTCAAACAATATTAACTATTTGTATATTACTACTACTACAAAATCCCAGATCTATTACCAAGAACAAAGTAAATGGGTAAAGTGGAGCACAACATTTGACCTTTAAAAATATTTGTAAAGTTTTCCTCTTTTTTAGAGGGAGAGAGATATTTTGCTGAGTGGTTAATGAATTCAGACACTGACCATTTGACCTGGGTTTTTGAAAGTAATTAGCAGCTCCAGTTACCTGAAAGATGGAGCTAAGATGAGCAGGCAGTTTTAAATCAGTGCATTTCTAATTAAAAATGATGTTATTTACAGTCACTCGATAGACGTTGTAAGCATCTGTGCTCATAAAGAAATATGCAACAAAGGACTGATGATTTTTTAAAGGCTATCCACAGTTCCTGAAAATAACAAGTAAAGGATATTGAATATAAAAAGTAATTGTTAGCTAGAGGAGATTATGGCTCTTGCTTAAACATATTTTTTAGGTAAATTGGAAATGTGAAATTTAATTAATTTTTACATCCAAGTTTTGTGGAGAAAGGAAAGGTTCTCAATAGTGAGCATAAAACTAAGCTGAAAGGAGCAAATAATTGTATTGGCTTGTTGAACTAATACTGAGAAGGGTACCACAGAAAGGACAACAATGTAAGTTTTAAGTATACAAACACTAGTCAAAAACTCCAAGCTCCTAAAATACACAAAAATAGTATAAGGTTCTGTGGGACAAGGTAGTTACTAGGGAGTATAATTGCTGTTAGAAAAAGATTATCGAGATCATCACAATTGCATTTATTCCACCCCAAATTCCCTATTGTAAATATGCCATATGAATCGTCGTATTATATTTCAAATATATTAAACATATATATGAAAACTAGTCAAATACTCCAAAGCATTTTTAAAGTGATGATGTTAACTTTGTCACCTGTGGACTGTGGCAAAAAAGTGTCTGTGGAGTATTCTTTGTTCTCAAACTATGTTTCCAATGCAATTCCTTGTCCACTGAAATTTTTATGACTTCACAACTCAAAAGAGATTGAAAATTACTGCCATATACTGACATACATAGCTGGAAATAAAACAAGAGCCAAAGCAAACTTTAAGGTTTGAGCTAGTATCAAGTTTGAATATGACCAAAACTAGGTAGCAGTACTTTCTTGGACTTCAGTAACCGACCATTTAAGTTATTGCATTAAGTTATCTGGGGTATTAAACCCAGATATTAAACATTGACTTAATCAGGTAGGTAGCAGAATCAGTGGTCTTAGGACAATTTAAGATATTTCTCTACCATAATAATTCAAATCCGCTTTCTTCAAAAGACTCCATACCAGAATTAAAGAATGTGTCTTGCATTACATTTTAAGAACCCAGAAACTTAAATACCAGGAATACAACAATTTATAAGATCTAATGAATATTCATTTTTCATTATCTGGTTTCAATATTTTATTTAATTACAACAAGCTTTTGTATTGACTTTTCCCTTGAATATTCTTACCTGGATTTAGACTCATTTTTATCCATAAAACAAAACAACTTAGACAGTGCTGTGGAGACTAATATTTAAACAGGAAGGGAATCATATTTACTCTTTTTAGCAGAGTAACTAAATACGAAGTAAAATAGTAAAATAGAGTTTAAGTTTAATTTAATTTAATTTAATTTAATAAAATATTCAAAGAACAAATCAATGATGCCTTAAGCACCTGATAATAAGGCAATGATGCCTTAAGCCTCATCAGTTCTGAGGAATTAAAAAAAAACTGCAAATCATTTTATAAAACAATAGCACATGCAAGTGTAATATTTGCATCCACCTTCTCTGTATGGACAAAATGTTTCACTCTTTTATCATCTTAGCAAAAAGTATCTGGAGTGCATTGCATTTTCCACATCCTACCTTTGAAGAGAAAAGGCTTAGGTTCAAATGATGCTTGAAATGAACTCTGGACCTGGAATAAGATAGGAAAAAAAAGGATTTAGTAGTCAAACTAAAAGAATAATGACCCCCTAAATGAATAAAAAATCTGGATGCATATGAAATTTAAAAAAAAAAAAAAGGTTGAAATTAGAAATCTGGGCAGTACTAAAAGCTTCTCCAGATCCCTTCTACAGTGGAGACTCAAACTGCCACCACATGGACCCAAATATTTAGGTCTCCAAATACCAACTGTTACAACATATAATTAAATTCGGTTTATAGCCTTTAATCAACTGAATCAAGATAGCTAGTGAGATGAGATAAATTGCTACTGTATTTATTTATGGCACATAGCCAATACAGCTAAAATAAGGATACAGTCTTACCTGAATAGTTTATTGTCAATTGCAAGTACTGTGCCTATCCACGTTACATTTCTCTCAGTGTTTGTAAGAAGCTTTCCTATTCAGTGTAATATAGTCAGGAAGAATTACATTTCTGACAATTCAGGTACTACAGGAATGAAACCAACATTTTCTATGTACTTCTAGTATTGTTTCTGTGACCAACACAGAGAACAAGGCATGATCACAACTCCACAGATTGTGCACATTCAAAAAACAATTATGCTATATTTTATTTTCCTTTTCTTTTTACCAATGCCTCGTGTTCCAAAAGGCTGAACTGACTGAAGTATGACATATATGTTTAATCAATAAAATAGCTATTTTTCTAAACCAGCCAAGGAGGAGAACTATCTAGTTTATCTTAGCTAGCTATTAATAATTTGTATTATCTCAGAAAAATTCCAAACACAACTGGGCTCTATCATGCTTTAATGTTTACAAGAACAGCAGATAATTCTACGAAGGATGAAAGAAAAAAGAGTCAGAGTAATGAAGAGAAAAAAATGCCATGAGGTGTATCTTGAAGGCTGCAAGAACTGAAACCATCCTAGAGAGAAGAGTCAATATATCTGATTGATAACTTTCATAATTCTGAAGACTATGTAGAAGTCACAAATTTAATGTCTAAGTTTGATACGTTATTTTGTATTTAGGTCCAGTTTCTATTTAAATAGAAAGTACAGGTTCCTCACGTCCTGAGTAACAGGGTAAATTACACATGATGAATAGAACCTTGTTTTGTAGAGGCATCAAGACTGCAAATACTTTATTCTCTGCTATATCTCTGTGATTAGTATAGCAATGTAATCTCTATAGATTTATTAAATTTATGTAGAACTCTGTGGAATGAAGCTATTTAAGAATTCTTCGTTACTTTCGTGTCATCAGAGAATTTTCAAAATCTGCAAATTGCAATCCTGTTTGTGAGGTAATTTCAAAGGTAAATGTTTTGGTCCAGCAGAAAATCTTATTTTATAGAATAGTATCATCCCTACCATCCTTTAAATCAGCCATTGTAATCACCGTTGTCATGCGTTATGTTCTCCAGCAGCGCAGTCACAGATAGATTTTCTTAAGCAGATCTTTACAAGTTGAGTTGAAAGCAATCTAATCTCGGCAAAATGGCTGCTTTCATTGTATACAGGACACCGAACCTCTTGTGTAGGACCTTTTCACCATGTTGTGATTGATTTTACATCTATTGAAAACAAGTCTGGTCTCTGCCATTTGTTTACCCTTGTATTCTCTCTTTATGCTTTGGTATGCATTTTTAATTAGATACACTCCAGTTCTTTCACCACTAGCTAACACTTTTATTTGGGAAGCAGTCTTTACTAGCCCTGCAAATATCCGCTGTTCTTTGCAATGTCAAGTCCTTTTCTCACCTTGCTTTGACTTGGTTATCACTTATATCACAAGTAATTCATCCATCTGTTAACTGCTCCAATTCACATTACTTGGCTTTATTTTAAAGATCTTAACAATGGTCAATGGTCTCATCTGGCAGCTGGTTTCTTGTAAAAAATGTGCCTTTCCCAAGTGACATTCTTGTGAGGATCAAAATATTCACTGAATGGGTTTTTATCTAGCAGTTTACAGGTCCCTCAGGCTCTCCATAGAACATATTGTATATACCCAGTGCTTTGGGCATGCCATGTGTAGCAATGTGGACGACTTCACCTTCTTCAATTTTATTTCACTCTTCTCCAGCTTTCTGCCATATTATCTTTACACATTGTTGGTTAATTCTTGTAAAAAAAAAAAAGATGATACATATCATGCATCTACATGATTGTTTAAGTTTGCATCCAAAGCGTGCCTTTAAAGCAAAACTCTCAAAGCAGTTTGGTGCTTTGGTTTGCTCTGTGAAGCTGTTTGTGAGTGCTGGAAGTAGACTCCCATTGAAAAACAGCAGAGCTGAAACATGCTTAATACAATTTGCAAATGGGCATTCACTCTGTTGGACACAAGTAGAGCTATCCAAAGTAAAAATACTGAAAGAAATATATCATGGTTGCCTGTTTAGCCCCACACATTTGCTCCTCCTAGTCTGTACTACTCCCTAACACAGACATAACCACAGAAGTAATTGAAATTGTCTTTGTTGGTTGGCTCTCAGTACCTGAAATTGGTGACAAGCACTATACCAATGACACAGCACTTCTATAAAAGCAATGTTTCAGCCCAATCAGAAATATCTTAAGTACTAAAGGAAGTGTAAAATTAATTTTTATTGTGTCACAAATAAGGGGAAAATCTCCCACTGAATAAAGGGGGGGAAAAAAGTGTAGTATTGTTCCATCCCACAGCAATCCAGAAAAAACCCACAGTATGTCCACTTTACATACCACCTCTCTCTTAATTTACAGTTTTCAATTTACAGTCTTCTACACAGTTATTTAAATAAACTGTCTCTCACAGAGTAGCACCTTTGCAATTGCCAGGGACACAAACCCACTTCTCTGTTTCCTCATAAAAATTTTCCATAGACACCCCCAACACAAGCACTTCCAACAAGACTGATTTTTTTCTTGGCCTTATCTTCTCCAGATGGTTTGTAGATAGTTCTCACAACTCAGCCATCACTTTAAATAGACTTAAAAAGACAAAAGTCCAGTTTCCTTTAGGACTGCATGTGAAACTTGTATTGGCTGGTGAAATTTCCAATGTAAACAAGATATTTTGGCACCAACTGGGGGGGGGGGAGGCTGGGGCTGTGTTTATGGCTCGCTGTAAGGAACGTTTGCTTGCTTAATATCATTTCCTTAACTGGGATGGATTATATCCAAATACATTGTTACCATTCTTCTCACTCAAATTAAACTGACTTTATACTTGTCATACTTTAATGGGCAGGTCTGTGCTCTGAAAGAGATGAAAATAGTTTTGTTTGCAGGTTTTCAATAATCATATGTTTCATGATTAATGAAGCCTCTTTCAATCCTCTAGCAGCCTTCTGCAGCTGATTGTAGAATTGTTGAGGAGTCTAAAAAAAGTAATCTCACTCATATACTATCTTTAACTAATCCTGTAAAATTTTATTCATTGTTTGTGACAAGACTTGCTATTACTCTGCATGCAGCAAGGAATTGATCAAGCATTGTACAAGCTGTTGGGGACGTCAAAGAGGTCACCATCAGCACTTCTAACTGAGTGAGTGCTTGCCAAGGATAACAGAAGAAATCATTTCCCCATATACAGGTTTGCCAAGACAGAGTTCCAGTCCATTCCCAGGGTGAAAGGCTGTTTAAAACACTATTATTCCTTCATTACTTCTTCAGTGTTTAACTACCAAACATAGTTCTAAACCAATAAATAAATAAATAAATAAATAAATAAATAAAATAGTGTGATCCTGGCTCTATTACCCTCTCACAAAGATTATGTCAGCTCTCGCACTACTTGATGTATAATTAATTCCCCATGCTCTGTTCTACATGTTTAAACATAGAAAACAAAAATATCCACAACTCTAATGTTTTGCTCAATCCGCAGTGCATTGGGTATTCTAACATCTGAAACTGTATCTTCTGTTGGGTCTGTTTGGGTTTTTTGGTGTTGCTATTTTTTTTTTTTTTTAATATTATAACTCAGTTCTGGAGAACTCCTGCTGTCCTAGCACAAACAGCACTCTCTATATATATGACTTGCAAGAAAATTGTGTCCAATCTCCCAGGGTATTCTTCACTCTCATATTTTGCCACTTAGCTATGTAAAATTGAATTATATCTTTACAGAGCTTCAGCAATATTGCTGCTTTAATCCAATCAAATTCTAAGGGAACAAACAGATTCTAAGGGAAAATTATATACCAGGAGTTAGGAAAAAATAGTGTGATCTCTTAGCAAGACTGATCTCTGTTGATCACTTCACTACAAACAAGGATAGGTTAGCATGGGGAGACCAGGAAAAATGTTAAGGGTCCAATCAAAGGTAGTTTTTACCACTTACGAGAGCCATCCAAGTAATAAAAAAGGGAACAAACCTTGAACATTTTCTTGCAACTGCATTACTGCAAATCAATAAATAAAATCTTCTATAGATTAGCACTGGTTAGACCAAAACAATGAGGGATTCAGTAGCATGCGAGAGAGTGCCCCTCAGATTAAATGACAATTTGGAAGTGTTTAACAACATATGGTCTCTTTTCTTTGACATATACGATTAAGAATATATCTTTTTTATATAAAAATATAAAATACCATCTGTCATAAGTTCCAACCATGATACTGTCTCTATATATCCAATTAATTCACTATACTTTCTAGTGTAAATATTTCTCCTATTTTCTCCTTTTTTCTTTTTCTGTAACTGTATTTATTTATAAAATTTCAATAAATGTATATATTTAAAAAGTCAATACTATGACTTGAAATGTAATTAGGAATAACAATGAAAGTCTGTTTCACTTTGTATTTCAAAGAAGGGCCAAATCCTCAAGTGGTTTGAAATGCCATTGCTTATTAAAGTCAGTGGTTATAGGCATATTATAAAGATTTAACTATGTTGTTTTTCTTTATCATACACATTAACCCAGAGAAATGCTCACTTTTCATAAATATTTGTTTTCTTTCTTTTTTCAGAAGTTCAGAGTTCCTTAAAGACACATGACTGCAGAGTGAGAACCCAAATATAATGGGTATTTCTCCTTAAGGTGCCAGAATTCCAGTGAACACAGAGGAATAAAAGGTTTGCTCTCAAAAAATCATGGTAAAACTAGCAAAATACATAATGAATTTCAATTCACTGAATACTTTACCTCATTAATTTAATCCAAAAGAAAAATCTTTGACCACATAATTATTATCGTGACTTTTGTGAACATTAGGACATGCACAAGTCTCAAAATACAGTCTCAGGACTATAGGACCTAAGTTTTGCCAGGTTAAAACAGGAAGGACTGTAACAGCATGTTTGAAGCAGGGTGCAAGACTTCTTCCTTTTGAGACAAACATACATAGATAAACATACACATGGACAGACACACATAGGTTCTACTCTTTGTTTCTGAGTAATTTGGCTGTGGGTGCACCAATAAATTACATTAATAGGTTTTTGCATTAGTAATGTGAAAAAGAAATTACTATCCCACAATTTAAACTACATTTCAAGCCTTTAGCTTTTTAAGAATCTTTTGGAGATTTTAACTCTTGTGATTCCCTCAGCCTAGTAAAGATCTGAAAAGGAATGGAAGAGACAAATATTTTGCTTCTCAGAAAGGTTGCTTCTTAAAAAGCAGAATACCATATCATTGTAATTCTCTTTCTTTGGATTAATTTTATACTTCATGCTATAAAAAACTAAGACTTCTGTGTCTGCTGAAGTGTTCTGGAAGTGATGACTGTATCTGTTTGAGGTTATTTCCATGTAATTTATAACTTAGTACCTTTTCACCTGCTTCCATGTAGTTGGTATGTGAGCAGAAAATGCTGATCGTCTTCTAATATTACATTCTCAGTCTTTAACGGAGCTTTCAAATAAACCATGAGGCTCTTCTTGGTCGTTCATGGCAGAAACTCTACACAGAGTTCTAATAAATTGCTTTTATAGGTTCTTAAGCTGTCCCAATATTTTCTAAAATACTTGCAGTATTTCACTAACTACATATAAATCAACTTTTAAAAATGCTTATTGTGTTAGCCATAGTAAGTTCATAAGGGGCACTGAGATCCACAAGTTGTTCACATGCTGATAATGTACTTCCTTGGCCTTGTGATTTGCTTTTAACTTACAACAGAGTTTTCACTCCGGAGTTAACATAAGGGTAATAGAAGTTCCAATTTGCTTCTGTTTGCATCAGAGTAGTTTGCATCATTCATCACCATACATGCTTTTATGTGATTATCTCCCTATTATCTCTGTTTGGCCAAAATTCTCACTGTTTCCATTTCTGCTTGTGCCGGTTTTATACATATGGCCACTCATATTTCTCTTCTCTTCTCTTGTCTATATCCTTGTATTTTCTGTAGTACCGTTTTTGAGAGGAGTACGTGGTGCTGTTCCTATTACAGTAATCATTCTTTTATTGATTTGATGACTCATTTGTTGGTTCTTCTGCCATCCTATCGTGTCGTTGTTGCAGCACTGGTGACATTCGGCTGCAAAGGGACAAAGTTAACCCACAGCACTTTACAGCAGAGCAGTTTAAGCCGTTTCCCTTCGGCCTGTTCCACTCGGAGCCTGCCTCCCTCCGGAGGTCTCCGCTCTCAGAAGCTCCTCCCCGCCGGCCGCGGGGCCGGAAGCCGCTGCCGGGTGCCCTGTGAACCGGGAAGGGCTCGGTTTGAATGAGATCCGGCTGATTCACCGCGGCCCGGGCGGCTCCGGCCCAGGTGAGGGCCCGGCCGCCTCCGCGCCGGGGTGTTGAGGGACCCCGCGGCGGCCTCTCCGCGGCGGCGGGAGCGCGGCCCGGGGAGTCGGCCCGAGCGCCGGGCAGGGCCGCGGACGGGACCGGGACGGGGCGGGTCTGGCTGGCGGCACCGGCCCGGGTGGGGAGCGCGCTGGGCCCCGTGGGCTTTCCGCGGGGGAAGTCCGGGCATTTCAGGGCAGCGGCGGCGCGGGGGCAGGTCTGAACGGGCCGGGGAGCGGCGGAGGGGTGCTCAGCCGCTGGAGCCGGACGGGCCTCGGCGCCGCACGGGCCCCACGGCCCGGCCGCCTCCGCCCCGGCCCGCAGCGGCCGTCGTAGTTCGGCAGCGCCGGGCGCGGGTTCGTGCTGCGGGCAGCACCAGCGCTCTGTTCCCCATTAGAGGCACATCACGGACGGCAGCGCTGCTGCTCCCGGAGTGCTGCATTGCCACGATCCCCGGCAGTGCAGCTGAAGTTAGAGGGGGACGGGAGGAAGTGAGGGCAAAGCGCTGGCTGGGATACCTGAAGGGGAAGGAAGCAGAATTAAATAGAAAAGGAGCGATGATCAGAAATTAACAGCGCTATTTCTAATATGCAGCTGACTTAAGTATTGTTTTTTTAACACATTTGTGTCGTGTAGTTGGATACTTGTAAACAGTTGACAAATCTGGTTGTGTGCTGGCGTCATGTCTTAAAGCTACAGTTGTTTTCGGTATACTGTGGAAAAACAGAAAACCAGCAGGGATTGAGATCCACTTTTTAAAAAGAAGTTTTATGTAAATGTATCTCAAAGCTATATATAACTGAAATGGTACTAGGCAAGCTGAAAAGTGTGACAGATTTGTATTCATCTTAAAGCTGTCGGCCCTGGGAGTCCAAGGTGTCCTGTATGCCTCGGGTAGGGAGTAACCTTGGAAGAAGATTCTGTGGAACAGAAACTGTTTGTGACCTTATTGAGACAGTGAAAAATATCTGTTTGTGAAGAAATTTAGAAATTGACTTGCATGTGGATTGCTTCTGAATCACTTAGTGTGACTTTGAGCAACAGGATTTAGCCTGTAGCTTAATGGAAAATGTTGTGTTCCATCATTTATTGTAACATACCATTTCAGTGATATTAATTTGAAAACTATGATTTAGAACGTTATACGTTAGAGAATACTTTAAAATTAATATTAAATAATACCAGTATATAAATTAGTTTGTCAACTTTCTTGTAAGTGATTCACTCCTGACAAGAATTATTGCGTATAAACTAATAGTACCTACAACTACCTTGTAATATCTAGGATGATGGGAGATGGCAGGTGTTAAGGACACCTTGAACAATAGAGAACTGGTGTGATAAGTACTTGCTGGACTACAGAATAGTTCAACAATAGTTGTGTGTTTACCTGCCTTTCTGCAGATTTCAGAGAAGACCATTAGTTTATATATTGCATAAAATTAAAATAAATTCTACCCGTTTCTGTGGTGGTGCAGCTTGTTAATGAACCTTTGCTTATCCGTAAGTTTTTTGTGAGTGTACTTCAGTAGCTTTAAAGAAGTCTGTTTGAATCTGTGTTACTGAAGTAACTCCAGCTCAGCAATGAATGTAGTAGAATTAGGTCTGATGTACTTTTGGAAGTCAGAAAGCAGCGTTTGGGAAGCTGACCTGCAAACCTCCTAGTCCAGTTGGGGTCTGTTGAGATTCAGGTTCGTGTGATCCAGAAACAGGGTCTGGGTTTACAGAACTGAGCATATTTTGGAAGCAAGAGTCATGTAGCTCTGGACTTGCACTGCTGAGACTGCAATCATGCATGACATGATTAAACTCTAGCTTTAATGAACAGATTACTTAGAATTGATGGTAACATCTATATTTTTTTCTTCTTTTCATACAAAATATATAGGAAAATAGACTAGCTCCACACCCACCCCCTCAACCCCCCTAGCCTTTTTATGTGTGAACTCTCTGTTCAGGTTTGATGACTTTAACTGCAGCGAGTTTTTGTTCTTTGCTTGGTGAAATGATGTTTTTCTGCAATGTGCAGTTTCTCAGCTGGTTTACCTCTGTAGCTGTTTATCGTCCCTAGTGAAGCTGAAATGGTTGCAGTTGCACCAAAAACCTTAAGCCACTTCTTTAGTTGCTGTTAATAAAATTGTTGATCATCTGCTATGTGTAACTCCTCAACAGGAGATCTGGAAGTGCTTGTACAAATCTTGTTATGTAGTCTCAGGTGGAGAAACTGAGTTACTGAAGATGATATGATTTGCATCAAGTCACTCAGTGTACAAATTGCAAAGTAAATTGCTGTCACCTGCGTGTAGCCTGATACTCTCTCCACTAATAGGGCAGTTTAGTAGACATTGTTTTCTATGTATGTCGAAGCTGATTTTGATACTTATTTCTTTACTAACTCAAAAGTTGCCAAACCAGGAGAACCCTCTTTCATTGAGGGATCACATCATGGAGTGTTAATGCTAGATAAAAATAGTGCACTGTAGTGTGAAACTCATGTGTCTTATGCAAAGAGATGCAGTAATTTAAGACTGTTTCAAGTTGATTTCAAAATACATGCTGAAGCATGCCAAGTATAAGCACAGTAGCTGTTGGTTTATACCTATACATGTACACACATTTGTGCATAATCCTTTTATATAATTTTATCCCTGTGTTACCTAAGGAAAAATGTTTTCATTATTAAAAGTCAGAATTTAAGTGACTTGAAAATACCAATGAACAGCTGAATAGTGAACCAGAGCCCTCCAAATGGGCAGTTCTTCCCAATTATTACAGTTACCTAACCAGTAGTATTAGGAGCAAATGTTAGACATGGGTTTTAAATTTTCTGTTTTCAGATCAGTTTTGAGATGCTCTGTATATACTTTCACTGCATTATTAATATCCACTGATTTTTCCCTTTTGAAGCAAGGACAGTTAAAAAGAAAATTGCAGTAATGGAAGTTTAGATTTTTAAATACCATCCTATGACCAAGATTTTTTTAGTTACGGTGTTTCCAATCATAGACATACATAAGCAGAGAAGCTATTTAATTCTCTTTGTCTTAAGCCATTAGTGACCATATTGATTTCAATGATAAGTACATGTCATCTAAATCCTGCAATGCACCAAAATGCAAGTTTATTATGATAACTGTCTTGCATTTTTCTGATATGGAACTATTTGATACATTTACTTCCTTAAAGTTTTGCTTTAAACAGAGACTGTTAATTCTTCCTTGCAGACAGAAGGAAACAGTATCAAAATAACTTTTGCCAACTTTGGAAGGAAAAGAGGTGAGATTTACTGTGAATTGTTTGCTTTTCTGGCTTTTATTATATACATATATATATATGTATATATAATGTGAGTGTGTGTGTGCAAATATAGGGAAAAACCCAACAGGTAAGTTGGTAATCGAACCCAGCTTTTTGCACTTTGTAACAGAGGTAAGATTCTCAGCTGTAGGTTACCGTGTGTGCTTCCCTGGGGAACAGACCAAGCTCATGGAGATTTGTTTCTTTCATATCCTTATAGTAAGTGGAGAAGGGAATGCAAGACCACTGGGTGGTCAGGTGGCTAAAGGTGAATTGGGTTGTAACTCAAGCCCAGTTGATGAAGTGGTTGCAGTTCTAGCAACTGGGCTAGTTGTAGCCTGGGCTCCTGGCTCTCATGGTCTCTCCTGGATCATTGCCTTCTGCAAAGCTGGCAGAAGGATAGTAACTTTCCATTTGACTTGTTAGTGATTTCCACCCCAGCCTGTCAGCACTGAGAAACGCTGACTTGTTCTTTTTTTCCAGCTTTCTGGGAAGGTGAACACATCTTCCTTTGCTCTTGTACTACTTTGAGTTAAGGTTCAGAAGGGTCTCTGTTAAATTACCTCAGTTACTAAAAAGCAAAACAAAAGCCCTCCACCCAAACAGAAACACAAAACCAACCCCCAAAACCCACAGACATTCTTTGGGCAGCTTTAGCTTAAAGAATGATTTGACAGAAATGTCTTCTGGAACCTGTATTAGTGTTAGAAGCAGTCAGCTCTTCCAAGACCTCTTTTTCTGTTATGGCAAGACAACTATTTCTGGGATGCAGCGTGAAGCCTCTCAGAGAAGTGAACAGGGTTAAACCCAGCGTTTTTGATAGCCTCTCAGTTTGCTGCAGGGCTGCACAAATGGCTGTCCTGGCAGTACTGAGAAAGCAGCATCAAGTTGGTGAGCAGCAGCAGCTTCCTCATTGCTCCTTATGTTAACACTGACATTGAAAAAAACGTCTATCAAATCACGGCCACAGATCATTTCACAGATCTGTTTTAAAACACTGCTCTACAAATGAATGAGTGGATGCAGTTAATGGGCAGTGTTCTCAGGGAGGAGGATAACATGAATTTTAACTCCTAAATTGAATGTGAAGCATTCTTTCTCAACCTGAATTCAGGCAAACCTAAAGGTCTTTGTGACTTTTCCAGTCACACCAATTGCTCTTGCAGAAATAAACAGGAAAGCTTTCTGTATCTGCAGACTGCTCTTACCCTTGGTGCTTAGGGGATCTTAGCTACAACAAGAGCTTAGTAAAAAAAGACTGTGGTTTTAGTTTCTAACAGCAGTTTAAATGATCAATTAGCTTTAAATTGCTTAAATTAATTATTAAAGTATTTTTACATGTAATTTTGAGAAAATTGGAAGCTTCTTGCAGTATTATGGATATTTGAGCAAGACATGGCATGTACCACTTCAAGGGATTGTATGGTAAAAGGAAAAGAAAAAACCAGTAGACTTTATTTGGGTTATTCTTCAGTGGTGCCTTGTCCTTTTGTAGCTTATCAATGTAATGTATCTTTTTGCATGTGTTTCTAAATTTTACTGGGTTTCTGCCCTTCTCGTTTCTGTTTCTTTCTACAGGAAAGAGATCTACTGGTATCATCTTTACAGTCAAAAAGTGGGGAGCTGCTGCTGAGTTTGTTCTGTGAGCACCTCTTGCTGAGCACCAGGTTAGAAATGCATAGTTGCTTTATTTGTAAAGGCTAAAGTTACCTTCATTAATGTCTAAAAATTTTGCTTAAGCTGTTTTAAGTTTTACAAAAGCATTGTTTCAGAAATGGAGTCTATAGCTGAAATAATATTTAGATACAGTGGATTAACAAAAATTAAAATTTGTTCTGATTTGGTTCACTGACCTAAATTCTTCAGATGTTTATACATCTGAGTAAACAGTTATGTTTAGGTCCATATAATCTATGGCTTACTAAAACATACTCAGTTACAAATAGGCAAGTAAAGCATTAGTTGCCGCAACTCTAACCAGAGTCAAGTCATGGAGCTAGTGAAATAATTTGCAGTGCGTCTAGAACTGGGTTTTGGAGATTTTCTGTCTGTGCTGCTGTCTTGAAAATCTAAATATCTCAGTTCAGTGACTAGTCTGTGACAGTTAGGTGGGAAATGTTACATCCCTCCAGTTCTGTAAGACAGTGAGATTTTGTTGTAAAGTTATGCTGACAAATAATCAATTTGTTTAACACATTAGTCTAATCCAACTTTAATATGGCAAAGTATGGTTCTATGAATGATGTACTATTCTATTGGGTTAGAAACGGCAAAAAAAGTGTAACTAAAATATTAATTAGTACTGTCTATTATTTTTCACTTGTGTTATAGGATTTGTTATTCAATACTATTTCTTAAATGTATGTAGATAATGTACCTCATCAGCTTATGGAAGTTGCTGTAGTTGTCAGAACTACCAGTTTTAGGGTTACCAGTTGTAGAGACTAAAAGTTTCTTAAAATAAATGAACAACCATGATGGATTAAAATAATCGTTTTAGTAGCTTAAATCTACTTCTCAGTTACTCTTCAGCCCTCTTTAGTGTCATGGAAGATGAATCATTGTGGGTTTCAATGGAGGAGTATCTACCACAGAGGGGTAAAATGAACTGTAGTTGGCGTTAATTTGTGGTAACATTGTGACTGTTTTATTGAAGCCATTTAACATATGCTTACATAATATCTTTAAACAGCAACTTAACCTTTCCAAGGCAATCCTCCAACTTGATTTGGAATTTATTGTAGTTCAGGATAGAAAAGCATATACACTGTGTGCAGCTTTTACCTCTAATAAAGAAGCTTGGTTTCAGTGAACTTACTGAAAAAGTGAAGCATAACCATTGACGCCTTAATAAACTCCTTTTTAATTTATATGGCGCCAGTGGAGCTTTAAGAAAATACTTACTGCTAGGTGAGGCTGCACTTGTTGGGTTTGCAGGTTCTACAAAATCAAGGCAGTGAATCATATTAAACTAACAGCCTGACAGTTCATTAAACCGGGAAAGTGAAATTAGCAAGTAAAGCAAGTATTTCTGATCGATGTACCTTGGATAGCTTATGAAGTCATTAAAGTAGGAAGTAAAATGCTGCTTCTCTGTGTGTTTAGAAGCTTAAACTATTTGTTTTAAACTTATACTGAAATAAAGTTTGTTAGTCTTTAGCCAGTAAAAATTCTAGCAAATTTCAGAAGAAATGATGAAAATGATGGTGATGTTCAACATGAAGATTTTTTCATATACAAAACAAATACGTTTTTCAAGTTCTTTTGCATAATTACTTTCAAAAGAAGACTATTGAATTAGTGTTATTAATGTAATCTGAAATCATGTATATAATTCTCTTATGTGTAATGTAACATCCACTTGGAGAATGAATGTGTTTTGGAAATCATACTTTGTGTTCTCAATTGCTTTTATATCACCTAAACAGGCTTTATTGTGTTGTGTTAAAACTTGTCCAGTTAAGACCATAATTTTCGATGCTGTACTTTGTATCTTCTATTTCACAAATAAAATAAGCCAGTAAAATTTTCTGATTTCTGTAAGCCTTGGAAATTGCTTGATTTGCTGAAAACAGATGTTCAAAAATAAATATTCAGTAGGCTTTTTTAAATTTTATCCTTAAGTTCTGTTGTATAGAGCTAAGAAGTTGAAAAAGCCAAGTAAGCATGGGGTAAAGTTCTGTTAAAGCTGGGGCAGAACCTGTACTTAGGTATCCACCATGAAATTGTCGATGTCTTTTCAACAATAGAAAGTAAAGAAACTAGAGAAAGAAATATCAGTGTAATTTTTTTGGTTGGGCACCTTAACAGCCTTTATTCCTGGGGATCACCCCTTTGAAAGTTACAAGACATAAAAACTGATGGGGTTGTTTTTTATTGGCTTTTTTTCTAAGGTAAGACATTTCATTGATTGGAATAATCTTGCACTAAAGCAATGGCACATGCAACACTGGAAATGTATTAAATGACTGTACTGTCACTAGTCTTCTAACTATATACACATTAAATGTTTACTTTACAGTATTTCTTTTAGTATAATGAGTTCATTAAAAAAAAGCTTTTGATGCTAATTCAGAGATCCATAATCTGCTTAGTGTCTTTCACATGTAGTTTTGATGATAACTGACAAGCTGTAAGTTAATTAGCGCGGAACTTACTAATGAGGATGCTAAAATCCTTACTTTAACATTTTTATTGATGATTTCTGAGCAAACTGAAGTAAATTCGATTGTATATCTAATAAGTTTTAGGAACTTTCTGGCTGTAGGTACTGATCATAAGCAACAAAAATCCCCCAATTAATTGAATGATGGGAAAGTTTTGAGAAGTTTGACAAGAGTGTTCATCTTCAGAAATGGGGATAACCCAAAACCAAAGCAATAAAACAAAGTCTGTTAATTAGCATGGAAGACAGCTTCTTGAATTAATATGTGGTGTTAATTAACAGGAAGTCTGATGTTGTGTTGTAATTACCACCAATATTTTTGACATACTGAGTGACTGAAGGTGAATTATATAGATAGCAATTTAGTAAACATTTTGAGTTTGGGAACATTTTTCCTTTGTTTCTGTTTTTCTAGAAATATGGATAGACTTCTGCGACTGGGAGGAGGTATGCCTGGGCTGGGACAGGTTAGTATATAGCTTGTCAATCTTTTCTTTAAAATTAATGAATTCTGGAACATGCCTTCTGTTATATTTTAAAACAGCACCAAAAAGCAGAGTTCATAGTAATCTTTGACTCAAGAGATTCTATATGTGTATGCAAATCTTTGTTACAGCCTGACCTTTTTTTTTTGTAAATACGAATACCTGTGTTGGCACTAAGTTTACAGAATGTTTATAGACCTTTCTTTTTGTGTCTGAGCATTTTAAAGTTTGAATTGAAAAGCATTGGAAACACATAATATATTTTTTTAAAAAACAGTTGCAAGTAATACAGAATTTCAGAACATGAAGGGTATTCTAAATGGCCAAGCACATCCACTGCTCTGTCATAAATTACATCTTTCGGTTCTTGGATCACATTGTGAATGGGGCATTATAAGATACTGAAGTATAGGTAAATTTCAAGAGGTAATTTGAATTGGATTTATCACGTATGGGTAGTTGTAGCTACCTGTATGTGTGTTTTATTGTGTCTCCTCCTGTTGATTGTCCTCAC
Source organism: Corvus hawaiiensis (assembly GCF_020740725.1). NCBI lineage: Eukaryota > Metazoa > Chordata > Aves > Passeriformes > Corvidae > Corvus > Corvus hawaiiensis. The sequence continues at coordinate 23,761,896 of NC_063219.1, read as the reverse complement.
TTCTCTAACTACTCACAGCTAAAAGGTCTCCCTGGCAGCTGTCTTGTTCCAGTGAGAGACCTATTCACATCGTATGGCTTCTCCTACCTTTACAGCAAGTCCTAGTGCTTTTTTCCTTGATCAACTGGCATTGCCAGCAGTCTTCAAAAATAAAATCAAGCTGATCTTATTACATTGTGCTGATTACTCTGGATACAGGGGAAAAAATAATTAGGAACTTCTTTGTTTGAGGTCTGTAGAAAGAATTATTTCCTTCAGGAATGAGCCCCAGCGTAATTTCCTTTGTAGTCTTGGTTGGCTGCAATAGCTGGCCTTTCTCTGTTTCCTCATCTGCCTCCTGGGCTCTTTCTAAATCGGGAATCCAGACTCTTGTTCTTCCGGAGTAATCAGTTCTGTATGTCTTAGGCTTCATGATGTGTAGGCAGGGGTTGTTTCTGGGATGTTTGAAATTGCTAAACCCAAAGCTTCTTTTGGTTGTGTGTAGTGTGTTTGTGTCCAGTATAACTACAGGAGTATAATACTGAAGCATTTGGTGAAGTATTCTAGGCTGATCTACAGACTCTAGATGTTTTGCCAAATAAGCTGTAACTTTTGGTGCATAATTTTTTTTCCCCTTTTTATAGCTAAAATTCTATTCACGTTCTCTTAGTGAATCTTCAAGCCGCCCTCAGTTATTTTTAGTTTCACTTTCTTAAACAGTTATTTCTCTTGTTCCTCTGAGCTGCCAGCCTGCTTCATGACTCTTCATTTTTTTAACATCTGTGCAGTCTAATCTCTCAAGCTTTCACTTCTTAGTCCTCTCTGAACTTGACGCATATCAAAGCTGTTTTTCACATTTACGGTTAACTCTCTGCTGTTTTCTGAATTTTTCATCTTTAACTTAAGGCTTGCTAAAAAACTGTGGCAGACAATAGAACATAACATTCAGAGGAAGCTCACTGAACTCCTCTGGTAGCTTTGGCCTGCAAAGCTGCTCTGTGTATGTTTAAATATGGAATTGTCTCTTAAATGAGTTGATGAGTATGTGTTGGATTAAAAAAAAAGGCATAAAATTGAATTGCTCTTTACTCAAGCTGCTGCTTGCACTGGATGTCTTGACTGAATTTGTAGTCTTTTGGTTTATTGAATCAGCAGGAAGGCTTTTCAAATAGAATATTTTTACGTCCTTAAAATACTGTGTTTCAATGGACCTTCGAAGGTCACTTATATCCTGAGTATCAATTGATAAAAATTGAGAGATAATCCAGAGTGAATCAGATGTCTTTGAGATAGAAGAGAGGAGGAAGGTATTTCTTGGATATATTTTGTACTGCTAGAAAGCAAAGTTATTACCATTTGTTTGCACTAGGGTGTTTTAAACAGCAGTACAAAGCTTTTTGTTCTTCTTATTGCTGTGTCACAGTTGTTCTAAAGGTTGAATGTAGTAAAAACATCTGACTGAGTCATTCTTGCCAGCATAAGAATCATCTGTGTATATAGTCTGGTAGAAAAAGGGGCATTTTTAAAGTAATTTTATCACATAGTTTGGAGATTTCTTTTTTGTGTAGCTTGGGGTCTGCTTTGCAAGAGGACTGCATGTCCTCTCCATTAAAGTTTGCTAAGAGTCCATTTGGTTTGATTTGCTTTGTAACTGATGTTAAAGTACCGGCGGATGCTTGGTCAGCACAGTTCCCGTTTCATCTCTGCCGAGGCATTCTTTGTCAGTGACTTGCTTTAGCTTCTTCAGCAGCAGTTACTTGACTCTTTCCCCTTGGCAAAATTACCTCTTCTGATTATTGTCTCATTTAGGTTTTCTTGGTTTTCCAAACTCGGATCTGTTGTCCCAAATGAACTTTAAATTAATGTGTTTGCAATATGCTTTTCAAGTCTTTTGGTGTAGTGTATTACACTTGATAGCTGCTGTCACTGAATTTGTGGTTCTCTTTCCTTACTTCTTGCTCCTTCAGGATGCTATTGAGTGGCTGATTGGCCTTCAGTTGTCCAGTGGAGGTCAGTGCTAAATCCCATCTACCCTAAGCCAGTCTTCAAATGGCTAATAAACAGATCTTTAAGGAAGTAATCTTAAACTGATACTTCAACAATAAACTTTCCCTCCAGTGACTTGTGGCTTTTCTTGAGGCATTTCTTCTCTTTTAATCATAGGTGAACAAAGGGGAGGAGAAGGGAGGAGAATCTTACAGCTTTTGGCATCACATAAGCCATTCGCAGTATTTCCTGACAGTGCACTTGGTCATTAACTGTGTGTTCTTTTTATGGCAAGGTACCTGTGTTTAGTTTTGAACTTGATGCCAAAAGTATGACCTTCTTTGGAACACTGCTTCATGCAGAAATTGTTTATGTCTTACACGACTGGTGTTGTAGACCTGGTCCATAAGTTTGTTTTGTCTTGAATTTATGCTCTTGTGATAAATGCATAAGATGAATGAATGAATGAATGAAGCCTTTTAGAAAAGATGTAAAAGATTCAAAGTGTTGTGATGTCTCAAAGAAAATCTTATTACTTCAATTTCCCTCCTGTAGTTCAAGAGAATTAAGATTTTGGCAATGCACTTGTTTTTCTTTACTTCTTTTTCCTTCTGCCCCTCGTCATGTTGCATTTTTCTACTTAACTTCTCTTTCCTGATTCATTCTTTTCTGTCTCTCCCTGTTTGTCCCCCTGGAATACTGCCTACCACAGAATTTCACTAGTGGTTTAGTACTTCGGTTTGCATTGTACATTTGCTGCAGACAAATGAACAGGTTTGTGGGGTACGTAAAAGTATCCTGCTTATGTAGCAGGCGGGAATTTGGAGCAACACTCATCTTCATTTTGTATGCTGAACTATTGTTTGCTGGTGAAATCAGTTCCACATATGCCTCTATTAGGTAATCCCACTGCAAAGGGTGTGAGCAAATTAAGTGCATTTGTAGACAAGCTTTCTCTCCTCAACACTTTCAGAACAGTAATTCAAGTTAAGTTCTTGTCCATACTAGCACATGCTGTCTGTTTTTCTGAATCCAGATGTGATAGGGAGCAGTGAAATACTGACACTTTTAAAAGAGGCTGTTGAAGTAATTTTTATTGCTTGATAGATTTTTGAAAATATTCATTTACACTGCTCTGTTAGTGCAGACAACTGTTCTAGTACAATAGATGAAAAATAAAACTGATTCTGTATTTTTGAATTAACATATTTGATGACAGAGGGGAAGGGGGAAAATTCCAATGGGAAGGGAGGGGGAGACAGAGAACTGACCTGTGGCTTATAAGGAGTGTTTACACCTTGACTTGGAATATAGAAAAAGAAGTGCAGATAGCTATTTTATTTGAATCATGGACTTGCCAATTAGCCATCAAGTGCTTCCATCTGTGAAATAGTTGATCAGATGGGTTAGCTGGGATGTTTCCAGATTAGGGCATTGTAAATGGCACTTGAAAACTGTCACTTTGATTAGGAGGTTTCAAATACTGCACTGCTTGATGCTGTGGAACCTTTTTCCTCTCATAGGATCTTGGTTTTTTCAGAACATGCTTATGCTATTTAGTAAATTTCTGGCACCATGGGAACTTGGGAGACCTGCTGCTGATCTAAAGTTCTGTTTCATGTGCTGATGTGGTCGGGGTGGTTGTTGGAGGACAGCACAGTGCACTCTTTTGCATGCAAAAAAAGGCTTCCAAAGAGGAGTTGATGGTCTGGCAGACAGTGGAGGATCAGACTCAGTGTAGATCATTCCCAATTAACGACTAGATGCAAATTTCCTTGAGTTACTTCATTAAGCTGATTTGTCATTCAAAGTATATGACTTTTTCTTGCATCTTACATCTTCCATATGTAAACAGAAGCATCCACCAACAACAAAAAAACCTTAAGCCCAAAACAAACCCAGACAACTCCCATCCCTCCTCTCCAAAAAAAATCCCAAAAAACCAAAATCACACCAACAACCCAACCAGGAAAAACTGCAACACCTTAACATCTTACTGAAGATTATTTTGGTTCATTGATTCTTGAAACAGGTTGTGTTTTAATTTGAAGGGTGCAAATGTGTTGTCTTTAATGAAGTGCCTTTTTCTTTGTAAAGCTGTAGAGTGTTCTGTTATCTCAGTATCTGTTTAGCTGTATGACTTTCTCCTTTCTGTGTCTCCTGGGTATATATGCTTTATGGGGTTTGAATTGTGGTGATGCACTGTTGTCTGCTTCTCATATGTATTTGAAGCTTCAAATACGCCTTTTGAGACTATTTTGCCAGGGGAATAAATCTGAATTATAGCTCTGAAAATTGTGCATCATTTCTGTGCCATTGCTTCTGAGACATTTTCCAGCAAAGTTCTCAAGTACGAAGAATGTTACTATTTCTAGAACTCCAATGTAACTCCCAGTAGATGAGATGGTGTACAGTTTGGGTGGGTTATTCCAGTTTTACTTTTTTTCCCTGGAAGCTGTCAACGCACTTAAGGAATAAAAAAATTTTCTCAGTGACAAACATTTTTTATCCATTAAAAACATCTAACATGAAATCCCATAGAAAGTTCAGAAGACTTAATTGCCTGCATTATCTTCTGTAGAAAGTCTCAGCATCAGTTTTTATATACAAAATATATGATTTTGTTTTAAGGAGAAAAAAACCACCTTAGAGATAGTAAACTGTGTTGTTTTACTTTCATTGTCTGGGATGAATGTTTTACTGCATTGATTAGTGCTTTAGTACAGGTCTGTTCAACAAAAGCTTCATATCAAATTTAGGGTACAGGTGTGGCCTGGGTCTGATTTCGCTGGAGACAGTAACTCCATGGGTCATGTTAGGCTTGTTTGAAAGTTGCTGGGGATTGCAAAGGCAGAGTGTAGTTCTCATACATTTGTAGTACAGTTGAGTCATTGTAATGTGATTTATCTCCTAAGGGGCTGATGGGAGGGAGAGAGAGAGAGAGAAACCTGCTAGAGTTGGTTTAGAGCAGTCATATAATTTTACTTAAACCCTGTGTGTAATTTGTGTTATAAAGGCTGTCTTAAAGTAGGATGGCTGGACTATAGACACGTCTTATGTATTGATCACAAACATAAAACTGAAACTAAAATACTAGTGGATTGTGTCTGAGCATTACAGTTTCCTCTGATCTGCTGTTTTACTCTAGAGAACATTTTTAGCTGCCTCTTCTTGGCCTCAGATCTTAAACTTCAGTATTTCTAATAATTAGGCAATTAGGTTCTCTCTCCTCAGTTTAATTGACAGTGCAGTCCAGCTGACTTTCGACTTTCCCCAGAAGAGACAAAGGAGCTTGGACAAGGAAATGAGTGTAGCCATAACGAGAAAGAGCTTGGGGAAGAAAGACTAAAGAAGAGACATCTTTGTGCATTTTGCATTGCATCTATTCACTTGTAATGTTCCTTTCTTCAAGCACGAAACAGCTGCCTTATAGTGATTGATGTAATTTATTTCTCTTGGAAATTGTATCTTCTTTCTGAAATCCCATGCACTTGAATATTAAGTTGCAGTGCCACTATCTACCACCTTTGAACAAGGGTTTCTGTTTTCCTCCTGCTGTGTAGAAGAGTCCTCTTCAAGTTTTTCTGGGAAGTTTGAAATGTTTTTGTGTTATAGTGGTGTGGTTTGGGGGGCTGGTGGGTGTTGGTTGATTGATTGTTTTTTTCAACTGTTGCAAACAACTGACTTTCCTGCATATTGCCACTGAGTCTCCCAGTTCACCTGCTTGTATCCAGAGAACCAGATCTTCACAGCAGAGAACCTATAGGCATATAGAACCCATTACATTCTTCTGCATATTGAGAAGATATCTTTAACTGCTTTGCTTCACAAAGTGTACTTTAGGGTGAGCTTAGGCAGAACCTGCTGAGGGCAAACCTTCTTCTTGGCAGAACTGTGTCTAGAATAAGGTAATTAAAAATCTACATTAGAGCAAGACTTCTGAAGGCAGACAGGATTACAGGTGCTGACTTGTCATCTGCCTTGAGGCTCTCAGTTCTAAATCCCAATACCTTCTGTAATGCTGATTGGAATAGATAACAGGTTAGTCCTGGTTTTATTCTGGAATGAAACTGACCTTTGTATTTTCTGGATTTTCTTTTTATTTACAGTACATTGAGGCTGTGAAAAATAATAGTTCTTTTCAAAAAGATGTACAGTGCTACTGAGGATTTGTTTTGTGTCCCTGATCTTATGGCTTTTTGCTAACCATAACATTGTCATAGAATCATAGAATGGTTTGTGTTGGAAGAGACATTTAAAGGTTATCTAGTCCAGATTGTCCTTATGCTTGATAAGGAATATTAAATGCAGTAATACAGCATACCTACCCCTTTGTGTAATGTCTCTCAAGGAATTTGTAGATTAAATGGGGTAAAGATAGCGGAAACACTGACCCAGGGAAGATTACACTTAAGCAGCCATTTCATGCAATGGTTATACTGGGACCATTGCAGGAAGTCTGACTATTGCAAGTTGCAACTAGGTGATATGTGTAAATAATTTTCTATCATGAATACATGTTAATATTGAGTAGTAAACGTTTATTTCTGATAATAATATTCTCTGAGTGTCCTGATAAGCTAGAGATTATTTTTGTTTGAAGTTCTGCTTAGTTAGAAACAATCAAATAACAAAACAAACTGACCAAAAAACCCCTAAAAAAGAACCGAACCAAAAAACCAAAAACACCCCCTCACCCCCCTGCCAAAGCCCTAGCAAAAAAACAAACCAAAACCCACCCCACACACACAAAAAAAGAAAACCTCTCAACCACCCCACAGAAACTAAAAAATTCTAAACAAGCAGAAAAGCTAAGCAGTAAAATTCTGGCTCTGCACCAAAGAGGTGTTGGCAAATTTATGATCCCAACCCGTTTAACCAACTGCTCAAAGCTATACAAAGTTCTGTGGTTTGTAATTTTGGTTTTGAAGAGGAAGGGAGATGGGGAATGTTATATATTTCAAGTCCATCTATATTGCTGTTGTAAATGTGAACCTGGGTAAACTTTTTTTAGGAGACAGAATTTTGTAAAACATACTGAGACAGTTTTTATCTAGCCTGTTAAGGTGGGGTTTTTTTCAGAGATTTTTCAATTTAAGGTAGCAGTTGATGCCACAATACTTCCTTAGTATCCCTACTCCATTTTGGAGTCTATGAGACTAAACATATTACTACAATTTTTATTTCATCTGACATATGGTGTATCAAGACAATGTGATCCTTTGAGAAATCTAGGCTGTTTTTTGAGACTTATGGTATTTTGTGGTCTGTTATGCATGCTTGATTATAAGTGGTATAAAAATGGACCTAAACATACAAACTGTTTAGACATAATGCTAGCTTCAAAATCTAATCCTGTTGATGTGGAACTAACTACAAAATTGTGTGTGTAATAGCTTGAAAATAACAATAAAATTCCAAATTGCCACTAATTAGTATGTGATTCACAGTGCAAAGTAATATGTTTTTCCCTTTTTTTTTGAGTTCTCTGATTTTTTTAATATTTTTGTATGACCTCAATAATTTTCTCTGCCATGACTGATCACGTTAACTTCCTGTACTGCAGAAAATGCAATACATGGCTTCTGGTCCTTGTCATGACGAAGTTGTTAGAACCATTGAGATTTCAGAATATGTCTCACTCCTTTTGCCACTTCCACTGATGGAACATGAGTTGGTAATTTCTATAGGTGTATTGTCTCAGTCCAGGAAAAAAATTGTTCCACAATCCCAGCTCTGCTTAGATTTTTAGGCTTAGCAATGTGTAAAAAGCACTCTGCTGATCTAAGAAATTTCTTATTCTTTATATCAATGTATCAGCAAGTTGTACCACTTACTGGCCAAAAGTAGAGAAGAGCAGTGGTACTCTGGTGAACTTTTAAGGCCTTACTATCATTAATACCTCTACCTCCTCTGCACACTTGCTCATATTTGCGTCTTCTCTGCAGCTAGTATTTTATAGTGGTTTTTTTTTCCTTCTACCAAGCTATACACACGAAGTTGAATTTACCTCCACAAAATGGCAGCTATAAGCTCACTTTAAGTGCCTCATCCTTCCATGCATCTTTTAATATGATAAACTATTGTTTTATAATTATTGTCATTGCATTTGTACCTCAGTTGCCTTTCTCCCCCTTACCTACATAATAAAATGTCATCTTTACCTGAAACACATGTTCTGGAGGAGGTAGAGAAGGGCAGTGAAGAAAAATTGTGGGGTGAATAAATTCAAAAGTAATGCAAGGGGGTTTTTTGTCTTGGGTTTTTGTTGGTTTGGTTTTTTTTTAGCTAATCTTTCTCAATTGTCTTTGGATGTAACAGCTGAAAATATGTAGTGAAAGGGTTAAGTCGGCATGAAAGAATTCATTTCCACTTTAATGACCTAGCCTTGCTGGGTTAGGACGATGGGGAACATGCTTCTGACTTGTACTCCTATTGCCAATTAACACCTCCTATAACAGGTTGCCTCAGCTAGTCATTGAAGCAGAGGCAGTAGAAATAGTTTACATGCAGCTTGTTTTTCACACTAGTTGTTTAATACCCACAAAATTAAACTATTAAAAGGTTCTTTCTTAGCTTACTGGGAAAGAAATAAAACATGATAGCAGTCATTGTTTGCTTGTGTGTCCTATGTTTGTGTTTAAATCATTCCAGTTACAAAAATAAATAGAAGTAGTAATGATTCTTTTATTTTACACAGTGATATGTCATTTGGTGCATTAAAGCTGAGATGTGCTTCACAGCACTTAAGTTGACTGCCTTTGGGTTTTTATTACAGTTGCCCCTGCAAAACTGAGTTTCTTTGAAACAGCTATGATGTATTTCAAAATCATCTTTTGTGCTATTAGCATGAAACCAGAGCAGTGTTTAAGATCCGTCTAAACAATGGAAAGTGTATCCATTTGTGGAATATTTCTCAGTTCCTTGTGTAATTATTCAAGTCCACTTTCTATACCTATTTGAATAATTCTAAAATAGTACAAATAAAGAGCAGTGCTCTAAAATAACACTTTAGCTCACATTTAATAATAAAATTGGTTAAATAATTGATATCAGTTCACACTAAGAGAAAGGTGAAGTAATATACGTAAAAGTGTTAACAAATTTGCTAAAAGGCCTGAGTAGGTAACACTTCAAGGCGTTAGTTTTTATCCTGTAAGAATGGCAAATGCCTTTAACACTTCGTCAACAAGGGCTGCCCAAGTAAAGGACTGCTTTTTATATTGGATCATCTCTTTAACTATTTGAAACAAAAATAGTAACATGCATAATTTAATATTACAATGTAATTTTCTGTCCATAACTTGCATGTGAATCTTTTTCCCTTTCAAGTCTTACTAAAAAAAAAAAAAAAAAGTATTTTAATAGCAGTAACTTAATTTTATCAATTATTACTGAACTTGGAATTCTGCTATTCTAAATGAAAACAAACCTAAAACTTGGTTGGGTTTTGTGAGGTGGTTATCAGGCAGTTCATTTCACTGACTGAAAGCATAAAGTTAATTCAGAAGAAATACCAGTTTTTTAGTAACACATAACAGTATTTTTTACAGCAGTTCTTTAATTTTAATAATTACTGTATCCAGCTTATACATGCATAGTTGGGAAAAGAATGTTCAGTATTCCTTGCAGTTTCCAAATCTAATTTTTCTCTAATTCCCCAAGAAATAATCCAATAAACCTGTAGGTATGCAATATTCACTGTTTACTGTGGGATGGACAGTCTTCCAAAACTATGCAATGAGATAGCTGGTCTTTGAATACGATAATGTAACCAAAAGTACCAGCAGCTCTTTTGCATTGCAGACACAAACGCTTTCTTGTCTGCTTTCCTGATACCAGTTAATTTAATTTGGTGCTCTGCTTCGTAAGGATGGTGCTTCTTTGTTAAAGTTGGCAGGCAGTGAAGTTTATGAAGAGTGGTAATAGCACATGCTGTGGAGGGTCAGTGTAAAATATTTGCCTCCATGTAGAGATTAGCTAATAAAATCTTTCTTCTTCTTTGCTTGATGAAAGAAAAGCATAAACTTTTGTGAAAGACTACCAGAAACAGGCCAAAGAGATCTCAAAACACTAACTGGTAGCTGGCTCCCACATACTGTGTAACTAACACGCAGAAGCTGGGGCTGTCACTCCAGGGCTGTGTTAGATTATCAGCCATTTGTGGAAAAGGAGTTGATCAGAGATGGAAGAAATTGGTTCTAGTTTCCAAATGTCTTTTTCTTCAAATCATCTAAAGTCAAGTAAGCTACTTGGAAGACCCAAGTTCCATTTGGTTTTATCTCTTAAATCTTTAAAAGTTTTATGTTAAGAATTTGATGAACTTTGGTTTAGAATTTTCTATAGAAATACAAATGTGTGCTTATAGTATTTTATGTGGCAGTTTATCTTTGGTAGAAAAATAATTTCCTCCTCTAAATTCCTGAATTTCAGTGCTCTTGAGCAGCTCATTGTAATCGATATTCAAGACAAAGGAAGGAATATTAACTTGAAAATTAATACACATAATTGGTACAGTGCAATGAGGACTTTCATTTTCTCATAATTTAGCTAGTAATTAAAATCTATAAGAAGAACAGAGCAGACGGAAAGGAGATAGTGAGGTCACACAAAGAAGCATCAGTGACCAAGGAAATACTTGGTATGTGCTGTGTCTAAGATGACTGAGAATTAACAAACCTGCCTTGTGTACTACCATTAGCTAATTTTTACAAGTTCAGGTAAATTGGTTGAACTGCATGGTAAGAGTGGAAACTCATGTTTAATATTTTTACTGTCTCTTGCATGTGCTTAAAATGAAGCAGTGAAGTATGCAGTTGATACCTCCTAATCCTTAATGTAGTAATTTCTATATATATTTAAACACATTTAGTATGTAAATTCCTTCACGGTAAATACTGTGGCTTTAAAAAAAAAATCGCAAAAGCTAAGCAAGTTGGTTTACACCAATGAAAAATTCCTTTATGAATTAGCAATGTTTCCTATGCTGAAAATAAATTGTTGGCTATGGGTGGTGGCAACAGGAATTCAATGTAAGTTTTGAAAACAATTTTATCTCATAGAATGCCTAAAGATTTGATGAAGTATAATATTAAGTATCCCCTCTTCTGGACCCAGCATCAAGGTAAATGAGCATTTGGATGCTCCAAGGAGTGTAGAAATCATAAGGAAATATTTAGAAACACCCTGTCTTAATTCCTACTTTCACCTGAACTAAAGGTTGATTCATTTGCCTTGTTACAGAACGAAAATGTTTTAATGTTTGTCTTTGTTTGTTCCCTGTAAGTGGTGAATCTACTGACTGATCCTAAAATGAGAAAAATTTTGAAGAATAAGCTCTTACAAGTTGAGGACACCAGCATCTATATGGAGGACAGAGCTGTGATTAATGCCTCAGCTGCAGGACAGCTGTCAGTGTGATTTTAAGAGACGCTAGAAATTCCATAGGGGAGAGCTCATTCAAGAGCTGGAGTAAATTCTAGTTCAAGCTCCTGATTTTTGAGAAGTTAGTCTCAGTCAAACATTAAGATTAGCCTTCCAGAAATCATGGAAGTATTTGTGCTAATCTGGGGGAGATTTTTATTACACGATTCTTTATTTTAAAAATTACTGAATGCTGTAATGGGATGGTTGCTTACAGTGAAATGTTAAACCAGATCTGGAGCAAATGTAGAATGCATTTGGTGATCACAGCATGGGTATTATGGTTCTTCCTAAAGCACAAGGTTACTAGTTATTTTTATCTTCCCTTTAGACCATCTCTGGTCTAGAACTGGTAGAGAATTGGGAGAGCTTTATGTATGAATAAAGGGTTTTGTTAACAAACTAGGAAGTTACTTTTAAAATTAAAACTCAACTTACATGGGCTTTTTTCTTAGCATTAAGTGGAAACATGAGTCTTTGTGCTTTCCAAATTCTAAGTGAACAGTGCTAAGTGAATAGACTTAAAGCAGGACAGATAAAGTTAAAAAAGTAAACTGACATGTTTATGGAGAAAAAAACATAGGAACACCATTAAAAAATGATGGGGCATTTGAAGCTTTGCCAGTCAAACAATTTAATTGTAGAAAATTCGGTGTAAGTAATGCAGGTGCTCTGCCCATTTGGTTCTGGGAAATGTTCTGAAGAACTGAAGAACAGAGTTTTCAGTGTGAGTGCTAGAGGAGCACTTCTCCACGGGAGTATCTCACTGTTGGACTAGGGCTAAGCCAGGGAAATACTTGATGAAGGGGTGAGGTTGATGAAAAATGGACCTTTGCTGAGAATACTATGGAAGGTGAAAAGTAGGGAAATCTGCTGGAAGAAAAGGCCAAAGTGACAGAAGAACTAGCAATGAGTAGTAAGAAATGAGGAAGGGCAAATATGGAGAGATGATGGTCAGCAGTGTCAAAGTTGGAAACAGAGGTTTGAAGCTGTTAGGAAGTGGGTATGGTTGACAGATCCATGCATATATGTGAATTTCAGAATACAAAGATTGGATTTATAATATAAAGATTAGATCTAGAACTAATAGATTCATTGACTTTAGGGGGGAAAAAGCCCACAACTGAATTTTCTTACTGTCTTTAAGGCTTTATTCTGAAGACTGATGTTTTTCTGTGTGTGTGAAAATCAAAGTATGCAGAAAGGATTATTCCTATACAAATGTAATGTGTTGATGACTTAAGTATCTGATTTTATCTTCAGGAAGTAATGGCTTGTGTTGATTGCTGTGTCTTGTTTGATGTCGTGTGGATGCATGTTGTGTTGAATTTTTTCACTTAAAGTGAAAAGTTAAGAATTTATTAGAAACTTTTTTCCCCCAATTTTGCTTATAACTGTGGAATCAAAGTTCTAAGTCTACAAAGTATTTGTGTAAAGGCACCATTTTTTCTCTTTTAACTTGAAGTATCTTTTTTTTTTTGGCCATACCCATAGTTGCTTTGTTGCCCTTCTAAGTTTACATCACCTCATGCTGAAGTAAGCTGTCTTTACAGTGGAAATTTGTTGTACACAATTTGGTAATCAAGTAATGCATTTGCTGTTAATTGGCTGTAATGAGGTATGCTGATATGGAATTCTGTATATAAGAGCAACATTTCTCTTGCTCCTCAAGAAAGGGACATTTAAACTGCTGCCTCCTGTGTTTTTCAATTTCAACAGTACATAGAACCTGTTTCAACCAATCATTCACACCTGGGACAGTTGTGCTAATTTTTGAATAACTACTCATAAGGCAAAGAGCAAAGTATTTTGTTCACAGCTTTTCCACCTAGGGATCAGAGGTCCGTTTTTTCTCTCACTGTACCAGTGTATCTGCAAAGTACTCCCATAGCCTTTATCTGCAAGTCCTCTTTAGCTGAAAGCTGATGAAGCAAAGGGAAATTGCTGTTTGTGTTGGTGCCAGTTAATCATGCTAGCCCAGCAGCATTTACATTCACACCACTGTAAGAAACACATAGTTAATTGGAGAACTGGCCATATTTTACAGCTGACGAAGGTTAGCATTGCAGCAAGGCTGACTAATGGAAACTTAGATCTGACTCTTAGCCTGAGTGTCTTGTAACAGGTTTGTATCCAGTGTAGTACTTGCCTGCTTTATATTTGACTGGTTCTGGTAAGGTTGCTCTTTAGACTGTGTTGTTTGGGGTGGGGGAAGACAAGATGATGGTTAGGTGACCTATTACAAAATAATGTTAGTGAAGGAAGGTGCTGTAAAGAAGGGTTTGGGGGTTGGGTGTGCGTTTTTTTTGTTTTGTTTGTAACAACTGCATCTAACCCACAAAGTCACAATTACGTATGCATTTTTCTGTAAGTTTTGTAGTATGCAAAACAGAAGAAAATATTTAGAAACTGCAGAATAACAATGATGGTGAAAATAATTGTTTATTCTTTTTATAGGGGCCACCAACAGATGCTCCTGCGGTCGATACAGCGGAACAGGTTTATATCTCTTCCCTTGCACTGCTCAAAGTAAGTGTTCTGTGTGCATACTATGTCTGAATATAATGCTGGAGATAGAGCACCTGGCAGCTGTCCAAAGTTATTGGACTTGTGTTGCCTAAGTGCTGGCCAGACTAATATTAAGAATAAATTAATACTGATTAGAACCCTCAGAAACTTACTTTAATTAGTTCTTTCATTGGCTTTGTTTTTACTATTTTATAGTTTGTTACAGTTTCCAAAAGTGCTACAAGTTGCAAATTAGCTATAGATCAACAAAGGCTGAAAGAACTACCTCAAATCAAACTCGAACCTTCTGTTAAACATATGGTGTCATTTGGTCTTTATTCCAGATGTTGAAGCATGGTCGTGCTGGTGTCCCTATGGAAGTTATGGGTCTGATGCTTGGGGAATTTGTTGATGATTATACTGTGAGAGTGATTGATGTTTTTGCAATGCCACAGTCTGGAACGGTGAGTTCTTTGCATCTAGACATTGAAAATTTTATTTGCTTGTTTGTTTTTTTCCTTATGGTAAATATATTTTTTTAAAAAGCTTTTTGTGCTTTACCTCATTGAAGCAATCTGAAGGTATAAGCTGCAAGTTTTAATACAAACAAGTCTAATGGTTAAAGGGTTTCAGTAAAAAAAAAAAATGTAGTCAAAACTTATTTTTTAGTAAAGGCTAGTACTTAAGTGTGTCTATCAATATATGCAGATGTTATGTCCTTATGTATGTATAAATATATTGGTATAACGTGACTTATAAGGCTTATAAATGGATAACTTTCAGAACTCATATCCTATGAGCCAGCAGAAAGATTCAAAATGTAAAAGGTTTGATTAGGAGTGTAGCATGCCCTTAATTCTGATGGTGCTATAGATAAACTTCACACTAGATATACTTCAAACTTGCTCTCTTTGACAGACCTTAGTTGCATGTCTCTTATATGATACTTCTGTGATTTGAAAAAAATACGTATTTAAATTTTGAGTACAATATCCATTTTATGAACAGATTAAAGAGATGTGTCAAGGGGCATAATTGGAATTTATGATTTTTATTTTGTGTAACTAGAATGAAATGTTCTTAAAACAAGCATGGAATGATTCCTTTGTAACTCAGAGCTGCACTCCATAGAATTTTCAAATCCTTTTGTCCTGAGTTTATTCTATACATGTGCATAATATAAAAATCTGCAAAAAGCCAGTATGTTGAATAAAATGTGTAGTGCGGAACTTGGGAAAAACAACAGGCCACTGTGTGCAGACCAAACAGAGGAGAAAAATGTGAATTCCTGTGCCTATTTAATCATGTTTATTCATAGTAAAGATTACTTAAAAAGCAATTCAAAATAATCTTTCAGTATTTTAAAAATCACATTGAAATACATTTCCAAAAATTACATTTTGCGTTTAAGGGAGTTCTGTCACGTAGTACTAAAGTATTCAGGTTGCCTTTTTAAACAGATGCTTATGAATATTTTTGTTTGTGCAAAGTTACAAGTTAAAAGATAATATTGCTTCATGTACAACTACTATGATTTTTGTCTGTCTTTTAAATTAGGGTGTCAGTGTGGAGGCAGTTGATCCTGTATTTCAAGCAAAAATGTTGGATATGCTGAAACAGACGGGAAGGTAAGTCACTATAAAGAGGGCTGACAGTAACAAGTACTCCCTCCACAGTTTTTTGAAGAAACAGCTGGCTTTCTGCAAAACTAGTGCTCTAAGGGCTATTAATAATGTTTAAAAATGAAGAATTGCCCTAGAAATTAGGAGAGTAGCTTAGCATGTAATTCAGTCCCCCTCATGCATTTCAATTGTCGGGAGATTGTCACTCCTGTTAAACCTACAGCTTTGATTATTGCCCAGATAGATTAGAATGCTGCTCAGTTTAGCATAGGCGATTACTACACAGTACCTGCTTAAAAGACTGATTTTTTTATTTAACCCTTTAAATAAGATTTAAAAAATTTTTGAAGTTACAGCTTATTCATGAGCAATGTTAATGAAAAGAAAGGGAAAATAATTTTGTAAAAGATCCTAGTATTTAAACAAATTTTATTTCACTCTACCTCTCAACAGTTGTCGTCTGCTTGCTCAAATTCTTTTACTGTGGGAAAAACTTCAAAATTAGTGTTACCAAAAGGCTCAGCAGCTGAACAGAACAGTGCAAATTGCTTTTTGACTGAGTTCCTAGTTCTACTGCTGGCTTAATTGATATTTAATCCTTTCCCACCGTTGGTTCCCGTTGTCCATGTCTGAAATGGACTTTCTGCCGTGAAAATTCAACCTTCGACGCCAAGGAGTTAAAAAGTGGATATTTACTCAAGTGCTGAAAGGGTAAAAACTGGTTCAGGGAAGGTGTGGTAACAGGGTGAAAAACTGAAAGCATGATCTACCACTGCTAATGTGTATCCCTTAATGATAGCCCTCTTTTGTCGCATTTATTCATGTCCATGTTTTCACCATACTGTGGTGAGTAATTTAAATATTACTAATGGTGTTTTTTTCACAGCTTATCCTAATTTATGCCCTGATATATTCCTACTTCTTCTTGTGATAGGTGTTTATATTTTTAAGACTCTCAATGTCCTTTTTGTTTCAGACCTGAGATGGTAGTTGGTTGGTACCATAGTCATCCTGGCTTTGGCTGTTGGTTATCTGGTGTAGATATCAATACTCAGCAGAGCTTTGAAGCCTTATCAGAAAGAGCTGTTGCCGTGGTGGTGGATCCCATTCAGAGTGTAAAAGGAAAGGTATAGTAGGCTTGCTTTTTATTTTTAAGGTACTTCAGTAGGATTTAATATAGAAGCACTGTAAATACGTGTAAGTACGTGATTTTGGAGGCCCATACTGTATTTAAAAAAAAATTAAAACAAAAATCTCATTGTAAATGAAAATATTTCCAGTTTGTTCTGCATCTTATATCGGTCCTGAAACAGGCTGGAAGTCTTTGATATTGTCAGTACACATAACCAGTCATAATCCTCTCAATATTTTGTTATTTAGGTGTGACTCAACAGGTTTATAACTAATAATCCAAGTATACATTGTTTTATATATTACAATTTAGGTACAAAATCAAAGATCCATTACTAACAGATTGGAATAGGTTCAGCTCCTTAACATGGGTACTAAGAATGCACTGATTTGCAGGCATTGCATATGATGAATGGTATTAAAATTTCTATTCAAAATGTTTTGGGCAATAAAACTTTACAGAGAAGTTGGTATTAAGCATTTGGATTTTTGAGAAGTGTGCAGATAAATGATTAAGTACGTTAAATTATTATGAAAAGAGATTAACTTGCAAAGCATATTGGGTTATAGTTGTCCTTTGTTGAAATCTCTTTTGTTCTTGTTTAGTTCTCTTTTTATTTCTTTCTAGCCCCATATGCCATTTTCCTATTTCCTGCCTCATGACAGCAGGGAGCAGCTCTATTATCACCTTCACAGAGCTGTCTGCAAATGTGAGAGGCAATTCGATTTTGCTCAACCACAGGGAGAGTGGATTAGAAAAACTACAGAACGTACAGAAATTGGCTAGGTGGTTTACTGCTTTAAAATACTGCTGAGGTGTTTTGTTTGAGCATGCACTCCCATTGTATTGTAGAATAATTATTGAAATGTGTCATGGTATATATGGATGATATTCATGTAAATTTATAAATATTTTAAAAGTGTTTATCTTCTATAGAACTGTAGTATCATATTTCCTGTGAGGCAGATCTTATTAAAGCTACCAAACACTATGGGTTCTCTTAATTTCATAGCCGAATGTTCTGAAGCTACAGTTGCATTTTCAGTTGTTTTTTTTTAAAATTCAGAATTTTATAGCAAATATGTTTATGTAACAGGCAGTTGAAAAATTATTAGCTTCTGGTTGTTTGGAAGCTATTAGTCCTCTGTATAAATTTTGTTCCTTTTTAAATTACATAAAGAGTAGAAGAAAATACAGGTAGTCTGGGGGGAGGGGGGAAGATGCAATAGAACACTTAATTATTCCTGACTTATTTTTCCTAGAACTTTTATTTTCCTACTCCAATAGAAATGTTGAAATAGGATTCTTTTTATTTTGTCAAAATATAATTGTCAAGACTATTACTAGTAATTAATTTAGACCTCACTAGCTATTAAATCCATTAAGAATAAAAGCCTCCCAATAAGTCACACTACTGTTATAACACATTTGCTGACTAAGTGCTTCTTTTTAAAGTAATTTTATTGCCGCTGTTGTTTGACATAGATGTCTATCTTTGAGATCTTTGAGTTCTTCAATAAAGTAATCTTTGGCATATTTATTTTGAATGTGAATAAATTTTTGTCCATCTAAGCATTTCTCAGTTACAGCTGCTCTTATGGCATTGCTGCCAGTACTTGAGATTACTGGAAGTCTTCTAATGTTTGTTTTTCATACACGTTTTTAGCTGCTACAGTCAGATTAAATTACGTTCTCAGGTTTCACATTAAAAAAAATTTACATCTGTCATGTTTCTGGCAAGTGCATCCTTTAAAGCTTAGAAATAAAAAGAATCTCCCAAATTATGAATACCACTTGTAATTAACTTCTTGATTTGGAAGATGTGGAATGTGTTCGACTTTTACGATCCTAGTTGGCAAGATCACTTATACTAAAATGTGTTTGGATTTTAAATGAACTGAAAGAAGAACAGATATATTAGAGTCAGGGGGGTTTCTTGGGTCAGGTTTCAGTGCTTCATGTGCCTGGCTAACTTATTATAGCACCCAGAGCCTCTTCGTGTGCTAGAGAGCTCAAGCTCAGCCTATTTCAGGGAAGTATCTGCATTTGTCAGCAAATGAAGAACCACTTGCAGAGGTAATTTTGGTGGTGTAGTAACCACTGTACTGGTGGGGTTTAGCTACATGAGTCCAAGATCATAACTCATTGTACCTTATACTGGCATGACTGTCTGGCAAAAAAATACAGTGAACATGTGGCATAGAAGATTTTAATATGGTGTGTTTTGTCTGAGATTAGATGTATTTAAAAGCAAAATCCAAAATAACACATCAGCTAATTTTAAACCTGCCTCAGGGCAGGTCCATGCCCATATAAATTGCTATGGTTTATGGTCAGTGAAGCAGTCACGGTTGTGCTAGTGAAGAATAACTGGGGCAGAGGTTATTTTCATGTGTCAGAAAGTTGCAGTGAATTCTGATGAGGAACCTCAGGTTCACCTTGACTAGCTAAAACATTGAAAAGCAGTTTGCCCTGTTACTGTAGAAAATGAAAATTTGTTCTTTGTTAACTGCCTCATCTCCATACGTGTTTTCTACATAGGACAGGGCTGTATGATTGCAGTTTAAAGATAAGTATACCTGTAATTCTCATCAGTTAAAAGAAAAAAAACAAAGTCACTTTATGTCTTAAAGCCAATGAGCAGAAATAAAAAGTCACATAAAATCCTTATATAAAAATACACCACTCATATAGATCTGTGGATTAAATGCCAACTGCTTTAATGACCATTTTAGGACTGGGATATTTTTGCATAAATATAGTAGGACACATGAAGGACAAGTAATTTTAAATACTGATCTTACTACTCTACGTACATATTCTTGCACACAAAGTATGTTTTTTCATGACTGTGTACCATATTTTGCAATATTTAGGCCCATAGTGCTCCAGTTGTCTGTAAAATAAACTCGCAGCAGATCAGTGAGCTTTAACTGAGGGTCAGTGTTCTCAGAACCCAGAGAGGAAAAGCTTTGTTTTGACTTTTCTTTTTTTTTTTAGCTTGATTTCTTTGAATGAAGTCAAAATAAACATCCTGAAATATGGCCAGTGGGGCAACCTGGCTAGCTGTTGTTTCATTTTATACTTACTAATAAACCTTTCTGTTATCCCCTCCAGTTTTCCAATCTGTGCAATGAAAGCTGTAATACATATTTAGAATATTCCACAGAAGCAGTAATTTCATTAGAGATCTGGAATAAAGCTAAATATTGACATTTCATATTTATTTCCAATATACACTTTGAAATGTCTGTACAGAGAACCATAAACCTTTGCCAAATGTTAAAAATAAGTGTGTTTTTTTGGACCTTAACTTAGCAGCTGTTCATCACCTCATAAGGAAAATATAACTACATCAAACCCACTGTAGCATAGTATCTTTAACTCCAAAAGCATTAACTTACTGTGTTGCACTCATAGTATTGGTAAATTAAAAAAGAAAAATGTGGTGTTTTCTTTTTTGAGCTGTTTTAAACTTTAGATCTTTAGTATAACGAAGTCACCATTTTAAATGATTTGTTCTTCTGAGAGAATTAACTGGTTTCCCTTGATTAATAACTGCTTGCATAAGGATCGGTAAAATATCCAAAATTGTCGGAAGTCCACTTTGTGCATCTGAGAAGCTCATTGGCACTTGCGGTGTTTAGGAGGATTGGTAGCAAAATCTCTTAGGCATACAGCAAACTTTCATTTCTGTTAAGCCATATTTTTTCCTAGCAAGCACTGATAGAAGTATTTGTAGGAAGATCTGTTGGTTCATGGCAAAATTCTTTTTTTTAATTGTTTGCTGAGGAAAATAGTTGTCTTTGCAATTACTTTTTTATAAATTCTCTTTCAGTCACCTCTGACAGATAAAAACAAATATGCTATGCATCTTAATCTTGTGCTTAAACCAGATCCTGCCACTTTGATAAGAGGATTTTGCTGTGGTACTTCATCCTTAACTTACACTCATTCAGATGGTAAAAGAAGAAAAAATGCATACATTTGGGTAGCCTGGAAAATCAAAGTAATTCTAGTTGAGAGTGATCTGTGTAGATCATCTAGCCCAACTTTGTGCTGAGCACAGTGTCAACATTGAGTTCAGGTCAGCTCACTTAGTGTTTTGTCCATTTGTGTCTTGAGATTCAACAGCTTCATGGCAATTCCTGTTCCAATATTTTATTTTTCTTGCAGTTGTTTTTTTCCCCTTGTATGCATATAGCCAGCAGCTCCTCTTTTCAGTTTATTGCTATTGTCTCCTGCCACATACATCATTGAAGAACCTTGTTCTGTGGCCCAAGCAAGCTCTTCTGGAACTGAAAGGTTTTTTATTTCAAAGAGTCAGAATGTGGGCTGTAGTTTGGAACCACTTTGTGCATGCAGTTTCTTTTCATTGGTAGTTGAAAATTGCTTTCTTTTGTTCAACTTATGAGATCATTAGAATTTTCTTCTAAATGGAGTAAAAAAATGTGCTGAACTTTATCATTTGTTCTTTTACTAATTTTTGAAGTATGAAAAAAATTACTCTTATCATGCTAGAGAGAGAGAAAGATACGTGCTGGTTTTATCCTCCTTACACAAATAAAGACCCTGAGGAGAGCTGGAGGACTTGTTTTAGCAACCTCTTTCCCCTTTTTTGGCCCTTGGTACTTGTAAATCTAGGTGACAGTTGTATGTAATTAGTCACGTATATGAGCATTACGGGTTTGTTAATACATTACTTCAGTTTTTTACTCTTCAGAGTAATAGATGGTCATTTTGTTGAGTGCTTATCATAAAAGTAGTGATTTGCAAGTAGTTTTGATCTCTTTTGCTACTTTTATGCTCCGGTTTAGATTAAATTGTCTGTATATAACACTGTTTCAGATTGGTGAGTTCCGTTTTTGTGCTGCAAATCTTCCCAGTTTATCAAGGCAAATATGTGTGTGAATGGTTTCATAATTTGGTAATTAGTTGTTAGTCTAAAATACTGAAACCAATAGCTGACAGTGATTCAACAATTAATTTCCTGAATATTGGAATTACCATCTAGCTTCAAGATTTTCTTCAGCTGAACACATCTTACACTAGTTTTTTGAAAGATTGCATGGTTTTAAACCTCCACTCTTTTATCAAAGTGCTGTTATTTTTCCTTTGAACTTGTCTTTTTCCCTTCTTTGTTTGAATTAACCACAAGATTTAGAGACGTTGTTTTTTAAGAAGGCAGAAAAGGAGCAGTCCTTCAAATGAGATTTGTGGAGTCACTAGTGTAATGCCTGAAATTTAAAATAGCCCATTAAGTTTGTGAGAACTATAAGCAGATTGGAGCCACCTAACGACTTTTTTAATATACCCAACTCCTCCACCCACTTCATGCGCATGTCTTGATCTTTGCCGTAGTAAGTCTTCTAAGACTTCTAAAACACAAGTGAATTCAACAGTCTTTAGGGTACAGTTAAAAATTAGTAACACTGTAGAAATTAGTAATTAAAAACAACAAAACAGTAAATTGACTGTATTGTCACTACTTTAGAGACATGTCTGTTCATTGTGAATTATTATGCAGATAGCATTTAGAAGAAAATGTATTTTAAAACATGATGCCTACAATTTTGTCTCAGAATCTTTTATACCTGGAACAACTTCCATTGTTAGAACTGGATTTGCTAATACTTTTCTATTGTAAAGGGAAAAATCCTAAAATGGTTAACATAACTTTGCAGTGTGTAATTTTGATTGGAGTATCAAGAATATGTTTCTGAACATTTTGCATGTATAGTACATTTGCATACTCTCACAGTACTGTGCTATTTCTTACCATTGACTGGACAGAAACATCGTAGTTTGATCTAGGCAAGAGCTGGGTTTCAATAGGAAGGAGCTTGGTTTGGAGAGTAAGGAAGTTGTGTATGCTGGGTTTGATCACTGTTGGTTCAGTAAAGATTGATGTTCTTTTTCCTGGAAAATCATCTTTGTAGGAGATTAATTGCATCTGCATCACAGTGTGGGCCACTTGGT
Organism: Corvus hawaiiensis; assembly: GCF_020740725.1. Classification (NCBI taxonomy): domain Eukaryota; kingdom Metazoa; phylum Chordata; class Aves; order Passeriformes; family Corvidae; genus Corvus; species Corvus hawaiiensis. The sequence continues at coordinate 23,739,267 of NC_063219.1, read as the reverse complement.
GTTTTCAGTTCAGGCTGCGTAAACCTAGGTATAAACTAAAAAGTTTTATTACTGCCAGTGCACCAGTCTTTTGTTACATTTTCTAGAGTAGTTACATGTATCCAGATTAACATATTTTGCATATTTTACTTCCTCTTTTCTTAATGGAGTGCTGAAATTGTTAATATCAATGCTAATGTTCTAAAATTTGTTATGTAATGTCCTTTGGACTTGTTGTGATTTAATTAATTAATGTATGTCTACCTACTAAACCATTTACATAGGTTACTTCAGTTCATGCCCTTCCCTAAAACAGAAAGTTCCAAGACTTCGTTGAAAAGTATTAAATGTTTAATTTCCTTTTGCTGTGGTGGATGTAGAATAGTCCATTTATGTTCATTAAGGCATATAGCTTTAAAACTTGTGGCTCAGCTACTTGGGAGTTATGGATGCATGCCCTCACTTGTCAAGATAAATGTATTATGCTGTAGTTCTCTTCCCCTTCCAGTATGGATATTGAAGTTGTACTGCAGATTTGACCACAAGTAAATAATTCTCCAAGGATAGAGAAGGAAAATGCACATACTCCTAGGAATATGTTTTCCAGAGCTAAAATTGACATTTTATAAATAATTTCCATGTTGCAAACTTCAAAATCACAATCACAGCAATTCAGCGATATGCATTTGGCATGAGACAGTTTCAGTTCTTAGTGCTTTTCATTGGAAATGGCATAAAAAATACGATTTCTTTGAATTTTTTATGTTGTGGGCTTGCAGGGGACAGAAGATGTTCTTCACTTGTAGTTGTCTAACAGTGCATGGCAGCATAAATAACGAAATGGTCATAAACCTGAGCTGCACTTCTCTGGTCACGTGTTCCATTTCATTTTTAAAGAATCTAGAAACAAACTAAACAGTTGATAACAGGTCAGTTGCAGGTGATAAAAGAGATTTTAGATGGGACATTACTTCTTTTTCCACACCTGGCATAACCACACTCTCTCCTTTGCAGTTGTCTTGCAGCACTGGTATGTTTGTTCATAAACATATGGCATAAACAATACATCGCTATTGGAATTCCAAGGACACAATGCATTTTTAAAGTCACCATATGCCGTGGATTCTTTGCTGGAAAAATATTGATGTTAGATTTTAAAAAAAATTTAAACAATAAAGGCTGACTTACTCCTAACTGAAGTTAAAATATAGTGGGACTTGAAAAACAGGATTATTTCATTCAGTATTGTTTGGAAATTTAATATTGGAGAGATTTAAGGATCAAGTGTGTAAAGTGCTCTTGAATTAATTTTTTTTTTTTTTTAAATACCCCACGAAGTTATGAAGACTGTTTTAGAAAAACTGATTATATATATATAAGTATTCACACTTTCAGGAGAAGCTAAAAGAAGTCTGGCTACTAAACATCCTAAATTTTAATCAAGTCATTATTTTTAATAACTATGTGGAGACTATAAGAGGCCAGATTTTTATCTAGCTAGCAGTTGAGGTGTCCAGTGCTCATCTTAGATTGTGAGTAAATTTGAATCATATTAATTATAGCTGTCCTGAAATATACACAGAACAAAATTGTAAATTTTCTTTCTAAAAATACATTATATGGACTCTAGTGTGGGCTGTTGACCCCAGGCAAATGCTAAAAAAATGCAGTATAGTTATTGTTTCTTAGATTATTATGCATTTTGAAGCTAAGACAGATGTACAAAAAGATGTAGTTTTTATTTTGTATTGGCAGCTTCCAAATATTTAGTATCTATTTCCAAGAACTGCAATTAGTAAAGCATCCATGGTACTGAAATCCACACATCCCACAAGCTAATTATATTTGCAAGGTCAGATTGAATACATATTTTCAGAAAAATAAAGGGTTATATAAATGTGTCTTCTACTTGGCTGTTAAATCACAGTTTGTTGATCTGGAGTATAATGTGTACAATTCACAAATTTGTCTGATAACAGAAAGTGGTGTGTGATTGTGTTTATTTTACTAACCAGTATATTCACAGCAATCACTTCCAAATATCTCTCCAGTAAAGATGTGTTAATTACAAAACAGACAAGGTCTTCTATTATATTAAAGCTACTAACAAGAAGACAGCAGGAATCACACATGTAAATAGCATCATCAACCCCTATTTTAGTCCTCTGTTTTGATCTGTGAGTTGCGCATAGACCAAAGGTGCTATTAAAGACTCAGTATATGAAATAGGCAGCATTATATGAACAAAATTTATTCAACAAGAAAACAGACCTTTAACATGAATTTAACAAGCCTGAGAAATTATAAACTCTCATATGCTGCAGATTCATGCAGTGATAATAAACAAAAAAGGAAAGTAAGAGGTTTCCTTAAGCTAGCCAAACTGCTAATGGTTTTGTTATAAGCTGTCTGCTGTTGAAATGACCTCTGAAAAGTCTGGAGACACTTACACAAGGAAAAATTAAATGGTCAGAGTGGTGAAAGAGTTGCACTATGGAAGTGCCTTTTAAAAAAAAATTACCTTCAAATTTCTGGAAAACATCCCAATAGCATAGACTTCTGGCTAACTTTTTAATGTCTTTTTAGAAAAGGAATTTAGCATGAATCTTGGAAACAAATTTTTACTAAAAGAGTACATGCTGCATTATATTATACAGGTAATTCAAGTACAATGAAAGCTTAAAATTTTTGGTTGGGAAATACTGACGTTTTACAACAAAAATCTAAGCAACCAAGTGGTGGTTTGTACTGGGTTTAATTAATCCTTAGAAGTTCTTTGTTCAAAATACTGCATCTGAAGTTTGCATCATAGAATATGGGGTGACCATGTTTCTGTCATCAGCCTGCATCATTCTGTACTTCGAAATACACAAACATAGAGAGGAGACTTCAACTTGTACACACCTCCAAGTGCTCACTGGGGCTTTTTTCTTGGATCTTACTGTGGCATAATTAACACCTACTTCACCCATTGCTCATTAGTACACTGGACATTAATGAGTCTATTTATTTTTATGTAATCCTCTAAAGGCGGGACTGATTTATGCTCACTGTGAAAAAAGCAACTACATTTCATAGAAATGAATATGTAGGATTTATTGTTGTATTTATGTTTTTATTGTGTATTAGGTCTAAATTTAGCCTCCAGGTTGCTGAGCATGTTAGTTTCTTTAAGATGGTTGCTATAGTGATAGCAGCAAATTCCTTTAATCTTAGTGTAGTTAAAGTATTTAGTTACCATTGGTCATCAGAGTGCAACTAAGATGAAAAATAGCATTTGCACATGTACTTTTTGTACCCCTCTGAGATTGCAGGAATTGCAATTTTAAAAGCATATTTGTGATTTGTGATTTCAGTTTTTCATATGGCTTTCTGTTAGATTTATATTTTTTCTACTTAGGAAATACTTGCATGGCATTCCTTCAGGAGGACAGATAGACAGTGCAGTATATGGCCATGCAGCTTGTACCTGAAACATAATGAACGTTACTTCTCGTCAGAATTAAATGATTGAGCAATATTGAGTATCCCTCATAAATAATTCAGCAACTTGTTCTCATATTTTAATGTGAAGTTTAACTAATCTGAAAACTAACCGAAATGTTGAATTTTCTTATCAAAACAAAGTTTAATAATTTTTTTTATTTTACATGGCTCAAGTCCCAAAACAAATCCATGCTGCACAATGCCATTCTTTTTGGATAAGCTCAACATTGTCTAGTGAAGTTCTCAGTTAAATTCAGGTCTAGAAGCATGGCTGTTAGTAAGCTATGAAACAACTCCTTGTCATTATAGTATACTGCCAAGTTCATGTTTCTTGCTCCTCAGGGTAAATTTTTGCTTGCTTAGTTTTTTTCCATTATCTAGCTTGTCTCTGGAGAATCTGTGGTGTGCTTTTTTCTTTTTTTTTTTTTTTGCTTTGCTTGACTTTTAAATTTATACTGCCTGGTTGTTATGGTTTGGCATTTCCAGGTGTTGATAAATTAGAGCATCTGGTTAAAATGGAATACCAAGATACGTACGAAAGCTTGTCACAAGTGTTCTGAGACAGAGAAAAACGGTAAAAAAGGAAAAAAAACCAATTACTTCTTACATTATGAGAAAGAATGTATAGATATGTAGTAATTGTTCTAGATATTTTTGAGAGTTAAATTCTTCTAAATGTTAATTCCTTTTTTTGTAGCATTGGTATCAGATAGCATGCTTCTGCTGCATTCTAAATCTGAATTTGGGGTTTTTATTGTTCAGGGGGAAAAAAAAGTCACTGGTAACTCACTTTAACTGGGTCACAACTGAACATTTTTAATAAAGAAGATCTTTTTTGGAAGGTTTTCTGCATGCAATTTGAAGATATGGCATATGCAGGTGGATCTGGCCAACAGCTGAGAGACCAAGCAATAGCCCTTAGTGGCACTCAGTCAGTCAACACCACTGTCTCACTTGGGTCTCAAAAGTAAATACAACAGGTGATAAGTTTGGGGTTTTTTTCTGTTTACACCTGATGATTTTTTTTATTATAAATACTTGCCAATTAATTTAATTTCCACATGAAGGACCTCAATATTTATCTTGTAATCCTCAAATCTGCACATTATTTAGTTATTAACATTTGTGTAAATGGAGAGGAAAGTGCTGGAACAAGGTAGGAGACTCAGTATCACTTTCAGTGCAGACTTTCAGTGACAGTGGTTGATTTCTTATTTGTTCAACGTAAGCAAGATTCAAGTCTAATTCCTCAAAATATCAAACAAGCCACGTAAATGCATCTGTTGTTGTCCAACTCACTGTACGGAGAGGAAAAGAATAAAAATTATTATAGAAAAAAACTGTTAAAATGAGATTTAAGTTAATAACTCTTCAAACATATACAGACAAGATGCCTGCAAAGTCTGCCTGGTACTGTTTTAGTGGATGTGCAAGGCTGTGCCTGCAGTGGTCCAGTTAAAAGACTGGAACCTAAACAAGAATTCCTATCTTGCAGTTATGAACCTGTGTTGGTCAGGACACAGTAAGAGTGGGTTTGAGTGTATTGTTGTTATGTTCTTAGCTCTGTTTCAGCTCCTATAGGTTTTGGATAGGGATGGGGGTTTTATTGCATGGGACCATGAATTTCTCTTTCCAAAAATTTTCATAGAGAAATTTAGCACAGAACGGAGTAAGAATCAGTGATGGGTTTACATTATTTGCAGTAAAATAGCACTGAATACTGCCTACCATGTACCTTTAAATCATAAATGACCTTGGCTTTCTTTTACTCTCTTTTTTACTCCTGAGCATGACACTGACAAGGACTTTTTAATCCATCAGACAGTTTATAGACCCTTTCGTAGTCACAAGAAGCAAAAAGCATCTGACTAGAAGGGAATTCATGGGGCAAGTTCCTTGCTGGCTATAATTTTGTTGTCATTTCAAGTATTGTGGTAGTATAATTGATGTGACAGGACTGGGCTTTAGACTTGGTCCCTTAGCTTGTGCTCACTTTCAGTTTTAGTCTCTCTCTGTCATTCATTTTGATTGGATAAGATTTAGGTGACAAACATATGCCTAGTTTTGAGGCTTAGAGTAACTGTACGTAAAATTCAATGTTATATGATGATATAATGCATATAAAACTTACAGTTCCATGGAAAAGGTAATAATTGGTGTCACCTTACAATACGAGGTAGTATAGTGTGCTGATCACATAGCCAGCAGGAGGTTCTTTTTTATTAATATTATAATTAAATGATTTTCTGGATAAAGGCCAAAAACAGATGAGAGTTGATTGTGCCTTGTCCACTGTTGCTTGGCTCTATTAGTTGCATTTTCTAAAAAGAATTGACTTGACATCTTGTTTTTACAGGTTGTTATTGATGCCTTCAGGCTGATCAATGCTAATATGATGGTCTTAGGACATGAACCAAGACAAACAACTTCAAATCTGGGTCACTTAAACAAGCCTTCTATTCAGGTAAACCTAGGGCTGATAGTCCTGTAAATTGCAAAATTTATTCATCAATTTTTGGGAAAGGTACTTAAATCAGTAGGTTAAAAACTATTTATTGTTCTCTCTATTGCATTTTTTCACATGCATTTATAATTGATGTGATTCATCAATGAAGATGTATATGTGAAGGGTTTAAAATTGAGCCCTAAATTAGCTACCTGAGTGTGAATGCATGTATTTAATGTGTACAGCAAAGATTCAAGTATGAATTTATGGAAATGCAAACTTTTAAAAGTGACAATTGATGACATAACATGTGATGCAAAACAGGTACTGTTTTCAGTCCTGCAATTTAAAATCTGCTGCTTATCAACATCTCAGCTTTCTTCAAGATAAGTTACTCTCAAGTGAATTATGGAAAAAGTTCTCTCTTTTCTTTTTGCTCTAAATTTATAGAGGTTTTTGTTTATTATGTAATCCAGATTAAACCTTGTATTGTGTCTTAAATAATTAATCTCTGATTTTTATGTAATGCATGTAATTTGCTGAAAAAATGGTGGAGGAGAATATTCAATGGGTGAAATGGATGCCAGATTGACTTCTGCTGTAATGTTTCTTTTGAATACACATTTGTGAAACTCAAGTATTCAACGTTGATTTCTGAAGTTGACTTCCATTAGAAAGACAGAAGTTTTGGTCTTCATTGAAGCAAGCCTTTATTTTGAGAAATAGCTTCTGTCCTGAAACAAGTATCCTCTGGAGTGATTAATGCTTTTATCCCTGTCGTTCTTCTGCCTCAATGTTTTTTCCTTTAAAAAACTTCTCCCCCTTGCTATGTATTCCAAAAGGCATGTGTCCTTGAAACCATGAAGACCAGTTCCTGCTTTTTGTTCCATTATTGGAACAATAGAAATAATATTTGCTATTTAAACATCCAAGAAAAAGACCATCCACTAGTCAGAGCAGAACTGAAATAAGTGCTGAACTTGTGCTCTGAGAGAGCCATCCTTTGGGAGGCACTAGACTACCATACCCCTATCTTGCAAAAGATCAGCAGTTTTTTTCTTATTAATACATTGAAACCCTTTGCTGTTGATACAAATGCTAGCAAAAAAGAGTCTTTAAAGAGTGTCTTCTTCAGGAAGCTGTGTTTTACTCTTGATTTTCGAATTGGTCAAAACTGTGAACAATAATGAGTATGAAATAAGCAGCTAATACTCTTGATTGGATGTAGGCAAGCCCATGCTTGCATGTTTCAGGGCTTTTCTAACTGGGCTGTTCTAGACCATGTGTAATGCTCTCCCTTGGAAACCCCTGCAGTATTATTCAGCTTCATTATTTTAAGATCACTGTCACTACAGCATGGCATATTTTGGCCATGGGATTTTGGGTTTCTGTTGTTAAAATGGGTAGTTTTTGTTTGTGTTGATTTTTTGCAAGCTGACAGTGAGCTGTTGCAAATGTCACTGTTAAGATAAAAATCATAGTTTTAAATAATACTCTGTTCTTAAAGCTGCAAGAGCTCTCGCAGTGTTGTTTTGCTTTTATTTTAAGCCATTAATAAAATCTGACCCAGCTGAGCAAAGAAGCAAACTAAATACTGATTTCAGCTGGGCTAGAAGCAGGAATTATGAGACATTACTTAAAATCTCAGGAAGAAGAATAATAGAATAGTACACGCCTTGGCTTCATTCCCTTTTTTTCACCCCAAGACAGTGTGTGTAGTTTTTTCTTGTGTTCCCTTATCAACAGCTTTTTTACAGTTGTTTATCTTTTACATTTGCCCACTCTTTTAAAGGGTAGTTTTTGGAAGGAGAGAGGAAAGGGAGAGGATAGTGGGAGAAGGCAAACCTGTTTGTCACATTTTAAGAGCTTGAAAATCAACTTCCTAAGTATCTACACTTGAATTTATATACAAACACCAAAATCTCATATGCAATCATTTTGAGTGTGGTAAGAAAATAGCAGTGGAAATTACTTATTGCTAATAGTTTCAACTATAAATTCCTTTATTGATGATAAAACCTGTATTTTACAATTTTAATTAAAATAAGTTGCACAAGTAATGGTTTTCTGTAAGTGCTGGTTCTCATAACTTTTCAAGTAGTTTTGTATCTTTGTATATGTGTTTGCAATAGAAATCTGTTTAAAATGTATGTATGAAACCAGTTTCAGCTTTCATACAGATAATTTTGTAATGCTGAAATATTAAATTGCACAAGATGCAAATACACATTCATTTTGTGTAGTTCTAAATATATATTTAAACATATTTAGGTGGAATGCTTGAAACAGAAGAAGTATTTATCACTAATTCAGCATACTTTATATATGATTTATCCTATCTTGTTTGTAAATGTATACTTAATGTGTAAAATTTTATTTGAAGATAGACTCTTTTAGTTGTGATGAGGATTGATCATAGAATTTTACACCCTCAAATATTAATACAATTCACCCTTAAGTCATATATGTAAAAAGAAGTATCTAACGCGTGTGAGCAAAAGAGAAAATACATGCATACAGATATCACTAAAACTAATCTCAGTTGATCAGATTGTATTTGCAGAGGGCATAATTACAGTGAAAAAGGTGGTTTGGGTTTTTTTTGTTTAAAGTTAAAAAATAAAATTAGCTTTAATACCTAAAGTTAATTTGATGCACATTGTCTAACTGAGGTTTTTACTTGCTTCAGTTACTCTCTCTTCACATTGTACCCTGGAAAATGAACTTGGGAATGTTGACAGTGGCTATAAATAAATAGATAGCAAATAATCTTTTGTTTGTAACAGAATATTTTAATAGGAGTGATAACCAAATTTATTGAGAGAGGAAGGATTTGAGAGAAATATGTTTGTGCATATGTATCGGTCAAATGTTTGCAGGCAGTTACCATTTTTTCTTATTATAGTTGCTACTGTGTGAAAAAAAGCTGTGGTTTAGAAATAGAAAGCATAACTGTCAGTTAATGAACACAAAAAGAGAAACAGAACCAGGTATATTTACTTCATATTTCCTTATAGTCTCTGTTTTTTTCTTTGTGTTTTTTCTTTTATTTGAGTGATGTTTAAAGATGTTTGTATTGAAATTAGCTTTCTTCTTCTGATACTTCTTCGTTTCAGCAGTGGGTGATTTACTTCAGTTTCTCCCCTAAATTTTGCAGGCACTAATCCATGGACTAAACAGACATTACTATTCCATCACCATCAACTACAGGAAGAATGAACTAGAACAGAAGGTAAATGTTTCAGCTTTAATTCAGAGTAAAAGGAACTTTATATAAACTTTTTAAGATTTGTGGCAATATTCTGATTTCAGTGGCTGTTACTTTCAGTAGTTGTTTTAACTCTCCTGGAATAGGTGGCTTCTCTTCCAGAAAGCACTTGGTGGTACAGTCATGATGATGAAACTTTCCAAAACCACATTCTAATGACCATATGAATAATTTAACAACATTTTTGTCCACCTTTTGGAAAGTTGTCATGCTGTTCTCTGCACTTAAGTTCGTCCAAAGTTTCAAGTTTTCAGTGATGAAGCTGAAAGATATACTAGCTGCCTTCAGTTTTCACAGGCTGGAATTCCTGAAGCTAGGAGAATTCTTAACCGTGTTTTCCAAAATGGAATGTATAACCAAGGGATGTTGGGTTTTTATTTGCTATAATCACTTTGACAGAAGGTACTTCCAGTTGGTATGATTGGAACTCCCCAAGACGTCACTGAATATCCTGCATTTACAGAAGAAATATTATGGATTTACTGACAACAAATGTTTTCTCTTACTTTTGCATCAAACTTCAAGTTGCAAGCGAAATCTTGCTTGGGAGTCTCAACCAGGAAAACAAACGGGGGAAAAAAAAAAAGCTTATTTATCATCTACAGAAGTTAATTCTTGAAAAGCCAGATTGTGTCCTCTGTGTATGTTCTCTGATATGTCTGTGCATTTTCATGGCCTTGTTAGGGTTATAAATTGATCTCAGGGTTTATGATGAAATGGTCAGAATCGTTTTTTCACAGAATGCAGACTTTTAGAGAGGTACAAGTAATAAGAAAAAAGCCCAGTTTCAAATAGTGGAGGAGTATGTGTGCAAATTAGGGAGTTTGAAAGAATGTGTGAAATGCATAACCCTTTGTAGGGCAGTATCAGACTTTCAAAACCTCACTGAAAAGCATAACTGGTCTAACAAAACCAGCTCTCTCAGGAAATGTCCATGAGGCTTCCAGGGGGTTATTGTTTCCATTCAAATGCAACAGTTTGGCAAATCCAGTCTTGTTCGAAGTTCCAAGTGTGTATTTTCAGCAGTGGCTTTACATAAGTAAGTTGTTACCTTTGCAAGTAGGAGAATTATCTTGACCAAGTTAGGAAAACTTTAATCTGTGAGGCAACAACTCTCTCTCACATCTTTCATAAGGCAGCTTCATACATATCTCAAACCCCCCTCGTGGTGGTGGTGATCTGTTATCTCCATCTGTAGTAAGAAGAGTACATGCTTCATGTATTAGATTAGGAGCTCATCACACCAAACCATAATTTTAAAATCAAGATAGCCTAGCTAAACTGTCCATATGCAGTTTGCCTACGACTCCTTCTGTCAGTAGCTAAGATCTTGCTAACACAAATTATGACACAAACTTTCAACTCAGTTCACGTGTTCCAAAGCCAGGTTTCTTTGGAAACTGTATGTAGGATGAAACAGGTACCTGAATTCAGGTGATACCAATTACAGGGCATACCCATTCTCAAAAATGTCTAGTAAATGTTCACAAATTGAAGGCAAGCTGAAACTGTTTGCTGAAAGGGTCCTTCCTACAATCATCAAGTGTGCAGGAGATCTACAAAATACGCTTTCTCTGTTCATGAAAATAAAGAAATTGCTGTTGTAGCTATTCCTTTACTCTTTCAAGAATGACATCAAAGTATCAAGTAAAACCTTTCAAATATTTGTAATACTGCCTGCATTCATCACCATCAAACCTCTGCACATTTTATCTTATGGTTTTTATGTTTGTTTATTTTGTATGAGGCAAAGACACACAAGTCATGCTTTGGTCACTTTCAAAGTTCATTTTATCATAACTGTCAGTTGCTTGCATACAGATCAGATAATCAGTGTAGCCTATATAACTAATTTATGAATTTAACCCAAGCATTAAAATATTTTTCAACTTTGTCAGAGTTCCTCATATGGCGGCTAAAGTATTCAATTTTCTTTTAGCCCTGCTACAAGGCAACTGTGCATTCTCAACCTGCAGCAAAAATAACAAATCACAGAAAACAAATCTATATATTCCTGTCAAAGTAAATGCGACCCATGTTTCCATGCCTCATTTACATATTTAGGATTCAAGAAGTTTCGATCTTTAAAAAGTATGCAAGTCTATCGTCTACTCTAGCAGAATAGTTGATGATTGTATTTCCTCTATTTAAACATTGACATTGTAAGATCAATATTTTTTTATTATATTCTTCTTGCTATAAGTTGGTTTTCTGTCAAAGAGATCTTCATAGTATTCTGAAAGTATTTTATGATGAATGCTCTAAAGAGGTTTTGTTTTGCAGATGCTGCTAAATTTGCATAAGAAGAGTTGGATGGAAGGTTTGACACTTCAGGACTACAGTGAACATTGCAAACTCAATGAAACAGTAGTGAAGGAGATGTTAGAATTAGCTAAGAATTATAACAAGGTATTCATATCCCATAATGATAGTATAACTGTAGCTGTGTTTATGAAATGAAGAAATTAGTTGCTTAATTTCAGAAGGAATTGATTATCACAAGCTTTGTTCAGAATGACTGTAGTTCGTACTAATCAACTACCTAAGGTTTTGTGTGAAGTTGCCACATTAGCTCCTCAGGCATTGCCACCAGACTTTTTGCCCTAAACTGTCGAAGTGTTTTGTAACACACTTTGCTTTGAAATGTGAGTAATCACATCTATTTTGTATTTTTACTTAGTGACGAGAATTTAAGATTTCTGTAGGTCAAAATGAGCAGTTAGTTGTATTTTTCAACCCTTCAGTCAAGGACTATTTGGTCACTGTAGCAGAGTAAAGGTTATCTATCTGCATCAGTCTACTAGATAGGCTATAAGTGTTTAGAACACATTCCAGAGCCCAATTCAGTGTTCTGTTTAGATAAAAAATTTGTTATTGGTGTTGTCAGTAAGAGGAATCACAGCTACTTGTACTGTTTTAATACTGACACACTTAGAAATGTTTCTTACAAGTATTAGATCTCAACAAGCATTCTATGAGTAGTAATCATGTCAGTATTTCTTAACAAGTGTTATTTTTTCAACTCCTTAGAAGTCCTTAAAACCAAAATTCAATATTACATTCACTAGTTAAGTTAGTGGATGAACTTTATGAAGACACCGTATTTGAAGGCAACGTAACAGTATCAAAATGTATTAAAATACATTACCTTAAACAGTACTAAAATTTATTGAGATCAAATCTCCAGTAGTTGAAACAGTATAGATAATGCTGGGTTGGATTCTGCTTTACTATTCTAACTGGTTTTAACTATCTTTAACTATTGATACTGCTCATTTAGGATTTTTGCTTAATAACATTTTGGTGAATATCTGACAATAAGACCATTCGTAAGTATTTGCCTTGATCTTTTGCACTAACACTCAGTAATTAAAACCACGTCTGCTGAAAAGCTGAAGTACCTTTCCTTTTGACTTTCTGAAATGTGTTGCTGTTTGATTTTTTTTTTTTTTTTTTTAAGGAACAGAATTGTATTTTGAGAATCTGTGGCTTGGGGAAAAAGTAAACGAAATCTGAAACACTGACCTTTTCTGTGTTTCTTTCACAGGCTGTTGAAGAAGAAGATAAGATGACACCTGAACAGCTGGCAATAAAAAATGTTGGCAAGCAGGTGAGGTGTGATGAATTAGAGTGAGGTGGAATGATATGCTTCGTTCATTCTAAATACTAATTTTTTACATGTGCATAGGTGATTTCAGTTCTGTGTGCATGATGTTCTCAGTGCTTCAAATAATACATTTATTTTTGTTGGAGGTTATGGAAAGAACGGGGCCTTTGACTGTAGGTAATCGGCAGAATATCTGCAAGCCATGTCCTACGTGTGTTTTTGTTACATACTGAGGAGCAGTGTTGAGATTTAGTAGTTTTCCCTTTTCCTTCTTCATTGGTTTTAACTTCTTCTAAGAGGCATAAAGATATCCAAGTCTGTGTCAGAGAGACCCAAACTGTGGAGACACTTAAAAAATGGTAATCATGGAAACAGAGGTGGGGGGAGGTGTTTGTACATTGTCATGGCTAAAGAGCCAGCTCACCCCTGTCCTCAGTTCATGAACACACTGTTAATGCTTAGCTCTCAGACACACATAGGCAGGTAGGCTGAGTTCCTTTGTATTGGTGTTTGAGGAAAACTGTTCAGGACCACAGCTGAAACTGAAAACACCCACTCAATTCATTCCATCCCTTTGCAATGTCAGGATATAATGTCTTTATAAAGACTCAACAAAAAACTATTTCTACATTTGATTTCAACATAAAGGTTGAGGAAATGTGCTTTCGTGAGCAAGAGGAGAGCAAAGCCAGTTTGTAAGAGCTTGTGTTCAAGAAGGGCAGTGGAAACAAGACATAGCTTTTAAAATATCTAGTGTGTCCTTAAAGAACCAGTACTTATCGTATTGCTAGTAACAGTAGAAGAATTTAAAAGATTCTGGATTGCTCTTATGTGTCAGCTTCTAGCAGCAATGTCATAACACATCTGCACTATTGTTCAGTCACTCATGTATTTCTGTAGCATTCAGAACAATGGAGTTTATGCACACCTACACATACATAAATATATACATATAAAATATGTAAGAAGGGTTGTATTTTAAGGGTTATGATGTCATCTCAAACAGAACTTGAGCTTCACTAGTTGTTACGCATATGTGAAAAAAACTCTATTTTGATACAGTTCTTCAAAAAGAAAATAATTCTTTTCCTGATAAAATTTTTAAGTTTTCTATAAATTAAAAAAATGGTTCAGTGAAGTAATTTTCAAGTGGGGTTTTTTATGAAACTTAGATAAAAAAAACTTTGTAAACAAGCAGCCACTCACAATAAGGATATTATGTTATTAGGTGATAATTTGTTAGGAACAGAAAGAATATTGGAGAACCGTCTGATCTTTGAAAATGAGTTATTTAAGAAGGTCAGCATACATGGATTCAGTAGCACTCTTCTATATAAATTTAGATGGGTTCATTACATTTTGACAATAATTCCATTTTTTAAAGAAGTTACAATTCCCATGCATGATTGTCTTCTGTATTTTAATTTCTTTACACACAAGAATTACTACAATGATACTGTAATAAAGTTCAGACATGTTTTTGAGGTATGCCTGATATTTTTGCAGTATTTGGAGATTAATTATTTAATATCAGTGGTGAAACTGAAGAAGTGCATGGGTATGATTTTCAACCAGAAATAATCTTACTGTTGTATGCAGATGCCCACAAATGCCTACATCAATTGAGTAATAGTGTGTGGGGATATGTATTTTCAGAAAACTGCTCAGGCTTAACATTCAATTCCTAAGAGCATTTGAACAGGGCATTGTTCATGTTTCATGTTTTTATGGGTATAGATATGCTAGTTTTCTTGCAGTCAACACAACTATTCAAAGACTGTGTTAGATGATTCTTGAATCTTTGCAGGATTGGAACACACATTTGTGCAAAGATCTGAAAACAAATTGCAATGTACCAGAAGTAAGATTAAAATATTGGCCTTAGTGAGATGTATAGTAAAATTCACATGTTGTGTGTTGTCCTTAAAACTAACTCACAGCTGCCACGGTTACTCTTGATATGCTGGATAGAAATTTACTTCCTAAACCTATCCTCAACTTAACTGTTAGTATGAATTAATAAAATTTTATTCATGGAAATTCAGTCATTTGCTAGGTCTTCCTAGAATGGAAAATTTAGGAGCATTACTGGCCTGACTCCATTAACTCACAGGCATCTTAAATAGACTTGAAGTAAATGAAATCTTTCAGAGATGTGTTTCAGTCATTCCTCTCATGGCATCCTTTGTATTTCAGGACCCTAAACGTCATTTAGAAGAGCATGTGGATGTGCTGATGACCTCAAACATTGTCCAGTGTTTAGCTGCTATGTTGGATACAGTTGTATTTAAATAACCGATTTACTGTTTGTGATGCTTTCTGTGTATATTTGTTTATTGTTTCTAATACTCACAAAACAGAGACTGTTGAGGCTCTATTTGATTAAACGGAGACATCTGACTTCATTTGCAATGTAAGTGCAGCACTATAACACCTCTCAGTCTCTAATTGTGCATTTGCTTCAGTTTCTTTATGTCAGGGTCCTCACAGATTCCAAAGCATTCAAGAACACAATGTGGGGAAAAATGTATTACATTTTCAATTAATATTTGGGGGAAAAAATTAGTAGTACATATATATTTTGATTGTTGCCACATAATAAAAATACATTTACAAATCTGTCTTAAGTTCTGGACAGTCTTTTTTGAGAAAGGACAGCGGGAATTAACAAACTAGAAAAAGTGTTAGTAAACATTTGTTTCTCCCTACTGTAAAACTACTGAGATACTAATTGCTAGGAAAGCAGAAATTCTCTACTGGAATTTGGCTCCCATTGATTACCAGTTACTCTCATGGAGATTAAAACAAAAAAATCATAGTGCAGAATTCTGAGGATGTACAAAACCAAAAATGCTGAAAATTCCTCTGTCAGCTCCCGTTGAATATTATTCAAACCCTAATATCTACAGAAGACAACTGACCTTAAGAAAATTAATTCAGTTGCTGATAACTGAATCACAGAACTCTCACGAGCGGTGTCATAAATAGCAGTATTCTGAGAATAAACATTAAAGTGACAGAGGCTGTTCTAGGTTACATGAACCCACCCTCCTGTGAAAGAGAACGTACATGAGATGTCCATATATATAAATATATGGAAAGAGTCCCAACTAGAATATGACATCTAAAACCATTTCCACTAACTGGAGAGGGAAACACTTGAAAGAAGGCAGTTGGTTTGACTGCTTGATTTGAAGCAGGCAAAGCCAAATAACTGGGTTTAGGGAGTGACTGCGTTTTGGGCAGGTACTGATTGGAATTGTTCATTACACTTCTTTTTTTCAAGTGTTGGATGTTGCTTAGGCTGATTTGATTCTTTTGTCTGGGCAGAAGTTTTCTTCTTCTTTTTACTGTTTGTTTGGGGCTTTTTTTAATAAACAGCAACAGTAGTGGCAGGCAAATATTATAAAACTATCTCCACCTCTTTTTGAAGATAATTTTTTTTAATTGACTTCTTATTTGCATACTAAAGAAATAACCCATAAATTTGTCTTATTTTCCAGTTTATGCCCATATTTACTTACTCTTTACCATTCAGAGATTTTTCTTTTGTTTGAAATTTCTTATTTAGGCCTTTTAATTTACTATTTTAGACTAACTCTCTCTCAAAGTATATTTAGCGTGCACTTACTTCAGAGGGAAACATGCAGATTTTTGCAGCTGCCCTCCTTATGGCCTTCCCTCTGCCCCCACAGTAGGCAGTGGAATATCAGACTGGGAAAATGGAGACAAACCAAACCACATTTGCCTGTGTGTAGTTAAATGGATGTTCTTTCTGGCGATTCCCACTGCAAGCCTGCGGGTGGTTGAGGAGGGCTGCATTCAGGCCTCGCCGTCGCCGGATGCGCACGCCCGGGGTGAGATGGGGCAGGAGCTTATCGCGGGACCTGCCCTGGGGCTCGTCTGCCAGGGGGGCTCTGCATCCCTGCCGCTCTCTACTCCCACACACACGTGTAACACCACGAGGGAGACAGAGTTTGGCAGGTCGTGGGTAACATGGCACTGCAGAACAGGAGAGGAGCTAGCGCAGTGCTGCAGTGTATACATGCGTGAGAGGCTGGTGTAAGCAGGGAGACAAACCAGTGAGTCTTACATATTCTAAATTAATTTTGACAAATGTACATCTTGCAGAGGGTAGCTGAAGGGAGTCTGTTGGAGACGCAGATCTCCCGTAGTATAAGCATTTGCTGTGGTACCCTGCTTTCTATTCACTCCTCAGTTTAACTTGGAGGCACAATTTTCCATTTACCAAGATGTTACATGAATAATAAAAATGCAGGGTTTTGGGGCATCCTTCCTTATTTGTGTCCAGTGCTTTAGGAGCTACACAGAGGATTTGGAAGAATGTGTGTATGCTGTAACCTGAAAAGCAGCAGCCCGTATACCATGTTGGAGGAAGAAAGAGATTTTCAAGCAGCCACGTTCTGAGCCTCCAGCCGCAATGGAGCAGACCTTCATTAGCAGCATGACCCCTTGTCACCTGTCAGCACGAAGGACGGGCATATTGTATTAGCAAACCTCACTCCATTCTATGACGATTCTGTAACACCACCTGCCATTGCATATCCCCCCTATTATACCAGTTTAGGAGTTGTGCACTGAAGATTTTTGGCATATATTAGCACTTCCGTGTGATTGGCAGTATACCACTGAATTCATTGCAGCTCCGCATCTATATGGGTGTAGCTCTGTAATTCAGGGCAGCATTTCCGAAGGTTTATCTGCATTTTGGTCCATCTCCTGCCTATATAAGTCCATTACCATTCTGTTGTTTCAGACAGGGAAAGGGAAGGGTGAGCACTGGTGAAACAAGTGTCAGAAACATTAGCTAGAACTGGTAATAATGAAACTGTTCTCTTAACATAGAAAGAAGGTGGTGTATGGAAAGTTGCATGCGCTGAACCACTCGAGTAGAACAGTGAACTGCTTGCTTTTTGCTTCATAAATTATCTTATTAGAATAATTTCCTTGCAGAGTGTGTGTATGTCGGCATCTGTGAAACACCAAATAACTGAAGTAGCTCACGATTAAGCAACAGAAAAATAAATGGCCACGGGATTTGTGAGCATTGAAATACACATTCTGACAAGTCATCCTGGTTCTAGTCTTCTCTGGATTTGAGTTTGCAAAGTTTCAGTCTGGCTTCATGCAATTACACGGTGGTTCGGTTTTATTATGCAGTGGTTCAGGCTGCATTATCTGTCAGTGGAATTTGAAGCCGGCTGCTGATGTCACCTGGGAAGAGATGTGGTCTGTAAAATACCTGAAGTCCAAACCACTAAGGGGACAACAAACACTAAGAAAAATGGAACAGGAGAGCTCCTCTCCGGGCAAAAAAACCGCAGACCCACAAAAACCGAAAAACAAACCCCGTGCTTTTAAATTCTCGGGCTTTCCTAGGAAGAGAAATTGAGACTGGTGCTTGGCAAAGGCGGGGTGGCGAGCGGGCCCCTTGAACTCTTCAGGCGCATCTTCGCGCCTTGGAGGGTCCCGCTTTCAATAGCCCGAGGCTCGGCCGGGCACAGCGCGGGACCCGCCGGCTGGTCCCTCCGGTCACTGGGTGTCCCCGCAGCTCCCCCGAGGGCTGGCGAGCTTCGCCCCCGCTCGCCTGGGAGCGCAGCCCGAGCCGCGGCTCCCGCGGAGACCCCCCGGGCAGAGGGTGCCGGCGGCTCCTGCCGCAGCACCGTCATGGTTTGGGTTTCTCAGCTCCGATCGACCCCGCGGCCGCGGCGGGCCGCGGCCCCTGGCAAAGGCGCTACCAAAAATCTGCCCCTCCCGAGAGCTGCCCGCGGGACTGAGTCACTGAGGGAAAGCAGGCACCGAGAGGAAAGAAATCCGGAGCCGGATGGGGAGGTGGACGCCTTCCACGCTGTTTTGCTGATAATCTCCGACATTACGGCTCCCAGATAAAATATTTATTTACTAAAGGACCCGTAAACATCGTGGCAAATACATTAGGGCACTTGGGCTGCGGGGCTTATGATTATTTCAGAAGTTAAAAGAGATGATACGCGGCCACTGTCAGCAGGGACGGAGGGTGTATTTTCCCCCGCGAATAGGCACGGGTGGGAAGGGTGGGGGCGATGCGCCGGGGATCGCCCAGAAGAGCTGGGGGAGAGGGGCTGCGCCCCACTGGGGACAAACCGCGGGAGTGAGCTGAGGGCAGCGGCCGCCCAGCCCCACGCTTCGCTCGCAGTCGCTCCCCAAAGCGCCCAGGACCCGCTCTCCTCCCTGACGCACAAAGGTGGGGTACACGCGGGGAATATTTGGGGAATCACAGGGTTTGGATTTATTTTCCAGCCGTAGTCAAAAAAAAAAAAAAAAAAAAAAAAAAGCTAGAAAGGTCACATAATAATGAGCTCTCACAGCAAACACACTCTTCCCTTCCCCCTTTCCCTTCCTTCTATCTCACAATAAAATCATCTCCTTCAATTTGCCATGATCGTCGCGACCAGGAGCCAGGTGATTATCCTAATTAATGTCTATCTAATTAAATTACTGTCAGCGGTTAACCAATGGCAGAAGCCGTTTCATCCTCTCCACAAGCAGCAAGATCAAAAGTGAGTCTTTCCTGATTGCTGCATAGTGTCAATTGGCCAATCTCTTCTCCCTGGGAAGGGAAGGGGGAAAAAAAAAAAAAAAAAAAAAAAAAAAAAAAAAAAAAAAAGTAAATCAAACGTTTGGGAAGCATTTGGTAGATGAAGTGCTTTCTGCCTAGTGTGGGTCCCAGGATGTCTAGCTTCTGATACTGAGAAGCCCTTTCAGATCCAGGGACTGAAGGGTTATTACTGTGGTGCTAGAGCTATGCAGCTGGAGCATTGTCTTTCTCCCTCTATCATGCTCTCCAAGAAATTTCTCAATGTGAGCAGCAGTTACCCACATGCAGGCGGATCTGAGCTTGCCTTGCATGATCATCCCATTATCTCGACCACTGACAACCTGGAGAGAAGTTCACCTTTGAAAAAAATTACCAGGGGGATGACGAATCAGTCAGATACAGACAATTTTCCTGACTCCAAGGACACACCAGGGGACGTCCAGAGAAATAAACTCTCTCCCGTCTTGGACGGGGTCTCTGAGCTTCGTCACAGTTTCGATGGATCTGCTGCAGATCGCTATCTGCTCTCTCAGTCCAGCCAGCCCCAGTCTGCTGCCTCTGCTCCTAGTACCATGTTCCCTTATCCCAGCCAGCATGGACCTGCTCACCCAGCCTTCTCCATCGCCAGCCCCAGCCGCTACATGGCTCATCATCCTGTGATCACCAACGGAGCTTATAACAGCCTCCTGTCCAACTCTTCTCCGCAAGGCTACCCCACGGCGGGCTACCCGTACCCCCAGCAGTATGGCCATTCCTACCAAGGGGCACCTTTCTACCAGTTCTCCTCCACCCAGCCGGGGCTGGTTCCCGGCAAGGCTCAGGTCTACCTGTGCAACAGGCCACTCTGGCTGAAATTTCACCGGCACCAGACGGAGATGATCATCACGAAGCAGGGAAGGTAAGCCACCGCGCGGACCTTTCTGGGTGTCGGGGCTGAGCCGCGGACTTCGCCGGGGGAGCCGCCCGGAGTCTCCGCCGCCCCGGCGGAGCCATCCGCCCGTCACCGGGGCCCCTGCCCTGCTCGCCGGGAGCGCCGGTGCCGGTCCCCGCCGGAGTTGGTCCCCGCCGGAGACGGTCCCCGCCGGGGCAGCCCTCTCTGCCTCCCCGCAAGTTCCCGCGCCCGCTGCCCTCATCCCTTCCCCGCGGAAAGCTCGACGCTCCAGGGAGGGGGTTTATTTTGATTTTTATTTCCCGGTCGCTATCGGGAGCCGTGAGGATAAAGCACAACGGCTGGTTCCTCCGCGTGTGCCTGTCGCTGCCGGTGGCTTGCTTTCCTTCTTCCTTTTCTTTTTTTTCCCCTTTTTTCTTTTTTCTTTTTTTTTTTTTTTTTTAGGCGCATGTTCCCTTTCCTAAGCTTTAATATTTCTGGTCTCGACCCTACGGCTCACTACAATATTTTTGTGGATGTAATTTTGGCGGATCCCAATCACTGGAGATTTCAGGGAGGCAAATGGGTTCCTTGCGGCAAGGCGGACACCAATGTACAAGGCAAGTTCCTCCAATTAACACTTTTGCCGACACATATGTAGGTGAGAATGATTAATTAATGCCTTTGCGGACTGGCTCTGGCAACTTCTTAAACGCAAATGGGCCAACGATTTTTTTTTTTTTAAAGGAAAGAAAGGAGGGTGGAGGAGAAAGTAAAAGGTGTTCGGAAAAAAGCTGTTTTAATCATTTTCTTTTAAAATGAAGGGAGTTTTGGCAGTAAAATATTGGTAACTTCACGGGGTCCTTCGCCCTCGTGTGCGGATGCAGCGGCAGAACAGGGATACAGGCGAGAACTGTGATGTGGTTGTGTTTTTTGTTGTTTTGCTTAGGAAACCGGGTGTATATGCATCCCGACTCCCCCAACACGGGAGCCCACTGGATGCGTCAGGAAATCTCCTTTGGGAAACTAAAACTTACAAACAATAAAGGAGCATCAAACAACAACGGGCAGGTCAGTGCGGGAAGGCAGACGCTGCCAGAATTATTTTTATTGTTTCAGTTAAAATCCTACCGTTTCCGAAAGGACGTGGGGGTTTTTTGTTGTTTTGGGTTTTTTTTTAGATAGTGTCGTTAGGTGAAAATAAAAGGGGGGTGGTGGTGAGAAAGTCCTCCCATTTTATTTCGCCACGGGCCTCGTCGGCCCTGAGCGCGTTGCCCAAGCTGACACCGCTGTCCGGTGCGGCCGGGGAAGTCCGCAACCGTCCCGGGGAGGCGGCGGCCAGCGGGCATCGCTCTCCTCGTCCTTCTCGCACTAATTTCTTCCTTTTTCCCCGCGTCCCCCTCCCTCCTTTTGCCATGCCTGACAGATGGTGGTTTTGCAGTCCCTTCACAAGTACCAACCTCGCTTGCATGTGGTGGAGGTGAACGAAGACGGGACGGAGGATACCAATCAGCCGGGCAGAGTGCAGACATTCACGTTCCCCGAGACGCAGTTCATAGCCGTCACCGCCTACCAAAACACCGATGTAAAGAGCTCCCTAGTTTATTCCCCTCGCGGTCCCCCCGCTCCCCGCAAGGCATCCCACCAGGGACGGCCCGGTTGCTGCCCACCCTCCCCTGGGTCTCCGGCGCCAGGAGATGGGGCTCCCTGTTCCTCGTTGTGTGGCATCGCTCCCTGGCCGTCCCGAGGGCGGCCGCAGCCGCTCGGGCCGCCTTCGCCCCAGGAGCCCCCTCCGGGCGTCCGCAGCGGCATCGTCCTCCCCCGCCCAGGACGGGCGCGATCCTGCCCCTCCGTCCGGGGCTGGGCGCTGGCCCGCGGCGTTTATCTCCCAGTCGGAAACAGCTTAGTTAGCTGTTAAGCTGTTATCTTAAGCTTTAAGTCTGCAAAGATCAATTAACATCCTCATTGATTGCGCCCGGGGGTGACGGAGCAACTTCCTCAAATTAAAAGCTCGTTAATGCCTGGATGCGTTTCGGAGTGGTCTGGCTTTGCTACAGACTGGTGCCCCCTTTTCAAATGACATATGTTCAGTCCACATTCTCGCTTTAATTATTTTGCTTGATGCAAATGCAAACTCCTAGTTACCATTCTGCGGTACGTTTTGCCTAATTTCTGGATTTCAATATATTTATACCCATGCACTAGGAATGCTGAACACGTCTTAAAATATGGGGTTAAATACTGAATTCTTTTGTACTTTTTACAACAACGTAAATCTTAAAATTAGACGGCGATGTCTATAAGCATGCCAGAGCTTATTTTTCACGGTTTAAAGGCAATATGACTGACTAGAGTAAAGCTTGGTCCTTTAAAAACCTGTTGGCTGCAGTGGGGTATATTTTTCAGGCTTTCACAATGTGTGCTCTGCTCCTCTTTTTCCCTAGATCACACAGCTGAAAATAGATCACAACCCTTTCGCGAAAGGATTCCGAGACAATTATGATACGTAAGTAAACCGGATTTTTACTATCTTTCTGCCGGCTGCGCACACATGTCAAACGGGGGAGATTTAGCATGAGGGCTGGCTCGTTTCACACCGAGATATGTAATGTCAGGCTTTTCCAGAGCCCTCCGGGAGGGAAGCACGCGCCCGCTCCGGCACAGGGGCTGTCCCTGCGGCGAGGCCCTACGCAGGCCTGAGGCCGCTTCCGCGCCTGGGGCCGCGCTGCCCGCACCTGAGTCCGCATCTCGCTTTGGCACTTGCGGCGGTTTTGTTGTTGGTTTTTCCTGGCACGTATCTTGGCGCCTCTTTCCAAGCTTCCGTTTCACTTGCGTGTAAGGGCTCCGAAAGCAGCACCTGAGCAGCAGGGGCTCAGTCCCCGGCAACCCGCCGGGTCTGCATCATCCCGGGGTCCGCAGAGCCGGGGTCCGGAGGCAAACGTCTTCGTCTTGTTTTCTTCTTCTCCGGGGTTGGATTTTTTTCCCCCTTCTCCCTTCTGGGTGGAGCTAAAGCCTTTGAAGTTTTAAACGCGTTTTGTCCGTGTTCTGCCTCTGCCCGTCCGCCTCCGAGGCGTTCCCAGCCGCTTGACCCCCCGGCCTTGACCCCGCGCCACACGCGGCTGGTGCCCCTCCGACTGCAGCTCCGGGGCGGCATCAACACTCCCGCCGCCGCCGCCTTTCCCGGCCCTCGGGACAAATACGGGGATATCCCGGCCTGCAGGCGCTGCAGGCAGGCTTCCCCTGGCCCGAGGTGCGGCCCGCCCGGCATCCCCTAGCCCAGCTTGGGGCAGCGGGAGGTGACGGCCGCAGGGCGGCCCATACACCCAGGAGAGCAGGCGGCTTGGGATGTCGCCTGTCCCACTGCAAGCTCTGGTCTGTGGGATGGGCCCCCGGCTTTGAGGAGGAAAACCTTTTTCCTCTCTGAACTGTGGCGGTGAGCAGCCTCACTTGGCCTCGAGCGCCTCATCCCGTGCGTACCTTCAGTGCCTGCTTCAGCCTCTCCGCTGGACCGCGGTCCAGCAGCCACCAGCAGCAGGTTTTCAGGACAAGGGTGGAAACGACGCCAAGAGCTGAATTAGTGCGAGAGGGGCCCGGGGCCGAGCTCCAGCTCTCCCCAGGGAGCAGCTTGTGGTGCGGCCGCTCTTCCCCAGGGGCGGGGGTCGCGGAGGCTGTGGCGGGGAGCAGGGCCGCCGCCGGGAGGACAGCGGCCGTTCCTGGTGCCACAGAGGGTGGCAGCCGAGCCTGCCCGCTCTCCGGGAGCTCGGCGAGAGTATGTGCGGCCTTTGGAAAGGCTGCGTGGCCTTCGCTCCCAGCCAAAAGTGCTCTTCTCTTTTTGATAGGGAAAAACTTTATAGGGCGTCACTTGAAAGGAGACGGGGGGAGGGGGAAGCTTCAATGTTGTCTAGCACATTGAATTTGTTTAAGGGCCAAGTTTATTTTGGATAAGAAATTCCAGGAGGCGTGGAGGGTTAATTAAAGCACAGTTTTAGCCTGAATTAAATACAGATAGTAGTTATTCATCCATTAAAGTTTTTATAATCGCAAATTACAGCCCAGCATGGGAGAATTATATATAGGCCAAGCAGGGAACACTGGAAGTGTCTGGCTTTACATTTCCTACAGTAGGTGTTTAAAGATTAGCTTAATTTAAACTCAGCAAAATGTTGATGGTTCGTCTGTGACTCCCAATAATAAGTGTTAAACAGCCGATAGAATTCCGTAGTCTGCCACTCATGCTGTTCGCGGCAAATGACCGGGCTGCCTGTTGCGCATGTGGTGGGGCCGGTCAATGTGTCACCGCGCGGGATTCCATGCCTTTGGGTTGTGGGTTCCGACCGGACAGAGGGATCTCAGCCCCGTCAAGGAATGGCCAACCGGTTCCGAATGATTTATTCTCCATGTTTGCCCCCGTCTTTCCTCTTCCCCGTTAAAGGCCCTCGGCACTACTGATGCCGGAGGCCAAGCCCGGAGAGGAGCGCAGGCTCTCGGCCGGGCAGGAGCGCGCTGGGACGGCGCCGTCCCGTTCGTACCCCGAGGGCCGCGTTCGGCCGGGTGCCGCGCCGAGGAGGCCGCCGGGCTGCGGCGGACACCCAGCTCTCTCCCCTTCTCTTGGGCAGGATCTACACGGGCTGCGACATGGACCGGCTGACGCCTTCCCCCAACGACTCGCCCCGCTCGCAGATCGTGCCCGGGGCCCGCTACGCCATGGCCGGCTCCTTCCTCCAGGACCAGTTCGTGAGTAACTACGCCAAGTCCCGCTTCCACCCCGGGGCAGGAGCCGGCCCGGGGCCCGGCGCCGACCGCAGCGTGCCCCACACCAACGGGCTGCTCTCCCCACAGCAAGCCGAGGACCCGGGGGCCCCCTCGCCGCAGCGCTGGTTCGTCGCCCCCGCCAACAACCGCCTCGACTTCGCCGCCTCCGCCTACGACACGGCCACCGACTTCGCCGGCAACGCGGCCACGCTGCTGTCCTACGCGGCCGCGGGCGTCAAGGCGCTGCCGCTGCAGGCGGCCGGCTGCGCCGGGCGGCCGCTGGGCTACTACGCCGACCCCTCGGGCTGGGGGGCCCGCAGCCCCCCGCAGTACTGCAGCAAGTCGGGCTCCGTGCTCTCCTGCTGGCCCAACAGCGCGGCGGCGGCGCGCATGGCCGCCGGCAACCCCTACCTAGGGGAGGAGGCGGAGAGCCTGGCCCCCGAGCGGTCCCCCTTGCCGGGCGCCGAGGACTCCAAGCCCAAAGATTTGTCCGACTCCAGCTGGATCGAGACGCCGTCGTCCATTAAGTCCATCGACTCCTCCGATTCTGGGATTTACGAGCAGGCCAAAAGGAGGCGGATCTCCCCCTCGGACACCCCGGTGTCCGAGAGCTCCTCGCCCCTCAAGAGCGAGGTGCTCACCCAGCGGGACTGCGAAAAGACCTGCGCCAAGGACATCGGCTATTACGGCTTCTACTCGCACAGCTAGGCGCGGCCGCCGGCCCGCCGTCCTTTTGCACAATAACTCCTCCGCGTTAGCGCACTGACCCCCTCCCCTAGCTGCCCTATCCGTGCCCCGGCCCGGCCCGGCAGGGAGGCAGGCAGGGAGGCTGAGCCGCGGCCGCCGCCGCCCCCCCGCCCCGCTCCCCGCCCGGCCCGGTCCGGCGGCGCCCCGGGGGCGCGGGGGGTACTGCCGCACCGAAACCCACTGATAAGTAGGATGCTTAGACTCTCAAACCGTACAGCGCTTCCTTCCTTTTACCACGGATGGATTCTAGGGGAAACAGTAATAGTGGGGAAAACAGCCTGTGAAATGCCTGTACATAGTATTTATTTTATTGTAACAGATTACTTTTCTTTGGTTCAGTTTATTTATTGTTTGGATTTTTTTGTTTTGTTTTCATTGTTAAGTCACAAAACTTAGATCCTGTTTAAATTTCTTTACCCCATTCCCCACTCTTTGCTCCCTCTTCCTCGTGCCCCTCCCCAGGTAAACACTTTTCCTAAATGCCTCTGAAAATGTAAGTGGTCCATAGCTGTAGCAGCGAGTAATGGGTTTCTCACTTTCTCTCCAATTCCTCGCATGAAATAATTACGCGGTGCCCTGGGATAACACAGCTAAGGAATAGCTCAGCTTTCCCTTCAAAAGAACAGAAATACGTCTCATGGGAAAGTCGATTAAAGGAGCATAATGCCTTCCAAAACCAAAATTACCTGCTTCTTATTTTTCTTTGAAAGGAATAGCTCGAGATCAGCAATATTATTATTTTTGTGGTCTCCCCCTTCCCCTGCCCCCAAGTGCCAAATCCATTACTGGTCCCCGCAGGTGCCAAATATGCTAACAAACTATTTTCAAATTTCTTTGCAGTTTCCCCCTCTTTCTTTATATCACTGTAAATCTTTGTAATGAATAATCTTAAAAAAAAAAAAAAGAAAAAAAAAAGAAAAAAGATATAGACGACTGAATTGTTGGTAACCATAGTGTAGTCCAGTGAAGATGAGTTGTGAGTTGTATATTTTACTGCATTTAGTTTTGGAATTGACTTTTTCATAAAGTAGCTAACCAAGATCTGACTTCCTGGGGACTCAAATGCACATCGAAAGTAAGAGTGATCATTCTTGTAAACCTCTTATCAAACTATTGAAGGAGAACTAATATCCCTCCAGGACTCCCCCCCCGGCGAAGCAGAATAGTAAGTCTTCGAATTTTGAGTAGCAAATCTATACAATTAACGCATTTTTATATGGAAGAAAAAAAAAAAACAATTACGAACTGAAATATGCATCAGGCTAAATATTCAGTCTAGATTACACTCGACGGGGAGATTTCCTAATAGAAATTCAGGGTCATAAACGTGTGTATATTTTTGACTCTTCTGTAAATCGAATGTTGTGATTTTTATATTTGTTCTGTTACGTCTGTGGAACTGAATAATTTATACCAGTACATGCTCCATTGAGAAATGTTTCGGTTTTTGCCCGTTTGTATCGTCTGTGTATAACAAGTAAAATAAACCTGGCAAAACGTTAACGTCGTGTTGGAAAAAGCACTTCGCCGTTTTACAAATAAGAGATCGGGTGAGGCCAAGGGGAGGAGGCTTGCGGGCTCTTCCGCTCTCGGTCCGCCGCGAGGTTCTGGAGCGGGAGTCCCGTCGCTGCTCTCCCTGACGGAGCTGGTCCACTTGCCCCGCGTTTGTTCTTTTTTTCTTTTTTTTTGGGGGGGGCTAGGGGGGGTGGGTGGAAGAGCGTAGGGGACAGTGCTTACACCTCGTGGCCAAGCGTGGAGGTTTGCAGTCGGTGAAAGAGGGAGATGAAACCCCGTCGGTTTTGAGAGGTTTATAATTATCCCCGTGTTTGACGCTTAAAAACCCTGACAGCACTTTGCAGGCGGGAGAGGTGCCTGGCGCGGGGCGGGGGGTGCCATCGCTGGCGGAGCAGAGGCGAGGGACAAAAAGCTGCCCGCCCGCAGCCTTCCCCTCGCTTTCCCAGGGCGGGGGCTGCCCTGGTGGAGCCCCACGGTGCCCCCAAGGCGGGCGCCCTTTCGGGGGAGCAGCTTGCCCTACTGCGCGGGAGCGGAGTCCCCACTCCTGCAGCACTGCCTCTCCCTCTGCGACCTTCCCGGGACTCTGCCCCCTTTAGAGACAACCACCTGTGGGCTTTAGAACAGGCGCCGGCCCGGCACCTGCGTGGGCCGAGTCCGCGGGGGCTGGGGGGTAGCAGGCTAGGTTTACTCTTGATTCCGCGGTGGGGTAAGCGCAGTGTGGAGCCGTCAGAGGGATTCTGTTCTGCCGCGGTATTGACGGGGGGCATCTGAGGAGCCCAATTGCGTTCCGTTCCTTCCACCCCCGCCAAGGTGCGGGGCCCGAGCGGGGCCCTGCGCACCCAGAGCCTCCGCTGCCCTCTGGGGCCGCGCGGCCGCCGACCTGTGCCGGCGGCGGGGAGCGGTGCCCGCCCCGCGGTGCCGTCGGGCTCCAGACGCTGTCCCGGGACGTCTCCCTGAGAGGGGACGTGGGGGCAGTGTCCCCGGGCTCGCCCCTCGGAGGAGCGCGGGCGATGCGCGCCCTTCCCCAGCCGCCTCTTCCCGAGCGGCGGGGGCCGGGGCGCCGCACGCGTCTCCCCGCGCATCGCCCGCACCTCTCCGCCTCTCGCAGGCCCCGGCTGCCCCCTCAGC
Organism: Corvus hawaiiensis; assembly: GCF_020740725.1. Classification (NCBI taxonomy): domain Eukaryota; kingdom Metazoa; phylum Chordata; class Aves; order Passeriformes; family Corvidae; genus Corvus; species Corvus hawaiiensis. Next base: position 23,710,873 of record NC_063219.1, on the reverse strand, counting down.
GGCGCCCTGAGGGGCTGTCGAGGCGCCCTGCCCGGGGCTTCCCGCACCCTAAATAACCCATGGCATGTTCCCGGCCCTCCTTCCCCACTCTCGGCCAGCAAAAGCCGCCCCCTTCTCCTCCCCGCCGCTGCCAGTCCCGCTGCGCTGCCCCCCGAGAGGGCAAAGGGAGCGGCCCGAGGCACCGCGGCGTTCCCCGCCCGCCTCGCCTCTGCTGCCGCGGTGCCGGGGCTGCTGCCCGCCGGGCGGTCACCCCGGGCAGACCGCTCCTCAGGGAGGTTCCGCTAGGTTTCATTTACAGCGGGTTATCCAGCGGGTCCGGAATAAATACGTAACGTGTGACAGGTCTGAACAAAATTCTTTCCTGTGCGTGAGTGGTTGCTGTTATTCCATAACTATTTGGACAGGGTAATTCCATAACTATTTATGCGAGAGACTGGAAGAGATAAGGGCTGCAGAAGTTAAAAAGGCTATTTCCTGTCGGTAGGTCACTTCGTTACTATTATAATTTCTTAGAATATTATTTTTAGAGGCGCACCTGTATATCTGCTAAACATATGTTTAGCAACACGTTAAAGCGTTTGCGTTCACCGAGGAGTGAATGCGCGGGTTTTGACCCGGTGTGTTTAAATTGCAGCGTGTGCAGTTTAGTTGGAGCAAACCCCCGTGTATGAATTTGTTAGAACAGCAATTAATTGCATGAATTTTACGTGAAGTATAATTAGTATTATTATTCTAGGCATGCTGAATGGGTTTTAAGTTAATTGTTGTGTAAAATAATCTATTTAATTGCCCTTCCCTTATTTTATATAACACAAAATCAAGCTCCAATATGTAGAAAGTAATTCAAAGTTCCTATTGGTAATACTTTCTATGATGTTTCACATTAATACTATATCAAATGTAATACAGTGATTTACGCTCTACAGATTTTGCACGAGTACGCTATGCATATTTGATGACACATTGCATATTTTAACAAGGTTTTTAATGACTGATTGAAATGTTTGCTAAGATATTTTTTAAGAGCTGGAGGAGAAATGGTTGTGGAAAATGTGTGTAATAGAATAGTGATAAGGATGGGAGGGTTTTGATTGACAGTATGAGGAAGCAGATGGATGACTAGGTAGGTCAGAGGTAAAGATGCCTTTGACAGCTTTTTAAGTTCCTTTGGCCATTTTGGTCCAATGAATCATGCAAAACATGTGTACATTACCAAACTGATGTCTCTGCATCGTTTACTGTTGGAATCCTCATCTTTTCAAACCCACCCTAACCTTCTTTCATCACCACTTGACGTGCTATGTCTAAACTAGATTGCAAGATCCTAAGAAGGCAAGAATCTGTCTTGTATTACTTGTCAGCAAAAAAAAAAAAAAAAAAAAAAAAGAAAAAAAAAAAGAAAAAAAAAGAAAAAATTAGGGAAAAAAAATCATGTAATCCTATGGAGCTAGAAGAACAACTGCGACAGATTGGCAGAATAGGCGTAAGGTGGGACACGTTCTTCTTAATTTTCACTGTCTGGTCATCACTCCTCTTCCCTAGGTAGTGCTCAAGGGAGATGTGGTGAACAATGATTTTTCTTTTTTTATTCCTCCAAATGGCATAATCTGAATTTTCATAAATCTGATAAGAGACCTAATTGCATAATTTTCCTTTTAACATTATGCAGTGAATGCTGTTGTGATAGTTAAAAAGGTTTTCATTGCAGTCTGTTTTTCAGGTGCTTTGTATGTCCCTCACAAATTACTTTGTCAACTGGAAATGCTCTGATTTTTCCCTGTAAAAGGTTACTGTTTTTGGAAATCTTGTTTAATTGCATAGGACAATTTTAAAATCTCTGTGATACAAAAAAAGAATGTGTGTGTATTGGGAAAAGCAGAAAGAAAGGATTTTGCATGAAAGCACACTTTCCAGGTACTTTCTGTGCAGAATGGACGCAAGTTTTCATTCCAAGTATTAAAACTTGTCATAAATGTGGTTTTCAGTAGGGAATGTGTCACTTGCTAAGATACGGGGGCAAAGTCAAAGAAAAAAATATTGAAACAGCAGAGTGATAAGTAGAGGGAAGGCAGCAGACTGTTTGCATTCAGTACCCAGCTCTTTCCAGATAATATATTTGTGGTAGGTCTAGAGAGCCACACAGCTCACTAGTAGCGTTTCATGCTTTTGTCAGAGTGCGTATTAATCTGGAAATGCAAACAAAAGCATCTCTTATTTCAGAGCATGGTGGCTTGAAAGCTGCCCATTTGTTCAAATATGTATGTCTGAAAAAACAGATATTGGTTGAAATATATATATTTACCTCTTGAATTTTTGAGCATATGTAATATTTTACTTCTTGGATATAGAATAATTATGAATCCATTAGAATCCAAGGCTGCCATTGCTGATTAGATGTAACTTTTGACCTCATAAAATATATTACACAATAAAACCTGTGATGTTTTATTCATGCTATCACTGTGATTTGTCATAGTTGGAGTGTTTCTAATTCTAAGGGGCTGATGTGAGTATGAATGATCTTCCTGGTCTTAAGTTGACTTTTTAGGCCAATTTTTTTTTTTTTTTTTTTTTTTTTTGAACTGAAGGCAACAAGGATGAAAATGTCAGGTACTTTACTCCTGTGTAAAACTGTCTATACTATTACATGGATAGCAAGCTTTAAATAAGAAACAGCTGGTAATGACTTTGAATCCGTTTTAAGAGACATTTTAGGTAAAATGTTGATAGCTTGTAAATGTGTATTTCTGCCTTAGTCTCTGATCGTGCATACAAGTTCATATGTGTGAACAACGTAAAGTAAGAGGTCAGTCCTACAAAGACTATTCACTTGTCTAAAAATTCACAGACATAAATGTTTTCAGGATCAAGGCCTTTTTCAATAATTGTGATAGTCGTGTACCTTGAAGTGACTGACTAATTTAGGATACACTTAATAATTTGATTTTTTTTTAATATAGCAGAAACATTGATGAGTTACCAAAGCACATCATCCAAGCTCCTACTTCAGTCATTTGAAATACAATTTTTTGGCTTGTTTGGGTAATTTTTTTTTTAACTGACGGCGCTGGCACATAATTTAAACTTTCTAAAAGTCACGTCAATTTCTGTGGGCCATGCTATGGAATTCAGTTTTGTAAGTAAGCTTCTTTCTTTAATTGTATTTAGTTACACATTGGCTGCTTTTGTTTATCCAGAAAGCAGATAATGGTCTGGGACTGAAGGGTGAAAGAGCAACATGGATATTTTGAGTTGAGAGAAATTTCATGCTGCTGAAAGGTGTCCTAGTTTAGATGAAGACAGCCACCCACCCACTGAGAATTAAACTGAAATCATAAATGTAAGCTAAAAAACATATTTTGTGATTGATCAACACCCCTATTACAGCTTATTTCCCTTCGTCGAAATGTTTGCTGTCACATTTTTGACTTCCAACTCAAAATATCGGTGTTGCTCTCTCACCCTTCGGTCCCAGACCTCCTGCTGGAGACACTGCGGAAATATGGTGGCCCTCTCTGGCCCTGGGGAAAGTTGTGGCTCATCCTGCACTGTCTGGGAAGTCCATTTGAGGGCCTGGCAGGAGCACCTCCTGTCTTGCCTCTTGCTCTGTGATCGGTGCCTGCATGTCACTAACTGAGATCTGTGGTGCAGTGACACAGAGAAAGAACCGCTCCTCACACTGCATCCCGCCTCGGCAAACCCTTCAGGCATCTCCCCTCTCCCCAAATTCCCACTGCTTTCCCACTATACTTCTAAAGCATGAGGGGTTTGTACATAGGTGTTACTTTAAGCTTTGTGTAAGCTCTCTCCTGGAAGGTCAGTTTACTCTTACACTAGGAGAAGGAACATTTCCCTTGAATTAGATGCAGGGTATTGAGGAAGAGGTAAAGGGCTTTGTTTTCTATTGTCAGTTCTTGACTTTCCAGTGGAACCCACCGTGCATAAGTGATGAGCGTAGGGACATTTTTCAAAAACCTCCAAGTGGTTTAGTCACCTGTGTTTAGAAATTATGGAAATCTCACTGAAAAATCTCCAGTGCTTGTGGTTCTAAATGACTTTCACACTTTTTACAGTTTTATTCTTGGGCACATCACTGAGCAGTTATTTCAGTTATGCATTGAGGATGGCATTTGTTGCAGAGTTAGGGTCAGAACAGCATGGATTAAATCCTCAGCTGGTGTATAGTTATGTCATTTTATGGGCTTCAGTGGTTCAATACTGCTTCGTATTGAAACAATCTGATTGTCCCCTCTTGTGGTTTAGATACCATCCAAAGCAGGTGCTGCTTGATGGAAAGAATAGGACCAAGTATTAATTGATATACAAACTGATACACTAATTTGTTTCTCCCGTGTTAAAATAATTATGAAAACATAAATGGATATCTTACTCTACTTACATTTTTGTCTCCACTTAGATTATAAGAATAACTGAAGCTTCCTTCCTGCTTATTGTCAAAGTTGATCCTGATGATTTAATTGTCTTAATAATTGAATCAAAAGCAATTTTTTCGGTGTGTGTAATACAAGAATTTGCCCCCTTTTGGGGAAAATATTTAGGCCAGCTATATTCTTTTAATATAAAAGTATTGTTCAGAAATTGAATGGAAAGGAGTTATTTCAACTCTTCTTAGAAATGTTTAGGATTTTGTAATGCCCAAATCCTTTTCACCTTCTCTGAAGTGTTATCTAGTGTAGCTCATTTTTCCCTTTGTGTTAAATACTAAAAAACCCTCTGATGTTACATTTAGTATTGTATTTTAAATACTTCGGTATTTCAGTTGCTGTATTTCCACATATTGTTCACTTATAACTTCTTTCTGATCATTATATAATTGAAAATTATTTTTAAATCATGTTTATTTAAAATCACAAACAAATTCATTTGTAAAAGCAGATGTAAACTCAAGTAATGTGAAATGTAATGGCAGAAATAAAATATGGGCCTATAAAAATTAACATTATTTTAATGGCATGAGGATACAAGATTTCTTCAGGACTATATTGCCCCATAGGCCATTCAGCCAGATGTAACCTGAAAGGCCAAACCCTAAAGTAGTCCTTTACTGGTATATGTTTATTTTCCAAATACTCTGTAACTGGAGAAACAACAAAAATGATTGCCCTGTAACAGTGTAAAGTTTAGTGTATATGTGCACGTAAGTCTTTGTAGGATCAGGACCCAAGTCTGCTCTGCTTCGGCAGTACTCTCTGTTGTGGGTTTTGGGGCGGTATTTTTTCCTCCTGGTAATTAAAATGCAGTTCTGTCACTGCGGTCACATTTCCCAGTTATAGAGGGACAAGGGCAATGCCTGTGCTAAATACACAATGTGCTAAACAGCAGCTATATTTAATTTTGACTTTGTTTTAATATCTACAGTTGCCTCAGGATAAGGATCTAGGAGATTTCAAGTGTAGTTCTGTGTACTCAACCCTTTTCACGAGGGTTGCTTTGCTGTCAGCTCAGCTCTCTGAAGTCACTTGGATTGTGATGGTGCTGTTGCATGGGAAAGGCTGCCAGGCTGGTGGGTGCAAGGCCACGACAGCAGGAAGCTGGTGATCCCTTTCACAGGCAGGTAGGAGCTGGGCTTACCTCTAACCCAAAACCTGCTCTCCCCGAGGTGTTTAGGATAATGCATGCGATTGCTGAATTCCCGGGGCGTGAAGCAGCAGAGCTCCAGGCTGATGCACATACACCAGTAGTCCCCAGATAGCTTCTGGTCTCTTCCCCTGGTAGATCTCCAAAGCTTCCCAGGAGCTCCAGCCCCTGCCTTTCTCTCCAGCACGCTTTTCCTTACTGGGGAGCACTTCACTGGCTCTTCCATGGCTTGTTGTGTTTAGAACCTGAGCATGTAGACGAGTGCTTTCTCCTGTAGCTCCTTCTGTGGAGGATGCTTAAACAAGGAAAACCTTGCTCAGGATTAGTGAAGAGAATGAGATCCATGCAAGGCTGCTTTCTTTTGTACCCAAACTTCTAAATTTGCATTTACATACATTTTCTTGTGATTGTAAAGGGTTTACCTCATATAAAACATTTAACATGACACATTTTATAAGAAAGTACAATGTAAAATATTTTTAGCATTTGTAGTTGTATAATCAGCGTCCGTTTCTGAGTTTTTTCTTCAGCAGCATGTAACAGGTGAACTCCTATTTTTATGGGTGTTGCATTATAATTTATGGGGCCTCTGCTGATCTAACTTTGATTTGTAATAGCTTTTTGATTAAAAAAAAATTAGAATTTTAGCACCATTTTCAAAAAGGTTACTGGCAAGAAAAGATCTTAAAATAACCTACTTAAAATTTATTATTTTATAAAAATGTTTAAACTTGTAAAAAATTCTCGCCCACTCTGTAAGAAAAGTGTGTCATGTTAAGTCAATACAGAATTTATTTACAAGATTAAACATTGTCTCAAATAATATTATTTTTGAATAATAGAAGAACATTCTATAACTAATATGAATATTTTTTGAGTTACACATATGCACTGTTTTGCCTGAGAAATACTGAGGTTTATGTTTTTTGGTTTGGTTTTTTTTTCCATAGAAAAGTAGTCAGTGTAATGCAGCTTTTTCTTCTGTATTTTCCCCCATCTTGGTGTCCTCTTATTACTCACCAGAGATTTAGGAGCAACTCAGCTAGTGCTTTTATTCCATGCTATCACATTTTTCTTCCTTTTTGCTTTGTGTAAGATTAGGTTGTTATTATTATATTTTCAATATCCTTTGCAAAGTTTCATCTTGTATTACAATGCCTGCAATGACAAACCACAGCTAGTCTGAGACTGGGAATATTTTTCCCGAGTGTCTCCACCATCAGTCTATGGTGTGTGTATGTCAGTTTTACCGAAAGCTTGGATAGGGTATCAGCTGTCACTGAAACTTGTCTAGATTTATATTCTAGCTGTAAACCTCACAACTGTGTGAAGACTAGCCTCTGCAATCTAGGCGATGAAACTTCGAAATTCTTCCTCGCGGCTGTTACTGGTGGCTTTGTTTCTGACAGCTTCTAATTTTCTGTACATAATAAAATCAATTATTTTGCATGTATATGCTAAAGCTAGAGGCTGTTTTTTGACTGTGCATGCTACAATTAGTTATGTAAATAGCAGCATATGCTACAAGTTTTCAGTGCTCACCCTGTCTTTACAGAAGTGTTGGCTCAGGCTCTGCTTTGAAGTTAGTTGGCAGAGGTGTTTGGTGCTCCATGGCTCAGGCTTTGAAGGCATTGCTTTCTTCGGCAGCTCTCTCTCATGTTTAGTGTTTCAGTCTATAGTACCTGTGTGTACACCAAAGCCAACTCATGGCTTGACTGCATGAGGGATTTTGGTAGTCAGACTTTTAAGCTTCTCCATATTTTTCTTGATTCACAATGGGGGCATGTTGGTAATTGTGTGCTATTGAACACCTCCTGTCTGTGTACATCCATTCTCTCCCTATCCCACTTGAACTATTTCTTCAAGTTTGAACTTATGTTTCTGCCTAATGATTTCTAAACCAGACCTTTCCAGAGACTTTGGGGTATTTAATTAGGTTAAATTATAATTTATTCCCATGTGAAACCCTTATTATTGCAGTCTTTTCAGTATCATCAAATACTTTTTTTATTTTGCAAAATACTTCAGCTGCAGAGTGTAATCCAAAAGGTAGGTTGCTTTCTACAACTGCCTGAAAGGAGGCGATAGTGAGGTGGGTGTTGGTGTCTTCTGCCATGTCTCAAGAAAAAGGATAAGAGGAAATGGCCTTATTTTGCACTGGGGAAAGTTCAGATTAGATATTGGGGAAAAAATTTCACTGAAAGACTGGTTAGCCATTGGAATAAGTTTCCCAGGGAGGTGGTGGAGTTCTTTCTGGAAACGTTCAAGGGGAGTTTGGATGTGGCATTCAGGGTATGGATATGGTTTAGAGGTGACTATGGTGGTGCTGGGTTGGTGGTTGCAGCAGATGATCCTGAAGGTTTCTTACAACCTTGATGATTCTGTGATTCTGTAAAGCAGGACACTCCAAGTGGTGTTTTAAAAGTGCTCACATGCAATTGGTTTTGTTTTTTTCCCTGTAAGATTCTTCTGGAGCACTGATAAAGCACTCAGTGTGGAGCAGGTTTCGACCTCTGAATCTTAAATTAAAGCCTTTCCTAGTATGAGTCAGAAAACCAGACAGGTTTGTTAAAGCCTATTGTCTATTACCTTTCTGCTAGCTCCTTGTATAGGGGAGATATTACTTAAAGATAATTTTGGTTAAGAGTTTATGTTGTGGCATCTACTAATAGAGAATATTTGCTAGATATGCACATTCCTCCAGAATTCATTAATAAGGTTAACTTATCTCTTAAGTTAGCTCTGTGCTAGTACTTCTGAGAATCATGTATCTTTTGTATTTATGTGGTAACACCTTACTGCTGAGGGCATATGATAATAAAGCTGCAATGCAATCGTAAACAGGAGCTTCATGGCTGGTGTCAGACTGAATTTAGCTACTGTGAAAAGCCTCTGAAAAAAAGAATTCCAACAAGATGTGTGAGAAGCCAAGCCCCTATTGTGGATTAACCAAAGAAGTCATTAGATATTTTGAAGACTAGCTGATAGACTACTATCTAAGAAGTAAATAATTCAGAGTCTGCTGGGGGCATAAGACTGAAAATATGCTGAGTTAATATATGTCATCATAGGTGAGGAAAGATCCTGAATCTAACACAGTAAAATAATAAAGTTATTTTTCTAAAAAAAGGAGCTGGCATAGTCTGAAAAGTGAAAAAGAAAGTGCTATAGCACAGTGTAATTGACGAGCTGGGTTAGTAGAAATAGAATTACAAAATGAGAGACCAATCTTAACTAGTACAAGCAACAGTCTTCCATCAAAATCCTTTGTCTATTTTCTTCTACCAGGATCATTAGCTAGCGATTACATGTGTGGGACCTCTTATTTTAGAGAAGGACAAGGGTTACTCCTTGAGCTGAAGATTTTAATTCCTGCATATTGCTAAACAGTTGCATTACTCTCTTCTTTGAGAGAGTGTTTGTTAGTACACACCCTCTACTTTGTCACAGATAAAATATTCACATCTTCCTATTTCTGAACATGTATGGTGAGTCTTGAAGGAGGAAATTCCAGTGACAAAGTGACCTGTTGGTCTAATAGCAGCTACTTACAAATCACAGAATCATAGAACATCCTCAGCTGGAGGGGACCCACAAGGAACATTGAGTCCAAATCCTGAGTCTCCACAGGACAACCCCAAAACACACATCATTTAACTAAGATGTTGGTAACCATACTTCTTAAAATTCCTTTTTTAGCCCTTTGCTCAACTTAAATTTATCTTTTAAAACCCATACCATTAAACATGTGCAACATCTATGCATATGCAAATACTTAGAAACCAACTATAATTGTGTTAATTATATTATTGATAAGGTAAATGATAAATGTAGAAGTCAATACGTTAATTTGGCCTGATTAATGGCTTAAAATGCTGCTTTTGTAAGTATTTTTTTTTCTTTGAAAGTAAACCTAGTCTCCAAATGTATTTAAAATGTTAATAAACTATTAAATGAACAAGTAACACTATATTCAACATTTTTACACCATTTCTACAGTGGGTAAAATTGTAGTATAAAGTTGGTGTATACTCGATAACAATTTACATGTTTATTTTACCATCTGGTAAATGTGTAAACGATATTTTGAGAAGCACATTTCAAATTCACTTTAACAACTTATCCCCGACAATATGTATCCTATCTCATGTACTGACTGGAAGGATTTTGAAAACCTCTCAGAGAGAAATGCAGTAACAAAACATTTATTTTTTTTAGTGATGAGTAAGATCAAGCTTAGCATCAAGTTGGAGGTCTTTCAATATTTAGGAAGGATTTTGGTGCATTACTGGTGTCAAAGAGAGATTTCAGACTGTTTTACACACTACGGTATAAAGATATCATATCATCTTCCCTAAAGAAACCATAGGGTGCATAGGTAGTAATAACAAAACAAATACAGTTTGCAATGTTGTTGTGTAACTGTATTGTATCCTTTCCAGGGGGTTTGAATTTGCTGTCTCTTGTGTCTAAATATGGGAAGCTCATTATTAGAAGTGTTACAGTGAACCCCAAGTGAATTGCTTTTCTCATGTACTTTAACAGCACTTTGACACTGCAGCCTTCTGCCTTTTTATTTTAGTCTTCTGTTTATTGGTCTCTCTGGATTAAATTGCAAGCACTTTCTTAAATACACCAAACTAGAGAGTATTCTGTTGTAGCTCAGCTTTTATTCACCCTTTCCTAGCTGTTACTAATCTTAACTGAAAAACAAAACCCCAACAACTCTTCCTCCCAAATTAAAAAAAAAAAAAAAAATCCAACCCCCAAAAAAGATTTCCTTTTCTGCTTCCCCAACCCCCTCCAAAATTTAAAAAACCCTGCCCTGAAAGCAAGTCTGCCTGGAGAACACCTCCACACTAATGACCATCTGGCCAATCTGCAAATGAGGTTTGAGAGCAGATTTCAAATGTAGGCACCAGCTAGTCTGTGCCTTGCATTAGTCCATTAGTATTTAAAAGATTTGAAAGCATTTAGGCAACTAGAGAGCATGCAGGTACCTTAACTTGGGGAAACCCAATCAAGCATCTCCTTGTTCCTTCCAGGGCTAAATGGCCTTGTTCTGGTACCTGGATCAGCAACGCTCCTTCAGAGCTTGTGGCAGCCAGCTTGGCTTGAGTATACACACTTTATAATGGGCAATAGTCTCAAAACACCTTTGAAAATGCAGTGGTGAAAAAACCCATGGAAAATTATTTGTAGAAATTCTAGTTAACTTCTGTACCAAAGTTAATGAATTACAACATTCATATCTTTTTATTTATGTGCTATTCAGCATGTGGGGAGAAAACCCTGATTAGTACAGTCTAATCCAGTCCTGGTCTGGAGTAGTCAGAGAAACCTGTGAGATGCTCTGATTTTATGTGTGCTCCTAAAATCAGGTTTTAGCCAAATAATAATAACAAAACCAGGTCGTCATTAAACAACAACTTTAAACTTAAAAAGATGTATCTACTTTCGAGGTTAATTAGGCCACTGAATTTAACATTACTGTTTTGTTTCATTTGGTATTAAATACATTTCACTAATGAATTTCAGGTTCAGCAGTTATTTTCTCTTTTTGCTTACAGATATTAGACAGGACCTTTGCTGTTTCTAAATGAGCACAATCAAAGATGATCTACTTCTTAGCAGACTGTTAAAGAAATACTTTTACTTTTTACCTCTCTTCCCTTTGCTGGCTTCTTGTTTTGTCTCAGCTCTGTGAAAACTGCTGTCAACCTTACGTAAACAATAATTTATTGCTGTGTTTTCAAAGATAAAAAAATGGATCCAGACACCCTTTCAGCAAAGGAGTAGTGGTTGTTAAGGACACCTGCTGTTACAAAAGAACTTCCTACAGGAGCTGATTACCTAATTCATAGGTAAAGTCCCAGTTGAGAACACCTGGAAACATGCAGAACTGAATCTGAGGTTTGTAGGACCAAAAGAAGTTTTAAATATGTACTGAATTTGTCTTTCTCTTTAGACTGACTGCTGGTGTCTATGTTGCAGAAGCAGATGTTCATGAAATTACTCAGATAGTTAAAATACTGTTTGACTGGAATCACCTGGAAAAAATGAGCAACACTTGGAAAATCCACTTGATAGCGATCTGAAGAGGCATCCTGAAACGACACAGGTTTGAAGGTAGGCAGTAAATGGACAAAGCTTTGAATAGTGGGTTACGTTGCTTTTATTGTTCTGTATTAGAATTTTAATATTGCAAGTTTTAAAGTGGAAAATAGTTTAGCCTGTAGCTATTTACTGTCAAACATGGTGCTTGCAGTCATGAGTGCCAACACTAGCAAGGAATCTGCCCCTTACCCCATGACCACACTTATCACGGTGCATTTCAAGAATAAGGTCTCCTGGCTTGCAAAATGTAAGCTGTTTCCCTATAAGTGAAAAAATATCCCACTTAAGAATGATTTAATAAAAAATGACCTTTTAAAAAAGTAAGTTAAAATTATATATTTAGTTCTTGTATTGTTAATAAGTGGTGTTCGTTTGCCTCAGAAAATCCTCTCTCCCATGCTTTTCGCGTGTCTGCTTATTTAAAAAAATTGTAAATATCAAACTATGTATTCAGTGTTCTAACTTTTTTAATTACAATTTTAAAATTAAATGTGACATTTTATAGATTTTGATATTGACTAAAATGGACCTTTTAAAGTGACATAAATACATGAATTGAGATTGATAAATTTATTTCAGACTACCATATGGGAAGGCTGATTACAAGGGCATGTGGAGCACAAAGCCAATTAAAGATATTCTTACTTCTTACTGTGGACCATTGCTGCCTTCCTCATGTTCCTTGGAAGCTAAACTGAATAGCATTTACAAAAAATATTAAGCTAAGGGTATCATCATAAATTCTCCCTTTATGTAGTCCTGTTCTCTATTGACAGTTAGATTTGCATCAAAGAACATGACACCAATGACTTGCTGGCAGCTTAAGTAATTGGGGAAAAAAGTGGTTATTCATATGGAAACAGGAGTTGGCTCATTACAGCCAATCACCTGAATAGCAAATGGTATGGTTGCCAATAGATGGAGAAAAAGGCAAGTCTAGTGGAAAATAGGAGCATTTAAAGGCCAAGAAAAGACATATGGTCTGTCTATGCTTGCCTTATACGCCTGGAAATTATAAATTAAGCTACAATATAGCCCACCACCTTAATGTGAAAATTTTCCAGTTTTTCCCATCTTAATCTTAAGAAATTTAGCAGATTTGGCTAGTAACATTTTGACTCTTGTGTCAGCATTTAAGTTCTATATAAAAACAATAGCTGAATTGATTCTTGTCTAGTATTTAATTCTGTTCTGGCCATAAAGGATGTACTTTTGAAATAAACTCTCTTTCACAGCAATTGTAGATGTGGACCTGTCTTATCCTTTACAGATGTCTATGTTTCCATGAGGGTAGGCAAGAAAAAATGAGTGAATAGTTCTTGGCAGCTACTTTTTGTAAGGTGACTGGAAACAGTCTTCAAGCATTGTAAACATTTTAATGACTATCTTTCTCATTTACTGTTGGTTGTAGTAATAATTTTAATTTATTGTTCTAATGCTCTCCTGTACTCTGTTATTCCTATAATGAAATAGGAGTCCAAGTTTAAGTAACCCTGGGCTTATTGAGATGGCTACCTCACTGCTTTTCTGATAAAGCATTAGTAAATATTGAGAACACGAAACCTTTTAAAATGTGCTTGTAAGGACACATTTCACTTGAGACATCAAGTTCTTGAACATCTCAGGGCAGTCGGAGTTTTAACAAGATTTTATATGGCCTCTAGACTGTGAAGGCTTACAGCCTTTTTTTTAAGTGTGGGTTTTTTTATAGCCTTTTTTTTAAGTGTGTTTTTTTTTAATAGATTCCTTATTCTGAACCATCCCATGATATATAGTCACGTGGAGAACAGATGCTGAATTCTCCCCTTTTTTAAATGCCATGCTCTGAAATTCTGATGGTTTCTCCTTTTCACTTAGAAAGAATGATAAAACAACCGACACAGGACCATAACATGAGCTTCCGAGCCCTTATTTCTCCATTTTATGTACCTGAAAGAGTTACTAACATTTTATTTCTGGTTTTCATTCATGGGCTCTGAAAATACAGCATATTTTACATGTTCCAAAGTTCCTTTGATTGTGGCTGAGAAAAATACAAATCTCTGCTTAGCTGGTGAGTAATTTCTGCCTTCATTGTAGTGCTAGAGGGACAATGAAGCTTAAAATTCTGCTTTGAACAAATTTCAGACTTAATGGAGGAACAGTGGATAGCAAAATGATGTATTATAACTAACATGCATTTAAGATTTGACATGTGATAGGTCTTGTCACTGCCATGGAATTTGAAGCTGCATAAAAATAGATACAAGCTTACCTGAAGTAATTTAATCTGTAGAGTTTCTAAAATGGCTCCATTGGTGACATAGTACACTGGCAGTTCTTACCCCACCCTCACCAGTGTTGGGTCCTTTCACAGGTACCTCTGTTCTCCTCTTTCTTGCTGTTTCTCTGCAGGTGAGTGGCCTGCTGGCTTCATTTCCCAGTTCCATTTCAGCACAAGCACAATCGAATCATCCCAACTAGTGACTCTTCCGACAAGGAACTGCAGAAATTAAGCTATTTAGTCCACTCTGAACCTGACACATGTCCCATATGGTTATTTTGGGTTTTTTGAGGTGCAGGGCAGAGTAAATGTTTGCACAATTCTGAAAAAACACTGCTAGGAAAAGTTCTTAGGAAAATATTGCATTATTCTGGGATCACCCAGCACTCCAAGTAGTAGAAATTTTTATTTCAAGAAGTTCCATCTTGGTGACTTTTTTCATTCAGATCCATAAATCATCCCGTAACTCTTCAGAACCCTTACCAGGTAGGACCAGGCTAGGTAACAAGAGCCTTTCCCCACCAGTATACGCTGGCATCACTCATTTACTGTAGCTCCAATTAATGGTAGTAGAAGTTACACTTGTAAATTCCCCCACACATTAATGAGTGAACAGACCCCCTCTGTTTAGTTAACCATCTTCCAGTTACCTGGCACTTTCCCCATCCCTTGTGAGATCTCAAATATTTAATTAAAGCCTTTCCTTTTTTTTCCTTTTTCTTTTTTTTCCTCCCCCCACTCTCCTTCATTCAGTTTGTTGAGTTGTAATTCTTGTTGGCCTGATGCCTTGGCAACATTCAGCACTTCTAATTGCCTGTATAGTCTGGCCTAGTCATGGAGCCTTTTAACTTTCATTCAGGCTTCCAGCAGTATCAGCCTCACTGGTCACAAGCTTCCCACTCAGGTTCCGTTCACAGCCCTTTTGCTGATTACTTGTTATGTATTTAAAGAGCTCCATACTGTTTATTTCATTTCCTGTTTGAGATAGTCTGTTTGCTTGATTTTTTTCTATGCTAATTTAATTTTAAACATATAGGGCTGTCTTCCTGGTCAAACAAGCCAGAATTTTGCATCCATATGTTACATTAAATAATAATAAAACAACAAATAATAGTCAATGCTTTCTACTTCTATAATGTCTACCATTCAATGATCTCATAGCATTCTTATTTTACAAGTGGTAAAATGGTGTCAAGAGACATGAACTACTTGTTAAACAATATGTATGACATCTGTTACAGAGCCAGACATAGGATTGAATACTTGGGTTTTCACTAATAGCAGTTAGTCTAAAAATTGCAATATGCTATAGGAATTATTAGGTTAAAATATGCTTCTATGGAGTGGGCTGTACTCTGGTGGAGACATGTATTGTAGAGACTTTTGTTCTCAAAAGATCATCTTTATTGGCATATAAGGCGTAGAGCGGACGGGGGAATCCAATGGATATTCATGTGGACTCTGTAAAGGTTAGTAACCCATGTAATAATAATTCATGTTGATTTTAGAGGCACTATTATTAATCACAAATAGCCTGGTGCATTTTTGTTTCGTTTTGTTTACTGTGTGAAGATCTAGCATTCCCACTTCCCTTTGATTTCAGCAAACCTCTGGCTTACTATGGCTACAGTAACTCATTTATGTTTCTGCAGAGATAATATGCTAATGTTATGACATAGGAAATTATTTTCTGATATGTTCTTTTTCAGTGTCAAACAGCACACAGAGATAAATTGAAAATGGTCACTATAATTCTTGGCTTATAAGGTTGCCCATGCCCAGCAGCTGATCATGGCCCTGTGCTGTGAGGGCTGCTAGGACCTCATCTATGGCCAAGGTCCTTTGATCACTCTGCAGGAGTCAATAGCTGATTTAATGGCTGCACTTTGCCTTCAGAAAGTGAATGTTTATATTCACTGTTACTGCGTACTTAAAGGAAGATATTACATATGCACGTGCTTCTTCCCAAGGTCAGAATGCGAGGGCAAAGAACCAACACGATTGTATTGGAAGCAAGTGTGAGTAGAGGCCAAGCTTGAAAAAAAGAAGGAACATTCCCTGCTGGGTGGGGTAGGTTCCCTAACACAGTGGTAAGCATATTGAAATGATCTTTCATAGTTTTCAGAGTGAAATTAGATTAATCCTTCTGGTGACACAAAGTTTACCAGGGACTCCATAGAAATAAACAAGGTGGACTGGAAAGCTAACAGCTGAGATAGGTGAAAGTAAAAAATGTTATACAATATCCTTGAAAGAGAAATCTTAAAATGAAATCTGATTGTTTCCTCAAAATAAGAACAACTCAAATTGTGGTCATGTCTGAAAAGCAGCAATATACAAAACAGCTTGCTACAAATACAGGATTTCATTTGAAACACAAATGTATGTCCAATTATTTCTGTATTTCTGCTTGTTTGACCAGCGTGTATTCTGAGCTAAGTGCTAAGCATAACTTGGTGCCCATGGCTGCATTTGGTCTTCTTTTGGATAAGGACTGTGTGGGCTTTCGAACAATAGTCTGCCAAGCAATGTATCATGAATCCTAATTGTTTTAGAAAACAGTTGTTCTTTTTCTTCAGCAAATACTGTCGTATCCAAATTATTAACATAGATATATATAATCGTTTTCAAAATCATTCTCGGTTTGAAGAATTCTAATGCTTCATACAGTGATTATGCAAAAGTCTCATGTATAAGCAATACCGATGTTACTGGAAGCGCCTCTTACAGAGTCCAAATATAGCAGATCAAATCAAAACTGTGCTACATCTTAAGCAACTGTTGACCCATTTCCATATCAAATTGGTTTCTGTCATAGAAGACTTTGCTTTTTCTTTTAGAGATATTTACTTGCACTGTTCTAGCTCAAGTATAGTAACAGCACATTTTATTCTAAGGTCATTTAATAATCAGTCAATTGTTTGTTTGTTTTTTACTTGGTTTATTAACAACTTTCTAATTAAGAGACTGTCATAATAAAAAGCCTGTTTCGGCTCTGTGGTATGTGAATGTACCACCAGCTCCTGTAAAATCAGTTGCCATGATTCAGCACACGCAGGAAGCTGGTGCTAGGTGCTATGCCATGTGCAGGATGCCCACCAGTTGGCTTGATAAGCTCAGTCCTAAATATCTAACTTAAATAAACTGAAGCGAAGAAATTCTATTTTAAACTTTTCACTTTGCCCCTTGTTTATCCTGCTTTTTTTTGGGAAGGTGAGGGGTGGGGGGATCAGCACAATTAATAGACTATGGTATATCAGTAAAATTCGAGAGATTGCTATAAATACCTAGAGTAGGAAGAAGGTGAGTTGTTAGAGGTGTAATTTGTTTGTGTCACTTTGGTAGAACATTAACAGTATCTCAATATAGATTTCTTTTTTGGCTTCTAATGGTCTATTCATTTCACCAGGGAGAGGATGGGGAGAATGTGTTACTGCTGTTTTTCTGGCATGAACTGCCATTCCCTTTGGTGGCTCCTGAAGCCTTCCTGGGCGGCAGTGGTCCCTCTGGCGGGGATTGCTGCCAGAGCTGGCTCTCTCTGCTGCCACATTTCCTACAGCTGTGCCATTGTGTGTGGACATCAGTGTAGGTGACATTGCTGAATAGCAAATCTCTGGCCCGAGTACCATTTTAAAGCAGGATTTATTTCTCGCACAAAAAATGTATAGCCCAGGCAGCAGGCCAGCTGGGACTGCAGCAGGCTTGCCAGTGCCTGTGCTCCAAATAATCTATTATGTTGTATATAATCAAGCCACACCTACAGATTTAATTACATAATATGAACAATATTTGAATGTTTTGACCATAAATTACTGGTAAATTTGCTTTTTTCCAATGGTTGGTATTTCTTTTATTTTTATGTGTGCATAAAAGTCTAAGCATCTTAGACAATAAGATGCTTGTTTAACATATAAGCATCATTCATACTATAAATATTATAGTAAATAATATTATTTGAAGAATAAGTGTAATAGATTATTTAGGTGATTTTGATACCTTAACAGTGGTTTTCTGCTGAGGCCACAGATTTTTTTGTCATTGGTGACCATGCAAATGTACAAGAATATAATTTGTAAACTTAGTATATTTGTACTTTTGCAGTCTTTCTCTTGAAAAGTGCATTTTTGTCTATTGGGACAGCAGTGCTAACATCAGAGTTTTTAGTAATAACTAAACATCTTTTCTGGGGATATGGTTTTACATGCCACCTCTCAAAAGACATTTCTGATCTATGTTAGCAGAAGCTATTCCTTCCTCCTCAAGCTCAACATCGGTGTGTTAAACATAGAAATGACAAACGTGTGTGGTTTTATGTCTCCTGTCAAAGATGATACCTTCAGAAAGCACAGCCATTTCCATTACAATGGCAGGGCAGGGTACAGTATTAGCTGACAGGCATGAGAATCTTATCTTTTACAGGGTCTGTCC
Organism: Corvus hawaiiensis; assembly: GCF_020740725.1. Classification (NCBI taxonomy): domain Eukaryota; kingdom Metazoa; phylum Chordata; class Aves; order Passeriformes; family Corvidae; genus Corvus; species Corvus hawaiiensis. The sequence goes on along the minus strand of NC_063219.1, from coordinate 23,692,467 downwards.
TCATGGCAGAAGTGGCAGGTTACAGCCTACTCCAGCCTCCCTGGATCTCCTGCTCCTCAGTGGTGCTGAGCTCTGTGTCCTCTACCTCTGCAGAGGACCTGCAGGAGCATGGGGCTGTTGAGGGCCTGGTGACCCATAAGAAAAGCTGCCTCTCCTGACAAAAACCTGTAATGGAACATTTTCATATCAGAGAATGCAGATTTTTTGGAAATGGATTTTTAAATGGAGATTGTTTGAAAAAGCAAGTAGTGTCAAGAAACTTAGCTGATTCCTGAAGGTTACTTTCCAGGCTGGTATTCCAGCTTTATGCTAACAGGTGTATCAGGCTGCTCTCACAACTGGACACTTTTAGATCCTCTCTGTCTTACTGATAAGCCTTTTAAGGCTGAAGGACAAAAGTTTGTTGTTGACATGTTCCTGTTAGAAACCCAAACATCCTGGTGGAAACTCAAAACCTATGAGGCTTTGAAATTCCTGTGCAAGCCAGGGTTTATCATCTCCAAATTTCTCAGAGTAAGTGGCCTATTATAATTCCCTTCACCACTGATTATCAGGCCTATTGTAACTATGAATGGCCGTGATTAATTACATTATTGTAACTGTAATTTTACAGTGCCAGAGAAGCAAAACCTGCCTTTGTAATCATGTTTTAGGTTATCTCTGGCTGCAGACTGTGAGTATGCTAGACATATTAGGGAATTTTATGGCAAATGCCAGCTAAGGGAAGCCTGAGTCTAGGCTTAGGTATTCAGCGTTTCATCTCTGTGCATCACAAATCTATCTGAAAGCTGGGAAAAAGAAACAAACCCTTTTGTAAATCAGAGTGGTATTCTGTTGATTTCTCCAGCTGGAATCCTGTTATACATCATCAGATATAAATACTATTTTTAGTGATCTTCTCAAATTAATGACTTTTTTTGAAATATTCCACTGCACTTGGCAAAATGAAGAAAAGAACCCCATGTAATTCAAAAATTCTTTGGAATAAATAAACCAGCTGTTGTTAGCATTTAGCTTTGTATATGATAAAACCTATTCATGTTCAGGTTTGGTGATTATGCAACTTGAGTCATTCTTAAATCAGAGACATGGGTCTGAATCACAACTAAACAACTCACTTTTGTTTTCCTTCAGGGATCTTCAGCCTGGCTTTGTTCATTGAAACTGAATATGCCACATTAGAGCACAAGCAGATGATTACCAACAATGTTTATTGATGCTACCACTAAGAGAAAATGGCAGACTGATATAAAATAAAGAGACTTAGCAGATGGGATATTGGCATTTGAATTGGTTGAAATAGATTACTGATTTTACCCCAAACCTGCCCTTTTATGAACACTACAGTATTGTCGCTTGTTGTAGAACTGTAAATCATATTCATCCTTATAAAATTATTTCCTGTTCCAACCCCGAGTATTTATTATTATATATGCAAACAAGATTTTATTACCAGGGGAATCTAAAGCAAGGTTCCTTGTTAGAGCTCCTGTCAGCACTGACTTGAGACATAAGCTGCCAGCATAGAAAGTTAGATTAAAAGAAACATTTACTGTTTCTAGGCATCCCCTTAATATAAAACCAGCAAAAAAAGATCTGCAAACATAATTAGACACATGGCTCTAATTGAAATCAATGGGAATTAGAAGCAACATCAAGGAGCCTGCCTTTCAGTAAGCTCCTGTGACTGAGCAGTGCCGAGAACCACATGAGCCTGAAAAGGGATTCAGACAGCCCAGCTCAGGGTAGAGCTGAGACCTGCTTTGAGTCTGCTAAAAACAAAATGCAGATGTAGAATAGGCTAGGATAAGTGTAAGAAATTAGGGATTTTAGGCTTTCTGAATCTGGCTCTAGGTGCCTAAGTAAGGCTGTAAGATCTTGATTATGGTAACTCTCATGGACTCCAAGCTAGTGTGAGGAGGCATGTGATGATTGATTAGTTCTTTGGTTTTACATTGAGCATTTTGTGCTATGAGCATCCAGCAAGCCCTGCAGGGGCTGTCTTCATTACCCTTTACTGTGGGTCAAGACATGTTCTTTACATGTAAGTCATCGAAACAGTCCGGACTCATCAATATTTGTTCTGGGGGCATTTTGCAGTGGATACGGTTCTTGATGTTTTTGAATTAACAATGACCCTTAGTATCCAGGATGATTCATCACAATTGCCAATGCATATTTATAGCAGCAAAAAATTCATTCAGTGCTAGTCAAGGAAATCGTGTGTGAATTTAAGTCCAGTTGGCAAGGTAGTACAGTATCTGAAATGTTGGCTGTGCAGCAGCTGTCATTCTATGCCAATCTATTCTATCATACAGTAAGCAGGTGGCTCACACATATTGTTTTTACTACATATCATTTTAATTTTGCAATGTCTCACTGAAATAGGAAATGTGTGCTACTGATTTCAATAAGATTTTCCTTATTGAAGCCAGGAGAGCATGTTAATAGCATGCAGCAATTTACAGTGTAGTTGAAGTAATACAGCATCTGGTGAACCTGTTTATTCCCTATGGCTGTAGCTGTGTATCAGTCTTAAGTGTAGCTAATTAACTTCTATTCATTAGAGATTTTGCATAAATTCAAGCAGAAAAGAGAATACAAGCCTCAAACAGTTTGTGTTCCTTCAGCATCCTTTTGTGATGCCATACTGCAGCAGCCCATCTCCTCTGGCAGACATGTGATGTCCTCAGGCCAGCCGAGGGGGACTCTGTGCTCTTCTGTGCTTATGAGATTGGTAATTTTTTTGAGGGCTTAATCTGCTAAAGGAACTGTCTTTATTGTGATGCTGAATGCTCGCTCTTGTGTGTGATAATGGTGTCTCCATGTACTATATAGAACAGTTTTCACAATGCAGCCCTTTGGTGTTTTGCCACTCGTCGGCATTGGTATTGTTGTAGGTCAGGTGAGGCCGGCAGGACAGGCTGTGACAGTCTAGGGACAGTCTTAGCATCCCTGTGCAAAATATTTCTGGCATTTGTTGGTCACCTTGGCTTGACTGATTCTCAGGACATTTCTTAGATTCATCTCATTCTGTTTGGACAAATAATGTTTTTCTTTCACAACAAGCAAGAACTCCTACTCTGTTTTAGTTTCTGTTTATGATTTTAGTTTCTGGATATTTATTGGCCTGGGAGAAAATCTTGTTTTGTCTGACTGTAACTTCTCTTTATGTTATGGAAACTTCTTTTAAGATACTTCTCTTTGTGGAAATTACTGCTGATAGAACTGATAATGTACTATCTTTTTTTTCCCCTCTGCAAGATATTGGTTTGGCTTTCATTTAGAAAGGATATTGATAGCAGAGCCCTTATTTTGGCAAGGTGTTTCAAAAGTGTATTCTCTGAGGCTTTTTTTAGGTTAAAAAAAAAAGACCCATTGTAAAATATCAAAAATAATTAATGTGAATCAGGAAGGAGAAAGAGGCAGAATAAAGGAATATACTATACGGGATTGCTTCCATCCCTTATGTTAAATTCAAGACATGTATTTTGGCAAAAATGAGTTTTTGCCCAGGTGAGCCACAAAGCAGTAACAGCCCACCTGACTTCTCCTAATAGTTTTTTCATTGTCCTGTTCTTTTTGTGTTCACTTGGTCCTTCTCTAGCTCACGTGTTTGCTGAATGTCTCTTCTCGCTTTCTCTGACTTTGTCCTGTCTTCTATGTCCTGCAAACCTTTCAAACTGCTTTCACTCTCCCCTCCTCTCTGCTGGTGATTTCTTTACTTTTCATGGCCATGACAGTTTACCTGTTCTTGTGTTATTTCACACTGAATGTCCATTTCCTCTGAAAATCCCACTGTGGCTTTTATGCTTTTCCAAAACAGAAGTATTGAGGCTAAAGATGAGATCAAATGAAGGATCAACATCAGCCTCTTTTCTAAAATTCGCTATTTTCTACAAATTAGTGAAGTATCACTCCTCTATGTACCATGCTACTGGGTGCCCTGGTAGAGCAGCTCCCTGCAGTTGTGTCGTTTGAACACTGAGTGGCACTAAAGCCCATGTCACGGCAACACAAGGTATTCCAACATGGGTCTTTAACTCAGGAGGATGCAAACGACTAGGTAACAGCTGAGACGGATTTTTGTATGACTGGGAAGGGAGGTTTTATAGATGCAAACCTGTAACAGGCGTATCTTACATATCTTAGACATGTTGCCTCTCAAGCTATTTTTGAGGAGGAATTTATCTTAAGCTTTGCTAAGGGATCATTCTGGAACAGCTGAGGAATTCTGCTGACATTTTTTTCTAAATTTGTTGACCTTAATTCTTAGCTTCAAGAAGGTGCAATATATTAAAAACAAGCCATTCTTCTGGAAGTCCTATATCAATGTGAAATTCAAATAAAATTTCTCAGTTTGTTTAGCTCAGAGAAAGTGTGGAGAAAAGCCTAATGCTGTAAGTGCTGTTGGACAATCATGATGCTGTTTTTAAAAATTATTTGTCATCAACAATTCATATTTTGCAATACCCCATGGTTCTGGGGAAATTTTGTACAATTTAAAGTTATCTGAGACCCAGCTCCTATCTTCTCAAAAGGTACAGTTTGATCAAAGGCTTTTAATCTTCCTTCAAAAAGAAATAGCTCCTGCTTTTATTGTAGGAACACTGTTTTTGTGACTAGCCCGTGACATGAATGTTACATTCAGTTTTCTTAAGAGGTCAAGATCATCTGTGCTTTACTTGAACAAAACATCTGGGACTTGACCTTAGACAGCTGCATTTTGTATTTGACGATTTTTACTGGCGCTCAAGTCAGGGCTGGATTTGGCACAGGGCCCTCAATCACTGTGCTGAGGGCAAGACTGAATTCCTAGACCTGACCTGAAATTCTGGAGGTGTAGTTGTAGTATGTACTTAAAAGTGAAACTCTGGGGAAAACCATCAGTTTTAGGCACAGTGTGACGGTCTTGTTTCAAGGTGTGACTTAGATGCAGCAAACACAGGAGGCAAATGAAGCTAACAATAGAAATTGCTTCTATCCCTCTTCTTACTTATTTTCCATCTTTCCCTATGACACTGCAGCCACTCAAATTTATTTAATCTTAGGCCACTAAATTAGTTTCTGAGTGTCACGTAGAATTGGCTTTGTCTTTTAATCCTGTCTGAAGGGTGACAGGACACATGGTAATACCAGTATCCTGCTGTTTTTCTTACTTGATTGAACTTAATTCAGTCATTGATTTGTGTATGCAAGTGCCATGCCCTATTTATTTAGTTACTACTCAGACTGTGTATTACTAACTGGAGTAGTACCTAATTTCTCTTCACAGCTGGCAGATGGCTGTTAGCTACAGAAGGATTTAAAGTGGGCAGGGAGGGATGGTTAGTGGCATGCATTACTTTTTGTCACCTTTCATCTGCACACTGCTGCACTGCCTTGCTTCTTCACACCACTTTGAGGCAGGCAAGAACTTTTTCCATTTAAGTGAAGCTGAGCCAGGTGGACAAGGTCTGGCATCATCTGGAAAAGTCAACAGTTTCCATAATGAACTACATACACTTTTAGGTGAAAAACCTTAACTTTATGTATAAGTTTGAGGTGGAATTGTAATCATAAAATGCTACTGTGAATTGGGTTGATTTTTATCAGAGAAGGGTAAACCAACTTCAATTTACTGCAGGATCTTTCAACTCTGTGTTTTGCATTAACTTTTTCCCTGGCTCTGTGTTAGAGATAGGGGAAGGGGAGACTTCAGAATTCTGCACCTTGCTCAGCAGTGTGGAATGAGCCTGCTGCACATGGACAGCTCCTTTGCAGTGTCTGGCCACTAGCTAGCAAATATCACAAGCAGAAGCAGTAACCAATACGTTTTCTGTTGGAAACCTCCCACAATAATGCCATGGAAGAACAACAGTTAATCTGATGCCTTGCATTCATACACTGTAAAGACTGTATGTTTTTACTGCAATTTGCAGTGATGAAAGAAACAGCTGTGTATATATACATGTATATCTATAAAAACAAATAGCTATTAAAATAATCTTGGCACGCATTGGTATGCAATGGCAGATAAGAGTTACTGCAAGGACCCTTTTGTCAAGTGTTCTGAACTTGTCAGGCCTCCATCTGTGGTTACACAAGCAACTTATTCTTGTAGCTCTGAACGTCATGTTTCAGATAATTCACCAGTATATGCAGTTTCAGACAAATGTGGAATTGCCTGTTGACATGACTCTAAAGCTCTTTGCTCAAGGGTTTGTAGCTTTGCACAGTTACCAAAAGCTGTGAGAGGTACATTTTGTGAATTTAGACAAGCTGCTCTGGTGATGTAATCATGATTGTGTTAAATGACCATAGAGAGGGGCCATATCCCTGTGTCTTGGAGTTCTTCATGCTTTTTCTACAGATGATATTTGGGTACTGCACTCTTTTTTTCCTGACAGCAACTTTGTTAGTATTTGGAAAATCTTCCTTACCTTCCTTCTATTTCATATCCCCAAGTAGGTGTTTACTACAGTGTGAAAGGTTTTCATAGATTTAAGCCAGGCTGGTGATATGTTCCTGAATTGTCCCACCTGGAAAATGGGCAATTTATTACAGGGGCTTCGCAAGGGAGAGAAAAATGTCTTCCATTAAATTGTTTTTTACTACCTCTAGGCATTAAATTACATTCTTTTCTGATTGATGGTAACTTTGTGGTTTGGACAAACAGCAGCAATCAGCTAAGGTGAAAATGTCCTCTTCTCACCTGAGGGTTTGTGCACAAACTAAAAGAAATGGCAGAACTTGCAACAGTTACTCACAAGGGTATCTTGGGCTAGATTTACCTTTGGTATACGGGCTGCTTTTATCTATTAGAAAATCTATTTAAATTTTGTTATCAAAATTTAGTATTGAATAAAATATGAATCACATACTGTCACACCCTTATAATTTTTCTCACCATGGGGAAATATCAAAGCTTCCATGCTGAATTTTTTAAAACTCCTTTCAGTAATTTTTGAAGTTTTGGAAGATGACCTACAGTATCATGTGGAAATGCATTGGTGTGATCCTCATTTTGTTTGCTCCATTTGAATGATCTCAAACCATAAACCATCATGGGAGATCTTATAGGGAGTTGCTTCTCAGTTGTTTAGAATACCATACATCTGTTGGGCTGTCATAGTGCTTATCAGGGAAATGGAAGTTAGACTAATTCCTCCAGAAAGGGATGGTTTGCAGTGCTTGGTGCTACTGCAGTTCCACTGCCAGCTTAGTAATTTAGGTGTGGATCAGGTATGACTCGAGTGTGCTGCAGTGATAGAAATAGCTGTATTTTGTGAAATAACCCCAAGAAATATATATAAATTATCTCCAACACTAGGAGCATTGGCATGCAAAAAAGTGCTCTTCCCCTTAACATGCTAACCTCCTGCAAACCCCGAATATGATTCAAGTTGTGTAGTTGTAGCTTGGTCTGAGAAACATAAGTCTGTATGGACAGAAAGCACCTCTCAGTGTGGCAGGCAAAAATGTCTATACTGCTGAACATGCGGTCTTTTCACTAGGTCTAGCAAAAGGCAGCAAGCTTCAAGCAAAATCTAAGTTTTACAGAAGTGGTCCACGTGTGACGCCAGACATTAGAGATGTGACTATCTTACAGCTGAGACCTGCACGATTATCCTGAAGAGTTTTGATTCTTGGGGTAGGGGAAAATAATTTGTTCTCTGTGGGTGATCGGTGCACCCAGTGCTAGGAGAAGCCCGGAGGCCTGGCTGCACCCCCGCTGATTCAAGGCGGCTTCACAGAAGACACAGAAAGGGCAAGCTCCTCACCCGTGGGAGCTGTCTTGAAGCTGGATGGAAGAGTGGAGGTAAAGAAGGAGAGCGGACTCCTCGTATGGATTCCACACACAAAACCCACCTCGATGGGACCAGCCACAAAAGGCTGAAACTCTGAGGACGTCCAGGGATTTTATAGTGGGGAAGGAAAGGCGGGGATAAGGGATACAGCCAATAGGATGGGGCAAAGGAGGCGAGGTTGACAGTGAGGGAGCCAATGGGGTTAACACATAGGAAGGACTTAGGGAAGGAACCAATGGGGTGTTGAGAATAACAGAACTTTCTAGAACGGATGCATAATCAACCAGGGGAAATGAATATTCATAACTTTCTACATAAAACAGGGCGGGGAAAACATCAACCAATCATATAAGAATATGTAGATTTCAGAACTGGGGGCTTATGGCTTCTCATCGTAAGTGCGGGGTGAGTGGTTAAATTTAAGTGTCTGGCCACCACAGGTTGGTCTTGGTTTTGCGCTCAGGGTGGTTGCAGCTACTTGCACCACCACCGCTCTGCTGAGAAGAGCTGATTCCTCTACACTTTTCTGTCTCTCTATTATAGTGCTTCTCGAGGTAACTGATCAAGGTCTGCAGTCCTGCTGTCCCTCTTTTCTCTCCTGTGATGCGCCACAGCTGCCCCAGCATGATTTTGTCTTTTTGGGAACGAAGACACTGGGGGGAAATGGTACCATGGTCTTGTTTTGATATGGACACGTCAGAGTGGGAACCACGGGAGATGAGAAGCTATCTTTGTTCTTTCAACCAGTTTAGATATTAGCATCCCACAATCTGAGATGTTAAGCACAGTTTATGTCATAATTTTGGTCAGGGCTTTAATCAGTCCCTCCCTGTTTTCTAAACACACAGCCTGACACCAAGGTCGAATTATGTGGCAGTGCCTCAAGGCATGTTTGCAACAGTGCAATTCACTCAGTGTGATATTTATGTTTGATGCTTCAGGTGTTCCTGATAACCTCACATGTTCACTTTAATGTGTTTTCATGTGTGCAGTGGGAGTATTACAGGAATTCTGGAAGTTTTGATGGCTTCTGGTCCTGCTGGCAGGTGGTAAAATATTTCACTTGTGCCAACGTGTTGGCCATGATTTTTAGGAACAGGCAATGATGACTCAGATTAGAGCACTAGTGCTGGCATTGCTGGGTGTAATGCAATGGCTAGGGAGTGGATTTGCACTGGGTCCTTACAGTTACAGATCTACAAATAATGTGGTATTGTCAGAAATGTAAAGAGATTGCATGCACCAAATGGCTTCTGTGTCTTTTTAAAAAAATCTATTAATGGTTTTAAAGACCCTATAAACAAATGAGATACAAAAACCCTACACTCAATGCCTTAGAAGTCCATACACATGCAGGTAATATTTTTCAGAACTCTGGTAAGAGTTCATATAAACCATTTTATCTGTGTGCTTAATGTTACAAAAATAATTCCTGAATATTGCCATGTTAGTACTCCTCAGTTTTCTCTTTATACCTGGAATTTTAATGTTATGTCAAGGGGGAAAGTACAGGGCTATTTGAGCTTAATGCTTCTTACCGTGAGTATAAGTTCTGAGCTTAGTTCTGTGGTTGGTGTGTTTAGCTTTGGTCAAAATTGGATAACAATTGGAGTTCAGACGTTATGCTGCTATTTACTTCATAAAAAATCTCTTATTTTTTCATGTGTTATGCAAGACAACTTGGAGGGGTTTGCTCTGACAGTGCTAGATGACTCAAATGTGGCTATAGGAATCTGAGAAATTTGTGTGAAATCCTTTTGAAGTCTTTGGAGAGGAACAGGTACTCTTAGGTCATGAATCACTTAAAATGTTTACCTTAGAGAGATGTGAATTATTATAGCTGAGAAATGCTTTTTTCTCTGTATATCATATAAAATGAGTCTAGACCACTCTTGGAAATTTAGGCTGTCAATGCTGTAAGTATAATTTGAACAGACTCTAGTTTGTTGATCTTCCCCTGTGGACTGGGGGAGTACCAGAGTATTTTTATTTCAGATGTGACTGCCAAGGGGAATAATCCTGCACTTGCTTGCTGTGATCTTGCTAATTCACGCCATAGAGTTGACCCATCCCACGTACAGTACTCTGCACTTCTTGCTAAACTTCATGAGGTTTCTGTCAGCCCACTCCTCTAGTTTGCTGTGATCTTCATGAATGGCTGCCTGGTGCATCATTCACTTGTCCCAGCAGTGCATCTCTCCATGGGCCTCAGGAGGGCTCGTTCTGTCCCTTCCTGGAGGTCAGTGATCTTAAACACTTGAAGCATTAGACACAGGATCTGTCCCAAAACTGACTGACTGACTGGAAATGAGCACCACTTACACGCTGACTGTCTGCAATTAGGTTTTGAACCACTGATCCCTACTTTTTAGGCCAAAAGTGTCTTCCTAATGAGGTGAATTTCTTACAAAACCAAGGAATTGGTATCACTGGCTTCTGTGAGGCCAGTAATTCAATGAAGATTTCACTTTCTGTGTCCCAGCTACCTGCCTATTGGGGAACATGGATGAATTTGTTCTCTTTTTGCAATTTAAAAGCTCAGCTCTGAAATATTTATCTTTAAAGAGAATAGTTACTTCTTTTTAGCTATTCTTTTCAAATAGTTCTTTTTTAAATTCCTACTTTTGATTTGAGTTGGCTAGTTCAGTAAGGAATGCACTTTCATCTATAAATCCCATTTGACTATATTAGAGCTCTGCCAGTTTCTGCCAGCTGCTGCTCTTGTGAAATCATGAGCCAGTCAAGATCCTGGATTCTGGATTCCAGGTAAGAATTTTTGTCTGGAAATGTAGCATGTGAAAAAATAAGGAGGACGTGTATTTTTATTTCTTTAGCAGAATTAAGGTCAGTATTAACATAGCAAATGTTTTTCCTCTATGTAGTGGTTAGAGCAGCAAAACTGACAAAGGTGGTATTTTGAAACAAAAGAAGCATTTTTAAAGCAAACACTGTTATCTTTATTAGTAATGTATTACATGTGGATCTAGTTTTTGTGAAAATATAGTTGACAGCTGCAAATAATAAAAATAGCAAAACATGCTTACAATGAACAATTGTCATGTGATGTAATTTCTAAAGTATTTGTTTTAGAAATCTTGTGTATGGCAAAAAGGCTGCTTAGGGTGTAAGAAATGTGTGATTAGAAAGTATAGTAAGCATTAGTCTTCATTCATTTTTATTTGGTATCTCAGAGATGCTCCCAAAAGAGGAGAAAATAATCTTACCTGCTAAGCAAACTCCATGATAGTAGGGTTGGGTTCCTATCAAAGATGATGGGTGGAGAGGGAGCTAGATTGCCAGCTCCATAAATTACCTGTAGCACTGCTTTGATTTACTGAGAAACTTCAGGGTTACATGCAATCTAGACTGGGATTTTTATTGAAATATATGTAATTTTTGTAGCTTTGTTTTCAAAACTGTAAATAAGAAATAATTTTCCATGCCGTTTTTTTTCTCTCTCCTTTTTCTCTGTTGAGGTTTGAAGTGGTTTGAATGAACTTTGTATTCAGAAAACCTGAGGAGGAGGTGGGTGCTTTTTCTGCCAGGAGTAATTGATTTAGCTGAAGTAGTGTTGCAAACAATCTCCTCAGTTGCCTGCAATTGAAGACAAAGTTGAAAATCCCAGCAGTTGGGATAACGCATCTCACCCAAGATGTAATGAGAAAAATGGGTACAGCGTGACACAGCTTAGTGCTTCTGTTTCTGGGACTAACACAGATAGCTTTGGTGTCTCCGGTATATGTGCAAAATATTACTGTTCATGAATTTTACATAGTTATTTCTACAGTTACGTGAATACCTATGGAAAAGCTTCTGTCCAAAGTTTTGTGCCTTTAGCTCAGTCACAGTAAAGCCATGTGATCAGTCTGGTCTGTCATAGAGGCTGATAAACTCCCTGCTGAAGTGATTATAGCCTACAGCAAGCACCAGACAATGAATATGAATAGGATTTAAAAGTTGAAAGTAGATATATGCACTTCATAATATTTACTGTAGTATATATTTGCAAATTTCTAATACTGCAAGCAAACAAAACTGCAGCCTCATCCATCTCCCCCAATAACCATCATCTGACCCTGTAAATGCCCCAGTTAGGAACTCTCCTTGCGGTGCAATGCTTAAGGGAACAATCATGTTTCATGATGTGGAAAACAGGGGATGATCCAGAGGTCAAAGGCATATAGTCTGGCTTCCTAATGCTACACTGTCAGGCCAAGCTTTGTAATATTGTGGTGTTCCTGTGCAAATTGGAAACTTGAGAGGAGCCATGACAAGGGTAAAGAGAAGGATTAGAAGCAGAGAATTAGAAGCACTATAAAGGAAGAGAAGTATTAACACAGTCCCTACCTATATAAGGAAAACATTCCTGATGCTAGAGGACTTCTTGGCCTTGAAATAAGACATGTAGCAAAATCCAACAACTTGAAGCTCAATCTAGATAAATATTGTCTTACTTCTGTTAGATACATGTCTAGTTATAGTTTGCTGTTAGAGTAACTGAGCGAGATATATTATCCCTCCCTTGCAGGTTTTAAATTAAGATTGCTTAATCTTTCTGAAGGATTATTTAGGTCAGTGACTAATCAGGGCCTGATTCAACATATTTTATTTACAAAGTAGGATTAAATGGATGATGTCTGAGGAAATTCTTTCACTTGAAAAATAAGCCTAGAAAGAGTGGCTATCTTAATAATTAGCAAACTAAGGTAATGATTAATTACATGTATTGTTTCCAGAGTCTCTAGCACCTCTTAATTTTAGTTTAGATTTTAAAATAGTATTCTCTAATATTGACCTTAGAGCAAAAGCCAAAGGCCTAGCGTAGAATCAGAATACCATAAAATTCACGACCTTTGATAGAGGATCCATTTTGGGGAAATTAGGAAAGTAACAAATATTTGATGCTCTTTACCAACACAGATTGTCTCCCTGTGTCATAGGAGTTGTAGGATTGGGCTGTGGACACAGACATATTTCATTGGCATTACTTTTTTTGGCTGAACAATGTGAGAAGTTATATTAGTGAAACAATAATTAGAGTACTTTTTTTTCCAGTTTGAATGCCAATAGGAAGAAAGAGATTATGTTGCAATTGAGGAATACATCCCAATCAGTACTGAACCTTTTTGGATCACATTTCAAATGAATTAACTTAGAGTAAATTATTTCAGGCAGAGTATATTAGAAAAAGAAAGAGCTGCTAAAGAGCTATTACCACTTTCCAATCAAATGAAAAACATAACTGAGTACCACCTGTCACAAAGGCAGTACAATGATCCAGATGGTTATTTATCTTCACTTAGGGAGGAAGAATGGAGAGAGGAAACACTGCTGCCAGAATCTGTGTTTTCCCCCTCCCCCTTTTTACCTTCTTGTCAGCATAGATTCTCTAATTACAGGGAAAAAATGTCTTAGGAGTAGGTTATATCGATGGGATGCTCCTTTTGATATGTAAAGGTAGTTCATGTCTTTTTTTATTAGTATGAAATGCAGTTTGACAGGTCCACCCATTACTATTTCATCTTCTATGATCAATAAGACAAAAACAGAATGAAAAGGGTTTTGGCTGCTTGATAGTGATTTTTCCCCCCCTCCAGAAGCTTAGAAATTAATTTGCTGTTTTTCTTGAAATAGAAATAACCTGTAACAAGCTGAAAATAATTTGCAATTTTTAAAAAGGTTTCCCTTCATTAAAGAAATATGCTTATGATAAATATGCACAGTATGAGCATTCAAATTAATGTGTATTGTGCATGCATTTTATTTACCAGTGTATTTGAGGCTTGAGCTTAGGCAGGAATCAAGAGAGGGCAAACTGATCTAACCCCAGTCCTTTCTGATTTTGAATATTGTGTGAAATTGTTCACTATGTTGCTAAAATCTACTGGCAACAACATTAGGTCTGACAGAGTGCAGGTTCTTTTTGGAATTAAGGACGTGGTGAGAGTATTGGACCTAGATGTAAATGAATGAATTAGGCTTCAAGCATATTTCTGCTAAGGGGACATTTTAAAGTAAGTAGTCCTCATGTTCAGTTTTGTAACTAACAGCCCTGTGGAGTTCACTCTTGCTTAGTAGCAATTCCCACCCCCCTCCATCCTGGTAGAGTGACATATTTTATGGCTAAACTGGGAGATGAGCCAATACGCCCAGGATGTCTTCCTAGAACAGGAATTGTATTCAGAGAAATGGTTTAAATAAAGCACTTATTTTAAATTTTAGCTATATATTGATCGCAAAATGAAAACTGACAGAAAGGTATGACAGTGAAAATGTGAGTGGTACTGGGCCAGTAAGTGATACGAGGACTCTGTGACAGCTTTTATGCACATATAAAAATACACCCATATATATAGCATCACTTATTATACCAGAATACTTTCTTGGGACTTAGGTGGAGGAAGTACCTGTCACTCCTGATAATTAGGAATTGCTCTTTAGGTAAAAAACCAGAAATTTTATTACAAAGACTTGCTAAGAGAAATATTGCAGGACTTCTCATGAGCTTGAACTCTCTGATTTCTAGGTCTTCATTATTGGTGCTGCTTATCACACATCTATTTTTGTACAAACAGAGCTATGTCACTGATGTTCAAGACAGTGGGAATTATTTACACCCCATACCATTTTTATGTCAAGCTCAGATAGATGGGTATATGCCTCCAAAATCTATGGTATATGCCTACAAAGTACTTTGAGAATGGTCTGAGTCTTTTGAATGTAATTCAGCTTATATATAAAACATACACCTTGTGAACAGTTTTTGAGGAACAAAATCTCTGTTCAGTGGGGTTTAACACATTGGCCATGACTCAAGAGAACATCTGAGTTATTGGCTTGCTGCAGGCCAAAGGGGTAAAAGGCAGTTTGAGGAAGGAGAAGAATATTCTTCTCTCAAAGGAGAAGAATAAAAGTCAACTTTTGCTGTCTTTAATTTCTTATGAAAGATGACACCAGGCAGGGATCAGGTCAGTTTCTGACATAAATTCAGAATGTTATTGAACAAGAAGAATATTTCCCCTTTTTTCCATTGATATTTGCTTTAGGAGTTTTATCACTGTAAAAGTAAATGCAGAAACACTCACTATTTCATTTATCCAATGCACTAGGAATATATATAAAGAAAAAAATTAGTCTGACATAAATATGCTACAAAATTACTTATTTTTATAGCATATCTTAGGTATTCTTAATCTTACAACTTAAGTGTATCTACGTGTTGTGATTTCCCACCTGATTTTGTGATGAAGTTTCTCCAGTCATTGATGATTTGAGAACTCTCTCTTTTTTACTTACCCTACATGTACAAAAGCTTGAAAATAACACCTTGTTGTGTAGTAAAAGTTGAAACTGGATATTAAAGCCTGCCCTATCTCACAATTTTAAAGCTTATTCTTTTGAGATGAGAAGTGAAATTACTACTGTAATAGAGTAATACTAACAAAATTGCTGGACATGGAAGTATGGCTTACAATCAGATGCAATAGTGAAAGAAGACAACTTTAAGTAAGGCAAAATAGAATTCAAATCCAATTATAAATCAACTAGAGAATAAATATTACTTTCTCTTAATTCTCTCTTTGGTGTGCTATACTGCTAGAATGTTACAAAAAATAACTTAATTATGTTTGATTAACATAGAATTTTCAGCTAGGTCCTTTATGTTCTTCCACTTTTGTATGTGCAAAGCCCTTGGCTTTGGAGCTTTTGGATTGAACATTTTGGACCTTTGTATTGAAGCACGTTTGTCACAGCTGTTGAAAGAATGATTTGCACTTCGACTCTGGCTATCAATTTGTGGCTTTGTAGCTACAGAGGTCTGTGGTGTTTTTACGTGTGTGGAGCAGGATAATACAGAATGATTTGGA
Source organism: Corvus hawaiiensis (assembly GCF_020740725.1). NCBI lineage: Eukaryota > Metazoa > Chordata > Aves > Passeriformes > Corvidae > Corvus > Corvus hawaiiensis. The sequence goes on along the minus strand of NC_063219.1, from coordinate 23,676,809 downwards.
GAGGTTTGCTATTTAATAGACCTTTTCCATATTTCATCTGTTATTCCATAATGGTGACCTCCTGACTGTAAAGCACTCTGACAAAACACCTTTGCAAAAACAATTACATGGCTGATCCCAACTCTCATTTGATGGCCCATTCAGCAACTCACTTGTAACTTCTGAGTGTGGTGCTTGTGGTCTTGATCCTGTTTTTCACTGTGAAATGTTGGGGAATAGTGTCATGTACACAATATATTAGTTGGTTTGGGGCTTTACTTTTATTAGATGTGTCTATGTGGATGAGTGTGTTTTGAGGGAATATTTTGGGGAGTGAAAGATGTGTAAACGCCACTGAGCTTGAAGAATAGCAGTACCTACTGAAAAAATGCTCTTGGACAAGCCTGAGATATTTAGGCAGAGAAGACCAAGGTGCTTAAACTAATATTCACTGAAATAACTGCCTGTAGACTGAAAGCTTTTGGTCTTCCTGATTTCACAGGTGGTATATTCACTTTAAATCTCTTTCCTTTAAAGGAGGAAAATCACTTTTAAACTCACTCTTTCCCAGCTTCATCATGACTTTCATAGCTTAATTATAAGCTCCTACAAATAGGGTTTTACTGCGCAAATGCTGACACAGCCTTACCTCTAGTGACCTGAATGGCCTCCTATGTTAATTACTGTAGATCTGTAATCGTGTTATGAAAATACACATCTGGCCTTTGTTTCAGAATCTGGACCATATCTGTTGTCTGTTTTTCTGTAGTGTTACATATATGTGTCACTTTAAAGACCAAATTCGCAGTTGTAACTCAGAAAAATAGCCCCCTTCTTTGTAAGAACCATCTTTGACTCCCCTTTCCTTTATACTGCTCCCCCAGCTCTGTGTCTCGCTTGGCTGATGTACAAGTAATTCAATCTGGAAGATCTCTGGGAGACTTGAAGAACATGTCCCATAGCAGAGGAAATTAAATCAGATTTAGTGAAGCTGTTTATTGATCTACTTTTAGGTTGCAAAGGATATCCAAAATGTAGGGCATGGCCTGCTGCTTTGTGAAGGAAATTAATGTTAACAGGGAGACAGAAGTTTACTTGCTAGTTTATTTTTCATAATCAGGTCTCTGTCCATTTTGATTTTTTATGCACACAGGTTGGGATGAGCATGTATTTTTGGAAGATACATGGGAAGTGATGAAAATATAAACTTCTCGAGCTCAGTTGTTTTGGTAGGCAACGCCATGCTTGTTCTTAGCAACACAAGTACTGTGGGGACTCAACTTCTTATTCTCATTTGTACAGCAAATTTGGGCTTTGACAATCATTTGCGTAGCTTGTTGGGGTTTTGGTATAGCTGAATACAACCACTGAGATGCAGAGCCAGATAGACTAGGAGAAGCCAACTGTGTAGCAGGCTTGAATGATAAAATTGGGTGAAAAAGAGGGTAAGACTCTTTTTAACCCTATACCGAAAAATATGGTATTCTGATAGGTTTGTGATTTGCAGGTAGAAGGGGATGTTTGGGTTATGGTAGCAGGGAGTGGGACAGAACTCTCTTTTGAAGGTGCTTTCTGTAACTAAGGGTCAAAGTCGGGCAGGACCGAGTGAAGGGTCACTGTTTTCTGGTACTCTTCTGGTGCTGGCTAAATCAAACCTTGGCCCAAGACTGCACTGAAGCAGCAGTTCTGGGGAGCCTGCGGCTGAAGCTTGGAGTGAAGTGCTAAAACTTTCGAGCCGTGTCTGATGTTTTCGATAGTCTCACCGGGCAGCCAGGGGGGCCCGGCCCCTCCGCTCCCCGCTCCCGTTCCAGCACCCGCGGGGTGCCGGTGTGTAGGGGGGAGGCAGGCCCGGCCCTGCGGCCCCGGCGGGAGAGCCCGCATCCCGCATCCCGCATCCCGCATCCCGCAGGTGGCTCCGGCGGCTGCCCCCCCGCGCGGGGCCGGCGGTGCGCGCGCCCATGTGACTGGCGCGCGCTTCCTGCCTCCGCGCCGCCTGATCCGCGGCGGGAGCGCGGAGCCGGGAGCGCGGAGCGAGCCCCGAGCCCGGCGCAGCCCAGCGGCTCCCGCAGCGCCCGGGGAGCGCCCCGGCCCGCGGGCGGCGGGGAGGGGGCGCCGCCGCAGCCCCGCCGCCGCCGCCGCATGGAGACTCAGGACCAAGGGGCGCAGATGGAGCCGCTGCTGCCCACGGTACGGCTGCCGCAGCGCGGCCCCGGCCGGGGGGGTGCGACGCGCCCCGCGGGGAGGCAGCCGGGGAGGGGGCGCGGGGGGCTGCCTTCCCGCCCGCCTGCCCGTGCTGGGCGCCGCAGCCGATTTCTCGGTGCGTGGGGAAACAGGTTGGCTCGCTCCCGTGCCGGGCGATGCTGCGGCGGCGGGAGTGTCTGGGCGCCAGGACGCTCGGGGATGGAGCGGTGTGTGTTTGTGCGTGTGTGTACGTGTGTCCCGCCGATGCAAGCACCCTGCCTTCCGGCCCCCCTCCCCCGCCTCAGGCATCCCCTTCCCCTCGGTACCCCCTCTCTTCGTGTCACCCTGCCTCCGACATGTCCTTTCTTCAGGCTCTCTTGCCCCCCTGCTCGGGGCAGCGCAGGGGAGCGAGCACCTGTGGGCAGCTCCGTGGGGATCCCGCTCCGGGGCCGGGGCTGGGTCAGCAGCTGGAGGTCCCAGGCCCTCCTCGCTTGCAGACCGCAGAGAAATCTGCTGAGGGCTGGCACTGACACGCAGGGTCTGCCTCCCGCCGGATCCCGGGCCGTGCTTCGTGCTGCCGTGTCGCAGTCTCTTGTGCTCAGCCGTGGAGCTGGTGATCTGGGGGTTATTGTTGTCTGAGGGGGACGCGGTGCACCCGCTCCTCGGAGCACCGTGTGGCTGCACAGGGGCGGCTGGGCAGCCTTTGCCGTGCCAGTAGGAAAGAGATCAGTTGATGGGGGACTTTTTCTTGCCAGGCCCCCAGACACAGGGTTGCAGACACACAGAAGGTTTAAGTGTGGGTGTCGATCTCGATCTCATACTGAGATTCTGTTTGTGAATGGTGGTTCCTGCCTTGCACAGAAAATCTGTCTGGGGCAGGGAAAAGTCTCTCATGTACATACACAAGTGTCTGACTGTGCGTACACATCCCTGTCAACACACTGCATAGGTCTGTAGAGGCTTTGCTGCTCCTGAAATGGCTGTGTGTTAGCACAGTGAGCTGCACAACATTGACAAAGCTTGAAAGAGACAAGTCTCAGCTGCTGCAGGTTGATGAGATGCGCTCGTGTCAAGCCCGTTTTTCATAGGGTCTGTTCCCATCATCTGTTGACGTGGTCCATTTTGCAATCAGGTGGCAGGTTGCTACACAGTATGAGGCTATCTCTGGCATCTTCTTTCTCCTTGTGGCAGGGACAGTTTTTCCTGTTGCTTTCTGGATCCTGTTTATGAATCCTACTTCCTATTACTTGCTGCTGTCTTAGTTTCTGACAGTGAAGTAGAAGGTCCTGTTGCTTTCACTGACAGACTAGCTGTCGAGTTCCTTTCTGTAGAGAGACAAATAAGTGTAAACCCAGTTTCTATCTGTAGTTCATGACAGTGATTCCATGAAAGGCTCAGTCCTCAGTGTTTCACACCAGTGCAGTAGCCTTCAGTCAGCAGCAGTCTCCCCCTTGCTCGTACCTTGCTGGCCTGTGTGCTGGTCTCACTTTGTCAGCCTGTGTTGTCTCTGTGCGATGGCCACTGCACAGGGAGTCAGAGGAGTCAGCTTTCAGAAGGCACAACGTGCAGGATTGCCTTGGGCTGTCTGGCTTTAAATTTTGTTTCTCCGGGGCTGTGCCCAGGAAAAAAAAAAAGGCTACTGCTGTGGTTGAGACGACCAAAGAAGATAGTATTTCTTGTGTGCTGATGAGGGGACAATTGTCCCTTGTTCCCTCAGGAACTGCCCTGGTGCAGTACCTCTCTGCAGAGCTGCAGGTCCCTGCCTGTAGAGCTGTAGATCAGTGCTTTTGCTTGCTAAGGTCGTGTCCTGGTTCCCACCTCCATTTACTATAGCTAACTAGTTCAGTTGTGTTTGCTTCAAGTGGGGAAGGGAGACTTCTCTACTCTATGTATGAGCCCTGTGCAGCTCAACAATGCAACATTGCTTTCCTGCTGCAACGATGGCAAAGGCACAGCTCCTTCAGGATTTCTGGGTTCTGGTGATGTTTTCTCTGTGGTCAGGCAATAAAGCATTTGTATGTGCTGTGGCAGTCTCAGCCTAGCTCATGTCCAGGGCACTGCATTGTGGTAAGGCAGACTTTTGCGTGCTGGGGTTCTTGTACCTGGAGTCAGGGTAGAGTTTAGGAAGCAGGAATAGGTGCTAACTAATTGGTGCTAAGGTCTGTTAGTCTGGGAGGTAGTGTTGTGACATACCTTTAGAGGATTTCTGTTCTGGGGATCAATCCTCATCTTGACTGGAAACAAACAGAACAAATGAATACAGTCTGTTCCCAAGTGTTGTCCCAGTTCAGTGGGTTCTGGGTATGAAGGAAAAGGCTTCTAGCAGAGCTTGTTTCCTTCAGGGGTTAGTCTGGGGGCTTTGGTATGTGCAACAGAGTTAATATTTTCTTTTTTTGTGAAACTGTAACCCACTATATGTTTTATTGTTATTTCTAGTAAGAAGATGCGAGTGTAGTCCTTAATTAATTTTATCTTCTAATGGTGCTCAGAGATTGTAAAGCCTCAATAAAATTTTCCACCAAAATCCCACAGTCTGTACAAAGCGGAATCTACTTTTAATCTAGTGTTAGTCATGTGTTACTGATTTATTATGCAAGCTTTTAATTGAAAACTCCAATTTCTAGCGATTTGAAAACTAAGACAATACATTATTGCCTGTGGTTCTGAGGAATTAAACAATTTCCCTGGCAGTTTCCTGTCATTTTTTTTGAAAACAGGTCTTATACAGAGACAACAGTCTTGTTAGTAGTTGTGCTAATGTTTTTTTTTCTGCAGTGTGGACAACTTCTGGTTCAAATTATTAGAAATCTATTGCTAATTTACTATGAGTACAATATTGTGTAAATAAATGAAAAAGGAAATTGTTCACCTGGAAACAAATTGTTGAACCCACTTTTGGAAATGCAAATACAGTCTTAATTTGTATTGTTCAGTACCTATACTAATATGGTAACAAAATGCAGTTTCTTGTATGCTTTCAGAATCATCTAGTGATTTATTTATCAGTCATCAAGTATATATTTTTTTCACTGATTATTCAGAATGCTTTAAAACAGTTGTGAGTAATTGAAAGATTTCTGAGGAGTCATCATTTGTTTACAGAACAGGGGAAACAATCTGCAGACCTTTACAAAGATCTTCTGTTGGTTTCTTAGCAAAGAACTAAGTATTGCCAGTTTGTTTGTGTACATGTATACCTGACTGCATGTAAATTATTTTGAAAATTGTTGCTTTATTTTGACTTTATTGGCAATTTATTCATAGCACAAGTTGTTCATGTTTGTTCCTGTACATTCTGGATCTCTCATATGCAAGTCAAAATTGGCTTTTACAATAGGGTTGTTATTTGGTAGATGTTTGATTATTTCGGCTGTAAGGAGGATGTATAGACAAAGTACAGATATTTTTGCTAACTATGTTTATGTTTGGCATGTTGTTTTCCTGTGTTTTCTGAAGGTAGCAGTAAAACCCATGTATGGAAAGTGAAACTGACTTTTCCTTCCTAAGTTCGTGTTCTCTCGCCCTCCTCATTCACTCTTAAATCCTTGTTGTATTTTTTTTTAATTTATTGTTCAAATCTGGTAGATACAAGGCCTTAAAGCATGACATTGCTGAGCTATATGTGGATACTGCATATGCATGCACTGTAGTTATGATATGTATGCTCTAGGTAAGACAGTGTTTGTATCAAGAGCACTCTTGTTGCTGTGGCAAATGGCACGCAGCTATTGCTACTTAGGACTCCATATGTGGGAGAATGGTATAGCAAGATCTTGGGAAGTAACTATTTTTAACGTAGCAGGTGAGTGTGGGAAGATGCTCACACTAACAGGCCAAATTCTTTTGCTTTTGTTAATGCTGAGTGGGACCTCGGATGAGACTTGCAGATTAAATGTATTGCTCATTGTGAGAAGGGGTGTCAGAGCCTTACCCCATGGTTTGTATAACAGTACTCATTCCCAGTTCACTTCTCCAGCATTATAGCAACACTTAAGGCAAGTTTATGGAGACTACAGGAATGCTGTGATACTTTTGGAAAAGTATAGAGGCCATATTACATTTTCAAGACAAGAGTGCCGAGATAATGGCACCATTGAAAAGAAAATCCTAAAACTTAATTGTAAGTATAAATTTAGGATTGCATTTCTGCTCTTGGTATTTTCTTTTTTACTGCCTGATTCCAAGTTCTAAATGAAAAGAAAAAACCCCCAACTTTTCCCAGCAAATGCTAGAAGGAAGTGAAGTATCAGTCACAATCAGATATTTGTTAAAGTCCCCCAACTTCTCCTTATCTTTTCTAGTGTCACAGTTAAAAAAAGATACATCTGGATCATATGGTGTGCTCTGGTGTTTCTGTTTAAGAATAATTGACAGCCTGAGACATTTGCACAGAAATAAAAAAAAGTATGACTACTGTGTGGAAATCATCCCACTTCAATGCATCTATGTCTTGTTTGATTTCTTCCCACAAATCCCGCTTGTTAAATATATGCTTTCAATTTCTTCTGCTAATAGTTGTATCTTCTCTCTACTTTTTCATTTGGAAAAAATTTAGGATGAATTCTAAAACAAAATGCTTCCACTGACATCTTTTAATGCTTCTTAAATAAGTAATGTTTACAGTTTCAATGGATGAGAGGGTTTAAGCAGGTGAGGGAATACTTAATCCCCTGTGAAGCATCTTAGACAATTAGTTGTGTGTCTGATATGAGAAGAGAAAACCATAGGCATTGCACGTTCCTTTCATATGTTCAGGTCTGCTTTGTAAAAAACCCAAACTAGTAAGGAATCATATCCATGTGACTCCTTTTGCAATAATAATGCCATTTCGATGCCATACAAATTGATGGAGCGTCAGATATGTTCACGCGGTTTTCAGCGTTGGTGCAGTTTAAAAGTTCTTCTCATGAAATGAAAAATAAGCATAGCATATTTAAAGATAATTGAAATCCACCCTTGTTCTATAAGGTTGTTTATTAGGATAGGCAAGGTGAAGGTTGGAATAGATGATACCGGCTATTGCTAGAAATAGAATTAATGTCTTGGGGAAAAAAAGAAGTTGCAGAGTGAAATGAGGGTAAATGAGGAGTTTTGTGCAAACTTGGAGAATTGAGGGCATTATGGCTGACTGGTGTGAAAGGCAAAAGGGAGCTGACTGAATTTCATGGGCAAAGAAGTGTAGGGACAGAAGCAGAAAAACCAGGGCTTTTGCCTCCTTGTACAGCAGGCACAAAATAGTACCTTGAATCCTGAGTCTTCTGTGTCTTTGCTGATTTACCTCTTTTCTTACATAGATCCTTTCCACTTTGTTTAATTAGGTATTTACAAGACATTGCAAAGTTTATAAATAAATATTGAAATTCAGTGGAGATGTGCAAGATAAGGTCAAGATTTGCAAGATCTCATTTTAATCAGACAGACCAGGAACTTGCTGCAAAAAAACTGGCGCAGTAACATTTTTAGGAGAAATGAAGTCTGCAAGTTACATGAGCTAGTATTTGGCATTTGTAAGGTATCAGTTGATTAGTGCAGTACTATATGTGTGGTCTGAGAAAAGATTAGCAATTGTAGAACAATTCAAGGAAAACAAAAATGAGCATGGGCCTAAAAGTATGAAAGAACATTTGAAGAAACTGGGATTTGTTAGCCTGGAGACACACATTTGATGTGTAAAACTGCTACAAAAAGAGTCAGTTTCTTGTATCTGTACTGAATAGGAAACAAGGGAAAGGTTATGGGACAATATTAAAAGCATGTTAAGGAAAGCTGTCTAACGCTGAGAGTAATGTAGTAATGGAACAAATTGTCTGGTATGTTTGTGGAATCTATTACCCATCTGTAGGAATAGGTGAGACAATTATTGCTGCTTTAGAGCTGAGTAATGGACTAGAAGACCTCACAAGATCTCTTCCAGTCCTATCATTCTGTGAAAGGACCTCACTTTTGTCTTTTTGACACAAGTATGTTATAGATGGATGACAGATTAAGTGCAAACTGAGGAGAAAGAAGTAGTTTATATGGATTATAGATGTTGATAACCTCAGTTATGTCCACCTAAATAGAGAATTTACTATAAACATATACATGTACTATAAACATATTCAGAGTATCTTGCAATGATAGATGCTCACTGTTCATCAATTTTGTTGCAAGCAGGTTTTAAAACCATACAAAAATATAATATGCAACATTATTTACTAATATTTTCAAAGTGCCAAGCTAAAATGTGGATTTTTAAGCCTTTGTGGAACCCTCTTGACTTTATTTTAAAGAGTATAGGACTCTGTCTCCATCAGTGGGGCTCCAAGAAGTTTCAGCACAAGTTTCCCTGGGAGCAATTACTTTGTAGCAGTTGCACTCAAAAATGCCAGGAAAATATTGCACACTTGTGTAGTTTTTTGGAGAGAGATGATAATTTTGCACCTTTTTCTGGAGGCTTTTATTAAGAGTAGTCAAAATGCTATAAATTAAAAATACCCTTGATCTGAAGCCACTATTCTGAAGAATAGCTCCCGATACCAGTCCCTAGCAATTGCACTTGATGTTCTCATAGTTTCGTTCATAGTCACTGAAACTATGTGAAGATGGAAAAAATGACCCAACCCCGCTATTAGAGCCTGGCAAGAATATATTATAGATTCTTAAACTGTAATTGGTCTGGCAAAAAATGTCATTAAAGTCAAGAGCAAAATGCCAGGTCTTTTTTGGAGAGAAGATGGTATGAATGTGCACAGGGCTTTAGAAGTGAGCATAAGCAAGAATGTGATTTCATGTCCAATCTGAAAACTTTTAAATTCTGAATACCATTGAAAACTTTGTGGTGATTGTGTGGTATCTAGGATGTTCATAGTGTTGTGAATATGAATAGGAAGTAAAGGCACAATGAGGGGAGACTGTGTGTAAATTTTAAGTGCTTTAGGTTTTTTTTCAATGGTACTGACTGGTCATCTTCATGTTTTTTTCTCTATAAAATCAAAGAATAGCATACACAGGGGAATAAAAACTTCAGGATTGTTTTTCCTCTTAAGCATTTTAATTTTGGGGTTTAGGAAAATGCCACTGGTAAGTCTGAATAGTTAGATTTATGGTTGTAGAATGCAAATTAGAAATGAAAAAGGGATGCATCATATTGATGTGCTTAGTGTTTATAAGGGTCAGTAAAATTTTCAATTTTGTGTTTTTTTAGTGGACTGAAACATCAAGCTTCTGAATACGAAGGTGAATCTATGTAATTCTTTAAAGCTATATTTATGTCATAAAGTGAAGCAGAAAAAAAATGTAATTCCAGTATAAGATCTCCTAGATCTCGTTGGACCAATGATGCAATTGATAAATTTGTGCTAGAGTGTATCTCTAGAAAGAGGATTTTGGTTTCAACACCCATCCATCTATCCATCTGTTTATCTGTATCTTTGGAGCCAAACATCAACCCAGTCAGTCACTTTGTTAAATTTCCTCCCAAAGTAAGATACGAATTTTTATTTTTTTTAATTTGGAAATGTATACTGAAAACATACAGGAAGGTATGAAAGCTTTTTATTTGGAATTAAGCAGGATAACGATGTCTCAAATCTGCTCAAGTAAGTTGCCAGAAATCCTGTGTGATGATCAGCGAAGTCTACTGGCAGATCTAGAAATGTGCATCTTTTTTCAAGGCCCGACTCAGTAGAATTGAAGACGTCATTCTCATTCTTTTTTATTTAGGTGGTCTGCCAATCTCATAAGACAAAGCTGCTACAACAACCGTAAAACAAAATTGAACCTTGGTCTTTTAGTTAAATAAGTAAATTATATGTTCTGCTAAATGTAGGAAGTTGATACTTTTTATTTGAACTGCAGCTAAGTGATGGTAATGATGAGAATTGGAATGGCATGTGTTAGCCACTTACTGCTCTGGAGATTTGTTCTTTACCTTGGGACTCAGGGTTGAGCTTATAGGTGCACTGTTCCCAAGGGCTGCTAAATAACCACACAGGAGTGGTTGAACCACTATAGTCCTTATTAATAAAAAATTTCTCACTTGTTCTGTCCAAGTGGGTAATGGATAAAGTTTGTTATCATCTACTAAGAATGCAGAAATGAGATTGCACAACCAGCCCTCAAGTATATAGATGCAAAATTGAAAAAATGTCAAGTTTATGATCTAAGAATTCATAAGGAAGAAGATATATTCTCCTGCTATACTCTATAGTATGAGGAATGTAACAAAAATTAGAATTTCCTGTTGCCTGTGGAATAGTGGGCATTCGCCTACCTTTAAATTCATGAAAATGTGGATAACCTGTATCCATTTTCCTAAAAATGCTTTAAGCATTTCTTTTAATCATTTTTGTGACCTATTTAAGTAGTTACCAAAATAGAACCAGAGTGTCCCAGAACAGTACATTATCATGCCAGCAGAAGAGATATTATATGTATTGGTATTTTAAAAGAATTTATGGAATAAAATTAGTTCCCTTCTGCCCCCTCATCCCCAAGTCTGTGCAGCAGTTGCTGCCAGCCATCTCAATGCTGTTCCTCAGAAACAACTTGGTTTCCAGTTCTTTTGAGACTATTGCTACTTCATTTGAGACTTGTGTATGTTTCCAAGGTATCATCACCAAGACAAATCTTCATGCAGTGTCTGCAAGTCTGCTCTATGCTGAGATTTCAACACACTTTACTTTTTTTGGGTAAATTTCATAACTTGGATTGTAACCCATATTATCCATCTCCTTGAATTAGTGTTATCCTTTCCCTTTATTTGAAGAGAAGATAGAAATGCTCAAACATAAGACTTGACTGACTAATTGTGTTTTAGAAAGCTTTACTTTATTATGTTCTTCCTCTTTATGACTGTGCTATAGTGAAATACTTAACTATGTCCACTTATTTTTGTTGCAACCTTTTAATAGCTTTTGAAACTAAATGTAGCAATGAGCTGCTAAAGCACTCATAAAGCTGTGTTTCATACTCATCTGAGAATCTTCTCATGAAAATTCTAAAAACAGGTGAATATCACGTCTTTTTTTGGGAGAAGCATCTGAATGATTTCAGATTAGGTGAATATGCTCTCAAAAATAGAATTGAGCAGTGCAGAAGCCTTCATGCTTATCCTCACGAATGTCAGAAAAAGGATTTTTTTCTGTAGTGATCTGTCTGGATTTCCCCATCAACATCAAATGTGCCTCTTGCTTTTGGAATAACCCCCCACCCCCAGTCCTCATCTTCTAGGGGAATGGATTGAGAAAAACCCTGCTGTGGAGTCAGCTGTGAAAACTCATGTAACTCGCATGATTTTGTCTAAAACAATGTAGGCAGAAGAAGACTTTTAAAGGATCTTTTAAAGAAAAAGCCACATTCAGCTTTAGAGAGGATGAAATGCAGTGATCTATAGTTTGTGTAGTTTGATTGTGTTCATTTCACTTTGTCTTACCTAAAAGTTCAGGGCTTTGTGTGTGCTGTATCTGAATTGATTTACTTTGGCCAGCAAATACATAAACATTTTTTTCTATTTGCCCACCCATAACCCCAGGTAGATGAGAGGTTTCTGAATGTTAGTCAATATTGCCCAGAGCAACACAACTGCAGTTGCCTCTGGAGTGAAGGCCAACTGAAAAGAAACAAGTAACTCTCCACTGAGTACTTGTGAACTAGGATTTGTTTCCCCTAATTCTCTGTCCAGTGCTGGCCAAATTTGGGCAAAAACAACAGAAGCAGCAAAGCCCTTTTTGCCTTGAAAAATATCAAGCTGCTGAGGAATGCGCATGCATTACCAAGGAGTGCTGCTGAGAAGCCAGCTTATGGAGGACAAGAGATGTTTTTGAGAGCTGGTATCTCCCCTGTACCCATGATGAGGGGTTTGCCTTGGACTAGCTTCTGCCACAGAATCTGTGTTCCATTAGCAGATATGGTGGGATTGTACATGGTAGGAGGGTTAGAGCTTGCAAACCCCAGTACATTTCACCCAAACAACACCAAATCCCAAAGCTATCTTACCCTGCCTCCTCCCCCCAAATTTCTCCATAAATGTGAAACTTGTTAATATATGTATGTCTATGAAAAATGTTAAGCTGGAGAGAACAAATAGAACTTCATAAAAGAGTCTTTTGAAGAAAAAGATGGAAATATTGAAGGCATCTAATCAAAGTTATTACCAAAACATGTGAACGTGCAAATGTGTAAAACCTGACTAAATTTTTTTGTTTATTCTTCTGTGAGTGATTCAGACTTACACAATCCAGTCTGTTACACATTCATATGACTTATATGTCTTGGGTAGTTCAACACAGAGAATGTAGGTTTTGATGATGCATCCAATGTAGGATCTGAGAAAGTGCTGGGAAAATATTGTTCTTGCTCTGAAATAATTTTTTTAAAAATCTAAAACTGTAGAACTTATGATTCCAAAAGTGGTCTGGCATTAAGACAAGCTCATCATGTACAAAATCTGAGTAGTGTTTCAATGGCAATATTAGAAATAGGTATCTCTGCAAAACCAATTCTTGGTCACTCTTAAACTACTAAAATTGCTAACTGTGACACTCATCAAAAGTTATTAACTGTTTCATGTTTATTTGTTTGTGTCTGTCTTCTCCCTTGTATTGCATAAAAAAGGATGGCTTTACAAAAAAACCTGCTGCAAGGTAGACAGAACCAGAGCCTTCTCTTTAAGTCCCTTAGTTGTCTGTGCTGACCTTGCATAAATGCAAGGTAGTTTTACCCTTGAGAAGATTGGGCTAATCTGCTTTGTGCTTGGCATCCCACAGGAATAAACAGAGTAAGAATAAAGAATATTAAAGCATGGATAAGATGCTGCAAAAACTTTAGGTGGTTGTATTTTATGTCTATTTGTTTAGGAAAAAAATTGTGTGAACTTTTTGGGATGAAGAGTGCGGTTTCTTTCTGAGTGGATGCAGGGTCTGTCACTCACTGGTCCTGGTCCGTGACTGGCCTATTCAGGGGCTAGGACAGTACACAGATGAGCAACAAGTCTGTTTAGTAGCATGATTGCAAACAAATACATCTCTGGCAATACAAAAATCTACTTATTTTCTCTAAGTTTGTTACTCTCCCGACTGCTCGTGGAAATTACTGAGCTATTATAGCATAACCATTATGACTGTAATCACATAAAGTGCTTGCTCTAAGAGTTCTAATAATAATAGTTCTAAATTGTGAATGGACAGAATTAAAAATACCTCTCCATTTGTACTTTTTTTTTTAGAATAAGAAACTTCTAATTTGCATGCACAACAAATAGCAAATTTTATGGATTAGGGCAAGTGCATTTTTATGATATGAAAAAAATTTCTAGAGGATTATGATTTATCTTGTTCAAATACTATAACCCAGAGACTTTTATTCTATCTGCTATACTTTCACCTTTGAGTCTTAAATTTTTCATTTCACAGTGATTGCAGAAATAATTGTTTATATAGTGCTTCCATTATGCATATTTATTAAAAAGTAAAAAAGTCATTAAAATAAGTCTGACAAAATTGTCTTGAGCAAAAAAAAAAGAATCGATAGATGGTATCTGCAAACTGTAATATCATATTTTTAATGCTTTTCAGTTATAGTACAGTTTTTAAAACTCATTTCTAAGAATGGGTCTATTTCTTCTACTGATACATTTTATATAGGAAAATAATACCAATTTATAGTTGTTACGAGTTATTTACTTCTTCTTTAGTTTGCCTTTTTTTAAACAGTCCTTAATGAACTGATTATTTTCCTACTAACATTTGATATTTCTCCAGCAGGCTTTTCTTGTATATTTAGAAAGGATGCATTTTCTGTGTCTGTATATGCAGATATGAAAATACATTTAATTCTAATGGGAATCCTTTTTAAAATTTCTTCCTGGTGACAAATAAGCAATTTGATTGAATGGTTTCAGCTTTCAAGAAATACAAGGCTAAGCAATTTTTCCTAATACTGTGGTTTAGTACTTGTCGTACTCCATTTCACAGAACCATAGAATGGTTTGGATTGGAAGGGACCTTAAAGATCATCTCATTCCAACCCCCTGCCATGGGCAGGGACACCTTCCACTAGATCAGATTGCTCAGAGCCCCACCCAGCTTGGCCTTGAACACTGCCATGAACTGGGGCATCCACAGCTGCTCTGGGCAACCTGCTCCAGTACCTCACATAGAATCAAGGAATTATCTAAACCCAGAATTTGTTCTAAGTTGGCAAGTGCTCAACATTTCCTATTGACCAAACTTCTTCAAGGCACTGAAATCACATTGAGATTTATTACAATATTTTAAGCCTTAAAGCAGCTTCCAACAAGTGTTAGAAGTGGTTGTAGAATTTAAAAAAAAAGGAAAAAAAAGAAAAAAATATGTCTTTTTCCTTTACTTGGAATGGGAAAATGTCTCAATCCACTGTCAGCAGCATGATTCCTTTACAAAGTTTCAAGTGTTTCATTTTTTCATTTTAGGTATCCTGATTGGTAGGGATAGGAATACGGTGATAAAAAAGTTCCTACTATTTGGGACTGCTAAATTACATAAGTGATCCAAGTGTGAATATAATGCTAAGACCAAGAAACTATAAAGAAAATTCAGTATCAAATCATTATTGTTAACTTTTTTGTTTCTGCTATAGTCTTGCAATCTTGTAGCTTCAACACCAAGAAAACACCAATACTCTAGTTATTTATTTGAAAGTTTAAAAAAAAAAATAGGCAAGATTTTGGCTGTCATGGAGAATGTGAAAATGTCAGTCTTGATGATCCAGAAGGCAAAAATCATCCTATGTGTGCTTCTTTCTGTATCATTTTTTGAGGCAATATCTTGATTTTTAGGCTGTCAATATCCGTTGTCTGTAACAAACTTGCTGGAGTGATTTTCTGTATTGTCTAGGATGCTCATTGTTCTCATGTGCCTCTTTCCAGTGCTGTGTGCTCTACTCAGGCATTTCTTCCTGCTCTTCTGTTTCTTGTGCTGCACACAGGTGCTGGTCTCAGAGTTAAGTGGCTGCTGCTGAGAACTCAATATAAAAAGATGTATCAGAGAGCCTTCTGCACACTGTTTTTTTTATTTCTTAAAAAAAAAAAAAAAAGGAGAACACTAGATGCTATCTGACCTGTCCACAGCTTTCATGGGGTAGTGACAGTCACCATCTGGCATGGTCTCAGATAAGGTCATTGATGATAGCCCTGAGGGCTGGCAACCTGAGACTGGGCTTTCCCTGGGCTTTCCATTTCAGGACTGTAAAGTCTGGATCAATCAGGATTTCTTGACTAATGGGGAAATAAATTCTGTTCAAATTGAAGCTCTGTAGATTAGGAGTTGTTCTGGAAGTGAGGCAATTCAGGAGACAGAGGATGTGATACTGTGAAAAATAAAGAATAAAAAGTGAATACAGAATAAACCCAAACTACTTCATGATAGCAGAAATAGTAATTGATAAATGTTACTGATTTACTAAGTTAAAAATGTGAGAAACTTTTTTGACAAAGTATAGAATTCAAGTGCAGACATTACAGTGATGAAGGATATTTTGGAGGCCATGCATGTAAATAGGTTAAAAAGGAATTAGGTAATTGAGTACAATGATCCTAATTCAACAGATGCAATCACCAGCTTAGGAAAACTTTAAACTGCTGATCACCAGAATGAGGGACTGAATACCAGAGGAAAGACCATGTACTAGTTCCCTTTTTTCCTTTGTACGATAAGAGCCAAATAGTGGGGTAACCTGAGGCAAGATACTGGATTTCAAAGATTTCTGTGGTTCTGCTTTTGTTTTCCTTCCTGGGGTCTATTAAATAGGGTTTGTCTTTGTTAGCTTTGCAGGGATGGGTTATCTCTCAGATGGTTCTGTCTAAAAGGAAATAATTCTCTTTGGTCTTACCACTGACTCATTTACCTGTAAATGAGATAGTTTAAAAACAGCAGGTGATCCAAAATCAGTCTTTACTTTCTTGTGTCAAAGAGTTAATTTTATTTCTGATCAGTTACATTTTTTTATTTGATTGTGTATTTCAGGAGAAAGATGTTCCTGATTGAGAGGTCCCAAACATAGGAAAATGCAGAACCTGTCAAATGTTTTAGTAGTGACCAGCAGTGACCTGGGAGAGGTCAGTCAGACTGTGTTCTTGCTCAATTCAGTAGCAAAGGGAGAGGAACACTGGTCTGCTCTACATGTGCATTCTCATTTTTATACAAGCAAATGAGACATCTATGTGTGTATGTCTTCATGGGTTTGTGAACCCGTTGTCCTTCCCCAAAGCACCTCCCTTTGCTGAATTTTGGGAGTTTTGTTAAAGCCATAGCTCTGGTTGTTATCACAGATCTGATCTTTGAAAAATCCAGGTTGCTTTCAAGAAGGTTCTGTGATCATTGTGAGTGTGCTGCCCAGCAATTTGTAGGTTTCACCTCTGACAGGACTTGCTTTGTATAATAAATAAAATACTTGCTTTTTACAGTGGGCGAATAGTTGTTTATTCTTTTACAGATTCAGTTTTGAGCTTCAGAGGAGGGCACAAGGCTGCCACTGAGCCAGGAAGAGTTGTTGAAGGAGCTGATGATGGATGCCAAGAGCTTTCACTTTAATTGTATTAATGTCAGACTATGTCCCTGGATTTTGCTGGGGCCAGCTGTGTGTAATTCAGCTGATGGGCCCTAGATGGTGTCTGGCTTGTCTCTGCTGCTCTCTGCACTTCCCTCGTGTCTTCGTTGTGAGCTTTGCTTGGCAAGTGAGGAGAGGAGAGGGCATTGCATGCATGGTGACAGCACACGGCTCTTGTGATGTGAAACCAATCTTGTAGAGTTTCTGGGAGTTAGGAAATTTGTTAGTTTCGAAGATCCCCACTAATTTTGGTGCTTCAGTATTTGGATACTGAAACGGCTAAATGTTGGTCTTCTGTTACTCTGCAGTTTCACGTAAGAGCATCCTGGTCTGTAATATCAAGCAATATAGTCATGCATGCTCTTAGAAAGATCTGTTGTTCAGATGCATAAACACTTAATATGTTGGAAAATCAGCAATAGCTTTATGTATCATTTTGACAGTAACACTGCATGCAAAAATATATCTTCAGATGGATCAGAATAGATGCAAAACCAGGTTTCTAATTTACACCACTGCAAATATTAAAAAATTGAAAATGATGTAAGAATACTTAAATTATTTAAAACAGTGTTCAGAGATGCTAGAATAAAAGCGGAATGCTCATATCTGTAGTAAGGTGATGTTCATGAAACGTTTTCCTGGCAGGACAGGATAAAACTAGATGCTGTGTTGAAACATTCATAAGAAAATCTAATAAAATATTTTCTGTGTCAGGATTAAGGAATTACGTTTTCAGTTTTGGATTGTGTTTTGCTGAGAAATAAAGCTTGAATTCTATTTTAAAGGTTAATTTTCAGGTTTGGAAGTTTGGGCTTAAAATCTCAAATATTTTACCAGTATTTTGATCTCAGTCTCTAGGTTTGCATCTGACCTATAATAAAGAAATGACCAGATACAGAAGGTTTTTTTGTCTATTTTGTATATTTTTTGTTTAATGAAACTGTAAGACTTGACAAATTTTATTTAGGACGGTGCAGTGCATTGTAATACAACTGAAACCAATGAAGTTGCCTAAGATTAATATTAAAAGCTAAAAATAGGATTTCTCTCTCTCTGGAGTATTTCTGTAGTAGTTTTACAGTCTACACAAACATATATTAGCATCTTGTTTTCATATGCAAACATCTTCATCCTTTTCTTTTTGTTTTCTGTTTTTGTCCATTTCTTTGGTTCTCTCTTTGTCCATTGTGCCCCACCAACATGAGCAGATTATAGCTCGGCATGATTGTGTATATGGTTCTGTACAAAACTGGTGTTTGAATCCTGTCAGCTGAGAGCAACAGTGGCAGCAACCTGAAATTAACTTAGAGACTCAGGATCCTAATCACTGGGTGTTGTGCTGCTTCAGCTGTCGGCATTTTCAGCCGGTTAAACCAAGTCTGTGTTACTTGCAGATGTGTGATAGAGCAGATGGGTGGGTCAGTTCAGGATTCATTCAAAGTTGAGAGCCCAGCTGGGAGAAGAAAAAGCAAGAAAGCCTTTCTTCCATATAGTACGTGGATATACCAGAGAAGATGGGATCTAACTTTTGAAATTTAAAGGATATGTACACAAAATTTCAAAGAAATTCAAATGTCGAAAATACATTGAAGTTCCTACTGAGATGTCAAAAAAGATGTGTAACTAGGTTTGGTGTAGTGTTTTCACTGAGTTAGACTCTTGGGAAACTTACCTGATTAAAAGACCCACAGAAGCAAAACAAACAAACAGAAACCTAACTAGCATTTAAATGCTGTATTTTTCTGACAAAGTAATGCAAAATTGACACAGATCAATATGTTGGTGCCTATACAGCCACCAGATCTAATACATCTTGTTTTCCTCTTCAGAGTACCTGCAGTGTTATACTAATGAATGAGAATAGATCTCTTTTTTTGTGGCAAATATCTAAAAATCTAGCTGTAAACAAAGATTAAAATAGACTATTTAACTAAAACGACCTAAAAAGCTAATTTAAATAATGTTTGTATGAATTTTGTGTGAAGTTCATCTGCTTTGCTTAGGGCATGGAACAAAAGGGCAGAACCTGGAGAGAGAGACCTACGCAGGCGAGATGCCGGTGGCAGAGTCTGCTGTGCATTTGGTTAGTCAAATGCTTAAAGTTGTTTATTCCTCTAGGTACCTTTTAGCTTTCATTCCCTTCAGCAATGCTGAGTCTGTTCTCAAACTGTATTTTCCTTGTGATCCCTCTAATGGGATACTTTCTGTTACTGGTTTTCTTTTGGAGGAGACAAAAAAAAATTTCTCTCATTTACTTTTCTCCATGTTAAAGATGAACATAGGCTAAAATAGGAGGGCACTCTCAAAGGTCCATCTATGGCTTGAGAACATCTTCTGGCTCACTATAACATGAATAGACTAATATGATATACGTAAGATTCTAGGCAATTAGTATCTGCATTTCATAATTCAGATCCTTTACAGAGTGTAGAGATTTTTCAGGTCATACTTTTGAAACACAATATCTGAATTGCTGCTATGATTTGTACTGGCTTCCAAAATGTCTTATTTTGGGGCTTCTATAACAAGGAGGAAAAAAAGTAGAGGGACTCTTTTTTTACCTCTCAGTATTCCCATGAAGCATTGGTGATGCAGTTGCAGTTTCTCTCCAGCACCTGTGAAAGCACTTGGACACATCTCCCAGTTCCAAGGTGGGATCCAACTGATCCACCCCAGTGAATTGCAGCTGGACCTCCTAGTGGACCTTTGACAGAAGATGGGGATTGCTGGTGTATTATAGAGGTTTCATGAGGCTTCATGTTGCATTGCTGAAGTTTCATGTTGCAAAATGTATTGAAAAAGTTCTTGTTAATTTGCTTAATTAGTTTCTTTCTAATGCATGGAACCTCATCCAGTTCCTATAGTAATTGGTGGAACCTCTCACGGAAGTCTTGCAGCATGATTGAGTGCTTTATATATGTATCAATCTGTAAGGTTTTTTTGTGTTGTGGGGTTTTTTGTGTTTGTTTGGGTTTTTTTTATAGTTTTTCTGTATTTTCTTTTTTGCAGGTTTTTGTTACATGAGGAATGTCATGTTAGAACTATAATTTTTAGAGTAGTTAAACAAGACCACTCACAGAATTTCATAATAGTGCATGATTTGGCCAATCTACTGTAGGGGTTCATTCTAGCACCAGATTTCTCTCCAGATACAATTATTTTTACATTCTTTCCTCAAATACTTTATGATCTGCATCAGGAGAGCATAGTGAAGCCTTCATGCTGTTCGTAGGCTTCCATCTCGATTTACATGTACTTGATTTTGTAGGGATTGCAGCCTTCAGTTAGAGTTGACTGTAAATATTTTGAAGAACTTGATCATGGGCTGGGGATGCTCAGGGTGGCCTAAATGGGGATAATCAGAGATTGCTGGCAAAAAAGGGGGATGCCACCCATGCATTATCAATTACATTAAGTTACAGTAACCTATTTCTAGATGGCAGAAATTTATTACTTTGACTCTAGGCAAATTTTGAACTGAAAGGAAGGGGCAGCATGTCCAAGTTACCAGTATAAAGTTTTCCGTGCTTAACATGTTCATAAGCTTATTTTTTAACTGATACGGTTTTTTTTGCTGTTCATAATTTGACACCATCTTATTGACTATTGTTTCAAAATAGGAATGAAATGTTGGTTTGGTTATTATTTTCATAAGGAAGATGTGATCTTTTTCCTGGCAGAAGTACCGAGACTTTAGAGGAAAAGAATCTTCGCCGACTGAAGGAGTATGTTCGCTTAAGGAAAACAAATTTTCTCCAACTAGTTATGATCAGAAAATTGAGTTAATAGTCTTTTTCTCCCTCTGGAAAATACTTCTTAAGGTTGAATGATATAAAGTTTCTGAAAATAGGGCAACTGTTATTAGAATAAATGACAAAAAATGTAGTGAAAGACATTTATCATCTGAATAATGTATTTTTGCTTGGAGGCTTACTTATATTTAGTCTCTGTGTTACAAATATCACAGCTGTAATAATTTTTTTTGGTAGAAGGATCACAGCACTAATAGTTCTGATACACTAGTAACAGAACTTTGGGCCTATTTCCCAGCAATTCGTTATAAAATTTAGATGACCAGATATGAAGATGGACATTTTTGTAATGTTGCTGAAGTAATTTTGATGCTCATTGAGTTTTATTGACATCGGATAATCACCTGAATATGTATCTTTATCCCCTTGTTTTTAAATGTTATGTCCATTCAAAAACACTTCCAAACTTAATTTTGTTGTGAAGTTGTAAAGCCTCATATAAATCCCTGCAGCAATGTTTTATGATTTTAATTTTCTTGTCTTGCTGACAAGATTAGGTTGTTTTTCTAAGTCATGTCACCTATCAAGAAGATTTTTCTCTCCTCATGTGGTTGTCTCCTGCTACTAAGGAATGAACAAAGAACTTGATTATTATTTGATTAGGTCTCTGCACCTGATTCCTTTAGGTCAGAAATGTTCTTACCCTTTACAGTTAAAAGCTAATTTAGCTGTGAGCCATTATTTTGGAAATGGCTAAGATAAGGAAAGCTATTTACCTCCTGATAATGCAAATAATTTCGTTATTGTTTCTAGCAATTGTACTAGGAAAAAGCCTGTTACCTTGTATTGTTTCAGTCTAGCACTTCTGGGTGTCTGGAAAGTTTGGTTTTTAATTTCATTCAATTAATAATCCTGTTTTTTAAAGGATCTTCAAGTTTAACTTGCATTTTACTGTGGAAAACTTCCTCCTGTTCATTCGAGTTATGCCTTCCTAAACGATCCTAAATAATTCACCTCAACCCTCAGTTTAAGTGGTACCTTTTTATCGTCTCTTCTTAAACAATTTAAACTTTATGTTCTTCATCTCTTCTTTTTTTTAAATGAACAAATTTGTTGACCACTTTCTTGTCTGGATTTCATGAAGCTTTTGGGGAACATTTAAATACACCTTTCTCTTGGGTAGGTTTTTTCAAGTCAAACTCAAAAAAAGAATTTTAAGAAGTTAAATACTGGTGTACAGACTAAATGATTCAGATTTGTAAAATGCACTTAGTACGGTTAGAAACAATTAGCTGTCAAAGCAGAGGTAGTGGTAAAACATGAACAGAATGGGCATGACCCATCCTTCATGGAAAGATTATTTGCCACAATTTAAAACTTTTAAGGCATATTAGAATGTTTATTATCTTACTGTCTGTTTTCCTCACACCCTAAAAATGGTGGTGTTACATCATTGTCTATCAAAAGCAGGAGCAGCACTGTTCTTGCATCTATTTAACTTATTCCAGAAAAAATGCTGTGTGATGTTGATGTCCTGGATTTCCTGGGTTCTTGATGTTTAAGGTGATTTTGAAAATTAAAACAAAAATCGTTTGAAGTTATTTTGCACTGCTGAGCAGTCAAATAGTCACTCATTGTCTTTTTCCATATGTCATGGAAAATGCACTTCAGAAACACATCCCATGGAATTGGTCCAAGTTCTGTTGTTTGTGAATCTACAGAGCTTCATTAAATCAATGCCCTTGTTTAAAATAACTATATGCATAATTGGATTCACTTACAGTAAATCACTTGCAGATAACTACGTGAAGCATGGAGAAGAAGGACTGGAAAGGGTGCATGTGCCAAGGGAAATACTTAGCCAGTAGAGATATGTGAACTCTTGCTAGAGGAGTTAATTGCAATTGATGCCATTCATGTGTTAAAGGGAATGTTGCAACATTCTGCTGAAAAAAGCTCTGTGGTTCCAATGCTGTGAATTATTCTGGAGGACAAATCATAACCAAAAAAAAAGCTGTTTCTTTAGACACCTCAGTTAATTTTTAGGGTAAGAAGCTTTACACAGCAGTTTTGGTTCTTGTGAATTTGAGTGCAACTTGTGTTAATATGGTCTGCCCTGCATTCTTAGTGTGTTATCCTCTCTAAGTAGGTATTTGTTAGTGCTGGGCAGTGGCATGGTATGTTCTTGAAGGAACTTTACTTGTGACCACATTTTCTCACAGAGGTCATAACTAGGTAGAGGTGAAAGACCTTGCAACTGAGTGCTCAGAAGTTGTTGTTAATGAGCTTAGAGCTAAGCAGTGAGCATTAGGGATAATAATGTTTGTGAACCTTGTGGCTCATTGTGAGTTTGAGCTGGTTCCAGCAGTTCTCTTCAGGCCTGGCATGAAGCATGGCTGCCATCTTGATGTGGAAAAACTTTTTGCATTACGGCAAAATTTGAGAATCTGGTTCACATATTTTTGACCTTGTGTAGATAAAATAAATCCAGAAGTGGAGGCAGTTTTGCCACAGCAGCATGGCACTGTGCCTCTGCTAGCCACATCTGTCCAGGGGAGCACCCGATCAGCCGGAGCGTACCAGGACACACGTGCAGCCGCGCTGCGTCAGGGCTGGCAGCTGATGCAGTGCTGTGCCTTTGCACCAGCTCACCTGAAATTACCCAGTTGTCTGACACTTGACAGGACTAAAGCTTCTAAGTTTCCTGGCCATTTGTGAAGGTCTTAGCCTTATTTTGAGTGCAGACTCCTGAACTTGCTGCAGGTGTTGGTGCTCAGTGTGAGGGTCTGGGTTAGGTGCCTTGAAAGGGTATTAGGTGTTGATCTGCTCCCACAGCTCCCTGGCCTTCTCTGTGGGCAAATGGTGGCTATGCTCACAGCTTTCTGTGTGTCAGTGGTTCAGTGATTAATGTAATTAAGCAGGACATGAGACATGACTTCAACTCCTTTTGCTTTTTTAGAAGGATAACCCCCTGTTTCTGTTGTTCCTGGAGAGAGTTGCAGCTACAAAGCAGTTCTCACCTCCTTCCCAATGGGACCATTTTCTAGAGGTGTGGGAAGAAAGTCCCTCAATTCTTTCAGGTAGAGATGATAAGCAGACCTCTATCCCCCATGTAACAGGGGAACAAACAAGGGTGTATGGCGTTACAGTATTTCTAGAAAACAAAGCAGTGGCCACCTCTGTCTTTTAGGTGGCACTGGATGTATTTTTTCAGGAAACAGAGAAAGTTGAGTGAACAGACATGAGGTGAGAGCAACATCTGAACTCAGGCTCTGGCTTGTATTAGGCTCTGGTGAGGCATCAAGTTTCCTGGCCCTGTGAAGACTGATGTGTCTCATGGCAGAATTTTAGCCCTAAATGAAACTTTAATATTTAAAAACCCAGAGTGGCCTCTAGGCCAGGTGACTGCAGATCTTTCTCCATTGTTTTGTTTCAGTTCATAAGCTTGTGTGCTGTGTGCTTTTTGTTTAAGCTTAAGACTTGCTTTGAATTTATCTAAGTTCTGTCCAAATTTCATTGTGAGTATGAGGTTCCTTTTCTCAATCTGTCTTTCTTAGTCCTTTATACTAGGATTCACTTTTTAATGACTGCCTAATGATATCCAGAATCTGTGCTGCTGAGCTTAAAAAAGAACTTAAGTAGTTTGCTTTTATCCTGAGTAGTTTGAGGTCACCAACATCTGTCCTCTTTGTTACTGTCATTATTCCAGTCATCTTCTGAAGATAGTGTAGGCCTTTGTTTCACTGAGAGCACTAACTGGATTTTTTTTTCTTTCTAGTAACATACATCAAGATGCTTTCTAGGTTTGATCAAGCCTCTTCAAATCAAGTGGAAAGCAGGGAGATAAGATATGGAATGAGAAAAAATGTTTTAACATAAGCCCAGAGTATTTTTTAATTACATGTAGAGCATTACATGGACTTTTTTTTTCAGACATATGCATGTATATTTCCCACCAACATTTGCCTGGTGTGAGTAGGAGTTTAATCAATAAATTCTTGCTTCTCATTTTTTTTTCTCCTAACTAGAGCGTTTGATGAAAGCCTTATTCTGAATAATTACCATAAAGCAAATGTGAATGTAAGAAAAACTGGGAAAAATGTTTACACAGTACAGGGAGAACAGATAACTTGTGCAAATAAAATCAGATTTTTGTCATTTTATTAACATCAGCAATTAAGTATTGCTTCCTAGAATCTGATTATGTAAAATTCCCAGTGACAGCATGTTGTTTATGGGTTTTGAAATGATACTTTCTTTGTTAGAGTGCCAATTCCTTTGGTATGTATTTCCTCTGTCACCTGAGGCTATTTTTCCAACACGTAACACATGTGATATTTTTTTCTGCTTTCTGAATAATCAGCTTTTCCTTTTGCTCATTAAGCATAAAATTACAGCCAAGGTATTAATGCAGTACAATAAATGCTGTATTAAAAGTGACCAGTCTCTACTAAGTTCTTTTTGTCTATTACCTAATTAACATACTTTCATTAGTTCACTACATTTAATGAATGTTATGTAAAAATCAACATTTTCTACCTTCAGGATAACCATGATGTTCAATCTAACGTGTCAGACTGGGCTGTATGAATAATTAATACAGTCTATATTTATTATTTTAGTGTATGGACTACCTTGACAGACTGGGTACAGCCATGGTGCTGAATATCGGGGGTCTGCTGGGAGAGGAGCAGGAGGAGCCCCCTATGAGAGCTCTGCTTAGGGAGGAAAGAAAGGATGAACCTGAACAGAAATCAGAACCTTGCTGATGCCAGGTGCCTCTGAGCCTGGGTTCCCAATTGGAACAAAGGAAGAGAGATCCTTGTCTCTGACTTCCGCTTTTTGCGCCTTTTAGCTCCTTTCACTGCTTTGCTGGTATCACTGGTTCAAATGAGAAGTGCTTAATACAACTATTCCTGCTCATGTTGATGATGACAATATAAAATACAATATGTGTATTTCTTAAGAAAAACCTTGCACTTGGGCTATTAAAGTCAGGAAGATAACTGTTGAATTCAAATGTTTTAAGCTGCTTGAAAAATCAATTTTACCAAGAACTTGCTGTTTTAGTACTTGTGATAGCTGCCCTAACTTCATTATGTCTTGGCTTATGAGAAATGCAGTTATATATAGGACAAAATATGGAACTGCAAAAGAGGTGGAGTTGAGTAGAAATCAGACTTTCTCTTGCATTGTCTATGTGTTTTCTGTGAGCAGATTGAACTGTTGTGCTTTGATAGCATGAGAATTTTTGGCATTCTGAACACGGGAGAGGCTGATGGTCAGCCTTTGGCATTGCCTTGTGCACCATCTGGGTGGAGTGCCCAGTGCTCCAAACCTTCCACTGTGATTGACACACATGATGTTTCTACAAAGATTGTAACTGTCAAAAGGTTCTTTCTAGAAGACCCAAAGCCTTTGGTTCTCTCACCAGTACAAAAATGATAGACAGTATAAGTTTCCATGTGGGCATAATGCCATCCAGCTATAAATCCCACTGGTTGTAAGGCTTTGCACAAGGTCATACTGATGACCTGGAAAATAGGCTTAGATGTAGGAATGTCAACCCGGTAGAGTGGCTTGAGAGTGTGAGTGAGGGAGAGTAAAATGCATTTTTCTTGGAATGGATTATGAAGGTACTAGGAATTAGAGATTCAGACTTTTACTTATGGTGTGTTTTTAGCCATTGTATTCTCGGGGCGGGTAATAAAGTGAGTGCATGGAGCATCTGAATAAAGAACTAATTTATTCTGGTTAGACTAATTCTTTTTTCCTGATAGTGGAAGACATTTTTTTGTTTTCAAGGTGAGAAAGAAGCAACAGGCCCAGATACAATACTACCTTAAATTCAAGCTCTGGTTTGGTTTCCCTAGTTTTCCTAGTTTTCTTTTCTTTGGCAAGTGAATGAGTCTGAAGTTAGAATAGACTACGGATAAGCCTATGGTCTAGCAACTGCTGGAGGCTAAGTGAGGTAAGAAAGTAATTTTAAAAAAATGAAACATTTATGAGAATTTTCTTTTTATGACATGGTCTGAACTGCTTTTCTTGGCTTATAATGCTCAGTACTGTCTTTGACATTAGTATGAATTATTTCTATTGCATTTATTTTAAATACTTCTGCTATCATTGAGTGAATTTTGTAATCTTTTGTTGCTAATTAATTTCTTGGATGAGTTATTTATAGTGATTCATGTTACAACTTTAATATTTAAAGTGATTTATGGTAAACTTGGTTTTTGTATGAGTTGTGTGAATAAGGACTTTAATAATGGGAAGAATTTATGAAGTAATAGATAGAAGTCTCTGTTTACCTTGCTATTAAGTGGGTGCTGACTGCCACATGTTTCTTTTCAAAGTTTGTTTTCTTTCTAGGGTAGGAAGAAGGCTGCATTTGAGATTTACATTGTCTCTGGCCAGCAATAGCAAAATACTCTAGATAGTTGAAATATTCAAAGCTTTTACTAGTAGTGTGTGTCAGGTGCCACATTTGAATTTCTTTTCATGGTTCTCCTTTTGCATACTTTTCTCCTTTAAGCTGGCACACAACAGAACATGCTAAATGTAGAATTCATCCTTAAAACAAAAATTGGGTTGGTGACTTGAAGAAGAATCATTATGTGTAATGGTAGTACTATAAAAAATAAGTACTGCATAGGAATTTGAGAATAGCCAGACTATTGAAATAACACAGATGTTCTTGGATTATATTTGAGGCAGATTTTTTTGTGTAATATATTACCTTGAAAGGCAGTCAAAGACTAACTGAAAAATAGATTTGGGGGGAACTAACAAAGATATTATTCCTTACGTGTACCTAATGAAGTCAGAATTCCAGTTATTTAAAATTGATTCAAGTCTTCAGGTATTTTTTTTAATATCTTCTGCTTCACTTCTAAAAAAATCCTAACTTTTAGTAATTTATCTGAAAATTTTCAAATTAGTGAATATGTTCTGTAACATTTCACTACTTTTTGTTTTTACATAATAGAAGTGAATCCAGAACTTGGAGGTCATCTGTTAGAATATAAATAACTGAAATCAGTCTTGATAATTACAATATGCAGTGCTACTGCAACTAATGTCTCCATGGTGTTACCTCATTACAAAATCACAAGCAGCTGGCAGTTAAAACTTGCATTAGTGTCCTACAAGTTTTTTCACAGTAAACTACATTTATTCTTTTTACCTAAAAGACTTTTCATCTTAAGCCAATCGAAGGACAAAAACAACTTAAAGAGTTTTCTGGGTTGGTGTCATTAACAGTGATCACAAAATCACAGAATATGCTGACGTAGAAGGATGTGGTGTCATATTCGTATGAGGTATTTAAGTTACGTGATATTTGTGGCTTCACTGTATGGCATGGTACAGCTAAACAAGCCATGAAATGTGACACTAAGTAGAGTTTTTTAGTGCATTGATAACAGAAAGTGACTTTGTGCAGGAGATTTACAGCATTTTATCCAGCTGAGTTTTGAAAGCACCATAGCAAAGGTAGCCTTGTTTCCTGTGTGAGACTGTTCTACAGGTGACATATTTCAAAGTCAGTTTTTAACCATATCCTCTCATGAATTTCATGGTATTAAATGTCAAATTTCCTCTACAAAGAGGAAGTAGCACAACATTTTTGTATCAAATTCGGAAACATTTTTTCCAAATCTTTTTGTCAATACTTCAATGTTTCTACAGGCCTTCATTTTGTTCTCGAGTCTGGTCTGAGAACCCAGTGACTGGGTTTTAATTCAAGAACATATGTGATGTCTTTCAGAACACTGGAGATAGCACAGACTGAAGCCTTGTAGCTTCTGAGGAGTATGAGGAGACTGCTGGACAGCTGTTTTGTGAGGAGAATTCCCTTGCCTTATAGTTACCCTTTTCTCTGAAATTTCTGTGGAAATGGCTCACAGCTGTAACCTAAAAGGAATCTTAAGAAACGGTTTAGAGTAGGGGGGATTTTCTCTCTCACCTAGCCTTGGATTTACTTCCAGGCTCATCTGGCTTTTTTTCTCATCAACTTTGAAAACAGTAAGTCTCTAGAAGAGCAGGAAGGCCTGAAATAGGGCTGTGCTGGTGGTGGGTGTGTGGTGGTTCCACTGGTGTTCATGGGGTGCAGGTGAGTGCAGGAAAGAATTGTCTCAGTTGGGAACCTTGTGTCTGCCATCCTCACTCTCAGGGGGGCTGGTCGCAGCACTGTTTTTCTTCCTGATGGAGGGAGAGGAAAGAAAAAAGGTGAAATTGGCTGCTGCTGACTTTCTCTTTCAGGACAAAGGGGAAGGTTTATTAGCCTGGATATATTTAGTCATGATAGAACTGATCATTTAGGTTTTAGACTGTCAAAAAATAGCTCTATTTTTGTGTGTAATGCACAAAAAATCTTTTAGGCTGTCCAGGTTCATGTGATAGTTTAGGATGACAAGTGATACACTTTCCTCATGTCTTTATGTGTAGTGTGTAGATATACACTGAAAAGGAAATGACTACTGTTCACAGGAGTGGACCTTTTTGTTTTGTTTTAACTGTTGCTTATCATCATAAGACAAGCAAATATGAGACCACCAACTCCCCTTCAAAACCAGGAAGGTCTCCATGATGACAATGCATCTAAGTATTACATATTCTTCATTTTAGTGTTCTTTTATCTTTCATTGTCCTTTACACCTTTACACTTTTGCAAGTGTCTTCTACTGAAGTAGGTAGCTGAAAGGCAGTTTAAATATAAAAGCAGGCAATGTCTGACTTTTTAAGCTCCTGTGGGAGACTCTGTATGTTCCAATGGGCATTTTGTCCCAGTTTTCTATCTTTGAAGCCATCATTGGCTATTTTTTTTTCTTGAGATCTTAACATTTTTATCTATGCCCTTGTGTTATTGAGTGTAAAATTCTGTTTTAAATATCAAAGAAAAAAAACCCCATATGGGCAATTACATTTTTAAAGTATTTTGAATTTACCCAGGAAATCATACCTTTTCACCCATTTTTATCCAAAAATATCTACGAATTTGTCTTATTTAGATAGTTTGTATCTCTGATTTTGTAATTTATTTCAGAATATCCCGACATCAGCTTTATAGCCTGCTTCTAGTTTGGGGGGGGGGGGGGGGGGGAGGAGGCTTTTCTTTCTTCTCTCCTTTCTTTATTCTTGTATAAGCCGGAGGAGGGCTGTCCCCAGCCCATGCCTGCTTAGGCTGTGGATGCCTTACCTTGCACCATCATGAATAAGAAGTTTAGCTGTTAGTGGAGTGTGTGCTGCTTGACTAGCTTTTCTGTGTTCCCTCGTGGAGAAAAGATGGCAAGATAGAGCTGGTGCAGTTAATCTTAGCTTGTTTAATCTCCGTGGGAAATCCTTTGTTAACTTTTCAAGAAAGCAAATGTTTGTTTCAGAGCTCACATTTTGGAATTGATTTTGGAATAAACTACTTGATAAATTTTTTTCTTTTTGTTTTTTTGGTTGCTGTAAGTGTGATAAAATTAGGTACTAATCTTTCTGATATATTACATATTTATGTGATAAATTCCATTTATAAAGCATTTTTTACTGTCTTGCATTCTTCTTGTTGTATGGCTTTTGTTAGGACTAACCTAATCCTAAATTATACTCTAGTAATTGCTCCTTTCTCCCATTGCCTTATTTCAAAGCAGTGACCTTGCCTTCCAGTCCTTGCAATTCTCATCTCACATTATAGTTTTTTTAAGGTTCCAAAGGGTGTTTTGCATAGGCACAATATAAGGTTTGTGCTCTAATATTTAAGCATACAAGCCCACTTGTTTTATGTGGCTGAAATAAACAGTTTGAACACCCAGGAATTTTTGGGGCTAACTGATATATCCAGCAGATTTCTTTTTGGATGAGCTTTGACTGAGGAATATTGGCTAAAATCAATCTCATTTATTGTCATTCTCTTTAGAATCAGCTTATTTTACAGCAAATGAGAAAATTTGAAATCTGTGTGTTAATAGATGGATTTTTAAAATATCTGTATCTATATTTTATTGGTAAAACTTCCAAAGGACCATGATGTACAAATGATGTGCAAATAATCTGGTATCTGGGGTTTGGCAAAGATATTCAGACATTTTGATTGCCTGCAAGTATAGGCGAACTAACTAGGAGTGCAAAACTGAGTTTGTATTCAAAGTATGCCAGTATTTTTATAAACAGTGAAGAAACTTGACTGAACCTGTTCTGTGCCTTTCCCCCCCTTGTTTGAACTGAAGCAGAGGTTTTTTTCTTATTTAGAGCTATTTCTGAGTGCGTTGTAATTGGACATAACCTTTATAGTGCTCTTCCTTTGAGAAAAATGTCTGGTTCTCTGCTCACGATGGGTGTACTGCTGTTGCAGCTCAGCAGTGTGTCAGGGAAATTCTCTAAAGCTGTACACAGATCAAAAAGATTATTGAAGAATGCACAAGCACTTTCCTTTTTGCTAAGTCTGAAATAGAAGGGGCTAAATCCCCAGTGGATAGAAGTTATATAATTTGGTGATGCTATGCTGATTTATGCCTGTTGAGAGTTTGCCTGCAGCAGAAGCTGGAGGTGATGAGAAGAGATTGGATGAGAGAAAGACCATCCAGGAAAAATTCATCAAATTTGTCATTCTTGAAAGGACCATCATAACATATGGTAAGGCATATCATTTACCTCAGGCTCAGAGGAAAATGATTTCTGCTAGGAGAATATTAATTTTATTTCTTAGAGGATCAGCTGACAGGGTAGGCTCTCTCCTGGCTGGTCTTCCCCTTCTGTTTTCTCTGAAGGGAAGGATGGAAGCTTGGAAATGTCTTATCTGTGGCAGACAAGCAAGTTGGCATTTTGCCATCATTTTCTGCTAGCAGAGAGGATAATGGTAATTATATGTCAAAATTTAACATTTCTCTTCTTTGAAAGAGAACTTTTTAATGCAAAATATTTAGAAAAGTCAGATCTATTCTGAGGCAGATAAGGAGCTAGGATTAGTGAGCTGACAATTTTTTCTTAAGCAAAAGGAGTTTTTCTTCCTCTTCAGGGACAAGGGGAAGATGGAAAAGGGTCAATATTGAGGTGTGCAATATAACTAGGCTGCAACTTCAGTATTGTGTAATATTTGGGAGACACCCAGAGCAACATCGCTTGTCCTGCTGCTCCTTCTGTGGGAAGGCTGTTAGAACTTGCTTTGCTAATGAGTTCCAGCCTTTTTGATTAAATTGGTATTTCTTTGTTATCAGGAAAGTAAATTTCTCCTGTGCTATACAACATTCAGTCCAAATCCCATCATCACCTTTTTGAGGAAGGGAAAGTGTTTTCCTATAATCAATTCTAGCATCCCCAGCTGCTGCAAGTAAGCCCTTAGTCAGCCATGTCCTTAGTCAGTTAATAAAAGTAGAAAGGTTTTCCCAGGCTATGGCACAAGTTACCATACTGGTGAGATGCTTGATAAGGTGGAAAGCTTAAAAAGGTGGAAAGCTTTGCTTTGTTTTAAAGCAGGAAAGGAAGGCATGATTATTTTAGATAGAACCTATTCACCTTCTATTCACACATTTAAAATTTGCCGTTTCAGTCTGATTTATAGATCATTTTTTAGAATGCACAATTCATACAAATATAATTTTGCTTAGAAAATAAATGTATGATTGCAAGCTTTGAGGAGATCTTGTATTCTTTATTTTCTGTGTTTTTCCAAGAACAAGTGCAAGCAACCATCTGTTATATACATTGTAAGTATAGCATTGCTCCTCAGCAGTCTGAGATAAAGGGGATGTCAGCCTTCTCCTACATTATCTTCTGGGACATGGGATGCCAGACATTTAAAAATAGTTTTTGAAGGTAAAATATTGGAAAGAAATCTTGTTTTGAAACTGTTTATTATAAATTTGTTCTTATTTGTTAATAATATGTAGTGTAGTGATCTGGATCATCAGGAACTGGCCTGAGATACAGGCTTGATTTTTAAATTTAGAATTCAGCCACGCTACCAGTGGGATGTTTGGGAAGGTAGCTTTTAATGCAGCTGCATTTTCTGCCAGGCAGAATTGGAACCAGGCAGTTAATTTGCAAGTTTTGGCTATGCATCTATGGTTCAGGTCTGCCTCTACTTGTTTCTTGTTTTGTTTCATAAATGTTTTGAGTTTCTGTTAACCACAGTCATGGTTATCCACAGATGAGCTGATTAGACTTATATAATGCCTGCTGACATAATCCCAGGAGAGTCTTTGGACAGTACCTCATTTGAGATGTCCATAAAATATAACAAGTTTTAACTGCGTTAATAAAAATAAACTTCAATTTCTTATTGATTTTCCTTTTTGCCTAAAGAAGGATATTGATACTTTATCCAAACCCCAGTAATATAATGGGAGAATTGAATAAGAGAGAAACATGTAGACTAAAGAAAGGTAATAGAAATAGTCCTCTCATCAGGATTAAGGGAGAATGGGCTATCATTAATTACTTTTCAGTTTACTCCATTCAACTACAAAGATAGAATTTTTACCTGATCTGAGCAATAAGCTAAAACTTGGAATTTTTAATTTATTTTGGTTAAGAGAAATTGCTTACATTTTTGTATTGTTAATACCATTCTATGTACCGAGATGAAAGTTTGGTGGTTTTAGTACATGAGAAACCAACTGTTATAATTTTATTTTGGTTTATTTTGGTTTATTTTATTTTATTTTAATTCCAGGTTTCTAAACCAATTTCCAATCAGTGTTGAGCCTCATGGCAACCTACTGATTTTCCTTAGGTCCTGTTCTCGATACCAATTCTGCTGTAACTTAAATTTCTGCATTTTTCTTCATTTGTCAGTGCTTTCATGTCTTGTAGAAATAAAGGTGTGCAAGATACACTTTTGTTTGCTCTTGCAGGCCTTCGGCCCCTGATAGTTAAAACCCCAAATTACTGATGACATTGTGTGGATTTGTGCTTGTTACAAATTTGTACTTGAGTTTCTTTTTCCTTGGTATTTCTTTCTTGACACACCTTTGATCTCCCTTTTAGTCTTTCATTTGTTAAGCTAAATAAAGCAAATGTTTTCAGTTTCTTCTCAAAATTTCCCTGACCATCGTAGAAGTCTTTCTCTTCCGGTTTCAATTGCCTTTTTAGACAATAAATTATTAGAATCAAGAACAATAAAATTTTTGTAGAGTTTATTCTTGCATTAATGTTGATGTCTATGTACTAGAAATATACTAAATGATAAATTTAAAGTTTCATTTCATCTCCATAGGGACATCATTTTGGTAGCTCATAATGACTTGTGATCTGCTTTGTACCCACAGTTTCATCCACTGTAATTTTCAGCTGTTGAGGTTTCAATTTTCGGTAGAAACTTAATAATCAGCAAGTTCACATGTTTGCATTTTGCACTATTAAATTTTACCTCAGTTTTACTCTTGTGGTCCTAGAGGTAATCCATGTCTTCCAGATACTGTTCCATTCCTCATATATTAGCAGTGCTTTCCAATAGCAGAAATTTTTTGAACAAATTCAAACTGTGATTTTTTGGCTATAATTCATACTACTTATATTCTGGTCATTTATTAAAATATCTAGTAAAATTGATCCCTCAAAATGAGGACTATGCATAAGTATTGTTCTTCCAGCTCTTTTGGTACAGCACTACATAATTTCACATTTTACAGTCTCCAATATCTTGCACTAATCTCAAATGTTCTCTGGCGTGATCATTAGTACTAGCAAACATGACTTAATTTAAAAAGCTGAGTGACAGAGCTACTGTTGCTTGCTCCCTCACTGCTTAGGTCAGCTCTATTTGATATGAAGCTGATTTGTGATGGATTCAAAGTGACCATTATTTCACCTTGCATAATTCACAGGAAATGAATTTGCTTTTATCTCTTTTATTCTTTTTGCCCTGTGAAGAAAAATTAAATAAAAGCAAACTATATTTGTGAGTAATTTTTTGTATGGCATAAAGTGGTACTTGTTGATAATCTAAAGGGGATGGGTTACAAGATTTTTGCTTTAACATCTCAGAGTAAATATCTATACTTTTAAAAATGGTACTGTATTTATACCCTCCCTCTGCTTTAACATAATGAAACATAATGAAATGTTACAATTTTCACTTTTGCAAAAAAGTAATTGTATTGACATAAGGAAAAGCATGGAATAAGTTCAATGAAAGTATTCCATTAGCTGGGATGATGTGCTCAAAGAAATATTATATTTCTGAGTGCATTTATAATTTGTACTGAGATCTTAACCAAAATCAGGAAAATAGTCTTCTACCTTGTGTTTTGCTAGTTTTTGAATTCTTCAAATGTCCAGCTGGAGGAGATACCATGTACTCTTTGTGAGCAGAACCCCCTAAGTGATGTGTTTGACAGCTGTGGGTATAGCCCCTAGCTGTGTGTTTTTCACTCATTGAGTGGAGATCATCATGCAGTACAAGATTTGCACAGGGAGAGCCTACATAGTATTTATAAAAGGTGGCTTGGCAACCAAAATTTTTTATATCACTTCTTACCATCTTACTGGCCTTCGTATCCTAGCAAGTGGCTTCTGGGGACTTGGAAGTGGTTGCCAGCAACTCAGAGATGTGGGGTTGTACTCCCTTTTGTAGTTGTAAGTAGATACTGGTCATAATGTACTCCGGGTTCGTACAGGAGTAAGTAACTTAATGTTTAGTGCTGGTGTGTTATTATTATTTTTGTAAATTACCTTTGGAAATAAAAATATTATCTTTGGAGATATTCCTATTCCATACTGGTGCAGGGAAAGCTGTTTTCTCCTTTTCACTTGTTTGTTTTTTGAAGGGCCTTTTGTCTCCTTGTGCATATGCATTTATTTTTGTGTGCATAGATTTAATAATATTTTCTGGGTTGAAAGTGAATTCATGAGTTAATCTGGAACAAGCTGAAAAGTGGCAGCTTTCAAGAACATTCACAATGTTCAGAAGTGGCTCCCGGACTGCCACTGCTAGCAGCAGTATAAAGACAGTATCAGGTTGTTGGACATCAGGATTAACTCTCAGAAAATATAAAAAGCAGCATGAAATCGGGCCTTATCTAGTTCTCTGCTGCACGTCAAAGCTTCACTGACTGGCTCTGCCAGGCTGCTGGACACTTCACTGCAGACCCTGTACCAATGCGTGGCTGACAGTTCCCTTTCCCTGGAGATGTAGCATCCTTATGTTGAGGCAGTTGCACACTGTATAAAGTGAACCCAGTTAAAACTGATAGCAGGGAGCTTCTCCCTCTAAAGGGAAATATGTGGTATTCATGGATGAGACCAGTTTGCTTTTATCAGTGCCATAATGTGAATGACTAGAAGTTAAATTTGATTGACACTGTAGTTACACAAAGGAGTGATTACTACAACTGTATAATAATAATAATAATGTTAAACTAACAGGATAGGATCTGGGTGAATTAATTTAGAACCACTTACTTCTATTTTCAGCTTCTGCTTATATTTTGAAGTAAAGAAGGACATCCAAATTCATTTGAATAATATTTGAAGCAAGCTGAAGTTAAATTAAGGAAGAGTTTTTTCTTTCAAGTTTTATTTGTCAAATCAATTGGTAGCAAAGTGTTTCAATATGTGTTCAGAGAAAGCTCCTATGTGTTTAGAGGACTGAATGACTCAAAATGACTTTCTCACTATGTGAACACAAATAATTGTTCTGTGGGTCTGAAATTCAGAGAAATTACTAAATGATACTTTTACCAGTTTGGTGGCACTGTTTCATCTTAGTTCTGTGAAGTGGGTTTTTTTTTTGTTTGCATGTTTGTTGCCATAATACTAGAAACAGTAAATATAAATAATGGTTTATAATAATAAATTTCACTTGGCAGTTTCACTTTGTATAAAACATATGTTTTAATAAAAAGTTCAGTTATTACTTTGTAGTCTTAATAATTTAAAAATTATTAGGGAGGTTACTGTACATTGTTAGCTTGAAAGGTCTCTCATATCAGAAAAAATTCATGCATGATTGTTTTGTTTGATATCAAACCACATTTTTGCTGTCATAATACTGGCACATTTTCAAGTCATGCTGTTTTCTGGCTGCTAGCAGGGAGTAATGGAAACAATGCAGTGATCATGCAATTTATTAAAAATAGGCACTAAATACTAGGCAAGAGATGCTTTTAATTTAATAGGGACTAGGATTCATAAGGCTTCATAAAAATAGCTGTTTCAGTATCACAGAGGTATCAAAATACCTTGCTGCCTGTGAATTGTTTATAATTTATTTCTGGTGATTTTCCTTTAGATCAGATTGTGATGCTTCTTGTGAATGGTGACTGTGCTTGCTGAGGAGTGGTCATGCAAGCAAAATTTGATAACCTCGATATGTCACTTCATCTGCCGTTTTTCTTTCGTTAATGCAAAGCTGGTTGCATAATATCTGATTTCTCCTTTAGCTGACCAGAGATGAAAACAAAATCTATAATGGCAGTACTAGGTTTTATAAAAAACGCAAGTGAGGAGTTGAAGGATGTGGCTTGTTCTGTTTGGACGATGCAGGATTGCTTTAAGCAGTAAGCTTACTGTTTTCAGATGGCATTAGCAGCATCAGTGATATAGCTGTGTCAGCCTCCTCGACTGCTGGATGTCTGTAATCGCACGGAGGAAACTATATTTAAGATCTGATATCTTCAGGGTAATGACTCCAGCACTTACTGATGGACAGAATGGCTGGTAATGCTTTCTTCACTAGCCCAGAAGATTTTGAAAGATAGATAGGTCTGTGATGTACTTTGATAAGACAGGAAATGCAATTTTTGGGGGTCTCTGGAAATAGAAAGGTCATGCAGCTTGGAACCGGTGAGACATTACAGTCCCTAAGTCATCAGGTATGACCTCATAGTTTATACTAATATTTCTAACACAGGGTTTGTTTTACAGCTTTAGGTCATTTGCAATCTCTTTGTCTGTGTAATTGCTTCATGTTGGATTTGCTACAGGATTTATAGGGTAGACTGTTTACATAAGCAGAGTAACGTATATCTTGGAATTCTAATGTGTTGTTAATTTTCATTTGAACAATGTAAGGTTATTCTATACATATTTTCAACCTGTTTTATTGTAAATATGTTTTCTTTTAACTAATTAATGGTGAAAGGTTATACCTTTGCTGTAAAGTAAAAGGACTAGATTGTTTTGCATTTTTATTTTGCTTTATCTTTACATGAGACACAAAAGCTATTGTGATTGTGTTTCTTTGTCATATGAAATGCAGTATAAGGCAACTGTTTACCTACAGTGCCAGGTTATTTAAAACAACGTATCACGTTGTGTAACAGGATGGAGCTATTCTGCAGGCACAGATCTTGCTTCATTTTGCAGCAGTAGATTCTTTTTCTTTTTGCTTCATTTCAAATCAGTTTTAAAAATAGCTCACGGAACGTAACAGTGAAAGTTTGGCAAGATAACTCTCCTCTTTTTAATTATTACACTCAGTGACGCATACTAATACTAATGGTTGTAAAAGGGAAGATGAATATCTTAAAAATTTAGAATGTTGTTAAAATGTTAAAAACCATTAATTTTACTGAAGCAGTCTCTTTTTTTTTTTTTTTTGTAACTGTTGTCAACTTTATTGCAAGACTAATACTTGTAGATCTGCTAGTGTGTTGTGATGATGTATAGGAAAGTCTTGTTTTCTTCACATAAAAGAAAACAAGTATATGGGTATTTTACATAGGAAGATAGTGGCCTAATTTCATATATGGAACACAAAATGGATTTGGAGATACTGTTACCACTTCAGGTGTTATAAACGTTAGATAATGGCTGATGTATTCTCTTGAATACATAATAGAGCAATTATATTTAAAATTGTAGGAGAAATTTATTTTAAAAAGGGATATTCAGCTCCATCTTAAGAAATTCTACATACATTTGCAGAACATTTCCATGGCAACGTGTTTGACCATGTGTTTTAAAAGCTTGGCTGAAGCCTGAAAAGCAATGTGCAATTTTTCCGTCACTTGCTTTACCCTTGCGGAACAACAATTTTCACGTATAACTGGACAGCAGATTGGCAGGGGTGAGCGGTATTTACTGACCCCAAAGCACAGGATTAAGTGATCAAGATTTAAAAATATTTTCATGTATCCACGTAAAATGTAAACATGTAAATCATGGATTTTATTTTTCATGTAGAACTATATTCTGGTTTCACCCCATTTAATAACATTTTGCTGGAGCTGTATGTGTGGGAGACAACACAAGATCAGACTTAAGAACATGTAGCAAGTTGCTTCAGTAAAAAGTCTCTCTTAATTTTTAATTAAAAACATATTTGTGGAAAATATTGTATTACTTGTACTGACCGTAAATTCCAGTTTCCCAGTCTACTTTATCTATCTTACATTCTTGTTAGTAATGGGAAAAGACTGTCCTGCTCTTAAGCTTGATTAAGTTTGGCATGATTTAACTATACCTTGCACTTGCTACAAGATCCTTTTAATCTGTTAGAATTTATTTTCAGTATTTTAATGTACTAGTCACAGTGAGTACATTCTGTTTCTTGGCACTGGAATGAAATTCCTGAAAGTATTGGTTTCATGGTATTTTGGTGCTTTGCAGAGTATTTATGGACCTTTTAATAGGACCGATCCTCCCCCAGCTTCTTCGCTTTCCTTATTCAATTTAAAATCTTAGCTTTATTTTAAAGTTGTTCATTCTTTGCTCATTTGAAATAGTTAGGTCTCCATGGAATTTTGCATCTGGAAGCTACAGCAGTAGGTTGTGCTTATCCTGGACTTTTTCATCACTGATACTAATTCTGCAAACTTCATTCTGTGGGTGGCTTTGGAATGTATCACTGATATAATCTCCACTAGTGCAGTAGACATCCATTGCATCCATTTCTGTTGACAATGGAAACTGTCTACAGACGAAAATGAATTGGTGAAAAATGCTTGCTTGAGGAAGTTTGTGTTTAGGTCATTCCATTTTGAAGCAACACTATTACTGACTATTGCAAGTGAGTTTAAATATGTTTTTTCACTCAAAGAACATAG
Organism: Corvus hawaiiensis; assembly: GCF_020740725.1. Taxonomy (NCBI): domain Eukaryota; kingdom Metazoa; phylum Chordata; class Aves; order Passeriformes; family Corvidae; genus Corvus; species Corvus hawaiiensis. The sequence continues at coordinate 23,637,355 of NC_063219.1, read as the reverse complement.
TCCTGTTATAGGCCCTTGTTCATTTGGAGGGGCTAGAGAGTAACGCCCCAGAAGAATGTATTAAGGAAGTAAAGTTCTTTTGTAAGAGAAGAAACTGCAGCAAGGTAGAGTTAGACACATGAGAGCCGGATTGAACTGAAGTGATCTGAAAACCTAAAACTACAAACTATTTTGCTGGATTTACTTGTTTAACTCCCACCCCCTGCCCCCTAAAAAGGACAGGTTTGTAAGAGCCTTGCTGATATTGGGACATACTGCACAAGTTTAGAGTCATCGAATCCAGGGCACTGTGTTAGTATCAACTTCACAGAAAGACATTTTTGTGCCTTCTTTAAAACTGTATCGTCTCTCTTCAAGGTGATTGGTACTGTCAGTATTTAAAGAATGCTGTGTAAGGAAGGATCTCTCTAACTAAAGAATTCTTTTCCCTTGACTGAGCATAACGAATGTATATCCATGAGAGTGCATTTCCTTATCTTCAAAACATTGCAATTTACAGGACTCTCTGATAAAGATCTTGTAGAGAAACACTGTTTCAGGAACAGCTGGGGAAGAAGCCAAATATTTGTGCCATTTACCAGTTTTAAACAAGAATGCTCTCACTCATGTACATACACAGTTGTGGTGCTTTTACTTGTTACTGATTGCTGTTCTGATTCCACACTACTGACTTTTTTTTTTATGTTGTAGTGCCAGTTTGTAAGGAAATGGCAATGCTAGGACAAATGGGAGATCATGGCCAAACATTTGCAAAACACTGGAAGCAAAAAGTACTTTCAGAGTGAGTTGAAGGAATTCAAGTCTTTTTGGCCTACATAAGTCTCCTTCCTAAGACATGACCCTCTTCTCTGGTCAAATTCTTCTCAATAAGTATTGTAATTCATGTATCAAACCATTAGGCCTAACGACCAGAATTAGGAAAGACTTACTAAAAGCATATCAGAAAGGTTTAAAACATGAAGTAACATAGCATAATTATGTAATAGCTAACTGCATGGTTACAAAGTACATGGCTACATGATGAGTGTTCCAAGAATGTTCCACTCTGTTTAGTGTTCCAAGAATATCACCACGTGGTCATTCTGAAAAAAGATTTTTTGAAGGAGTTTTGCTGAGATGCAGTCTGAAAATGTGAACAAATCACAATTGTACTATGGTAGTCTGTTAAAAAAATTTAGAATAGAGTCGTATTTAGTCCCCAAAAATTTCTGTAGAGGGGGAGCCACCTGAGATGATGTAGTAGGGAAGGTGAGCATGTAAATGCAGTAAAAGAGAATGGTTATGCATTACTTAGAGTGGCATTTTTTGAGAGAAGAAACTATTTCAGGTCATTCTTTCTCTCTCTCTCCACCCTATGCCTCTCTTTTCACCCTCCCATCCCATAATGAGCCTCATAAATAATATGACTTATTCATGTTGTTTCTTGTTTCCTTGCAAGACCATATTTGTTTTGCCTTACTTAACTTTTCAATAAATGTTATTAATAAAAAAACCCATTAACATGAGTGCTGTTACACTACTGTGGTTAGTGGCTTTGCTGTCATTATAATTTCTTTAAGTAGAAGCTGATCCATAATTCTGGTAGATTCCAATAGATTGCTTCATTAGTAAAATTAATATAAACCACAGAGTAAACTACATACTGCTTGCCATACTGTTCTCAGTGTGACCCTAAAATCACTTTCCTGAGTCATTTAAACAATATATATACCAGTAAGAGATTGCAAGATGTGACTGATGGTAAGGTGGGGAAATACTGCTATTCCCTTATTATAAAGGGGACCAAGTTTTTTCCTATGTTTAAGTGATAATTCTCCTATTTAGTTTTTATCTGTTTGCTCTTACCCTGTCACTGGGCACCACTAAGAGTCTGGCTGGGTCTTCTCTACATTGCCACCAGTGAGGGAGTTGTATGTTCTGATAAGGCACCTCTGAGCCTTCTCTTTTCAGGCTGAAATAGTCCCAGCACTCTCAGCCTCTCCATTTAGCCTCTCCTTTATGTCCCTTTACTGGGCTTCATTATGTCATGTGAGAAGGGAATCCAGACCTGCTCAGAGCTCCCCAGTTATGTCTCAACAGGGCTGAGTAGAGGGGCAGAATCATATTATCTGGTAAGGAAATTTGGATTGTCTGTTAACCAGTCAATTAATTATGGAAAAATTTGCACGGAAATCCTTGAAATATGAGGACCGAATGCACAGAAAATTATAATTGGTAATCTTGTGGAGAAGGAAGGCTTTGAAAATAGCTTTGCTTGATTCATTGCAGTCATTTTAGTCATGAAACCTCCTGTTGTTTTGAAATGTCTTCTATTACATCCCCCAATACTAATTGATATACACAGAGAATAAATCCAAAAGGGAAAGGCTAGACTAATATTTTGAGCCAAGGAAATTTTAAAATAACTGAATAAAAGGATATTATCTAGTATGATATCACTAATCAAAAAAAACCCCAAAAGGTGAACTAAATGGAACATGAACTCCAGGGATTCAAGAGTTGTGTTTTTAGTCAACTTGACAAAAATGATTTGTTAATTTCTGGTTTTGCTTGAAATTCAGAGTGAGCTCAGAGTTCTCAAATGTTCTCAAGTGTTGCAGCAACCATCAACTGATAAAAAATATTCAGCTTGGTGTATTGAATGAAGATGTAAAACAGGCATTAAGTGACATGAGGGAGTGTTGAGGTACAGTAAAATTTTTCTCATTTTTATAATAGCTTCCCTCTGTTCCCCCAGGCTGCTTAAATGAAACAAAAATGTGTATAGGAGCCTTCCGTGATTTAAGATCAATCCGTTTCTCTCCTGATACCATAATGAGTTGTTTAAATTCTCTTTATTAAAGATTTTATGCAGGCACGCAGAGTCATTAAAATACATGCAAGGAATCATACCCATATGGTTTGTATCTACATTTAACACAATTAAAAGTATTCTAACCAAAGCAACATCAGTTTTATGTCCCAATCCCATGATTAGAACTTTCTGAGAAAAGCAGTGTCTTGTTTATCGTCTGAATCCTGCAAGTGGAAAAGGAGATAAATACCTTGTCCTTATATTAATTAGGGGAGCTCCAGTTAAGCAAGACCATTCAGGTGTGGAGTTCTGTTTTGGAGATGGGAATTGGTGTGGTGGAGAGCTGGTGTCAGGCTTATGATGTAAGGGGATGAACTATGCTCTAGGTGAGTTTCTGTCTGAGAGTTAACCATGCAGGTCAGTTATACCAGCTGATGTCACATTTTAGTTAATTTGTAAAGGATATTTAAGTGTTTATTTTCTGTTTTCCTGCTAAGGTTATCTGAAATACTTTAAACTTGAAAAATAACAATCCTTCTCTTTCCCTTTTTTTCTTCCCATTGTTTTCGAAATTTTCTAGTCCATTTTGGTGAATATAGAATTTTAGACTCCATACAAGTGTGTGTGTCTTAAACAATAGTTGTGCACATCAGAACTTGTAATTTAATATCGGACAACTGTTAGTATATAAGAAAATTGAGATTGGTTGGTGTTACCTCAGTGTTGCCTGCCATGTAACATTTGTAATTGAGTTCACTGAATGATCAGTAGAAAAATCTAATACATACAAAACATACAAAATGGTAATTTCATAACAGTGATAGTAATACAGTGATTTTTTGTTGTGTTTTATATGCTGTTGAAGATTATTGCAGGCTGCTTAGATTCCACATGACAAGTGTAGGCCTAGCTCTGTGAGTACTACTAAGGATGAAGCTCAGTGTCTGATAACTGTGACTTGATGTTATCTTTAGATTATCAGCTAAGGTAATTGTGCTAATACATGTCAAAAATACAACGTCTTAGAGTACCCGGGCACAGGATTTCATGGCAGTGGCTGGATACTGCCAGGAAAGTTTACCTGACATATGAAATGTGAAACATATAAAAATGAAAAACTGTGTTGGCGTTCTTCTTTTCTTCCAGAAGGAACTGAAGACCTCTTTTTCTGCGAGCTTGATTGCCTTGTTGCCTTCGGCAGACTGGATCCTCTGCTGGATCTCAGTGTACTGTCACCAGTCCTTCTGCACGTAGTCATGAGTGAATTTCTCATTGCTGCTTAGTGAGTGTCTCACAGTGACTCACTGGGTTTTGTTATTGCCCAGTCTGCCTTCTGCTTCCCTCCTCCTCTTTCCTGAGTGATTTTCTAGTTTGTAGGGTGCAGATGTGCTGAAATTTCTCAGCCATTTAACTTCTAATGCAAACACTCATATTTGCCATGGATGTCAGTGAAAGATGTAATTTGTGCTGTCAAAAGTAGTTACTAGCACTGCCTTGTGTCCTGAACATCTATAGCAACCTCAGCACAGAAGTGAGACATGCACTGAGTCCTTTTCTTGCCTGCTTCAACAGATAAGAACTGTTTAATTGTTTCCTTTTTAGTATCATTTGCAATTGCAGAGACAAGGATTAAATATACGTTTTAAGTAATGTCTGTATCATCAGCTATAAACAGATTTTGCTGGTAATTGCTTAGACTTTATTTCCCTCATGGGCCTCCTTTCATGTTCATAGACATGTCATTATCAATTTCTAGTTTAATTTCCATTTCATTTTCCTGTCTTTGCTTGGCTACACTATACACACCTGTAGTTCTCTAATGTAGAAATGGAAAGAATGGTACCTTTCTCTTCCAGGTGAACTGAGGAATCTCTTACTCTGTTTATTCAAGTCATAGCAAACAAGATTCAACATAGCAAACTCTTTTGCTTTGGACACTTTTGGCAGCTTCTTCTGTACAGAGCTGGGCAGCAGGGATCCTGTAAAGTAAATTGGCTAAGCCTTGGAGCTGGTGCTGTTCCCATAATGGATGTTCCTGCCTTCCCAGCATGTTCATCATCAAATATCTTCCTCTCTTGGTTTGCAGTCTGCCATTTGGGACAGGCATGTACACTGATCTAGCAGACCACCAAGGAGCAACACCACACTTCTCAGAAAACAGCAGATTTCCAGTTCAAAGGTATAAAAGGAGAATTGAAATAAAGATGTTACACACCCCATTCAGTGTTTCACCTGTAGAATTTGGGATTATAAACAGCCTTTTGTTCACTAAAATAGATTGTGTTGGAAGGGTATGCAAATTTGATACTGCTTCTAGCCTGGCTAGAAATATAAACCAGCATAAGAGTAAGAAGAAAACTGGGCAAGTAGGAACATTTAGAAAGTGTCCAAAACAAGACACATACAAATACAAGATATTAATATTACATAAAATTTCAGTTTTTTCTCATGGACAGATTAAAAATGCCATCACATCTTTGCTAATATTTTGCCATAATTTGCCATAAGCATTATTTTAGTGATTCAGGATGATGGAAAATGAACAAGAATGAAAACAATAATGGATAAAATTTTCAAGGAAATCATTGTAGTATCTATTAATGGAACTATGCACAAGATTTATTGACTTGATCCTTTCCTGTTGAAAAGGAGGTATTTCTTATCTTTTAATTATTAGTAATTAATTAGTAGTCTCTTGCTACTTCCCCTTCCCCCAGTACTTCTTTTAGCAGAAAAATAGTAAACGGGCATAGACAGAGTGATAGTTAAGTTAAACTTGCTGTTCCAGTGCTTATGAGGTTGGGTGATCAGGCTTCTGGAGTGCCCTGTGCAAGTCAAATCCACAGCTAAAGGGAGAAATGGGGACTTTGCTTTTTCTGGTTCTCTCTTCTTCTTTCCCTATACAAAAAAATCCTTCAGCTTAAATGTAGAATGTACAGGGAGACGCAGTTTCAGTCTTCAGTGATCTTATAAAAGCTTTGGCCCTTCTTTGTTTGAAGGATAGACAAAGATTCAAGGGAGATTCCAGTTCTGTTCTGAGTTCCTGTTGTTGCTTTGCGTCTCTCACTGAATTTTTCTATGCACTGCTCATTCTGTTTCTAAGCAGAGGAAAGCTCTTGTGATATGCACTGTTTAAAGTGTTCTGTTGCAGTCCATGACAGTGCTATATTTCAAGATAATTTTTATCTGGAATCTCATCTAGCTCCCATTGATTACATAGGAGTTGTGCGAGGTGCAAGCTAATGTAGGATTTCATATACCTTTTGAAGAGTAATATCTTTGTGTGTTATATTTCCATCTTCTGAGAGTTTTACCACTTGTAAATGGATTTGTAATCCTGATGGGTTAGACAGCTACTTCCTAGAGTTTTTTATTCTGCCATATTTATATCAGCAGATGAAATTATCCAAGTGCATTAATGTTTCAAAGAAAATAAAATGATTCCACATCACTCTTGGTTCATTTCTAAGTCTCGGTGCCTCTTTGTTTTTTAAGTGTATATATTTGTGACTATAATAGCATATCAGATTCACAGCAAAGGAGTGGATTTCAATTCACTTTTTTTTTTCCCCTTTTTTTTCCCCCCTTTTTTTTCTTCTTAAATGTATCAACTCCTATTTAATGTGTTAGCTAAAGTCTGTGGTCCCCATATGTAGCAGATCCGATTGCACCCTTATCTGGGGACCAAAAGCCCTGTGCAACTTTCTGTGATACATCTGGCTTAAAATACATTAGCTGGCCTTATTCTGTTTACAGTCCTTTGCCTTCAGAAATCTACTTGAACATAATTATTGGTAAAGTTACATATCATGCATACTATCTGTGATGTTTGGCTTGAAAAGAATAAATAAGCTTAAAATAACAAAACAATCTTGTTAAAAAAACCTTTAACATTCCTCTGCAAGAACCCAGGCATCTGTATGTCCAAGGATGCATAGAAACACTTGACCAGTGATGTTATTTACTCCCTTGTGTACTATATCTTGAGAAGAATTAAGCAATCACTATGCAACTCTTGCAAATGATCCATAAATGTGATTAAAATTCCTGTGAGAATAGGACTCAGATTAGTCCAGTTCCACATTACAAAAGATTTATTAGTGTATGTTGGCATGAACTTTTAGTGTTGTTACAGAGCGTGCAAGTATAAAATGCCTTGACCAGTACTGCTTATATGGACTTACATGGATTAAATCTTTCTTAGTATAACTATGTCAGAGCAAATCATCCTTATCAACTAGCATTTGAAATCACCATGTTGTTTGTTAAAACAAGTAATGTATGTCAGAGTGTATATGTGTAACAGCTTCAGATAACAGAAGTTTCAGGATATATGAAAGAGCAACAATTGGTATGGTGCTGTTTCCTTTCTCTTGTGATTTTTGATTACTTTATCAGTGCCAGTTCATCTCTGTGTTTTCTGATGCTTTTCATGCTCTTATATCAACATATGTCTGGATTACCCTTTGGTGTAATGTCCGTTCCTTCTTCCCTTAAATTACATCTGCCTATGGTTCAGCATGTGAAATTCCTGTAACTTCCTTTTTTTCTTCGAGTGCAAAACTCCTTATCTCCTCCATTATTTGATCTTTTTATTTTCTTGACGTTTCTGGAATGTTGCTGGACTCAAAGAACCTAGATGTTGTCTTTCTACCTCCTGCTTTTCCCTCTACCCCACAGAGATTTTTTCCCTTGTTCATTAACTCTGCCTCATCTCTGGTCCTTTCTGTGGAGACTGTTACCTGCAACATTACCTGCTCTGAATTTGGGTCAAAGAATTTGGTACTTCTGTGCTGTTCTGAGTTCTTCCTGCTCCAATTTATTTGTTTGTTTATTTAACAATAGAATTTCCTTCTGCCTGTCTTTCTAATGTTTTTACAGTGTGCATGCATACAACTTTACCTATTCCCATCTCTCTGATTTTGACTTGCAACTTTCTTCCATTCATAATTTCTCACCCTTCAGTCTCCATATTGGATGGATAACCATCCAACTCTGTAGCTGCCCTGGTGCTGTTTCTCATTTGAACTGTATTGTATACCATGTGCCAAATCAGCTACACGCTTGACTTGGTCTTCTCTATGCACTCTGTTATCCAAGTTCCTTTTCTGTGGTACCTATTGGAACTTTTAAAAGATTTATTCTCTCTCTCTCTCTGAATGGGACTTTGTAAAACTTCTGTTTTGTTGATCTTGATGATCTTGATTTCCTTTATTCCTCTGTACTTTCCTCTATCAGCTTATCAGTTCCCTTTAGGCACTATTTTTTGTTCTTCTCATACAGTTCCAAACCCTTCTGACAAATCATGGTCCTGGCTGACTCCCAGTATCCATTTTCTCAGTTCCTAATGCCATCTGCAATGCCTTGGAGATACTTCTGACTATCTCTGGTGAAAATCTTTTGATTCTGCTGACTTTCTGTATTTCTTAATCTCTGGGATTTCTGTCACTTCTTTTGAGTATTTTTGCTTGCAGTTTTGCCTGTTCTGTATTTTTTATTAGTCATACAGCCCTCCATTCAGTTTATCTATTCTGCCATCTCTCCATGTGAATTTCTTAAAACTAAGAAACTAAGGTCGAAATTCAAGCTTTCTCCTTGTTTACTGAAACAGACTTTTAAGATTTTGGTTTGTAGTCTTTGAACCCGTTCCAATTAACTTTTTCCTGTTCCTATCTGCCTTCTGACTTTTTTTTTTTTCTGTTTGTTTCTCTTCTTGAATATGTCTGAGGCTCTTCTTATTAAAAAAACCCCAGCACAAGCCAACCCTCTACTTCAGAAGTCTTTATTCACCAGATTAATGTCCTAAGCCTTGACCTCCTTCACCTTCTCCCACTCCCCACTCCCCCCATTAGTATCCTTTGTACACTTGTCTTGATTTCTTGTCTTCTAATGCCTTTCTAGAACTGCTCACTTCTGGTTTCTGTCTTTTGCACTGAAATTTATGTCACTAATGTTCCACTTGACTTCTTCCTGGAGAAATTCCAGTCTAATCCTTTATTCTCCTCCACTCCATCTGTTATCTCTCTGTGATGCTATGTTATAGTCTTCACTAAATTTTGTTGTTCTTAGACGTTTGTCATTTTGTCCTTGTTGATTGTTTCTCTTTACAGACTCAGTTTTTTATTGGTTGGGTCTTCCTCTCCCCATTCTCTTTCTGTATGTAGGTGTGTGTTTAGATCTCTCAGGAATCCATCCTCAGCTTTTCATCCTCCTCCACACCTTACTTCAGATAATTTAGCCATGAGCATGACCTTTATGAAGGCACCATTGCTTTATTTTTTAGTGGTTTTCCCCTCGGTCCGGTTAAACTCCACTTAGCTCAGAAAATTTGCTTGGTCTTCAGTGGTCACCTGAATATTATCATGTCAGAAATAATTCTTGAATTTTCTTTCCTTTTCTTTCCTGATGTGTTCTTTTGTCTCCATGTGGCTCTGAGAGCTGACAGTTCCTGTTTGTTCATGTAGCCATAAATCAGATCAAAGTCTGGCTCACCTCAACACTGTGACTGTTATGATCTCATCTGTCTGTCTGACGTTAATACTTAGAGCTTTCCATCACTTGATTACTGGTGTTAATATCATCTTTGCTTATCACTCTGCCTACATCACTTGCTATTTAAGGTGTATTTACTCATCTTCTCAAATACAAACTTCTCATCTTTCTTTTATAAGCTTTGCAACTTGCCTTCTCCTTTCCCTTCCAAGAGAGAGATTTTACCACAAGGTTGAATCTTGTGTTTGCTCTACTGGCAGTATAGTATCAGTTTTGATTTCTCAATTGCTATTCATCTTACAGTCATTAACTTTCTTTTATAGTGCCCAATCTTTGAAGCTCCTCATCAAAACTCTTTCTGTACTCTATAAAGTGAATTATAACCTGTTAATGACTTGGCAGATGTGCTAGTTGTGTTCATCTTATTATACTCTGGTTGCTAAGTACCCTTAACCCATGGCTATTTACTGTTTGTATTCCTGTAAGCTGTTACACGTCCTTTAAGTGATGTGAATATTGAAATATTTATAAATTAAGTCATTTATTTGACTAGCAAATCATGCATATATTTGCAGCATGTATGTCAATGGAGCCCATAGACATTATTTTTCTTTCTGCACATATGCATACACATATGTAATTAATAACAATGCTAGTCAAAGAAAAAGTAGGCAGAATTTGCAGATCTGAGGAAGAATGCTTGTAAGAGTAAATACAGGTCAGCGGATTATTACTATTTTTTTAATACCTACATTAAGATTGTGCCTGAAGAGGAGGAGCCTGTTGCAATAAGTCTGGAAGAGTGTTTAACACTGAAACAGATGCCCCAGGGAAGTAGTGAAGTCACTGTTCTTGGAAGTGTTCAAAAAACGTGTGAGTGTTCAAAAAATTTTGTGTATAGTTTAGTGGGTGTGGTGGTATTAGGTCAAAAGTTGGGCTTGATGATCTTGGAGGTCTTTTACAACCTTAATGATTATGTGACAAGCCTGGTACAACTTGTAATAAATCCAAGATTGATCCAAATAGCTTGTGGCTTGATGTTTAAATTATAAGAATTTTCTTTTTTGTTCACCACAAAAGAATCTATTCTTTAATAAAAGGTGATGGTGTTATCTTGACCAGGAAGGGTATGAAGGGCATCTGTTGGATATTATATTTTGTCATTGTTCTTGTAACTGTTTTCACTTTAGAGCAGTATAGTGAGATAGAAGTAATGATATGTGACTCAAAAATTTCATTACCTGTGATGTGCCAGTAAAACTCTAGTAATTTCTGCCATTTTCCTAAAGTACTGGACACTGGAGTGTTTTAGATAAATACCCTTCAAAGCTCTGTCTGAGGGACATCATTGTGCCCTTCCTTTCTGTTCTCTACATTTGCATAGGGGTCTATCAATTTAGTGGTATTATGAGAAAACTGACAATGAAAATAATAGCGGTATTTTCTAGAAATAGAATATTTTCATGTAGAAGCACTGAAGAAAGATGTCATGCCACATTCACACTTACTTTCTAATCTACAGTAATACTTGTTCATTTGCCTTTCCAAAAGTTGCATTCTGTAATTTCAATATGAAGCACACTGTTAAAGTCATATCACTTGTTTTTAACTTTTAGCTTGTTTTTATTTTCAAGTGTCTTGACTAGTCTAGGACAACCAGATGTTGTTGTCCATCATGTGGAAGTGATGATTTTAAAGCTTCCAGATTACAACAGATGAGCAATGTGTACAAGCTTAATTCTTACATCTCTGAGAGGTAGGAAGACCTGTTGAACTACTATTGAGTTCATATTTACCTTTGAGTCTTTGGCAACACACTTCAGATTCCTGACTATGTATCTTGTGCTGTCTAAAGTTGTAAGCTATACAAATCCCTCCTTATCTAATCCACTGTTGTGATCATTTTTCCAATATATTTTGAATGAGTCTTCAATATGAAAATTTTCCTTACAGTGCAGTGTTTCATTGCCTGGGCAGAAATGATGCACATGTGACTTGACATTTGAACTCTGTTTATTTGTCATGTCATTTCTCAAAATACATCATCGATTTCATTATCTCACTTATTTCTTTTCTACTTTTTCCTTCCCTGTCCCCACTGCTTCTGTACTGTTTCCTGCTTTTCTTAATGCCTGTGTGAATTAACTAGACCACCTGAGCTTTCAAATAGCAGATAGTATTTTAAGTGGCTTGGAGGATTTAATTATTGTTTTATCTTCTTGTGAACAGGGTGGCTCCTAACTGTTTTCTCTAGCATTACCCTTCCTGGTCACTATGGCTTACTGATGACTTGAGACAGATGAAGAGGGAGAGCAAAGATAATCAGAATGTCTAATTATGAGATGAAAAGTTTTTCCTTTCTTATGCTCTGACTGTATAGAAAGTGCAAAAGGTCTCTTCATTTCCATGGTAGCAGCTGTTCATTTCTGTGCAGCAGAACATTTCTGGGTGATACAGATCTGTGTTTTTCAGTCACATCAATTACAGTTGCTTTGATAAAAAATTCACTCATGACAACAAAATCACATAGATCAACCTAAATCTTTGGAGACCAGAAATACTGGTCATCAGTTCTGGACTTTCTGCTGAAGTTACTCCCTGAAAATATAGATTATATGGAAACTCTTTAGACTAAACCCTACATTTGAATTTATAGGTTTTCCTCAGGAAGACCTGTCAGTTTTATTCAAGGAAGTTATTTACCGGTTTTGGTTTAAAAAAAGCCAAGCAAACCAAACACAATCTTCTTTTCTCTTCTGGAGGACAATAGGTCATATTAGAAGGCAACTCTGAAGGATCACAAGGAATCCAATTTAATCTTTGGGCTTGCAACAGAAAATTGTATGGTACTGGATGTTAATTTTTTCCTGGAAAAGAATGAAAAGGGGCCATATTATTTTTTAACACTTCAGTTAGATTTGGTTCAGCCAGGATATGTCCACTGCTAGAACGGCAACAATGTCACTAGTGTTGGCAAAATTCTGTGGAAGGTCAGCATGAGAAACCTTCCTGCTGCTTTCATTAATCCTTGCATTGTGTTTGTAGAAAGTGCTTGTCAAATACAATTGAAAGTTTGAGAAGCAGAAGAATGCTGAACATTATATTGGGGTTTCAGAGAGAGTGATTTAGTTTATTATTGATCATGCTGTCTTATGATGTCAAAAAACCCGTGGTTTTGAAATGTGGTTGGCATATGTTTGCATACAAAAGATGCAATTGCCAAACTACATCATTTTTGTGGCTGGCTGTAAAGGAAGAGAAAAAGTCTTCTCTCCTGTATGGTAGTTGTTGTTAAAATGGGTTATGATAAGTTGGTCATGACCCTTTTTCTTCTTTGCGCTTGCTATTTTCACATGAGTAGCTGCTTCAAGAAGGCTGCCTTCTATGATTCCTCTCCCTGACCCTATTTTGAGGTAAAGAAATATGAAAACATGTCATAATTTCTGAGGCTGAAAGGAGACCCCTTGAGATGGGAAGTGTATCCAACTTAAAACCAAATCCATCTTACTGCTGATTAAGAAACTAGCAATTACTTTTTCCATTTGCCGCCCAGCAGCTAATAACCTGTTGCATAGTGGGCTAAAGTCTGCATGTTCAGCTTCTAACTACACCTAAGTAGTGCTGTTATCCTGGATCTGTCCTCACCTGGCACTGGGCCAAGAGAGAGCCCAGACAAGCTAAAATTCAATCTCATTTGGGCTTTGGATAAAGTCTTCACCTCCATCTTCTTGCTGGTGGACTTCTCTCTAGTAGCTGACATAGCCGTTGCTATGAAGTGAGAAAAGAGGATTTCAGCTAATGGGACTGCACTAGGATGACATAAGACATTGGAATAATAACCAAGAGGAGAAAATAACCATCTATGCTGTTCTTCCCTCTATGACTTCTAAGTATTTCACAGTGTAGTAAAAAAATACGAAGTAAAAGGGATAAAATCTCAGTCATACAGAAGTGACCCTACTTCTACATCTACATAGCAGCGAGAAGTACTGTTCTTTGTTTATGCAGAGGTCTGGCTGAAACTAGCAATTGAATAAAGATTATCTTGCAAATCTTGCAGAAGTGATAGGATAGAAGGAAAGGGAGAAGATTTGAGACTCTGAACATGACTGAAAATATTTGAAGAAACACAATAACCTAAGTGCCTTGTTCATATTTTGTAAGGTATTTGCATCACTTAGGCAATCCTGATAATTTTATTCCAAGACATACAAAATATGGTAAGCTCAGCTGCAATTAATTGTAGGTGCTTTAAAACAGGTACCAGAATCCAGAAAGAATTTAACAGTTCATTATTTGATTATTATATCCAGTGCTCTAACAGGTTTATCAAGTGTTTTAAGTGGGAAGGTTATTTGGTCCATGTTCTATCACAATTGTCCGCAGCCTCTGTGCCCCCACCCTGTTAGGCAGACAAAGTGAGGCACCTGGTCATTGCAACAAGTTAAGCTACTATTTTGCCTTGATTTTTTTGTTTAATCTTTTAAAATAGAAATGTTGTCTTCAGTTGGATAGGTATATGGAGAATAGAAAAAGAGTGTGTCTTTTTTGCCTTGCAAATGGAAGGAATGCATTGTTTCTACCTAAAATGGCTTTTCTAAGAAAGAAGATTCCTTATAAATATGAAGGAAATATTTTTGTGAGCATTCATTTATGCATCAGTTTATAGCTGCTGTATTGTGCATAATGACATATAACAAGCACAGGATGCTTCAGTGCAGATAAACACAGGAATTACAAGTATTAGTGACATTTAATTCTCTGTAAAACTGCTTTGTTTTATTTTTCTGCTTGGGTTCTTTTATTTATAACAATACTATGTGCTTACAGTTAATGTCTGAAATGATTCTCTATGTTTATATGTTACAGAAATTGCATTATTACATTAAATATATGTTCAGTCTCAGGCCAGTAGCAAATGAGTTCTTTGAAGCCAGTGCTGATTAGTGCAATTTTTAGCAGCATTGCAGAACATGGCATTTCATTATTGAGTCATGCTAAACATTATCTTGGCTTCTGCTATAAAAATAGAAAAGAGGAAAAAAGAAGACAGAGAAGGATGCTTTTATGCATATGACATGCAGCCCTGGGGAAGATGCAAATCTGGGATGAAAACTAATTGCTTTTTACTTTGTTGCGTAGCTTGAACTATGTGGAGCAGAGCTGACCAAAAGGAAAGCTGTGCTTTATGTTAACTAGCAGTGATTACTCCAGAAAGCTGCCATAAAAGCAGTACTGTTAAAGGGACACTTAAAAAAATGATCCTTCAGACCTTACAGAACAGACCTTATTGCATTATAAATGTGTTTTGATGGGCCTTCTTTGATAGGTAGATAGAGGGGAAAAGGATGATATAATGTAGCTAGTGGAATGGAAAAGCAATTATATTTCATCAGAAAGATAAAATTCACTGTAGTTTCCACCTCAGAAGATTGCTAAATATGGTTATATGTAATATAAGCAATTAAACGTGATAATATTAAAAAAAGGTGTTTTTTTTTAAAAATACTGTGCTTGTCTTCAGAAAGAGAGAAGAATTGTAGCATCTAAATTGTGGGAATACACATTGTGCTTTAAATCAGTTTTGTGTGAGCCTGTCTGCTCAAGGGCAGTTTAGAGGACAAGACTGAACATGGCAGTCACCAGTGATTCTCCTCCTACAAAAGGGAGGCATGCATCTACATATAATTTTAGCTTTTTAGCCATTTAGGTTAATTGTCTTTGAAAGATATTTCCAATATGCACTTGGTAGCTCTCGAGTTCAAATGACTTAGTTTTTCATATCTTTAGTAAGCCATCTTTATGAAATGTTAAGCTGAACGCAACCAAAACGATCTTAAAAATACAAATATTGTGTAATGGATCTGTAAAATGAATACAACACAAAACAGTAATGTTGGAACTGAGAAGGTAATCGTGTGTGTGGTGTCTGCAAAAATATTCAGTATTTCATTACAGGCCATTGGAAAGGTGAATACACAAGTTTCATACCGCTAACTTTATGATAATATGTATAGACTGAAATGAACATGTTAGAGTTCCATCTTTTAAGCATATGTAATTATTGATAATATAAAATAAATGAGATAATTATATGTTTGTCATGGTTTAACCCCAGCCAGCAGCCAAGCCCCATGCAGCTGCTCGCTCACTCCCACCAGTGGGATGGGGGACAAAATCAGAAGGGTAAAAGTGAGAGAACTCATGGGTTGAGATACAGACAGTTTAATAGAGAAAGCAAAAACCACCCACAAAAGCAAAACAAGGAATTAATTCCCTGCTTCCCATGGGCAGGCAGGTGTTCAGCCATCTCCAGGAGCGCAGGGCACCATCACAGGTCACGGTGACTTGGGAAGACAGCAGCGCTCCAGATGTCCTCCCCACTTTCCTCTTTCTTCCCTCCACTTCATAAGCTGAGTATGCTGTCATATGTTCTGGAATGTCCCTTTGGTCAGTTGGGGTCACCTGTCCCAGCTGTGTCTCCTCCCAGCCTCCCAGGCACCCCAGCCCCCTCGCCAGCGTGGCCGTACAAGGAGCAGAAGGGACCTTGGCTCTGTGTAAGCCCTGCCCAGCAATAACAAAAACATCTCTCTCTTATCAACCCTGTGCTCAGCACAAATCCAAATACAGCCCCCTACCAGCTGCTGTGAAGAAAGTTAACTCTACCCCAGCCAAAACCAGCACAACATTACAGCTTTCTATTGTTTATAGGAAGTCAGTATTTCATACTTTATGCTGACAGGTGTTCCTGAGTTCCAGATGGCATTTCAGTGTTATGTAGGTTGTCTAATCATCAATAAGTGGCTTATATGGAGAAGCAATTAATACCATGATTATTTTCCTTATGAGTCAGCAGGTGTGTCATATGCATAATTTCTAGTGTGTAAAAAATCAAAATGGGTTCTGCTCTGTTATGTATTTTACAGAAAGAAAGATGCTGAAAAAAAGATTCTTTATGGTTATGTTGATATCTATGCTGTGAGTATATTAAGAATGTAATTAAAAAGGGAAGGGATTTGACCTAGATGCTTAAAAACTGTGGAAAAAAAAAAAGTGGAATATTAATACTCTTTGTAGCTGGTTTTTGCACTGTATTTCAGAGGAAAACAATCATCCAGTTTATTGAAAACACTGAGCAGATATCAGTACAGAAAATAAAAGTAGCCAGATATGAAGAAAATCAGATAAAAAGAAGGATAAAGGGGAAAAAAAAATTAGTTTTCCATGTAAAAAAAAAATTTCCATGTTATCCATTTTGACTTTTCTACTCAAAATATATTAGGTACAGATATTGTACTAGTGGAGCAATGAACCTACCATGGCAAAGACAGTGAGACATACTCATTGCAACCATTTAATACTTCCCTGTTGTCCTAACAATTTCCTGTGTCCTAATGTATTTTTATTGTTATACTAATACTTAATTTACTGTAGTGATCAACACAGGTGGTTTTCAGTAAATGTTTGCCTGGTATCCAGGTAGTTTTTAGGATGTATGCAACAGTGTCTTTTAAGAGAATGTATTGGTTTTCCTCTGGTAGTAAATACATATAATACCTGTATAGATAACTTCAAATATTGTCACCTGGACTTTAATCTACCTTGTTGTCATCCAGAAGATGAGGAATATGTCCTAATTCCATCATCTAGAAAGGTACTGAAGTTCTACAAGAGTATGTGTCTACATTAGCACATACATATTTAAAGAGGGGTGTCATGTGCCTTTGTACAGATCCACTTTTGAAAGCAGTTAATTTCCTTTTCCTTTCCACCCAGTCATCTACAATGTGATGAAAGCATAGACAGTGTATAAGAGCTGTTCCTAAAAAGACACAAAGACATCTGTCATAAAATGATGCTTCTCAGCTTTTCTAAAAGTGTATTTTTTCATTAATTAAGTTGATCTAAGATGTGGAAGGACAGTGCGCAGTTCTGGGAGGTGTCAGGTTAAGGATCAACATCTTTGCAACATGTTATGAATTGTAGTTTGAGCTGTATCATAGCTAAAGAGGGTCACTTTGGGAAGCTTTCCAGGAGGCTGTTTTTTATAGCTTTGGAGTGTCCTGGGGGGAGAGCTTTGTCAATACATAGGAGGAAAGGGCACTTAAGGCATTTGGTTTTGGTTTCTAAGTCATGGGCCTTTTTATTTCTTCTAACCAATACACTTTAAAATTCCTGGCAACAACTGTAGTCTCACTTTATACTCTGATAAGCAGGTTGTTTATCTAAGGATTGAAAATCCATACTCCAGGACTCGTGGTGACCTTCCTCCATTGTGACTACTTACTAAAAAGTAATGTCTTTGAAGGTGGTTTATATCCTTTTATTTTGTTCAACTTCAAATACACATTTCAGTCTTACAACATGCAGGTGCAATGTGAAGCATGCAGGAGGTGACTCTACTGTCTGCTTTTCTGTACTTGCCACTGTGTTTGAACTTCTAGTGTGAAGAGACAAAAATATTAACAACTGTATTTATAAGACATTAATGAAATAGTTTTTTTCCTGTGAAATATGTGCAGCTGCTGCTGCTGCATGGTGAAGGTCATTCTAGCATTCATTTGGAAATTGTAAGAGATGAAAAAATCATGGACTGAGTCGAGTTGCTGGGCCCTGGTCTCTAAGGAGCTTGTGGTTTCCACGTAAAAAGCTTTGGCTTTTTCTTGCTATTTTATCTCAGATACATTGTTTCTTCTACTGTGCGTTTGCCAGTATTTTATTACTTTAGGGAAATAAATTTTAGATCAACTGTTGTGTGATGACTGTGTGAAACCGTAAGATATTAACAAATATAATGAAAAGGAGAGTGAAATGTTAGATTGCGACAAGTTTATTGCACTCTGATTATAGCTTCACTGAAATATAATTCCACTGGCTCCTGCAGCATTGCTCTTAAATTAGGCTGGCAGAAAAAAACCCCAGTATATTTATTCTGAGGTAAACTTTGTCAAAGATGTGCAATGCAAAACTATTGCACGGTATTAATATACATTGGTTTGATGTAAAAAAAAGTTTATGCCTTAATTTTTTTTATCAATTTGTTATTTCCTATCATTATCTCTTCACACGTAAAAT
The DNA here is from genome assembly GCF_020740725.1 of Corvus hawaiiensis. NCBI lineage: Eukaryota > Metazoa > Chordata > Aves > Passeriformes > Corvidae > Corvus > Corvus hawaiiensis. Next base: position 23,618,994 of record NC_063219.1, on the reverse strand, counting down.
TTCTTAAATTGAATGACTTGGCACTTCTGTAGTGCCTTACAGTTCTGAAATGCTGTGTGAATATTCATTATGGCACAGAGCAGCCCAATGAGGAAGGTAGATGAGTAAGTAGTATTATCCCTATTTTATGGATGGGGAAGCTGAGGCACAGAGATTAAGTGACTTTTCCAGGGCCACACAGCAAGTCAGTGGCAGATCCAGGAGTAGCACTCAGGGACTTCCTGGATCCCTCTCCCATGCTTTAAGCAGTAGACCACAGTGTTCACTGGACTCAGCAAGCAACTCATTGCAATAATGGACAGTTCCAAGGACTTGTACCTGGTCAGTGTGTCCACACATTTGTTTGCAGGCTGCTGCAGTATGTCTGTATGGTTTCAGTACTCCAGTCCTTGTGCCCTGTGTAAAATTTTTTGCCTTAATCATCTTAAAATGGGGTAAAAGGAAGAAGTGGTAGAATTCTGACATAAATGTGGCATGGCAATGAAGAACATTTATTTTTCATTATTCTTATTCTGAACTTTATTCTGAACCTGCCGAAACTGGTGGGCCAAACTGCAGTAGATTCATGGCTTTGAGGATGCTAGTGTGGAGTTTGGGTGGCATGAATTCTATCTTCCATGACTGTATTATGGTTAGTTTTGCCTATACTTTCAGTTTCAAATGCTCATTTATTGCAGCACTTAAAAATAATAAGTTCATAGTTTTCCTGAAATTCTAATAAAAAGCAGAGCATTACTAATTAAAATTAGGTTTCCAGTCTCTATTCATCCAGGGGAAAGTGGAGTGGGATCTGTTTTTACTGGTATTGTGATAGTCCTCACCACCCAATAAGTTTAAGCACTAAACTACAAGAGAACCTTTGTGTCACCTCTCCCCTCCAAGGGGGCAGTACAGGAATCACAGAAATTACTTCTAGAGTAAATGCAGTATAACTCTTGTACTGGTAAATACAAGGTGGCTTTCATGCTGCTCCCTGGGAAGTCAGCATGTTCAGTGCAAGGCCTGTTTAATTGGACTTTGCTCAGAGTTTGACAAGTGAATTGCTAACAACACAGTACTCCCAATTAAGCTGTTTGTCCCTGTAATATTAGTGGAATAAACCCACTTCTGAGAATGAGGCAAGGCTGAGACTTGCTGTGACATTACAGGAAGAGGAGGCAGAGAAGCAAAAGACTGCCAGAAGCTGAAAATTGAACACATGGGAAAGGAGAAGTCAAAGTGTATGAGCATATTTTGATAAATATTAATGAATTAATTTGTATTTAATTTACTTAGATAAAGGCTTTAAACTGTCCAGCAATTTAGTATGTTCCCCACTGTAAATTTTCCCTAACATTGCTTCGTTTCTGATGTGTATGTCTTGTGCTAGAGCAGCATTACTTATGATATGGCTCTAATGCTTGGCCTTTGACATCCTGCTTAATCACTCACCCAGGGGCATTGCATTGTTACATCTAACTGCTTTAAAATAATGGATTCATTTTACTGAAATGATCAAATGGTTTGTGCGAAGTTATACTTCCCTGGTACATCTTAACAGGTTATTATCTAATTCTAAATTTTTAAAAGACAAAACAGTTTCAATAGAAGGCTGTTTCTTATTGTCATATTTTAGTTATGTACTATTATCTGTGGGAAAGGTCTAATAAAGACATTTTAACACTTGGTCTTTCTTTCTTTAACAGCCCAGATGCTTGGTGCTGACACATTCATAGGATTTTTGTATGTAAGATAGCTACAGCATGACAGCTATTTTTAAAAAAGAGAGGACCCTGAAACAAAACTTCACATCCAGAATGCACCACATCCAGCTATATAAGTGAATCTTTTTGCCTGGGACATCTGATCTTTAAGGAGAAGTGCTCAGAGTTTAATTCCTTATTATATTCCATTGCATTCTATATATAGATTCATATTTATCATGTAACACTGGTATTTAAATCCCCTTGCTTCAGACTTGCATTTAGATACCAATTTTATATATTGAAATCAAAGAGTTCTAGTTCTAATATCACTTACTAAAACCCCTCTACTTGTGACAAGTGAATATAAATCCATGATATATTAATTGATACTTTTGTATAATGCATCATTTTTCATAATAGTTTAACGGAAACTGCTCTAAATCATGTTGTGAAATATAGACTGTATTTGACTGCTGGGTTTTTTCACAAGTGATGTCAAACTCATAGTGAACCGAATACTCATTTTAGCATGGCATCTAGTGCCTTGTTGCTGAACTCCCAGATTTTCTGTTCAGGGAAATGTGTTCTTTCTCTTTCTCTTTCTCTTTTTCTTTCTCTTTCTGTCAGAAATGACAAAATCACTGATTTCTGTAGCTTACCTAGCCTGAATACAATACACTAGTTGATAACGTACTACATTTACAGTGCAGTAGAGAGTACAGTTAAAATGCATGTTTGACTAAAAATTAAACATGAATATGTTCCTGAGGAAGAACAGCTTTTCTGTTTTCTGCTCTTAATGTGTGCTGCCTGCCTTTATACTAAATTCAGCTTGGTGTTTGTAAAGAAAGGCAAAGTCTTTGCAATTCACAAGTAAGTGAAGCCAGTTGTTTTCATGGTGTTAGTTTTATTTCTTACCATATTGTCACTGAGTATTATTGTCTAGCTTTGCCAAAGTATAAGGAGTCTTCGTAACAATAATTTGGGAATTCTGCTAGTAGCTCAGGATCCTGGTGTAAAGACAAAAATACATGTGCAACCCCTTACTTCAGGTGAATGAGAATAAAGGTGCCTTGGTCAGACATTTCTTCTGTCATCTTTTTTATTGTCCTATTGACTCACGTTTTTCTTGGTTTCTGGTAACCAGTGTTTACTCACCATCTTGCAGGGTTTACCAGGAGAAGTTTTGCACATCAAAGTTAGCTGTAATCGCACCTCAGTAAAAACTGATGCGTAAGAAATAGATTTTAATAAGGAAAATTAAATTCTTAAACCCCTTTTCGTTCTTGAGTTGGAAAAATCAATAATTAAATATTAAAAACATCTTTGTTTTACAGTACTGTAAAATCTTGACAATAGTTTCCAAATGAAAGTAGCTTAGCTGTCCTTTTTTCTCTTTTGTAGAGAAATGATGAAGAGGCTGTTGTGGATAGAGGTGGAACTCGCTCCATTCTCAAGACACATTTTGAAAAGGAAGATCTAGAAGGTGAGGGATGATTACTCTGTGCTTTATGTTGTCACATTCTTCTGAAAGTACTGAAATAAAATTCTAATGTGTAAAGTCATTGATTTGAGCAGGGATGCAAAGAGACAAGAGAGTAGAATCTCATAATTTATTTTAAAAAGAGAAATATTACTGTCTTCTCACAACAGTGTCCAGAAACAGGTGACGGTGGAAGGAGTTTGCTAGTTTTCGGTGATCTATAGTCAAGTTGTGTAAATATGGATGTGTGACTTTAGATAAGTCTTTTAAACTTTCAAATATGCAGATGCAAACAGGACTGTTGATTTAGTACTTATCAAGGGTTCTACATTTGCATTACAATCCTCATGTAGTTGCTTAGCCACATCTTCAGCTGAACAAAAATATTCTGGAGTGTCACAGATTGGATACATGCTTGATGATATCTACTGTGGAAACCACCTAAAATGACCATGTAGAAGAAGTGAGAAATTGTGAGAACTGTTTCATAATACTGGTCTAATGAGTCAGTTGCATTTCTATTTCTTTAGTGTATCTCAAACTTTGGTTACTACTGTACTTAAACTCTTGTATTGAGTTGTGTGAGCCCCCAAGTCATAGTTATCATGAAAATGAGTTTCTGTTGCACATATGATATCCCTTTCCTGATATTGGAACTGACTGATTTTGTTAGCTTCTTGTAGTGGGACATGGAGGTTCCTGTCTTTGTCACACAGATCCACATGAACTAGCCCAAAAGAAATATTAAGATCAACATGCTACATCTGAAAAGTTCCCTCCTTCAGTTCTAAAGAGCAATATCTCCATCTGTGCAGGAACTTGGGCTTTCTGAACGCCTACCATTGATTACTTCATAATTTTTTTCTTTTTTTCTCTGGCTGTATGATCTCTGTGTTCTCTGCTACATATTGGCCATATTGATGATTTCATGGAAATACCAACATGTTACACAGCAACTCCCTGTTATTGCTTCCTTCGGCAGTGCCTCCCTCAAAAAGCCGATGTAGCTGCATTTGAAAGGGGCCTGGCTGTGTCTGTATGAGGTTGTCTCTCACAGAAGGATGTTAACTGTTGTGCAGTGTAGCATGTATGAGGTCGGTGGCTCTCCACTCAGTCTGGGGAAGTCTGAGTGTGTGCAAGGATATACCTCAGGGAAGATGTTTCCAGAGTGGCATTTAGAGTTTTGGTGTCTCCAGGAATAAGAGTACCAGTGGGTCAGGCTGGCAATGACAGTGTTGGACTTAGGCAAAAAACCTCCTATTTTGAATCTCACATTTAATCTTCTGTGGTCTTCAGTCCCTTGATCGCATCCTTGACCAAAGAGAAACCATTGTATCTGGTGTCCTTAGAGGAACACCTAATGGAAGAGTGGGAGCTCCCTGTTTCCCTTTCTCTGTGGTACTGACTCAAAGAGTTTTTGCAGGGTAAGTCTACCCACAAAAATATGCTTTTTCTGAGTCATTTTATTGATGATGGTAAGGTGGCATTTCAAAAATGGACAGCTTTCTGGGGAATGACATCTTTAAGATCAGCCACATGAGCAGACTCAAGCATTACGTTTGTCAGAATTACTGTGATGTTCCACATGTGACTACATGGAACATAATTTAAGAACTGTATTTAATTACTTTTTTTCCCCACCATCCTATATGTGTAGAGTTGCTCCTGTGAAATATCAGTGAAAATATTATTTCAAAGATCTGCTCCTAGGATGTTATCAATAGAAATTGGAACATGGCAGTGACACTCCCACAATCTTCCCATCATTTTAAATTGAATTAAATTTAGAATACTGAAAAATGCTGCAGTTAGCAAATGAATCTGCTTTTATTAAAAATAAAATCCCAATGTTTCATAATGTTCTAAGAAAACAGTTTTTCAGTATAGAATCAATCCTTCATAATGCAATTAGCTTTCTCAGATAAATTTCATGCTCACTCTTAAGTTCAGATCAGTTTGTCTTTAAGTATATAATCACTACATTCAAAAATACCAAGTGAAATAGTAAGTTCTGAAAAGATTGCAGATTTTAATATCCAATTGCAGTTTAACAGCATGTCCATTTGTTTTGCAGTACATCTAGGCACTTCTCCCCCTGGAAACAGTGAATGTGACTCACAAATGTCTGTCTTATTCACTGAACATTGTGTTGGGTTCTGCTGAAAAATGTACCTTTTTCCTAATGACATAACAACTATGAAATATGAAATTAAATAATCAGGTGCTAATTGCATATCTTAGAAAAAGAATATAATCAGACTATTCATATGTATTATGTAATTAGCCTTTTGACAGACATTTAATTGGGTTTATGTTTTAAAAACGTAAATAGCTAGTTACTGAATATTCTGGGGAAGACTAGCTTTGCCAGCATTTAGGTTTCAATGGCACCATGACAGCAACATTTCAAAAATTGCAATTCGTATGGAAAACTACAGGTTTAAATCTGAAAATCAGTATTAAATTTCTTCTTATTAAATCTTATAGTTGTAAGTATTTTGTCCTTTTTTTTTTTTTTAAATTTTACACTATCAACATTTGAACTTCAGAAATACTGATTTAAATGTGTACTAAAATTTCCATCTGAAATTTCTTGGCCTAGCAAATATTTGGATTTGCATATTTTAGGCAGTCCTTGTGCAAGTATATTGCAAGTACATTTCTTGTTGAAAGCATGAAGATATGGTGATTAATCCTGCCTCAAAGAACAGACACAAGAATAGATTTTTGGCTCAGTCTCTCTAGATCAGTGTTTTCTTTCCCTGAGCAGTATAGTAAAAATTTAGGAACTTAAGACAGGAACTGCAGTACTTATGGGATGTAATGCTCATATTAGTGCCAGTAATGATACTTGCAGTAAGTACTTCAAATTGTGTCTTTTTACTTAAGTTTTGTAGTGCTTTAGAGGTGAATTGTTTGCAGAGCTTTGGCATTCAGATTTTCAGCATGAATTATTTTTCCATGTAAATAATTTTTTGTGAGTTGTAAGGTCAGGATCAGTCAGTAATATTGAATAAGTCATTTGTCTGACTGTTGCATTAATGTAGGGACAGAGAAAGCATTTCTAAAAGCAAAAAAAGATTATCTTCTATGGTTACAATCATCTGTTTCGCATGTTATCTTTCAATGTGTGTACAGACTAAAATCCTACTGAAATAAACATGCTCTCATTTTTATCAGTGGTGGAATTCCTAAACGAGAATTGGGCACTGATTCTGGATGCTCAAGTACTTAATTGTCAAAGGACAGGTTGTACATGTACCTGTTCTGAGAGCAGCTAGGCAAATTTTCATGGACAGATGTGCACATCAGCGTTACTCTCTGCTTATTCCATGCACTTGTCTCTGGCTGGCTGCCATTGCTTCAATGTATGCTCAGGAAGAACAGTTTTCTGATCAAATGGATATACCTACTTTTTATCTCTGCGGTCAAAAATACTTGGATTGCACTGTGCTGGAGATGTTAGATTCTCTCAGGTCACATGCTGAGACTTTTGGACTGTGTAGATATGCAAAGGGATTGACATTAAATACAGTCTGACCAATGTCTTTTCCTTATGCCCACCATAATATTAGCTGAGAGGAAAAGTGACTGTTCCATGGCCATCCTTGCTGGAGGTGGCCAGCTGCAGATTGAGGATTTTTGTGAGAGTATTTCAGAACTGCTGTGTGTATTACTGTGGCCTGGTTTGAGAAGCAGCTTCAACCGGAAGATGGCTGGAGATTAGATTGTTAGGTGAAGGTCCAAGCATGAATCAGGGATGAATTCTGTCTCTGTTGGAGAAAATTGGAAAATTATCCTTGATTCAGAGAAGTCAAGATTTTGCTTAAGGTTTTTATGTTTCATTCATTTAAGCTGCCTAAGTGGCGTGGGAAAATTTGCCTCATGGGAAATCAAGTTTGCCATGTTTCACATCTCTGAGGACACATAAAACACTGTATCCAGTATATGCATCACTGTATATCAGAATATGCATTCTGACACTTTTGACAAAATTCAGATTACTTGGATTGCTTACTGAAAGTCACAAAAAACCTTCAAGCTTAATTACAATGTAAATGTCACTAGCACAACACAGAATGATGCAGAAGCTGAGGCTTTAAACTTAATAAACCAAAAATTAATTTTAAATTTTGTAGAGATATTTTGTAATTAAAAACCTGCATGAAGATTAATTTTTATAGTAGATGTCCTGCTGAACAGAAAAGGTGAGATTCCAGAGTATTTAATTATTCTCTTTTAAAAATAGTTACTTCTGTTATTTTTTTTTCTTTTTAGATTTGTTCTAGTTTGTGACAATAATTTAAAAATAATTTTCATGAAATTTTGATTACATACTGTTAGGGTTAATATATTAAAAACCTCATTGTGATTAAATGCTAATCTCCATATATTATTATGTAGTAGAAGTTTGAGTGGCTATAGTTTTCTAAGTAGCCTTTTATTCTCAGAGACTGGACCTTCTGGTAGAAATAACATCACAGTACACCCCTCTGCCACTGACATTTTTTACCTGAAAATTAATAGGACCTAGCAGCTCATAGGAGTGAGAGAATATAAAGTATGTTAACATGGCCTTGATTCACCTATGTCTCAATGTAGAAGCAAGTCAGATACCAGCTCTGCTTGGTCAGACAGGAACATCAATCAAGATTTCCCTTCCCTTTGGCTTCCAGGATGCTACAGCCTACTGCAAATAATTTGTTACCATGTCAGTACAGATCCCCTGCTCCAAACTGCCTTGCCTGTGCTTCCCTTGGGTACCCTGCTCACCCTGATGTTCACTTTGACCTCACTCGTGCTCCTTGCAGCGATGTTTGCTGCACTTAGATGGGCACAATAAAAGCTGTGGAAGCAGAGTCAGGGAATGATTTGGTTTAGTCTCTACCTGAAAGGTTGCTCTTTCATTTTGTTGCCTACCAGCTATTACATACTGGAGCTTGTTCCATTTGTGATTTCTAAGTCACATGTTTCTGTACTGCCTCTCATCTGGTTTTTGTTTTCTTTTTCCTATGTAATTCAATATTCCTTGAGATCTCACTTTTTTCCTTTTGTCTTGGCAGTCACCTGGTTTGATCCCTTTGGATGGGTTCTCTTGTCCCTTCTCAGGAGTTTCTGTGTTTGTGGGAGGGTGGTTCACCTTGAAGATTCATGAATAACTTTGAAGGTTATGTTCACAAAATCTCTTTGAAATGATGAATAATGAAATAATGGAAGCAAACAAGAGCCACAGTGTTGGTTGAACACCACAGTCCTTAGCTGATCATAAAGTTTGGTTGTGAATTTGGTTTGAATTTGCTCTGAGCTTCACAGACAGGAAACCTTTTCAGTATTTGTAGGGAGTAATATTTTCAAATATTTCACTTTGTGAAATCCCAGATGCAACTGACACAAACCAATTTGCCATTATTGGTGAAAGCTGCTAAATTGCAGCATCAGAAGACAGAAACATTCCTTTTTTAACACACAGTTGTACTAGTACTGAGGTTGCTTTTTTTTTTTTTTTTGGCTCGTTGCTAGTTTAGAAATATAGGCCAAATTCTTCCCTCCAATAACCACAGCTTCTCTCTCCATCAGTGGAAAGAGGTTGTGTATCTGAGCCAGGTCCTTTTACATTCTGTGTCTGCTGGCTTTTTTTCTTTTGTCTGGCAGGCAAGGTCCTGATCTCGTGATTGAGCCATACATACAACACCTCTGGACTCCTCTGGAGGAATGTAGGAAATTTGGAACATAAGCGCTGGTTAAAAAGAATTTTTAGCCCACCCACAACCTGGAAAAATATTTTTTTAAAAGACAAGATTTTTTTGGGATGGCAG